>NW_027362765.1:424294893-424917400 GCF_046119375.1 Phyllobates terribilis
CTGGCCGTCAGGGTTCACCGCGGCTCTGGCACAAACCTGGCGACACGGAGGTGGCACGGGCAGGAGCGGACTGGCCGTGTCGGCTTCTCACTTTTTGGATTTTAGAAGGGCATGACATGCCTATATCTGTGTCTCCCCCTCCTTTTACTCCTCCACCTCTTTTCTTTTCGCATGACTATATGTACTTGTCACTTTTCCATGTGTTAGTTATGTCTTCTGAGCAGTTTGTCAGCTTTTGGACACCTTTGAAGGTGTTTTCTATGTGTTTCTATGTGTTTTTGTTTGCCTGCCATTGGTTTTAATGGTGTTCGAAGGTGTTCAACGAACAGTTCGACGAACAGTTCGGCGAACACACGGGTGTTCGACGAACCGAACCGAACTCGAACACTACGGGGGTGGCTCATGAGGTTATACTTCTTCAGATACTCTAGTATAGCATCTCTTTGAAAACCCTCCAGGATTTTACCCACAGTAGAGGTTAAGCTTACTGGCCTATAATTTCCAAGTTCAGTTTTTGTCCCCTTTTTGAATATTGGCACCACATTTGCTATACGCCAGTCCTGCGGTACAGACCCTGTTATTATGGAATCTTTAAAGATTAAAAATAATTGTCTATCTATGACGTTACTTAATTCCTGCAGTAGTCGTGGGTGTATCCCATCCGGGCCCGGGGATTTGTCAACTTTAGTGATTTTTAGACGCCGCCGTACTTTCTGCTGGGTTAAGCAAGTGACATTTAATGCAGAATTTTTGTTATCACTGATCATGTTTTCTGTCATGCGACTTTCTTGTGTAAATACTGGTGAAAAAAAAATCATTTAGCATATTGGCTTTTTCCTCATCCTCATCCACCATTTCACCCAGACTATATTTAAGGGGGCCAACACTATCATTTTTTAGTTTCTTACTATTTATGTAGTTAAAGAATATTTGGGGATTATTTTTACTTTCTCTGGGAATGAGTCTCTCTGTCTCAATTTTTGTTGCCTTGATTTGTTTTTTACAGAATTTATTTAATTTTCTGTATTTATTTAATGCCTCATCACTACCTACTTGCTTTAGTTCTCTAAATACTTTCTTTTTGTCACTTATTGCGCCCCTTACAGCCCTATTTAGCCATAGTGGTTTCCTCCTATTTCTAGCATGTTTATTCCCATAGGGTATATATTGTGCACAGGTCCTATTCTGGATGCTAATAAATGTCTCCCATTTGCTTTGTGTAGTTTTATGTCTCAGGATATTGTCCCAGTTTACACAGCTCCCAAACCGACTTTGGAGGAGTCCGTCTGAACCACAAACTCCTTAGTGAAATCAGGCGCTACTAAGACTGGCTGTTTACATAGGACGAGCTTCAACTCCTGAAATGCCATCGCCACTTCAGAGGACCATTTGGCCATCGATGTCTTCATGCCCTTAAGAAGATCAGTCAGGGGGGCGGCTATCATGGTGAAATTCGGGATAAATCGCAGATAATATCCCACAATTCCCAGAAACGCCTGAACTTGCTCGTTGGAGTTCGGTTGTGGCTAATTTTGGATAGCCTCCACCTTATTTTCTTGCGGCTTTATTTCTCCCCGTCCGATGAAGTAGCCCAAGTATTTTGCCTTTTCTCTCCCCATGGCTCACTTCTTTGGGTTTATTGTAAACCATGCCTTCCTTAGTGCATCCAGCACTGCCTGGATATTCTGTAAATCTCCCCAATCCGGTCTGAATATCACAATGTCATCCAGGTAAGCGGCAGTATATATTTTTTGAAAGTCTAGTATCCAGTCCATGGCCCTCTGGAAGGTAGCTGGGGCTCCCTGCAGACCGAACTGCATCCTGGTGTACTGAAAGCACCTGTCAGGAGTAGAGAAGGCCATCTTCACCTTGGCACTTTGGGGACAGGAGAATTTGCCAGTACTCTTTTGTTAGGTCCAGGGTGGTGATATATCTGGCTGAATCTAGCCTCTCAATAAGCTCATCGACCTGGGGCCTTGGATATGCGTCGAACTTTGACACTTCATTCAGCTTACTGTAGTCATTAAAGAACCGCCATTCTCCATCTGGCTTCGGCACAAGGACAATGGGGCTGAACCAGTCGCTTTTGCTTTTTGATTCCTTGATGACGCCCAGGCTCAATATTCTCCTCATCTCCTTGGAGATCACCTCACGGTGGGTTTTGGGAATCCGATATGGCCTTTGATTCACCCTCACTTGGGGCTCCGTTAAGATTTCATGCTCTACCACCTGCGTATAACCTGGCAGCACTGAAAACAGGTCCCGGTTCCGCTGAAGCAGCTCTCGTCACTGATGGGCCCCCAGGCACGTAGCTTCCACCTGTTCCCTGTCTCGCCAAGATTTGAGCAGGTTGCCTTGTTATTGGACCTTGTCACTCAACTTTTCAACCACCTTGTATGGCCCTTGCCATTTGGCCAGGAATTTACTCTCCACTGTGGGGATCAACACCAACACCTGGTCTCCAGGGCTAAGCTGTCTTAGTCTAGCCAATCAATTGTAGACCCATGCCTGGGTCCTTGTGCTTGAAGGAGGCTTTCTCTTACAATCAGCATCACCCTCACGATCTGGTCTTGCATCTGGGCCACATGCTCGATGACGCTCCAGTGGAGTGTTAGCTCGGCTTCCCTGGTCTCCTTCACAATGGCCAACTGTCCCCGAGACCAACAGTTCCCGAGGGTGCCATCCGTAAAGCAACTCGAAGCGTGAAAACCCCATAGAGGCCTGGGGAACTTCCCTAGTGGAAAATAGCAGGTAAGGGAGTAGGCAATCCCAGTCTCGGCCATCCTTCTCCACATTGTTTTTAAGCATGGACTTTAGGGTATTATTGAACCTCTCTACCAGGCCGTCCGTCTGCAGATGGTACACTGATGTCCTGAGTTTTGTAATCTGGAGAGCCTTACACAACTCCCTCATCACGTTCAACATGAAAGGAGTTCCCTGGACTGTCAGGATTTCCTTTGGCAGGCCCGTCTGGGAGAAGATATGTACCAGCTCTCGGGCTATACTCCTGGCAGGGGAGTTTCTCAATGGTACCGCCTCTGGGTACCATGTGGCATAGTCCAGCATCACCAGTATGTATTGGTTACCCCTGGCGGACTTAACTAAGTGCCTTACAAGGTCCATGGCAATTCAATCAAACAGAACCTCTATAATGGGTAACGGGACCAGAGGACACCGGAAGTGGGACACGGGAGCAGTTAGCTGACAAATAGGCCAAGACCGGCAGAAATTAACAATGTCTCAGTGACACTCAGGCCAGAACCTCTGCAGGACCTGCTCTTGGGGTTTGCCTACTCCCAGATGCCGACCTAAGACATGTGAATGGGCCAAATCTAATATCCTACGTCTATAGGAACCCGGCACCAACAACTGCTCTATCACTTACCCTCTTGGTTTAGAAACCCAATAGAGCAGCTCATCATTTAAGGTGAAATATGGGAACCTGGTGTCAGCCCCCGGCTCTTGAGCAACCCCATTTATCACAGTCACATTGTCAAATGCACCTTTCAATGTAAAATCCTGCATTTGTGCAGTGCCAAAATTCCCCCCAAGAAATCCCCAGTTCAGGAATCTCATTCTCATGGGTCCCTGTCTCATCCTCATCGCCAGCAAGGACACACAGGGGGAACTCATCTGCCTCTGACTGTAATGTGGATTCTTCGTAGATGAACCGGGTCCAGTCTGAGTTAGTGGATACCCCCGCCTTTGCTCACAAGTCCCAGAACAGCCTGAAGTCTCGCCCGATTATAACTGAGTGTAATGAGTCTCTGATCACCCGACCATATGGGACCCAGTCCCATGGTTCATTTTTATAGTCACTTGGGCAATGGGGTAGTACTTGGTGTCCCCATGGATACAGCGGACGCCCACGTGTTTCCCAGGGATAAACTCATGGGGATGTGTTATGTGTGTGGGGACCCTTACCTGAGTCAACAAACTCCCCGAGTCCAAAAGTCCAGACACCAGAACCCCATTTATGGTCACGGGACATGACTGCGGCCCTTCACTGGGCTGATAGTCCACATTGCAGGCGTCCCTATGCTGCAGTCCATTTGTTCAGAGGACATAGGACAACAGGCGGCTTATGTCCAGGACCATGACACCTCCAGCAGAGCAAGTCATTCCCAGTGGTCTTTGACAACCCCTCAGCAACCCCTTGGGACCTTGGACTCCCCTCAGTTGTGGCTCTACTACCCCTCTTTAGAGGTTCAGGCTCCTTCTGGGTACTCCAGTATGGGGATGCAAAACTGCCCGGCTTCCTTAGGGACCTCTCAACCACCTGGTATCTCTCCACTAAACCAACCAGTTTGTTCGCATTCCGGGGGTCTCCCTAGGCAACCCCGGTATGCACCGGCCTAGGAAGGGAGTGCAAAAATCTGTCCATGACAACCCACTCGACCATCTGGGCTGAAGTGGAGAACTCTGGCTACAGCCACTTCTGCACAAGAAGCAGAAGGTCGAACATTTGGGAGTGAGGGGGTTTATCACCATAATATGCCCAGTGGTGAACCCTTTGGGCTCTGACTGACATAATCACTCCAGCATGTGCCAATGTCTCAGTTTTTAACTTTAAATATTCCTGGGCATCCTGTAAGGCCAGATCATAAGCAGCCTTTTGGGGCTCACCAGTCAGATAGGGCACCAGCACCTCCGCCCACTGCTCCGGCGGCAGCATCTCCCACTTCTGCCACCCGCTCAAACACAGTCAAAAACCCTTCCACATTATCACCCAGGTCATTTTTTGTATGGCTCATCTTACCGCTTTCCATACATACGAATACTCACCTGGAGTTGGGGGAGGGGCTCCCGGCCTCCCACAAACCGCCTCTACAAGCAACTCCATCTGCTGCTGCTGCTGTCGGAGCTGGTCTGGTTGCTACTGGCATTGGTGGATCTGTTGCAATAGCAGCTTTCTTGTCTCCTGCTGAGCTTTCCCAAGGTGCTTGATCAGGTCCTCCATGTTGTCTGTCATCATTTCCTGGGGATCTTGCCCGCATTTCTACCGCCACCTGTGGTAGATCGCTCACTCAGCTACACACAGAGGTAGACACAGGTACACTGTGTCGTTAAATGTCTTGTTGGTTTATTAAAGTGAGGCATAAACCAACATTGAGTCCATAAAAGTAAAACAAGGCCCTTTGGGCAAAACAGGAAACCAAAACAAAATGGTAACACAAAGCACAGTCTTTGTGGTAGCAGGGATCTGCCTGCTCAGAATTCAGCAACTCCACATGGTTCAGGATAGTTACACGCAAACAGATCTAGAGTTACTCTCTCCAGATCTACTGAACACTGAATGCCTCAACAAGCCAAGTGTTTAAATTCCAGACCACACCCTGGGGTGGAGATATGGTGAACGACCTCCCAACCGCTCTATAGTCGTTCACAAAAAACTGACCCATTACAAATGGTTGATTAACCCTCTCAGCACATAACATGCAGGAGAAGACTTCCAGGTTTCTCATCACTGAAGGTAATAGCCTCAGTGAAACATATCTCCCCTCCAGCACACTTTCAGTGACTTTGTCACAATGTATATACAGTGGGGAAAAAAGTATTTAGTCAGCCACCAATTTTGCAAGTTCTCCCACTTAAAAAGATGAGAGAGGCCTGTAATTGACATCATAGGTAGACCTCAACTATGAGAGACAAAATGAGAAAACAAATCCTGAAAATCACATTGTCTGATTTGGAAAGAATTTTTTTTCAAATTTTGGTGGAAAATAAGTATTTGGTCAATTACAAAAGTTCATCTGAATACTTTGTTATATATCCTTTGTTGGCAGTGACAGAGGTCAAACATTTTCTATAAGTCTTCACACACATATATACATATATACACACACACAGAAAGAATACCTATTCTATCTATGCAATCAATGTTACATAGATTTATGGGACTTAATGTACACACAAGGGGTTCAGCAGTTGCAATTTCCCAATATTTAAGAGGGCTCAATGGCCCTACTGCAACAAGATGCCAGTATTATATCTGGAACATAATAGGTAGGGACTGTGTTACATATTTTGCTGCCCAATAATACTGATTAGGGGTTTTCCAGGGAAAAAAATATATTTTTTTAATTTGTAGCAAAAGCAAACCAAAATATTTGTACATGATATTGATTAAAATTTCAGCTGGATGTGGCCACTTGTTGCCCCTCTTTTCAACACAGGAAGTTCCCGTGCCAAGATGTCAAGGCACCATGTGATCAAAGATATTGACTTATTTTTGTTCCGCTCCAAAACTTTTTGGTTTCCTTATTCAGACTACAGTGGGCTGAATACGAATGTACGTCACAATTTTCAGATTTATATTATTAAAATATTTATACAATAAGTATTATCTCCTTTACACTTCACAAATACTTGCTACTTTGTGTGGATATATCACGTAAAATACAAAGAAAATACATTTAAATTTGTGGGTTTAACGTGAAAAAAATTCCGAAAAGTTGACGGGGTATGTATACTATTTCAAGACACTGTAGCTACTATAAACTGAGTATACTGCTGCAATATGATTCTAGACACATCCTATGGATTAAAGTGGCACTCATTCTAGGAAAAAGCCTTTTACTTAAAGGGGTATTCCCATCTCCAAGATCCTATCCCAATATGTAGTAGGTGTAATAATAATATTAGCAAATAACTTCAATTAGAAATTTAGTATAGTTTTTCTGATTCGCTGTGTCACTTTCCTGATGTGCCGAAATTGCAGGGCTTTAGGTATACATGGTTATGACAACTAGCAACTAACTGTCACTATATTCTTGCACATTAGGAAAGAGACAGAGAATAAGAAAAACTATATTACATTTCTAACTGGATGTATTTGCTAATATTATTATTATTACATCTACTACATAATGGGAGAGGATCCTGGAGATAGGAATATCCCTATAAGGCTGAGTTCTCTTTACATTCGGGCCACATGTTCGAATTTCCCTCTCGACCATGCTTTTGTACCTGCCTTATAAAGGATGCACACTACGGAAAAGGAGACAAAGGGAAAGCACAAAGTTACTCCTTCCATTTCATTACAGTGAACGAGTGCATCAGGGGGTCAGTCCAAATCCTATTTTTCATGGCTTAAGATGGAAACACTAACATGTGGCCCCCAATATAATGTGAACATGGCCTAAGGGTCCTTTTGATATATAGTTAGCACAGCTAAAGATTTTGTACTCTTTTTTAATACATGAATACATATTATGCTACTTTTGCAGTTTCTTATTATTGTAAAAGGGCAAACATGGGATTCATTGCCCATGTGGTTTTAGCAGATATAAATGTGACTTTTACAAACAAATTCAACACCTTCACACCAATCAACACCTCTGAAATCATCACCAACATCTCAACCTGTGACATTGTTATTGCCTCTCGTGATACAAAGCTGAGATTTTAACCAGACCAGAGAAGAAAAAATATATATTTCCAGGTATCTCCTAAATGAAGAAATATACCAAATGTACTTGAAGAAAATAGAATAAAGCTTCTGTGGAGATGTCAGCTGTGATTTTAGGTTCCACCTTACAACTTATATTCCATATACACATGTGGTCAAAATTGTTGGTACCCCTCGTTTAATGAAAGAAAAACCCACAATGGTCACAGAAATAACTTGAATCTGTCAAAAGTAATACTAAATTAAAAATCTATGAAAATGAACAAATGAAAGTCAGACAACAATGGTGCGATTTGACACTGATATTCCTTGAGCTTGAAGTTCACTTTTAATCTCTTTAGAAGTTATCCTGGGCTCTTTTGTTACCATTCGTATTATCCGTCTCTTTGATTTGTCATCAATTTTCCTCCTGCGGCCACGTCCAGGGAGGTTGGCTACAGTCCCATGGATTTTAAATTTCTGAATAATATGTGCAACTGTAGTCACAGGAACATCAAGCTGCTTGGAGATGGTCTTATAACCTTTACCTTTAACATGCTTGTCTATAATTTTCCTTCTAATCTCATGAGACAACTCTTTCCTTTGCTTCCTCTGGTCCATGTTGAGTGTGGTACACACCATGTCACCAAACAGCACAGTGAGTATCTGTAGCCCTATATACAGGCCCACTGACTGATTACAAGATTGTAGACACCTGTTTTGCTAATTAGTGGACACAACTTGATTTAACATGTCCCTTTTGTCACATTATTTTCAGGGGTACCATTATTTCTGTCCAGGCCTATTTCATGAGTTTAATTTTTTTTTTTATTCTGTGGAAGCAGGGGTGAAAAGCAATGACTGACTTTCATTTGTTCCTTTTCATAGATTTTTAATTTATTATTACTTTTGTTAGATTCAAGTTATTTCTGTGACCGTTGTGTATTTTTCTTTCATTAAACAAGGGGTACCAACAATTTTGACCACGTCTATATATGATACATGGGGGAAGAGAGGGGATAGAGTGGATTAGCAGTTTGCTACTATACTTAGTTGAGTAGGAGAAAGAACAAATCCAAGCATGTTATGGTCAGCACATTGACTTCTAAGGTTATGCCATGGCTTTTGCCTGTGGTGACGCTCGTAGTCTTAAAAGGGGTTTTTGAAATCATCGTAAATAGCTAAAATTGCAAAGTGATTGTAAAAACAAAGCAGCTTTGCAATTTACCACTTATTAAAAATCCTGTCCGTTCCTAAAAAGAATCTGTCACCAGGTTTTTGCTACCCCATCTGATGGCAGCATGATGTAGAGACCTTGATTACAGTGATGCCTCACTTATTGAACTGCTTACTGTAGTTTTGACAACAATCATACTTTATCCGCTGCAGATCTACCAGTTCTCTGAATGTTGTGTCCTGTATAACCCTGCCCACACCACTGATTCGCAGTCTTCTGTGTACACAGCCAATCAGTGGTGTGGGCGGGGTTATACAGGACTCAGCATTCAGAGAACTGGTAGATCTGCAGCTTATAAAGCAGGGATTTTTATCAAAATGATAGCAGGCAGCCCAGCAAGTAACAAATCGCTGGAATCAGGGTCTCTTCCCCTACATCATGCTTTTCTCAGATTGTCAATAACCTGGTGACAAATTCCCTTTAAGAACAGAGAGGATTTTTAATTCTCTTTTCTATGGCTCATTTCTTATGTCACTATCTACCGCTTCAATTTATCAGAGGTGGCTGTTTTTCTAGGCAAGGAGTACAGCATTTGCAAGCTCTTTGCTACAGAGATTGCAAGTGCAGCTCTAAAGATGGCAGGATTCAGCCAACTTCAGTACCATTGTGCTCTTCCAATACAAAATAGGAAAAGCTACCTCTGCTTGCAGCGTGCTAGGTTTGTACCAGCTGCTAATCATTGCTGCTGGCCCGAACTGTCAGTCATCAGAATCTCACTGCTCCCTGGTGCTTTCCTGAAGACTGACAATGAGATCAACCCATCTATAGTAGGACAAGATGTGATCATCAACTATAAAAGGTTGTGAAAAGCTGACAACCGCTTTAACCTTCCCAACCAGACAATTTTCTGAGGGCTTTTTTGCACTTTCATTTTTTCCTCCTTTTCTTCCAGAGGCCATAACTTTTATATTTCACTGACCACATAGGGCTTGTTTTTTGTGGGATGAGTTGTAGTTTTGAATGACACCATTAATTTTACCATATAATGTACTGGAATACATGTGCATAGTGATAGCAGTGTTAGATTAATAAAAAAAAAGTTACTTTATTTTTAAGATCCCTTTTTATGTGATAGAAAGTTCTTTGGGTTTTTTTTGGTTACAAGAGCCTAAGTGCAACTGCTATCCCGTAAACATCACTTTCAACTGTAAACAACATTGTCTCCTGAAACATCTTTCTCCTGCCAAAAAAATAGAATGCGGTGTACCGAGGCCAGAGCAACCTCCTGCACCCAGAGTTTTCTTGCATTATAGCTGTCAAACACGTTTCTTAGTAAGGCTGATTCGCTGACACATGGACTTTATCAAGCAGTCACTTCTACTCTCAATTTTTTAAGCCCTTGTGTACAAACTGTTTTTTTTAAGCCAACCCAGGCAGTCCTGGTCTCTTCTCCTACCAGACTGGGCACGTTTTCCCTGGCCTCCATCTTGAAGCTGGTAGCACTTATCCATTTGTAGAATCATAGAATCATAGAATGGTAGAGTTGGAAGGGACCTCCTGGGTCATCTGGTCCAACCCCCTGCTCAAAGCAGGATTCACTAGATCATCTCAGACAGATGTCTGTCCAGCCTCTGTTTGAAGACGTCCATTGAAGGGGAACTCACCACCTCTCGTGGCAGCCTGTTCCACTCATTAATCACCCTAACTGTCAAAAAGTTTTTTCTAATATCTAATCTGTGTCTCCTCCCATTTAGTTTCATCCCATTGCTTCTAGTCTTTCCTTGTGCAAATGAGAATAAAGATGATCCTTCTACAATGTGACAGCCCTTGACATATTTGTAGACAGCTATTAAGTCTCCTCTCAGTCTTCTTTTTTGCAAGCTAAACATTCCCAAATCCTGCAACCGTTCCTCATAGGACATGGTTTGCAGACCAGTCACCATTCTGGTCGCTCTTCTCTGAACTTGCTCCAGTTTGTCTATGTCTTTTTTAAAATGTGGTGCCCAAAACTGTACACAGTATTCCAGATGAGGTCTGACCAAAGAGGAGTAAAGACAGATAATGACTTCACGTGATCTAGACTGTATGCTTCTGTTAATACATCCCAGAATTGTATTTGCCTTTTTTGCTGCTGCATCACACTGTTGACTCATGTTCAGTCTATGATCTATTAGTATACCTAAGTCTTTTTCACATGTACTGTTGCTTAGCTCTATTCCTCCCATTCTGTATATGCTTTTTTCATTTTTATTGCCCAGATGTAGTACTTTGCATTTTTCCCTGTTAAAAACCATTCTGTTGGTTGCTGCCCACTGCTCCAGTTTATTTAGGTCTTTTTGAATCCTCTCTCTCTCTTCTCTAGTATTAGCTATCCCTCCTAGCTTTGTGTCATCAGCAAATTTAATCAGTTTACCCTCAATTCCTTCATCTAAATCATTGATAAAGATGTTGAACAATACAGGTCCCAGGACGAGCCCTGTGGTACCCCACTTGAGACATTCATCCAGCTGGATGTGAAGCCATTTACAACCACCCTTTGAGTCCGATCACTAAGCCAGTTATGAATCCACCTAACAGTTGCCTGGTCCATTGCATACTTGGTCATTTTTTCAATAAGGATGGTGTGAGATACTTTGTCAAATGCTTTGCTGAAGTCAAGATATACTATATCTACAGTATTTCCCTGATCCACCCAGTCAGTGATTCTGTCATAGAAGGAAATTAAGTTAGTCTGACATGACTTGTTAGTTACAAACCCATGCTGACTCTGGTTAATCACTTCATTCTTATCCATGTACTTACATACATGTTGTTTAATAATTTGTTCAAAGATCTCTCCTGGTATAGAAGTCAGACTCACCGGCCTATAGTTCCCTGGGTCCACCTTCTTCCCCTTTTTGAAGATAGGAACAACATTTGCTCTTCTCCAGTCTTCTGGGACTTCTCCTGTTCTCCAAGAATTTTCAAAGATTATGGAGAGTGGTTCTAAAATTTCTTCTACGATCTCCTTCAGTACTCTGGGGTGTAATTCATCTGGACCTGGAGACTTGAACTCATTTATGTTAGCTAAATATTCCCTCACAATCTTTCTCTTTACAGATAACTTGGATTCCTCTATTCCTTTAAAAGGACAGTGAAGATCAGTTGATGTTACATTTTCTTTCTGAGAGAAAACAGATGCAAAATAGGAATTAAAAAGTTCGGCCTTCTCAACATCCTCTCTTACCATTTCTCCATTTTCATCCTGTAAAAATCCTATAGCATCTTTGACTTTTCTTTTACTTTTGACATACCCCCAAAATCCTTTTTTATTGCTTTTGACAAAGCTTTAGATTTAAAGATCACTGGCATGCCTTTCTCTAACTTCAGTGAATCCCCAACGTATCACTCCTTACAAGTTCTCAGCATGTTCTGACTGTCATAGCATCAGCAGTAGTGTTGAGCGAGCACTAAAATGCTCGGGTGCTCGAAGCTCGGGCCGAGCTCACCGTGATACTCGGGTGCTCGACCCGAGCAACGAGCCCAATGTTAGTCTATGGGAGACCCGAGCATTTTTGCGGTGGCACCCCCGGCAGTCTGTAGAAAGCCTAAAAAGTGCCCAAAACGATAGTGACAGTGCTCAAATGACATGGGGACAGCATGGGGATCACCCCAGGAAGCATTTCTGACCCCCTGGGTCACTGCTGTCAGCAACGTGGTCAGAGGTATTAAGCCACTTTTACGGGCTCACAATAAAACGTTCAAAAATTAAACTGAAGCTGCTTTCCTGTGAAATATGTTAAGGAACAACCTTTCCAGGGTAAAGACTTGTGTATAAGGTAAAATAAATAACCAAAAACAAAAATACTCCTCCACACCTTGGGCTATGTTCACAAGTAGCATTTTTTATGCGTTTTTGCACTTTTGTATTGCTTTCAACCGTGACAAATGCATTCACCAGGAAATGTCATTTTAACATTTTACAACCTTATCTGGCCATGTGCTGTGTGACACATGCATACAGTGCTGAAAAGACATGGGAACAGCATGGGGAAGACCCCTGGAAGCATCTCTGACACCCAGTTCACTGCCTAAAAATGTGTCCATCAGAAGTGATCCTTGCCGCATCAGAGGATGCAGACTTGCAAATATCCCCGTGCAAGTCCTTGTCCCAGGGCAGTGTTCAATTGTACCTCCCCCATTCCTTGCAATGCAAGCGCAAGTATGCAGCCTGCCACCCACCCACCCCCAGGCTGCAATACCATACTGCTTGCTTGCTTCCACTTGAAATTGGGCCTTTTAGGCATGTGGAGGCGGAATCTGGCCATCACGTCATGGCTGCATCGGTGGCCTGGAATCCATACTCAGTCCCCAGCCGCCCGGAGGCCGGGTCTACACGCTTGGTCCCCAGCTGCCAGGGGGCAGCCGGGTGTCCATAAACGGTCCCCAGCCGCCCCTATTTGTCCCGGTAACCTTCCCCACACTTTTCTTAGCTTGGCCTGCTTTAGGGCAGCATTGGCCGAGCCCACCAGACTCCTCCGGTGGGCCTGGCTTCTCCATCAGGGGAGTTGAGAGTGCCAAGGTGAGGAGCAAGATGATGATAGAAGTTAGCATCTGCTTTGTTTTCTTGGAATGCAAGCGAAAGTGGGCAGCCTGCCACCCACCCACCCCCAGGCTGCAATACCATACTGCTAGCTTGCTTGCACTTGAAATTGGGCCTTTTAGGCATGTGGAGGCGGAATCTGGCCACCACGTCATGGCTGCGTCGGCGGCCTGGTATCCATACTCAGTCCCCAGCCGCCCCGCGGCCGGGTGTCCACACACGGTCCCCAGCCACCTGGGGGCGGCAGGGTGTCCATAAACGGTCCCCAGCCACCCCTATTTGAAGGATAGTCTAACCACGAACTCGTGGACAAGTGAATTTGGCCAGGGATGGTCCATCTCACGCCTTCACACTCGGTTAATATTGTGGAAGCCGGGACACAGTTGGACACTGAGATGCAACACGTCCCCCAGACATAGAGGACTGCAGGTCCTGGGTCATTCAGGCTTCAACACAAAGTTCAGAAGGTAGACAGCAGCAGTGGTCGGCGTCCTGCACAATTTATTCATGATCATGAGGCCATCCATCTCCTTAGCTTTCTGTTCCTTGGAATGCAAGCGCAGGTATGTAGTAGCGGCTAGGCCTGAGGTGGTCAGCGTTTTGGCGCATATCCTACCTCCTCCGAGGATTGCTGGATGTTTTCCTGCTACTATCCCAGTTCTATGACTCCCGTTAAAACAAAGCTTCAGGTGATGAATGATGGATGAGGTGATGGCGAAGGAGAAAGAGCAGGAGGAACAGGGACCATTCACATCAATATCAGGCCAGTCAACCACACATGTCTTGCTAGATATGCTTCTGTACCAAAAGGAGCGGTTTGGCTACACAGTTATAGGGCATACAGTGAGTGCAATGCCTACCAAAAATTTCGAGGCACTCCAATGCCCCTTGGAAGTGACATGGAGGTCAGAGGGCCTTAACTAAACCGTTTTTTCCATTTAAAGCAACTGGGTCTACTGTACACTGTTGGCCTAAGCAGTGAATGGAAGGTTTTCCAAAAATTATGAGGAACTGCAATGCCCCTTGAAACAGATGTGGATTACAGCGTACTAAAAACCTTCCACCCATTATTGGGGAGTGGGTCTCCCTTAGTGTTCGCCTATGCATTGAAAAGCAAAAGCTGGCTAAAATTAGGAGTAAATGCATTGCCCGTTGGAAGAGTCGTGGAGGTTAGAGTTAATTAAAAACAACATTTCAATGCACGTTGGAAGAGCTGTGGTGTTCAGAGTGATTTAACAAGACGGTTTTAATGCCCCTTGGAAGAGCGGTGGAGGTCGCAGTAGCTTAACAAGACGAATTAAATGCCCCTTGGAAGAGACGTGGAGGTCACAGTGGAATAAAAAGACAGTATCAATGCCCCTTGGAAAAGTGGTGGAGGTCGCAGCAGCTTAACAAGATGGTTTTAATGCCCCTTGGAAAAGTAGTGGAGGTCGCAGTAGCTTAACAAGACGGTTTTAATGCCCCTTGGAAAAGTGGTGGAGGTCTCAGTAGCTTAACAAGACGGTTTTAATGCCCTTTGGAAGAGCGGTGGCGATCGCAGTAGCTTAACAAGACGGATTTAATGCCCCTTGGAAAAGTGGTGGAGGTCGCAGTAGCTTAAAAGGATGGTTTTAATGCCCCTTGGAAGAGTGGTGGAGGACGCTGTAGCTTAACAAAGCGGTTTTAATGCCCCTTGGAAGAGACGTGGAGGTCGCAGTAGCTTAACAAGATGGTTTTAATGCCCCTTGGAAGAGCGGTGGAGGTTGCAGTAGCTTAACAAGATGGTTTAAATGCCCCTTGGAAGACACATGGAGGTCACAGTGGAATAAAAAGACAATAACAATGCCCCTTGGAAGAGTGGTGGAGGTCGCAGTGGAATAAAAAGACAATATCAATGCCCCTTGGAAGAGACGTGGAGGTCACAGTAGAATAAAAAGACAATATCAATGCCCCTTGGAAAAGTGGTGGAGGTCGCAGTAGCTTAACAAGACGGTTTTAATGCCCCTTGGAAGAGACGTGGAGTTCAGAGTAGCATAACAAGACGGTTTTCATGCCCCTTACAAGAGCCATGCAGTACAACATATTCAAAACATTATTCCCATTATTGGGGAGTGGCTCTCCCATAGTCTTTGCCTATGCCTTTCAAGCAAAAGCTGCCAAAAATTAGGACGGAGGAACTTGCAATGCTGTCAAACAAGAGCCATGCAGTACAGCATATTCAAAACATTATTCCCATTATTGGGGAGTGGGTCTCACATAGTCTTTGCCTATGCCTTCCAAGCAAAAGCTGACAAAAATCAAAAATTAGGATGGAGGAACTTTCAATGCTGGCAACACGGACCACGGTCACCCTGGTGGTATAGTGGTGGTGGAGGCTGAGGATAAGGAGAAGAGCAAAATACAGCCGAAATGAGGAAGCGTATACCCATGTGTGGGTGTGAAGCGGTCCATGGGAATACACCTCCCGAAATAACACAGTGGATTTGACTTTATGTTACTCTGCTGTCATTTGGTGGTGATGAGAAGTCTGGCCCAATCCAGCCCTTGTTCATTTTGATAAGGGTCAGCTTGTCAGCATTGTCAGTTGACAGGCGAGTGCGCTTATCAGTTATAATTCCCCCAGCGGCACTAAAAACACGCTCCGATAACACGCTAGCGGCAGGGCAGGCCAGGACCTCCAAGGCTTACAGAGCAAGTTCATTCCAAGTGTCCAGCTTGGATACCCAATAATTAACAGGCACAGAGGAATCACAGAGGATGCTGGTACTGTCGGCATGGTACTCCCGCACCATCTTTTGAAACTTTCCACTCCTAGTGAGAGTACCCCGCGCCTCAGGGTCTGTAAGCTGGGCAGGTCTCAGAAAACTGTCCCAGAATGTTGACAGTGTTCCCCTGCCTCTGCTGGTTTGGAGTTGCGTCTCTCGCCTGTACGCCTTGGTTGATCAACGAACTGTGACCTCTGCCACATGCGTGTTCAGATGGGAATTTTTTTAACAGTTCTGCAGCAAGGGCCTTCTGGTACTGCCACATTTTTGTAGACCTCTTCACCTCAGGAATAAGAGAGTAAAAGTTCTCCTTGTAGCGGGGGTCTAAAAGTGTCACCAACCAGTAATGACTGTCACCCAACATTTTGACAGCGCGAGGGTCACGGGTAAGGCAGCGTAACATAAAGTCAGCCATGAGTGCCAGACTGGTAACGGGCAAGACTTTCGTGTCCTCACCAAGATGACGACTGACCCTGCTCTCCTCCTCCCCCCTGTCCTCAGGCCACCCACGCTGAACCGACGGTATGACAGTTGTACAGGTACTACCGTCTACAGCGCATGATACCAGCTCCTGTTCTTCCTCCTCCTCCTTCTCCTCTCCCTCATTGTCCCCCAATGCACGTTGGGATGAGATGAGGCTGGGCTGTGTGTAATCGCCCGCTACGGCTTCTTGATCCATCTCATCATACTCTGGCTGCAATGCCTCCTCTTTAATTCTCTGCAGAGAGCGTTGCAAAAGACCGACAAGTGGGATGCTGACGCTAATGATGGCATCATCGCCACTCACCATCTTGGTGGACTCTTCAAAGTTTGTCAGGATGGTACATATGTCAGACATCCAGGTCCACTCCTGAGGTCTTATGTGTGGAGTCTGACCTGAACATCGACGGTCTTGTTGCAGCTGGTACTCCACAACTGCTCTCTTCTGCTCACAAATCCTTTCCAACATGTGGAGGGTAGAGTTCCAACATGTGGGGACATCACACACCAGTCGGTGTGCCCGAAGCTGCAAATGCTGCTGAAACACAGCAAGGGCGGCGGAAGCTGTAGCCGACTTCCGAAAATGAGCTGACAGGCGGCGTACTTTTACGAAAACTTCGATTTAAGAAACCGCTGAACCACGAGGTTAAGCACATGAGCCAGGCATGGTACGTTTATGATCTCGCCTCGCCTCAGAGCCACCACCAGGTTACGGCCATTGTCACACACGACCATGCCTGGTTGTAGGTTTAGCGGTCTCAGCCACAGATCTGCCTGCTCTTTCACAGCTGTCCACAACTCACAAGCAGTGTGAGGTTTATCACCTAAGCTTATGAGTTTCAGCACAGCCTGTTGTCGCTTGGCTGAGGCAGTACTATAGTGCTTCCAGCTTGTAACTGATGTGGTGATATCTGAGATGGAGGCTGAACATGAGGAGGAGGATGATGCGCAGGAGCTGTACACTGTGGGGGCAACTCTGACTGACATAGGGCCCGCAATCCTCGGTTTGGGGAGGATGTATTCCGTCCCAAGGTCCAACTGGGTCCCGACTTCCACTATGTTTACCCAGTGTGCCATCAGGGATATGTACCGTCCCTGTGTCCGTTGTCAGGTGGACTCTCCCAGTAACTGCGTTGTTGAGGGCATGGCAGATATTTTTGGACACGTGCTTGTGTAGTGCAGGGATGGCACACCGGGCAAAATAGTGTCGGCTGGGGACCGAGTACCGAGGGACGGCCACCGCCATAAGGTTGCGGAAGGATTCCATGTCCACCAGCCTAAAAGGCAGCATTTCCAACGCAAGCAGTCGTGAAATGTGCGAATTTAGGACTGTGGCCTGTGGGGCGTTGGCTGCGAATTTGCGTTTTCGTTCAAAGCTCTTGGATATTAACAATTGAACGCTGCGGTGGGACGTGGACGTGGACATTGATGCTGTTTCTTAAGAAACTACCATAACAAGTGAAGACTGAGAGGAGGGGGCATCTTTGCATGCAGTATGGACAGGGGATTGCCTTGCACGCACAACAGGGGGTTCTCTTACATGCACAACAGCGGAAGAAGCAGTGGTGACACCCACTGACACCGGTCGTGGACCCTGGGTTTCGCCCCACAAAGTTGGGTGCTTTGCTGACATGTGCCTGATCATGCTGGTGGTGGTCAGGCTGGTAGTTTTGTCACCCCTGCTGATGCTGGCATGGCAGGTGGTACAAATGGCCTTTTTGGGGCTATCAGCAGAGGCTTAAAAAAATTCCAGACTCTGGAAGACCTACCGGTTGTACTGGCAACGTCCCTCGTGTTGGTGTTGCAGGGAACTGTTGCTCACCTTCTGTGGCGGCCACCACACTGCTTCTTCCTGCCTGTTGGGGTACTCTGCCACCCTCCCCTTGTGTGCTGCTGGCCTCGCTCTGCGTGTCCTCCTGCCACGTTGGGTCAGTTACTAGATCATCCACCACCTCCTCCTCTTCCACTTGCGCACCACGATCCTCCTCCTCACTTCGTGGCAATTGTGTCTCGTCATCATCCACTTCTTGTGACAAATTGCCAGTGTCGACTTCCTTTGGCCGTGGCTGTTCAAATATTTGGGCATCGCTACATGGGATCTCCTCTTCCACCACTTCAAGCGGAGCAGGTGAGGTGCACAAATATGGAAATGGACCAGTGAACAGCTCTTCAGAGTGTCCAAGTGTGGGATCAGTTGCTGTCTGACGACACTCGGCATGGTGGGAGGAAGGAGCATCAGGGTGAGGAGGAGTATGCGGTCGAGACTCACGGCTACTAAAACTTGACCGTGTGGAAAACAGACCGGAGGTGGTGGTGCCCAGGTAACTGGAAATATTATCTGCTATCCAATTAATAACCTGTTCACACTGATCAGTTCGCAATACTGGTGTTGTAGTGTGCTTCCCTAGTAATTCGGTCAAGAAGTGGGAGCGAGAAGATGTGGCTGTTGGTTGTGGCACATTTTCACCTTGGCCATGGCCCTGTCCTCTACATGCACCATAACCAGAACATCCAGTTCCACGTCCCTTGCTACGCGACTTGCCCATTGTAAATGAAGTAAAATAGCTTACACTAAAAGGAGATTAGAACCATGGAAGACATGGAATAGGAAAACCACAGTTCTAGTTATCTGGCCTACACCAGAATATTTTAAACAGATATATTTGTGTCTGAACAGTCAGGGAGACACTATTACTGTTTTTTTTTATGTAAAAAAGGCCAAAAGCTGCATAATACTGAGATTTGAACCATGGAACTGAGAAACCAAACTTCTAGTTATCTGGCCTACACCAGAATATTTTGAACAGATATATTTGTGTCTGAACAGTCAGGGAGACACTATTACTGTTTTTTTTATGCAAAAAGGTGGATTACACCCAGATTTGAACCATGGAAGAGGAAAACCACAGTTCTAGTTATCTGGCCTACACCAGAATATTTTAAACAGATATACACTGTGTGCAGAATTATTAGACAAGTTATATTTTAGAGGATTATTTTAATTATTGATCAACAACTATGTTCTCAATCAACCCAAAAGACTCATAAATATCCAAGCTTAATATTTTTGGAAGTTGGAGTGGGGTGTTTTTTAGATTTGGCTATCTTAGTAGGATATCTGTCTGTGCAGGTAACTATTACTGTGCCGGATTATTAGGCAACTTAATAAAAACCAAATATAATCCCATCTCACATGCTTATTTTCACCAGGTAAACCAATATCAATGCACAAAATTTAGAAATAAACATTTCTTACATGCAAAACCAAAAACCCAAAAAATTAGTGATCAATATAGCCACCTTTCTTTATGATGACACTCAACAGCCTTCCATCCATAGATTCTGTTAGTTGCTTGATCTGTTTTTGATCAACATTGCGTGCAGCTGCCACCACAGCCTCCCAGACACTGTTCCGAGAGGTGTACTGTTTTCCCTCCCTGTAGATCTCACATTTTATGATGGACCACAGGTTCTCTATGGGTTCAGATCAGGTGAACAAGGGGGCCATGTCATTATTTTTTCTTCTTTTAGACCTTCACTGGCCAGCCACGCTGTGGAGAAGTTGGATGCATGTGATGGAGCATTGTCCTGCATGAAAATCATGTTTTTCTTGAACGATACCGACTTCTTCCTGTACCACTGCTTGAAGAAGTTGTCTTCCAGAAACTGGCAGTAGGTCTGGGAGTTGAGCTTCACTCCATCCTGAACCCGAAAAGGTCCCACAAGTTCATCTTTGATGATACCAGCCCATACCAGTACCCCACCTCCACCTTGCTGGCGTCTGAGTCGAAGTGGAGCTCTCTGCCCTTTACTGATCCAGCCTCTGGCCCATCCATCTAGCCCATCAAGAGTCATTCTCATTTCATCAGTCCATAAAACCTTTGAAAAATCAGTCTTAAGATATTTCGTGGCCCATTCTTGACGTTTTATCTTATGTTTCTTGTTCAAAGGTGGTCATTTTTCAGCCTTCCTTACCTTGGCCATGTCCCTGAGTATCGCACACCTTGTGCTTTTTGATACTCCAGTAACGTTGCAGCTCTGAAATATGGCAAAACTGGTGGCGAATGGCATCTTGGCAGCTTCACGCTTGATTTTCCTCAATGGGCAGTTATTTTGCGCCTTTTTTTGGCCAACACGCTTCTTGCGTCCCTGTTGGCTATTTGCCATGAAACGCTTGATTGTTCGGTGATCACTCTTCAAAAGTTTGGAAATTTCAAGACTGCTGCATCCCTCTGCAAGACATCTCACAATTTTGGACTTTTCAGAGCCCGTCAAATCTCTCTTCTGACCCATTTTGCCAAAGGAAAGGAAGTTGCCTAATAATTAAGCACACCTTATATAGGGTGTTGATGTCATTAGTCAACACCCCTCCTCATTACAGAGATGCACACATCACCAGATTTACTTAATTGGTAGTTGGCTCTCAAGCCAATGCAGCTTGGAGTAGGACAACATGTATAAAAAATATCATGTGATCAAAATACTCATTTGCCTAATAATTCTGCACACAGTGTATTTGTGTCTGAACAGTCACAGACACACTCAATGTGGTTTTTTTTTTGGGGGGGGGGGAGTACCAAAAGGTTAATAAGACGCGTATTTGTACAGTCTGACTGAGGAAAAAAAAATACAGGATTTAGATGAAAAAAAAAGGATTTTCCCTGGCCCCTGAGACCAGGGGATAAGTCTAGTAATTTGACCACCAGGAGCACACAGGACTGTAATGCAGTGTTTGTTGGTATAACCACTGCGTCTCCTATACAGCCTGCCTGCCTGATATCTGGGATGAATATTAGTCCTGAGAAGGACTGTTTGTTTGATTTTGCAGGCATTAGAGACCCTACACTAACTATTTTGCATTATAAATCTCTCCCTAGGTCTGCAGCACTCTCCCTACACTGTCTGATTCGGAGCGACAGTGTCCAAGATAGCGGCGCACGGTTTTAAATACTCGAAGTGACGCTGTGCGGCCAGCCACTCACTGTAATGCCAACAAACAACATGGCTGTGGCATTACAGTGACTGGCTGGCAATCCCTGCATGTTCATTGGCTCTGTAAAGAGCGCCAAACATGCAGGGAGGAGACCTGAGCTCCCGCCCTAGTAACCCGGAAATGCTCGGTGCTCGCCGAACATCCCGAGTTGCGAGATGCTCGGTCGAGTACCGAGCTGTGTCGAGCATGCTCGCTCAACACTAATCAACAGCCATCGTCTTGTAGAGTCTACTCTGCATCTCCATTCTCTGATGTAGCCCAGTATAATCACTGATTGTCTGTAATTACTTTACTAGTGATGACAACTCACCAACACCTCAGCACCCTGATTTACTTCTTGGAAGATGACTTCTTAAGCTTAAAGGGATTATTCCCATCTCCAAGACCCTCTCCCAATATGTAGTAGGTGTAATAATGATAATATTACCAAATATCTCCAATAAGAAATGTAGTATAGTTCTTCTGATTCGCTATATCGCTTTCCCAATGTGCAGGGCATTGTAATAGCTTTGGTATCCATGGCTATGACCACTCATATGACAGTTCGTTAGCTGTTAGTGGTCATAACCATGGATACCTAAGCTACTGCAATGCCCTACACATGGGGTATGCGACATAGCAAATCAGAAGAACTATACCACATTTTTAATTGGAGATATTTGCTAATATTTTTATTATTACACCTATTACATATTGGGTTAGGATCTTGGAGATGGTAATACCCCTTTAAGTTGAAATCAGAGCCTGATTTAAAGGAACTCTGTCAGCACAGAATGACTGCTGTAAAGGTGTAGAGGGGTCTAAAACAGGGAGTGTCGTTTGGGAAAAATATTGTATTTACTTGAATATCAGAGCAGCATAACCAAAAGTTGGCAAGTATGTTATAAAGATTAATGTAGCCATTAGGATACAAGAAATTGAGGAAATTGAGTAGAAAAAAAATGGATGCCAGGATGCAGCAGCCAGTTACCACCTCACCAGATGTAGCAGAGGGTCAGGTTCTTACACATATTCCTATAGATGTGACATTCTTTTTATGGAAATCCCATTTCTAAGACATTTACATACAAAATGTAATATTGTCCACTTACTAGTACAGTAGACAACGTTTGGTAATTGTTACTTTTGCTATTTCTCTATTGAATTTCCCATAACGCTGCTAGATATAACATATAAGTACAGACCACCTCCCCCACAGGTATAGGGAACAGAACCCTCATAATTCCAAAACTAAGCTATCACCTTTTTATGACTTTTTTTATTTTATACCACTATTTCCTTGGAAATATGAAGATCAACGAGATTTCAATATAATATTTCTTGTCGTCCATTGTTTCGTAACACAGGGTTAAATAAATCCTATAAATTGAAAATCGCAACCATCTGTTATAAAATGGCACAACCTGGCTATTGCTGTGAAAACTTTCAGGGACACAAAAAAAAATTATTTGTGCCGTTTAGTAAAAACCAAAGTAAATGAGAAAAGTACTGGGAAGTATTGAAAAACATTGCTTTGATGAACGGATCATAGAAATGAAATAGAACCTTGGAACCTCACTCATAATGTGCACTGGGTGCTACGACCTCTCAAGATTAAAAAGCAGTCAAGAATTTATAGACTCCTTCACCAAGGATTGAAAGTCGAAAAAAAAATATTCAACAATGTCCTTAACAATGGCTGCTGTAGTGAACACACTTCATAAGTTAATTACTTCTGAGGATTACATCTATCATGCACCAGCGCAAAATATAGAACGATATTATGATATTATGCTAGTGGTGACACATTCAGAGTCGTGAGATTTATGATCATTGCACTATAATTTATTGAAAAGAATGTAACATCAGAAAGCAACATATTATTTAAATCTAGTTCATATTAAATGCATTTTTTTATTTGACATTTGTTTTTTTAACATTTCCATTTTTATTATACATTTTCAAAGTAAACAATAAAAAGAAAAAGAAAAAAGGGAAGATGGAAAGTGAAGAAAGAGAAAAACAAGGAAAAGGGGACGATTACTCAACATTGAGATAATCAAACTTTGATACGCTTGATGTAGCAGGGAGAAAATAACTAGAAAAGTAATAAAAGATGGAACTTTTAAGAAGGTTGAAAAATAATATCTCCCCTCTTAGAAAAACCTTTTATATTCTTTTATATTCAGTGATGGCTGGTATTTGTTACAATTTACCTTGGTATGGTAGAAATACCACCTGAGTACTTAAAGGGATTGTCCCATCTAAAACTATAAGTCTGCGGTCACTATATGTGACTGCAGACTTGTGAATCCTCACATCGCGAGCACTGCACACTATGAGGATTCTCCGGTGTTAGCTCCGGGAACGGCGATCATGTGACCGCAAGCATGTGATATGCATGCTCCTGGCCACGATCCGACTAGACTGTTTCTGGCCTTGCTGAATACACTTACATTGCCGGGTAATTTCTTTACAATGCGCTCTCTTCTCATTAGTGCCGGCGAGGGAGCGCACTGTCACTGCGCACAAAGAAGAATATTGCACAGTAAGAAAGGAGCTCATACTAAGCATACTGAGAATTGACAAGCGACATTTGCTCAGTAGAGGAGGGAGTAGCCCATCCCCTGAAAAGGATGTCTCTGATGACCCTTCGTTTCAGTGTGGGGACAGAAGCTGTAGCAGTGACCGCCTCTTCTGCCCCCTGATGACATCCCATTTGAGTATGTCAGCATGCACTGGGTCTCTCAAACAAAGCGTCATCAAAACAGAAATAGATAAAAAAAATTAAATAAAGCAGTTAGATTAGAGAGGGAAGGGTAGGGCCTTTTTAATTAAGCCATATTAGATTATGTTATTAAAATAAATAGACATTTAGGATGAAAATCAACATTAGTTTCGGACCACCCCTTTAAAGCTTAATATGCACTGGGTGAAAATGAAAAGGTTGGGCCTTGGATCTGCATGGCGACAGCTAAGTCACACTGAAGAATCTCCAAGAGCATAAAAGAGAATACTTTAGCTTATATAGAAGTCAGACTCAAAGACAGAATAGACAGGGAAAGAAAGGTGTTTTGCCTGAGAAACTCCAGCACCCCGTATGTTGCAAGTAAAGATGAGCAGGTCGATCCACTGCAGATAACTTTGAGACAAATTTCCTCAAATTCGCAGGTCCCCGCAAATTTAAACATTTTGCATTCAATTCGCTAGGATCAGCAAAATAAATAAATAAATGCCAAGAGCAATTTCACACATTGCTGAAGACATTAGTGGGCTAATAATGTCAGGCTGCACAGTTCAATCCACATAGGGATAGAAAAAGGCCTATTCTGATTGTGGTGTACTATTGCAGTGCTTTAAGCAGTTTGAAAATGGGAGTGGTAGTCTCAGCCTGTGAATAATAGTCCAAGTATTCAAGTGAGATAGGGAAGTGCTGGACCTGCATAGTTAGCGTGACTGGGAATTGGTTAATCTGTGATATACTGCAGTAATAGTACCTTAATACCAGCATTTTTTTATATTCCTCGCGCGCTGAAAACAAGGAGTGCAAAGACACTTTGTGGGTTGAACAGGATTTTTCTTTTGCCTTTAAAAAAATTAATAAACTTGCCGGTCTCACAATCCAGGAAGCACACTTTCTGTGACACACAAGCCTTGGCTTCAGGGTTTTAGCAGTAATAGCAAAATTAGGACAAAAGGGTATTGAACTTCCCTCCTTGTTTCCAGTGTGTGAAAAATAAAAAAAATTCTGTTCTTACGGTACTATTACTGCATTATATCACAGATCAATCAGTTCCCAGTCACACTGACTGTGCAGGTCCAGCAGTTCCCTATCTCACTTGAATCTTTGGATTATTATTCACAGACTGAGACTAGCACTCCCATTTTCAATCTGCTTCAGCACTGCAGTAGTACACCACAATCAGATTAGGCCTTTTTCTATCCCTATCTGGAATGAGCTGTGCAGCCTGACATTATTATACTGTGTATAATTTTCTTAATTATAATTTATTTTACTTTTTCATACCTCGCTGATGTAATAGTCCACTATTAGACCCATACATGCCACCTGAATTCAGAGGACTGTTGCAGGTGCTTGCTTTTGCTTTTAGCATGTGAAGCTACCTAGCACACCCATTATGAAAAAGCGACTGCTTCTTCTGTTTCTTCACACCATCTATGTATAACCACAAACAAGTTGTTGTGTTGTTAAAGGGAACCTGTCACCATGTAAAATATGCAGGCACCATGTTATAGAGCAGGAGGAGCTGAGCAGATTGATATACTGTTTTGTGAGAAAAGACTCAGTTTAACCAGTGATTTAATCATGTAATTCTATGTTCTTTCTGGGATTTTCGGCCCAGTGGGCGGTCCTATAAGTGACAGACTGCGATCTCTGTTTGCACACTTATGCAAAGAAATCTGTCAGTCACTGAAATGACCGCCCACTGGACCAGAAAAAAGAAAGAGGAGAGGATTAAATGATCAAATCACTGATTACACTGATTCTTCCCTCACAAAATTATATATAAATCTGCTCAGCTCCTCCTGCTCTATAACATGGTGCCTGCAGATCGGACTGCATTTTCATGGTGACAGGTTCCCTTTACATAGGCTGTAGGTTGAGGTCACTAGGACATTAACAAAGCTGTGTTTGCATGTGACGCGCCCCTGGGCCTACTTGGTGTAGCGTTGCGCACGCGGGGACTACCCGGAGCCGGGCCTGTCGGGGGGTAGTAGTCTCGTGGCGGTGACCCGGTCCGTGCCCAGGGAGTCAAGCTGAGTGGCAGAGTTTTAGCAGTAGATGTTGGACGACTACGCCACCCGTTGAATGCAGCTATGGAGCTGCCGCTGCAGGGCAGACCGCTGAGGCCGGTGGAAGGATTGTGCAGCGTGGATGGTATAACCCCCAACGGGAGGGGTATGGCCTCAGGGCAGCCGACGTGGATGATGGGGGTAGCAGGAACCACTCAGAGACGATGCGGTGTAGTTCAGGGTCTTTACTGGTGACAAAAATAGACCCTCCCGGAGTACTGGCTAGCGGTCGGGGCCTGGTCAGTCCTTGAACAGATGGGATCTCCCCTGGCCAGGCGGAGTTGTAGGCCTCCCCAACTAGTTGTACTCTACTGGCTACCTTGCTAGAGGCGGGTAAAAGTAGCCCACGTCCCTGAGTGTACCGTGTGGTGCTCACCCGTATGGCCGGTGACTCGGGGCCTTCTAGTGGCTTCCGCTCCACGACGGCGGTGCTGGTCCCACGCGTGTGACCGTGCCTTCGGGTTTCTTGGCCAGAGGACCTGAAATCCCCTGCCGGTCGGTTTCTGCTGCTGGGTAAGGATTAGTCCCCACAGCCTCGGACTCCGGGTCCGGTGGTAACTCTTCAATCACGGCGAGCTCTACAGCTGCCAGCCCCTGATTCCTTTTAGCACGACTTCCCCAGAGCTCCTGATCTCTCTTTCCTATAGCTGCTTCTCCTCTTCTTAACTCACTAACCCTGCCTCAGCCCCAGTTTTATATAGGGGAAGTTCTTCCCCTCCCAGGACTGGGCAGGAGGTGTGGCATGCATAGGATTCCTGACCAAGAGACCTCCCACCTGCTCTCAGACATAATATTGCTATTACTGTGGAAACCAGACCCCTGGGGTGCCACATTCCCCCCTAGTGAAATTTAGTACTCCGGGACTAAACATACTTTTGTAAACATAACAAGGTATAAACAATAACGTTCTGGTAGAGACAACACATAAGGTGGTCACGGCGTGTCCGCAACCGGGTGTAACTTTTGAGGAAAACAAAGGTGTCCATTTCACCAAAACAGGGAGACGTAACCAGGTAGGGGTCTGTCCTGCCCCGAGTCCTTATCAGTCTTTTAGTCCGTCCTGGGTTACGCTCCAACTATATGCACAAAGGATTCCCGGTAAATCCACCAAAGACTCCTACAAATAACTAGAAACACATAATTATACACAAGCAACAATAAACAGGTAAACATTAATAAAATAGCTTGAACATTTAGATCCTCCACCGTATGGGCAACTGGCCTCTAGTGACCCTAGTGGACCTACGGAGCTGGCTGACTGGTCCTGAGCTACAGGGTATAGGAGCTGTCAAGGGTAAACTGGGCAGCCGTCTACGGACTCTTTGGCTCACTAGGGGTATGGCAGGCTCACTATAAGCAGAGGGTTGATTCTCCTGGTCTGCTTGCGTGGGGTCTTCTGCCTCCTGGACCGGCTGTTCTTCCAGCTCTACCTGTGTCTCCGTAGGCACTTGGGATGCTGGTTGGAGGAACGCGAGGACGGGTACCACAACAGCACCATTGACTTGAGTCCAAGACCGAGGGAAGTCTCCGAGCACAGTACTAACCATATCTTCCCTTTCCTTTACGGGTCGAGGGTCTTCTTGTTCCTCTTCAGGGTTCCGTAGCTGTTCGGGACACTTCTTCAGGTGATCCCGGGATACAATGGCTGTGGTTTCCCCTCCGTCTTTACTGATTGTACAGATCTTTGGGTTGTCGTGGCTTGAGGGCAGTACGGTGTACGGGTCCTTCTCCCACTGGTCGTCCAACTTGTGGAGCCGTCTTTTCCTCTTCAAGACCTGCTCTCCGGGCACCAGGGGAACAGCGGGAGCATACTGGTTGTAAGTTTTCTCTTGTCTTTCCCTAGCTTGACAGAGACTTCGCTCCACGCTCTCCTGTACTTTCCGGTACTGCTGCTGCCTCTCTGTGTCCCAGTCTGCTTCTGGTGAAGTGTCCTCGGGTGTCAGGACTCCCATCTCCAGATCAACAGGAAGCTTACCAGGTCTTGCCCTCATTAGGTAAGCCGGGGTACAGTTGGTGGAACCTACAGGGATGTGGTTGTATAGGTCCACCAGGTCGGGCAGCTTTTCAGGCCACAGACTACGTTCTTCCAGGGTCAATGTTTTCAGAAGATCTATCACCACCTGGTTCATTTTCTCACAAAGTATATTAGTTTGCGGGTGATAGGGTGTTGTTCTTATCTTCCGGCAGCCATACAGGGTGCAGAACTCCTGGAAGACTTCCGCTTCAAAGGCAGGCCCCTGGTCCGTCAGCACCTGCTCCGGGTATCCGTGCGGACGGCAGAAGTGCTGCTGGAAGGCTCTAGCTGCTGTTTGAGCCGTTAAGTCCTTGACGGGGACGACAACCAAGAACCGGGAGTAGTGATCCACGATGGTTAACGCGTAGACGTAGCCACTTCTGCTTGGGGTCAGTTTTACATGATCCAAGGCTACCAGTTCCAACGGCTGTCTGGTAATGATGGACTGCAGGGGAGTCTTCTGGCTGGCACGGTCCCTCCTTCTTAGGTTGCATGGGCCACAGTCTCTGCACCACCTCTCGATGGTTCCTCTCATGCCTACCCAATGGAACCGCCCGCGCAGCAGGAACTCCAGCTTCTTCCATCCGAAGTGCCCAGCTCCGTCGTGGTATGCCTCCATCACCATAGCTGCGTCTCTTCTTGGCACCACTACTTGTCAGATTAGTTCATGCGTCCGGGAGTTAACCATTCTGCGGCACAACTTCCCCTTGTAAAGGAACAGTCGACTCTTCTCAGCCCACAGTTGCTTGGCTTCCTTCGGAGCGTCTGGGTCAAGGCGTGCATCTGGCCGAGTCAGCATCTCCTTTACCAGTCGGACGGCAGGGTCACTGTCTTGCGTCTCCGCCCAGTTGTAATGAGGTAATGGGTTGAACGTAGCGGATTGCTTACTCCTTACACGGTGGGAATACTGGATAGTCCCATGACGGTGGAACGCGGGGAGTTCAACTTCTTCCAGTTCCTCTGAATCTTCCCCTACGTCCGGTAGGTTCGGCATCCTGGACAGGGCGTCCGCGTTGGTATTGGAGCGTCCTGCCCGGTATTTGATTGTAAACTCATAATTGGACAAGCGGGCCATCCATCTCTGCTCTAGGGCACCGAGTCTTGCAGTGTCCAGGTGTGTCAACGGGTTGTTATCCGTGTACACGGTGAACCGGGAAGCAGCGAGGTAGTGCTTAAAGCGTTCAGTGACTGCCCACACCACTGCCAGGAACTCTAGCTTAAATGAGCTGTAATTCTCAGGGTTTCTTTCGGTGGGTCGCAATTTTCGGCTGGCGTAAGCAATTACCCGTTCCTTCCCCTGCTGGATCTGGGACAGTACGGCTCCTAGCCCGATGTTGCTGGCGTCGGTGTAGAGGATAAAGGGCTGGCTATAATCAGGGTACGCCAGGATTTCATCCCCCGTGAGGGCCATCTTCAGCTGGCGGAAGGACTCTTCTTCCAGCTTCTCCCATCTGAAGGGTGGCTTCTGGTTCTTGGCCTTCCTGGACTGGCCTATCAGGAGGTCCTGCATAGGAGCTGCCTTTTTGGTGAAACCGGGAATGAACCTTCGGTAGTAGCCTACCAACCCGAGGAACTGCCTCACTTCCTTTACGCTGGAGAGGCTTGGCCATTCCTTAATTGCGGTGATCTTATCAGGGTCGGGAGCCACTCCGTCAGCGCTCACCACGTGTCCCAGGTACTGCACCTTTGGCTTCAGGAGGTGACACTTGGAGGGTTTCACCTTTAGGCCGTAACTTCGAACACTTCCGCCAGGTGTTTCAGGTGGTCCTCGTAGGTCTTGGAATAGACGATGACATCGTCCAGGTATAACAGGACCGTCTCAAAGTTTCGGTGTCCCAGACAGCATTCCATCAATCGCTGGAAGGTTCCTGGTGCGTTGCAGAGTCCGAACGGCATGCAGGTAAACTCGCTAAGTCCCATCGGGGTGGTGAATGCGGTCTTCTCCCGGTCCGCCTCTGCTACAGGAACCTGCCAATACCCGCTAGTGAGATCCAAGGTGGAGAAGAAGTTAGCAGATTTTAAAGCAGCCAAAGACTCCTCTATTCTTGGTAAGGGGTACGCATCTTTGTGTGTGATACGGTTAATTTTCCGGTAATCTACACACATTCTCATGGTGTTGTCTTTCTTTTTGACCAAGACTAGTGGAGCTGCCCAAGGGCTACAGCCTCCTTCATGTCTCTAAGCATCCCCTTGGCGTGTTGGTAGTGTGCAGGGGGTACGGGTCGATACCTCTCTTTTATGGGAGGATGGTCTCCCGTGGGGATGTGGTGTTCTACCCCCTTGACTCGCCCGAAGTCTAACGGGTGTTTACTAAACACTCTCTCGTACTCTCGAACCACCCGGTAGACTCCCTGTTTCTGGTGGGAGGGAGTGGAGTCAGTACCCAAATGTAGTTGCTGACACCAATCCTCCATTATTTTCGTAGAGCCGTTACCTTCCTCCGGGTGAGATGGAGGCAAGGGTTCCACAGACTGTATAGAATTTTGGTTGATAGTATATAATTTGGCTAGCGTAGCATACCGGGGCAGGTATACTTCCCTTTTCCCGATATTTATTATACGAACGGGCACCCTCCCATGGCGTACATCAACTACCCCCCGTGCTGTCAAAATGGTGGGCCTACTGTCTGAGTAGACTGGTTCTACCATGGCCTGGTAATCTCTACCTCTCAGACCAATAGCTGCCCGGCACCAAATCATCATTTCACTTTTCGGGGGCATGGCAATAGGGAAAGGGTCACACATTCTTACGCTACCAATCTCACCACCAGAGAGTTCCACCTGTTGCCGTCGCATCAGTGCCCGGATCTCTTTCTGGAGCACTCGCTGCTGGCCGGAGCTGGCGTTCTTGGCAACCTGCTGTAAAATGAAAATCACCTCTGCAAGACAATTTTCAATCACATTAGTTCCTAGAGTTATCTTTGGGTGACTCTCGCGCTTGTCAATGTCTACAATGATCAGTCCCTGTGCTGCCAGTTCGACTCTACCGATTTTAATGGTCATTTCTTTAAATCCGATCTGTGGCACGGGCTGACCATTACTGGCGATGATACTCAAGTCGTCGTCTGGATAGCGGGTTATATCCGAGTCATTCCAGTACTGCTTGAAGAGCACGTACGGGATGGTGGTGACCTGTGACCCGGTGTCCAGTAGGGCACTCATAGGGATGCCATCCAGTACCACAGGCAAGACTGGACGTCCTCCCACATATTTGTCGCGCCAGTTCGATGGGCCTGGTGATCTTTTTCCTGGGGGTTGGCCCTCTACCCCAGGTTGTGCCAGTTTAAAGGACAGTACCTTGCCATATGTCCGGGTTGATTGCAGCGGCGGCAGATAGGTTGTCCGTCCTCGTTGTACCGGTCGCTGGGTCTTCCTCTGGCCGGTGGGGTCCTCCTTGGTCGACGCCACGGGATGTCCTCCGGTCCGGATGCCAGCTGGATCTTCCCTGGAGTGGAAACCTGTAAAGACTGCACAGTTCGGGTTAGCGCAGCAACGCTTTTAGCTAGCTCTTGGACCTGATGGTGCAGGTCCGGAGCCGGGTCATTGTTCAAAGCCTGCGCATCAGCCCCCACAGGCCCTGCCGACAAGGGTGCCGCCTCCTGGTGGTAAGTGATAGCTGGGCGCCTGTGGGTCACAACGCCACCCGGTGTCGGTTCTCGGAGCACCCGGATGGCTCTGTCCTTGAACTGTGCAAAGTCCAGATGAGGATCCTGTAAGGCTACGGCCCGCAACTGGGTTCGGTGGACATTGCAATATAGTCCCTCTATAAATTGCTCGGTCAACAGCCTGTCCTCGTTTCCCACGCTGTCAGGGTCGGTCTGCTTAATGGCTCTCAGGGCCTCTTGTAGGTTTAGTGCATAGTCCCTTATACTCTCATGTGCTCGCTGCTTGCACCCATAGAATCTAAGCTTAATCTCAGCTGAGGTGCGGGTATCAAAGGTGTCCCTCAGCCGGGTTAGTATCCCTGCGACAGTCCTCCTCCCAGGTGGCCAGGACTTTACCTCCCTTTGGGCTGCCCCGGTTAGTTGGGCCACCAGAATGCTCACTTTTTGCTCTTCTGTGAGGGGGTACACCTGGAAGAGGCTATCCAGCTTTTCTTTAAAGTCATTCAGGGTATGTGACTCCCCTGAGTACTGGGGTAGCCAGGCTGCTCCCGGGATATAGGGCATGGTGAAAGGCATGATTGCAGCAGCGGTGGCGCTGGCGGGGGTTGAGGCAGTGAAGCTCTCCTCCGTATCCGACATCTTTCTCCCCCCCTAGTGGACCGTGGCCTACCTTGCGATGATCCTCTTCCGTAGGCCGCGGCTCCGCAGTGGATCATCAGGGTTGAGGACCTTCCGTCGCGCTCCTGTGACGTCGGCGTCTGCTGGGCTCCTTCCAGGACCTTACGCAACGTCCGGACGTGAGGCGGGGCTTCAGTTCTCGCGCGCTTTCGGAGTCCACGCCCCTCTTCTTCCCGCGCGGCGTCTTCAAGATGGCGTCCAACGGCGGGAAAACTCCACGGATGGCGGGAAGAAGGCAGAAGATGGCGCCGGATGGTGGGAAAACTTCGCGGATGGCGGGAAGAAAGTAGAAGATGGCGCCGGATGGCGGGAATCTTCACCACTGGTAAGTTTGAACAGTCTTTTTCAGGCACGCAGTACCCGGTGGTTGCGGGCACGAGATCCTGCCGACTACGCCAAAGTTGACGCGCCCCTGGGCCTACTTGGTGTAGCGTTGCGCACGCGGGGACTACCCGGAGCCGGGCCTGTCGGGGGATAGTAGTCTCGTGGCGGTGACCCGGTCCGTGCCCAGGGAGTCAAGCTGAGTGGCAGAGTTTTAGCAGTAGATGTTGGACGACTACGCCACCCGTTGAATGCAGCTATGGAGCTGCCGCTGCAGGGCAGACCGCTGAGGCCGGTGGAAGGATTGTGCAGCGTGGATGGTATAACCCCCAACGGGAGGGGTATGGCCTCAGGGCAGCCGACGTGGATGATGGGGGTAGCAGGAACCACTCAGAGACGATGCGGTGTAGTTCAGGGTCTTTACTGGTGACAAAAATAGACCCTCCCGGAGTACTGGCTAGCGGTCGGGGCCTGGTCAGTCCTTGAACAGATGGGATCTCCCCTGGCCAGGCGGAGTTGTAGGCCTCCCCAACTAGTTGTACTCTACTGGCTACCTTGCTAGAGGCGGGTAAAAGTAGCCCACGTCCCTGAGTGTACCGTGTGGTGCTCACCCGTATGGCCGGTGACTCGGGGCCTTCTAGTGGCTTCCGCTCCACGACGGCGGTGCTGGTCCCACGCGTGTGACCGTGCCTTCGGGTTTCTTGGCCAGAGGACCTGAAATCCCCTGCCGGTCGGTTTCTGCTGCTGGGTAAGGATTAGTCCCCACAGCCTCGGACTCCGGGTCCGGTGGTAACTCTTCAATCAGGGCGAGCTCTACAGCTGCCAGCCCCTGATTCCTTTTAGCACGACTTCCCCAGAGCTCCTGATCTCTCTTTCCTATAGCTGCTTCTCCTCTTCTTAACTCACTAACCCTGCCTCAGCCCCAGTTTTATATAGGGGAAGTTCTTCCCCTCCCAGGACTGGGCAGGAGGTGTGGCATGCATAGGATTCCTGACCAAGAGACCTCCCACCTGCTCTCAGACATAATATTGCTATTACTGTGGAAACCAGACCCCTGGGGTGCCACACATGTAAGAGCACAAAATGGGTTCAATACAGTCCTATGAGATCTCAGAGTATTATACAAGTATTTTCCAGACAATTTGAGGATTTTTTGTATTGCAATTCATAGCAAATATATTCCCCACAAATCGAATTATTGAGCAAAATTCAGCAAAGCTGACAAATTCAAATTGGGAATAAGTAAGCACTCGCTATTAAGCAATGGCAATCTAGGACTTAAATGTGTCTACTTAGAAGCAAGAAAGCTATAGCCTGGCATGAAGTTTGTGAGGTCTGTCCTGTGGAGTGTAATAGTGAGGAAGGGTGTAACCTTCCTCTGGCACTGAAGTAGTTAAAATAACATGGTCCTATAGTTAGATCTCTCTGAACTGCTGTTAGGTCAAGTTAAGGGGTTAGCTTCAGTGGTACAGTCAGTAGAGTAGAGGGGGGAACACAGTGTCTCGGTCAGGTGTGAAGTATATCTGGGGTTTAGTTTGACATATTTCCTTATGGGGCTGTAGTACCAGTGAGGAATTAACTGCCGAAGGGGGCGGGGCATCCTAGCTAACATCTGGAGAATTTTCCAAAAAGTGTCAGTTGGAGTCCTGTCAGAGTTGTGACAGGGAGCCTTACAGGTGGACAGCCAGGGAAATTGGCTGATAGGGTAGACGGGGGCTCCCTACCCTCAGACAGTGGATAAGCAGTGTAAATATCTCCTCACGCAGGAGTCCCATTAGATGGACGGAGAAACTCAACAGAGGTATTGAGAACCCCGGGGCACTTTTAGTCTGCAGGTAGCAGAGGAACATAGGACTCCAGGTTAAGCCGTGAGGGAGATATAGGATCCGGATACACTGTCGCTAGTGAGGAAACTTCTCTTCAGCTAGAGAATAGAGTTAGAGAGATGCTTCACCTAAAGAGGGCACCAGGGCTGAAGATGTTTCTAGCACCTGTATGGGAGATGAAAACCTGTTGGGCCTTATCCAATGTACCTGACTGTAAATACTATATATACTCCTCTCCCCCAAGTAAAATCACAGTTATGGTTAAGAACTTCGTGTCCTCTGAATTTATTGCTGCCCTGGTCCCAGAAGAGAAATGCCTGGAGACATCCGCAATTGGATGGTTTGAAATAAGTGAAGAATGTCACATACCCAGCCAGACATCAGAGGGAGGAAACAAATTGTCTGTAGGGTGTCAAAGCGAGCAGGGGCTACAACTCGCCCACGACTACCTCGCTGGGGCACTTTACAGGAGTATACAACAATTGCAGGCTTATGCTGTAGAGGGACTATCTTTAGCAGACAGCAGATGGTGCAGTATTCTAGACTATGTTGTATGACTGTTCTTTTTTGTTTTGTTCTTCCTGTAATCTTCCATGTTGGGTTGATGAAGACAATGGATTCTGTATGTCCCAAATAGTAAAATAGTTAATTCTCCTGCAATGACTGAATACTGTTGATTCAGCTGAAAGCTGAAAATCTGCAACAGGTTATCGGCCCAGAACACAGTGGCACAGAAATATCACTATGCATCTTGGAGAACAGACTAATATAAGTAATTGTTCTCAGATTCTCATGTCCTGTATACAAGAAAGTAACTTAGTACATACATATAAAGAGAAAAGGAACATGGCCAGCAGCTCAAAACATATAGGGGTTGTCTGGGACTTTAACATTAATGGCCTATTCTTAGGATAGGTCATCAATGTCTGATCGGTGGGGGTGCAACACCCGGCATCCCTGCCGATCAGCTGTTCCTGGCATCAACGTTGTCGGAACTGGTCAGTTGCAGAGCAGCACAGCTCTGTCAACTGAATAGTGCCCGGGCTGGGTGCTGCACATCCTCCACCTATTCAAATCAATAGGGGGTGGATATGTAGTACCCGGCCGCTGCCACTATTTCATCAACAGAGCAGTTCAGGCCGACTCTGGGAACAGATAATCAGTGGGGGTGCCGGTTGTTGCTCCCCCACTGATTAGACACTGATGACTTAACATAAAGATAGGCTATCAATGTTATAGTTCCAGACAACTTTAAACTTACTGTGGCCAAAATGAATAATGACTTTTACCAGCGATGGAAGTTTAAAGCACCACTACAGCATTTTTTTTATTTCACCGCTAGAATGGTGTCACTAATGTTATTTCCCTGCCCCTTTATGTGTCAAACTATGTTGCATAGATGGAGACAGAATGACCTGAGTCATTTTATTAAAATTAGAGGATGGGAAAAGCAATGAGAGATTTATGTCTTGCTTTAGGGCTAGTAAAGGCTTATTCATTATGCCACAGACACATACTGTATGAAGCTTGCTATAATTAATAATACATTTGATTATATACAACAAAAATGTGGAGGAGAATTATAGATCTCAGAATTCATCTGTATTCCCAAAGTACTGATAGGAAAAGCCATTAGACAGTTATATACAGAACTTGTACATGAATTTAGGATCTTCAAAATTAGAAAATTAGTAGAGCACCAGACAATGAGGGATATCCCCTTAAGGGATGGGAATTGGGAAAAGATAAGTGAATCAATTTGATTCAAATCAAATTTGTGTTGAATTTTTCGGAATCCGCCAAATTTGGTAAATTCGAAAACAATTTGCTTCCAACAAATTGCCTAAATTAGCTGACTCCATTTTACACTTTGCAAATGATTGGATCATCCAGGGAAAGCTCACATGACGGACTCGCCCAATCACCGCTGGTGTCATTGTCCCCTCCTTCAGACAAATATGAAATAAATTGGAAGCCAGAGCTGCGCTGGCTGCTCACTTCTTCTTGATTACTAATATGTCTGAAGGTGGGGACAGAACAGTGACACCAGCAGTGATTGGGCGCCGGGCTCACGTGTTACAACAACCTCACGTGGGCCCCGGGAAAGCGAGTGCCGTTACTGCTGGAACGGTGCTGGCATGGGAGTAGTGTATAAGTGTTTTTATTTTATCAAGACCAAACATGGGGAATGAGAAGGGGTTGTCCACGTAGTGGACAACTCCCTTAATTATATTAGAAAAACTGCAGCTAAGGCTGCGTGCCCACGATGCGTTTTTCATGCGTTTCCGCTGCGGAATTTCCGCAGCGGAAACGCATCAAAAACGCTTGCTAATCCGCACCCCATGGTCCCCAATGGCATTCCGCAATGTCAATGCACATGCTGCGGATTTTTCCGCAGCGTTTCTGCAACGCTCATAAATCTGCAGCATGTTCATTAATTTTGCGGAAGCGCAGCGGAAGCGCCGCCATTGACTTGCATTGAGACGCATAGAATATGTCTGTACATTTGTACAAGCGGATAATATGCGTTTCAATGTGCGGATGGTACCCAGTTCTGGAGGAGAGAAGACTCTCATCCAGACCTGGGTACCATTGTACCTGTAAAAAAAAGAATAAAATAAAAAATAAAGTTTATATTCACCTGTCCGGCGGCCCCTGCAGCGCTTCTCCTTCCAGGACCTGAGATGACGTCGCGGTCATGTGACCGCAGGCTGTCTCGCAAGATGCCGGCAAGCCAGGAAGGAACCAGGAAGGAGCGCGACAGCTCACGCGGCGGGGCATCGGAGGTAAGTATAGCTGTATTTTTTTATTTTTACGGTCACACTGTATAAATGCATGCCGTTTGCATGGATTTATACAGTGTGACCTAGTTGTCAAGTACTTTCCAAGTGATGCTATCGCCTGGAAAGTGCTTGTCAGTCCGCATGCGGAAACACATGCGTTAACGCATGTGGATACGCATGTGAATCCGCATGTATTCCGCATGAAAAACGCATGCACAATCTGCATGCGTTTTTTCTGCCAGGGAGATGTAGAAATGCTGCAGAAATTTTCTGTTTCATTTCTGCATCGTGGGCACATAGCCTAAGACTGCAGAAATAGATAATAATAATCTTTATTTTTATATAGCGCCAACATATTCCACAGGGCTTTACATACATTATCATCACTGTCCCCATTGGGGCTCACAATCTAAATTCCCTATCAGTATGTCTTTGGAGTGTGGGAGGAAACCGGAGAACCCAGAGGAAACCCACGCAAGCACGGAGAGAACATACAAACTCCTTGAGGATGATGTCCTTGGTGGGATATGAACCAAGGACCCCAGCGCTGCAAAGCAACAGTGCTAACAACTGAGCCACCGTGCTGCCCTTAGGTTTCTACGCTCTTAAGGTTATGTGCCCATGATGCAGAAATGAAGCAGAAATTTTCCGGAGCATTTCTGCATGTCCTTGGCAGAAAAAAAACGCATGCAGATTTTACACGCGTTTTTACCTCCGGATTTGCCATGCATTTTTCCAATGCATGGTATAGGCAAGTCCGCATTCGGAAACGCACAAGAAATGGTCATGCTGTGTTTTTTCCGCACCTAAAATCCGTGCAGAAAAAATCCTGACCATGTGCACAGAACTTGCAAAATGTCATAGAAAGTCATGGGATAAGATGTGCAATGCGTTTCTGCTGCATTTCCGCACGGAAAAAAGCGCACAAAAAAAGCACCAAATCCGCATCGTGTGCACGTAGCCTAAAGGGAACCTGTCAGCAGGATTTTGCTAAGTAAACTACAGGCATTGTCATGATGGCGCTGGTGCACTGATTAAAATGATACCTGAGGAGAAGAAATCAGTCTTGTGGTTCTTGTGTAATGGTAGGCCAGATCACCCAGATAAGACCTGCCCTACCTACCACCCTCCCCGGCCGGCCCTACCTACCACCCTCCCCAGCCGGCCCTACCTACCACCCTCCCTGGCCGGCCGGCTCTACCAACCACCCTCCCTGGCGTGGAGGAAGAATAACAACTTCCAAACTTATTCTGCCACTTTAGTACAGTTGAGGCCTCAGGGTGCTTCTTATTGCTTTTTCATGGGCTATAGTGTATGTACTTACCTCTGCTGCTTTACACTGATTGCTTTATAAATGTCGTTAATACCTTCTTTGTTTGCGTTGTGAAGGGCAAGATTATTTCATATTTTAGGTATTTTACTGCTACGCTGGCAAGTAAAATTGTTTTGGCACAGCTTAAAATAAAAATCATTGCTGCCTTAATAACTTATCTACCATCTTTATAATTTTTTATTAAAATGAGAATTTGAGGGGCATTGGCTAGTCTGTATTTGCCCAGTAGGCCCTGAGTAGAATTAAAGGGATTGTTCAATACTTGACAAACCTTTCTGATACCCCACGCTTAGCCCCAATTAAATAATATAGCTTATACTCACCTCCCGTGCTGGCGCCGTTCCCGCGGTGTCGGCACTCACAGTGCTGTGGCTCCTGTGCTGTTGTTGTGACATGTGACGCCTGTGCCCAATCAGCGCTGCCGTCACTGTCCCCGCCTCCTGTCGAATTGAACATGAAGAGGAAGTCTGGGCTGCAGCTGATCTCTAACTTCCTCTTCATGTTCAATTCATACGAAGGCGGGGCAAGTGACGCTAGCGCTGATTGGGTGCCGATGTCACATGTCACAACACCGCAAGAAAGCCCCGGGGAGAGTGAGTGTTGACACAACGGGAACGGTGCCAGCATGGAAGGTGAGTATAAGCTTTTTCATATTATCAGGGGCAAGCGTGTGGTATGAGAAGGGGTTGTCCTAGTAGTGGACAACCCCCGTTAAGCCCCTCCACAGGACTAATTAAAAAGGCTAAAAAAAAATTAATGGCTTCCATGATTACTATTTTATTTAGCATCATTCTCTTTTTTTTCCCTTGAAAATGAGGATTTTCTGTGCTTTGACGGCTGTCGATTCCCCAGGTAAGCCCTATTCAAGATTGTGCACAAAAAGATTAAAATTTTAAAGAAAAATAAAGGTCTAAGGGGTAATGTTTCTCCTTATGGAGAGTGACACACCAGCTCTGGCAGGTCAAGGAAAGGAGGCTTATTCGCCATGCAATGCTCCTCTGGGAAATTTAATATGCAAATTGCCTCTTCAGAGAAAAAGAGGACTTGTACTCTACAGCGCCACCTATTGGAAGCAGCAATCCTAGAAATCACAATCAACCCTTTAACGAGTCATGCAATATGACTTAGGATAAAAGCCAAATCAGAATCTCAATCTGCAGACATGGTGTTTCGGGCTGTTGGAAAATAAAAAATGCCTTTCATATATTTTATATTATTTAGACTCATCCTTATTTTTATTGTAAAAATCGAAGTATTTTGTATTGACTGGTGTCAATATCCCCAGTACAACCTTGAGCAAGATTGGACCCCTGCCCAAGACTGGGAACATAAAACAATGTTGTAGTGTTATTTTTCACTACCTTACTGGGTCAGAGAGGATAATGGAACTCAGAATCCAACTATAATTCTACGTCCGTTTATACTGGCCACCTTGGTAGCTACAGAAAGGTATATAGAAAGTTGGTATGGCAAACAGTGACACCCAAATGGATGGTCACCATCAAAGCCCCTACCCTGCATTAACATTTTAAAAAATGCATGGTCCAAGTGGATTTAGTTTGGACCAGGGGCCGAGGCAGGTGAATTCTGTCAGTAGGCCCTTATGCAGGAAATTTCAGTCTTTCTCCTAAATTTACATACTAACAAAAAATGTGATTTGTTTTTTTAATATTAAAACACATAAAAAGTCCAACAGTGCATTGTGTTACTAAGCGTGCAGTTTGTGTTAAAGTGCTCGAAAGAGGTTGGACACACTCCTAGGAGACGAGAGAGTGTCACATATCTCTTTTTTGGCCAATTGAAGGTTTTGGAACACTTTCGATTCAAGGAGAATCAATTCGCCACAAAATGATTTTTTTTAAAAAAAAATAAAAAATAAAAATGGAATTTCAAAAGATTCATTAAGCTTTAAAATGAGCCTCAGTGGAAATATTTGGTTGTTTTGGTTGTACAACACCCTTCTACAAGACCTCCACTTTGGAAAAGTTTCCTATCTTCCACCCTGAGTGCGCTGGAATAATTTATGATACATTGTAAATCATGAGATAGAATAGGATTTGTCCCTACTGACTATCTGACAAACTAAATTTACATAATATTTTGCATATTCATAATGTAAAAGAGGTTCAAGCCAAACTGGTAAAAAAAAAAGTTGTTTGAAACTTTCTCCAGGCATGTGCCAACCCTGCATGGGACTACTGACCTTATTACCATATTAATAAGACCGGCTGTTGTAGGGAAATCAAGATCCTCTCTTAATTTGCATTGCATATGATCCGACACAATGTATCTGGCATAGTCGTCCTCTGATTATTGAAAGTTTACAAACTCCGGAAAAGAACAGACAAGTTCAAAGAAAGAGACACCAAACCCAGACGAAGGTAATGGGGCCATGTGAAAAATCCAGAAAAGATCTGTGCTTGTTTTCTGGATGATAATCAGCGTACTTAACGAAAGTTCAATCATTCACATATTAAAGTAAATTCTGATTATCAATTGCATTCATGTATCTATTATTTTCTCTTCGGCAGGTCTTACACAAGTGTGGAATGCAGCTTGTTGTTGCTGAGAAATAAAACACATTTCCTGGCTTGCGATTGTTCTAAGCCTGAGAGCGATAGCTCCATCTGGTGTGTTCTTTCTCCTTTACCGGCTTTAAATAAAAATCTTTTTGCTTGTAAGAAATCCACTGATACTGTAGATCACAAAGGTTCCCCCAAAGCAGTGAATGTAGAAGAGGATAACAAATGGGAGCGAGGGATAAAAAAAAAGCAACTTTAAAGAACAATTCCCGCAAAAAAAATAAAATTAAAAAATGATCAGAAAAGGAATATAACTCTCTTGGGAAGTTTATTATATGTTTTATACATCCAACAAAGAAAAAAAAATGCCAGGACCAAAATACATCCACATTATTTAAAAAGATGTAAATTTTATTGAATAAAAGACACAAACAAATATTATAGGAATCCAACAACAGGTATAATGATGCACAGAAAGGTGAGTGAGCAACAGAGATAGCCCAATACTGTATATACTCTAATTAATTCTATAGGTATAAAGTGACATATTGCTCAATAAATCTCTGATCATATAAATAATACATCAAATACATATATATAAAAGAAATATATATGTGTACACTCAAAGTGAGTATATAATCACCATAATCATAAATCAATGTATTTGTGAATCAAACCTACATACATACATAATTGGGTACTATCCCTCAACTTTAAGCATATAAGCAATCCATGAATATAGAGTAACATAGTCACTGCTCACTCACCAACAACCCAATGCGCATTTCGCAATAGCTTCATGAGGGGTGATTAGTGAGGGAACAAGCCTTCCTTAATAAAGGGCATCGAGCCAATCAAATACGTATATTTGGGGCGGGTACAGGTGCTGCATAGTAAAAAACCACTAACGTGTCACAGGGTCATCTGACCACCGCATCATCAGGTCCTTTCATATAATAGTGGAGGGTCATGTGACCAATAAATCATCAGATCACCTGACCACTGCATCATCAGTTCCTGTACATAAATCAAATCAGTATGCTAAATTACAATATACATACACTCAATAAAGTGATCGTGTACATAATTAAAAACATCTACCTGATATTGCTGTATACAACAAAACATTGGTAAAAGGAGGTCAATTGACCACCGTCCCAATTGTTAGTGCATGCTAAAAATATATATACATCAAAGACCACAAAATATTCATCATGTGCAAGTATCAAACAATTAATATTATGAGTGGATTTTTAAACTGGCCACACAGACACCTCTTGGGCTTAATGAATATACGTCCTTTGCACCATTCCTATAGATCTTGGACACTTTCCTTCGTGTTGTCCTGATGGATGTTTAATGGCTACTTTCTTGGACCCCCTAAAAATGATTTCTGCCTCCCTTTGAGTGCCTCTCTTTGAGTCTTTATTGCAATGCTGGCAACAGTTGTTTTTTTATTTTGTTTTTAACTTTTTTATATTTTTCATGTTTAGATTACTGAACATAGCCTTTCCATTACACAGATGTGTGATACCAATTTAGGAATCTGATTGTGGCGGGGTTCAATGGAGAAATCTGTACATTATTAGAATGCTGCTGGAGTAATGTGGGGACTTTCTGCCTTGAATCTATCAAGATGCCGCATCTTCTTTGATGACACTTTCTATTAATATGCATATGCACTTTATATGTTTTATGCACCTGTATTGGTGGCATGAAGCCCCCTAATGAGTATTGTTCACTTTGCATTTGCAATTATATGCTGTTATAAATGTTTACTAGTGTTGAGCGAGCACTAAAATGCTCGGGTGCTCGAAGCTCGGGCTGAGCTCGCCGTGATACTCGGGTGTTCGACCCAAGCAACGAGCCCAATGTTAGTCTATGGGAGACCCGAGCATTTTTGCGGCGGCACCCCCAGCAGTCTGTAGAAAGCCTAAAAAGTGCCCAAAACGATAGTGACAGTGCTCAAAAGACATGGGGACAGCATGGGGATCGCCCCAGGAAGCATTTCTGACCCCCAGGTCACTGCTGTCAACAACATGGTCAGAGGTATTAAGTCACTTTTACGGGCTCACAATAAAACGTTCAAAAGCGAAACTGAAACGGTTTTCCTGTGAAATATGTTAAGGAACATTCTTTCCAGGGTAAAGACTTGTGTATAAGGTAAAATAAATAACCAAAAACAAAAATACTCCTCCACACCTTGGGCTATGTTCACAAGTAGCATTTTTTATGCGGTTTTTGCACTTTTGTATTGCTTTCAACCGTGACAAATGCATTCACCGGAAATGTCATTTTAACATTTTACAATCTTATCTGGCCATGTGTTGTGTGACACATGCATACAGTGCTGAAAAGACATGGGAAAAGCATGGGGAAGACCCCTTGAAGCATCTCTGACACCCAGATCACTGCTTAAAAGTGTGCCCATCAGAAGTGATCGTTTCCGCATCAAAAGATGCAGACTTACAACTATCCCCGTGCAAGTCCATGTCCCAGGGCAGTGTTCAATTGTACCTCCCCCATTCCTTGCAATGCAAGCACAAGTATGCAGCCTGCCACCCACCCACCCCCAGGCTGCAATACCATACTGCTAGCTTGCTTGCACTTGAAATGGGGCCTTTTAGTTTGGAGGAGGCCGAAGCTGGCCACTACCTCATGGCTGCATAGGCAGCAAGGTATCCATACTCAGTCCCCAGTCGCCCGGCGGCCGGGTGTCCACGCTCGGTCCCCAGCCGCCAGGGGGCGGCCGGGTGTCCACGCTCGGTCCCCAGCCGCCAGGGGGGTGTCCACACACGGTCCCCAGCCGCCTGGGGGCGGCCGGGTGTTCATAAACGGTCCCCAGCCACCCCTATTTCTCCTTGGAACATCCCCCCACACATTTTTCTTAGCCCGGCCTGCTTTAGGGCAGCATTGGGTGAGCCCACCAGAGAACCAGACTCCTCCAGTGGGCCCTGGCTTCTCCATCAGGGGAGTTGAGAGTGCCAAGGTGAGGAGCATGATGATGATGATGGAAGTTAGCATCTGCTTTGTTTTCTTGGAATGCAAGCGTAAGTGTGCAACCTGCCACCCACCCACCCCCAGGCTGCAATACCATACTGCTAGCTTGCTTGCACTTGAAATGGGGCCTTTTAGTTTGGAGGAGGCCGAAGCTGGCCACTACCTCATGGCTGCTTCAGCAGCAAGGTATCCACACTCAGTCCGCAGCCGCCCGGCGGCCGAGTGTCCACGCTCGGTCCCCAGCCGCCAGGGGGCGGCCGGGTGTCCACGCTCGGTCCCCAGCCGCCAGGGGGCTGCCGGGTGTCCATACTCGGTCCCCAGCCGCCCCGCGGCCAGGTGTCCACACACGGTCCCCAGCCGCCCCTATTTGCCCCGGTGCGCCTTATACACAAGCATGCATGCCAAAACATTACCTGTGCCCTCCCCAGTGCATTTAGTGGGAAGGACAGCCTAACCACAAACACGTGAACAAGTGAATGTGGCCAGGGTTGGTCCATCTCACTGACGCCTTCACACTGGGTTAATATTGTGGAAGCCGGGACACAGTTGGACACTGGGATGCAACACGTCCTCTAGACATAGAGGATTGCGGGTCCTGGGTCAATCAGGCTTCAACACAAAGTTCAGAAGGTAGACAGCAGCAGTGGTCGGCCTCCTACACAACGAGTAAATTATTCATGATCATGAGGCCATCCATCTCCTTAGCTTTCTATTCCTTGGAATGCAAGCGCATGTATATAGTAGCGGCTAGGCCTGAGGTGGTCAGCGTTTTGGCGCATATCCTACCTCCTCCCAGGATTGCTGGATGTTTTCCTGCTACTATCCCAATTCTATGACTCCCGTTAAAACAAAGCTTCAGGTGATGAATGATGGATGAGGTGGTGGCAAAGCAGAAAGAGCAGAAGGAACAGGGACCACTCACATCAATATCAGGCCAGTCAACCACACATGTCTAGTAAGATATGTTTCTGTACCAAAAGGAGCGGTTCGGCTACACAGTTATAGGGCATGCAGTGAGTGCAATGCCTACCAAAAATTTCCAGGCACTCCAATGCCCCTTGGAAGTGACATGGAGGTCAGAGGGCCTTAACTAAACCGTTTTTTCCATTTATAGCAACTGGGTCTACTGTGCACTGTTGGCCTAAGCAGTGAATGGAAGGCTTTCCAAAAATTATGAGGAACTGCAATGCCCCTTGAAACAGACGTGGATTCCAGCATACTAAAAACCTTCTACCCATTATTGGGGAGTGGGTCTCCCTTAGTGTTCGCCTATGCATTGAAAAGCAAAAGCTGACTAAAATTAGGAGGAAATGCAATGCCCGTTGGAAGAATGGTGGAGTTCGCAGTGGAATAAAAAGACAATATGAATGCCCCTTGAAAAAGTGGTGGAGGTCGCAGTAGCTTAACAAGACGGTTTTAATGCCCCTTGGAAAAGTGGTGGAGGTCGCAGTGGAATAAAAAGACAATATAAATGCCCCTGGGAAAAGTGGTGGAGGTCGCAGTAGCTTAACAAGATGGTTTTAATGCCCCTTGGAAGAGACGTGGAGGTCGCAGAGGAACAAAAAGACAATATCAATGCCCCTTGGAAAAGTGGTGGAGGTCGCAGTAGCTTAACAAGACGGTTTTAATGACCCTTGGAAGAGACGTTGAGGTCCCAGTGTCATTTAGAGATGAGCGGTGTTCGACTCGAACTGTTCGCCAATCTAAAATTCGAGCTGTTTTGGGCGGTGTTCGAGCCGTTCGGCGAACACAAATGATTTGAAAAAAATCCGGCTGTTCAAGGTTATGTTCGATAACTGTTCATACACCAAAATCATAACTGGATTTTTTCTCAGCAATGCTGAAAATTAATGTTAATACGCAGTTTGAGTGTACAGCGGGGCGGGGGAGGGGCAGGGGATGGATCTCTGCAGAAATAATGAAGATCTCTATTTTTTTTTCTCTTTCCCGTATTTACAGTGGGGAGGTGCAATCTGTCAGCCTATCAGCAGCGCACACACGGAGCGAACTGCTTTTTTTCAAAAAAGCAAGGGCATGTGTCATTGGCAGTGTATGTCACATGTCCTTGCCCTATAAGACCCAGCCATTTTCCACGTAGCCACCATTTTCTCACTGCAGCTGCGTGTTAGACGGCACCGCTGTTGCTGTGTGCGCTATAGTTTGAGTGTTCATTTCAAGCCAATTTTTGCACAAATCTACAGATAGCTTGAAGGGGAATAGTTGTGATTGCAGTCCTTTTGAGGACTAGGTTACATAATTTCCTACGACTTTTATCAGGCAGCTCTGTGCTCTTAAATAGATAGGTTGGGAGTAGGGACTAATTGTAATTGCAGTCCTTTTCAGGCCTAGGTTACAGCATTTCCTAGGACTTTTTGCCAGGCAGGTTTGTGCCAGTGCTGTGCAAGTTTTTTTTCACAGCATTTGGCTAAATCTAGCTAAGCAAATCCTTTTTGGCCTCTTGCAGTGTGTGTTAGTCAGTGGAGTAGCCTATCTGTGTTGCAAGCTACACCACCTGTGTGTAGAATACAATTTTTTTTACTGCACCTAGCCAAGTAAAACCTTTCGGGCATAGCATCATTCTATTAGTCCATCTATACTAACCTCCACCAGGTTGCAAATTAAAAATAATTTTTATCTGCATCTAGCTCTGAAAAAAAATTTGGGCTTGTAGCAGTGTGTGGGACTTGTTCTATTAGTCCATCTATACTAACCTCCACCAGGTAGCAAATTAAAAATAATTTTTATCTGCATCTAGCTCTGAAAAAAAAATTGGGCTTATAGCAGTGTGTGGGACTGGTTCTATTAGTCCATCTATACTAACCTCCACCAGGTTGCAAATTAAAAATAATTTTATCTGCATCTAGCTCTGAAAAAAAATTTGGGCTTGTAGCAGTGTGTGGGACTTGTTCTATTAGTCCATCTATACTAACCTCGACCAGGTTGCAAATTAAAAATAATTTTTATCTGCATCTAGCTCTGAAAAAAAATTTGGGCTTGTAGCAGTGTGTGGGACTTGTTCTATTAGTCCATCTATACCAGGGGTCTCAAACACGCGGCCCGTGGGCCGCATGCGGCCCCTCCGGCTGCTTCTTGTACATAGACCCCGTAACGATTGCAGCTCTCTCCAGCAGCCCCCGACATCAGTACTGTAGTGCAGTGTATTGCCGCGCAGAGGCCGGCTCTCTGCACAGCAATACCATTGTCAGCCGCCGGCCTAGCAGAGGCCAGCAGCTGACATCTGCATCCCAGCGCCACGGCGTATGACGTCACTGCCATGCGCAGATGTCAGCTGCTGGCCTCTGATAGGCCGGTGGCTGACACTGGTATTGCTGTGCAGAGAGCCGGTCTCTGCGCAGCAATACACTGCACTACAGCGGTGATGTCGGCGGCTGCTGGAGAGTAGTGTTGAGCCACCCCCGTAGTGTTCGAGTTCGGTTCGGTTCGTCGAACACCCGTGTGTTCGCCGAACTGTTCGTCGAACTGTTCGTCGAACACCTTCGAACACCGTTAAAACCAATGGCAGGCAAACAAAAACACATAGAAACACATAGAAAACACCTTCAAAGGTGTCCAAAAGCTGACAAACTGCTCAGAAGACATAACTAACACATGGAAAAGTGACAAGTACATATATTCATGCGAAAAGAAAAGAGGTGGAGGAGTAAAAGGAGGGACGAGACACAGATATAGGCATGTCATGCCCTTCTAAAATCCAAAAAGTGAGAAGCGAACACGGCCAGTCCGTTCCTGCCCGTGCCACCTCTGTGTCGCCGGGTTTGTGCCAGAGCCGCGGTGGACCCTGACAGCCAGCCCCCCTCTCCCAATACTGGTGCCTGTCCGCTGGTGGGTCGGGCGAGCCCCCCTGTGGTGGAGGCAGCTCTAAGCTTTTTCATTTAAATTGTCTCTCTAATTTGAATGAATACACTTTAAATCCTTTTACAAGGATCTATTGGAGGGCAAGTCTCATGCCAGCAGCCGCGTAATTCCAGCTCCAGTAGCGTCCACTAAAGCTGCTGCAGTTAAAAAGCTTTTATAAGGATCAAGCTCGGCTGTCCACCGCAAGGCATCCTACCGCCAGTCCCAGTCCCTATGCCTTGGGGTGCCTCCTGATGCTCTTCACTGAGTATCCCGTGGTCCCGAAGCATTTCCTTTGAAAAAATTAAGTGTCCAAACTACAGGTGGTGTAGCTTGCTTAACAGCCGGGATAATCCGCTGACTAGCAGACACTGCTACTAGGCACAAACTATTTCCTGGGCTAGATGCAGTTAAAAATTTGTAATTAGATACTCTCGTTGGATGCTGAGAAAGCATTCCATAGAGTCTCCTGGCACGCCATATATGATTCTCTTAACCCTCCGTCACATACAATATCGGTTCTAACGAGTTCACATACAATGTGACTGTCAGGCGCAGGCTAGAAAAATACCTATAATATCTAATGTTTGCAATTTCAGTGCTCTAAAAGTGATCAGTGACCTTCATAGGGATGTAATAAAAGAGACTACACATAATCAGGTGTAAAAAAAAAACATTTACTTAACATAAAACTAATAACTCTGAAATACAAACATTTCAAAACTCCCGCCAAATAGTCCCCAGTTCGACTCTGTCAAAAAACTCTACAAAGAAAATTTATGGAAACAAACTTAATTTTAAGGTACCTTAAGTACTATTAAACACATATTCAATCAGAATTAGATCCTGAAGTTTCCCCAGAAAAATTACACTTGCAGAGCAAAGAGCAAGAATTACACATCATTTTTGCATGTGTCTGGCAGATTGCATTATGACATTTGTGACATTTATAATTAGAAAGCCTTCTGATTCCGCTTTCTGTGGTGCAGGTGGTGCATCTCCTTCTTTTGGGAGGTGGTGCAGGTGGTGAATTTTCACTATCATCTTCTGGGCGGAATCTTTTGAGCTGAACTTGAAGGCGAGAGGGGATACCGATTGTTTTCATACTTCTCCTGCGTAGCTCTCCAAGCACTAGTTCATGGGCCAATTTTTTCAGATAGAATCGTCTATGGAGTGGTTCAAGCTTGTATTCAAGGTAAATAACTTGTGAATTTATACCACCCAAATTCAACATAGCAAAAAATATGACCATTGGCCAGCGTTTGGTGTTTCTGCTGACGTTGAAAGTTGAGCACATCTGATCAGCTGTATCAACACCCCCTTTGGTTGCATTATAAAATGTAATTATCTCCGGGTTTTTTTGTGCCTCAGTCCCAGGATCGATGGCATCATCATCATGAAGTGTTGATAGAAGAAGTACAATTTTTTTTGCTTGTGGTACATAGGAAACCAAAACCTTTCCATTATGGAATGCAAACATACTGCTGTACTGTTGTCTCCCTTTCACACTTACAAACTGTGTAGGCAATTCTTTTTTATTTTTTCTTACAGTTCCGACATATGAAAGCTTCTGCATTTTCAGATAATCAATCAGATCACAATTTGAAAACCAATTGTCAGCTGTTATATTGCGACCCGATCCAAATAAGGGCTCAGCCAGTCTTTTTACAACATCACTGGGTTTGTTGCTGACACAGTAAGGACCTTCTGGTTGTTTTCCTGCATAAACTTCCAGGTTGTAAGTGTAGGTCTTACTGGCATCAACAAGGGCATACATTTTTATTCCATATTTGTTAGGCTTTGATGGAATATATTGACGAAAGGCACATTTACCACGAAAACCAGGGAGCATTTCGTCAATAGTGAGATTCTCCCCAGGGCAATAGCTTTTTTTACAGTTTTCAACAAATTTTTGGAATATATCACGAATTGGAGCAAGTCGGTCATGTGTTTTACGTTCGGTTCGGGTAGTTCTGTCGTCAAACCGAAGGCAACGAATTAGAAGCTTGAATCTGTTTATGGACATAACAAGGCCAAATTTTTCAACTCAATCCCCATCTTTACTCCAAAGTTCCTCCAAACTTTGTCTATTTGCCCTATAAGCTCCTGCAAGGTGTAATAATCCAAAAAAAGCACACAGTTCTATTTCATCTGTGGCCTTCATGGTTTTGTTGCAGATGAACTTGTCCTTTATAATGTCTATATATTGGTTGGTATATGTGACAATAGAGTCCAGAATGTCATCTGTGAATAAACTATTCCAGCATTCAACTGCAGTTTTTGCATTACTTGCAGTTCCTATAACTGCAGGGAGGTGAGTAATAATGTTTTGAGGTTCCCTACGTTTTTTCTGGAGTGGCTTCTTGTTCCATTGTTTTTTTTTTATCTTTTCCCATATAATAAGATTCTACATCTTCATCCTCATCACTGTCACCATCTTGCTCTGTTTCAGAATCCACTTCACATACTTCCACCTCATCATGAGAATCAATCTCACTTTCCTCTCCTAAATCCTCATTCAGTGTGGGGTCTGCATCATCTAACAGCATGTTTGTTACTTCCTCAACATCAAGGTTTTTTGATAAATTGTACATTTTCCTCTCCATTTCAGCAGATAATCTGAAGCAAGAGAAGGAATATGTGTTAGGGAACTACTGTATATGCCTGAGCAGCACACTTTCTTTTTTAATCTGCCTTATTTCTATGAAATATCCTCACACTTTGTGCTATACATTCATAAAACAAGCTAAATAAACAATTGTGATGAATAAAAACATAAAATACCAACCTTATTGAGTGTGACGTGTTCACATACAATGAGCCTGAGAGATTAGCGCAGTTATATCTGTTCTCCTGAAGCTCTGCAATCCAACTGTGGTATAAGGTTTCACAGAGCTGCTAGAGACAGGAGACTACCTGGAGGGAGGGGATTTCCTCACAATCTGGTGAGGAAGGAGAAATGAAAGTAAAAGAGATGTGCCTGTCAGGCCTATTGTATGTGATGGAGGGTTAAAAGCTTGGGGTAGGGGTCTAGGGGACCCTTTTATAGCCAAAATCACGGCCCTGTATCGCAATACGTCACCTAGGCTGAAGATAAATGGAACTGTAGCACCCTGAGGGCTCGGTTGCTACAGAGGTATTGCACCTCGCCCAGAGGTGTGATATCTCACTCTCAAGGTAAGGATGGAGTGTGGATCAGGACCTGACACCTGCATGCATTACACCACATTGCCGTGGGGCAGGGCGACCAATATGCCCCTGAGATGGGCACGACAGTCCCTGTCCCTGGCTGGAGTGGGGGGAGGGAACACTGAGGAAGGGGAACCCTGTAGTGCAGGAGCAGGGAGGAAGCAGTTCCTGGGTGCATTGAGAAGGGAGTATAAAAGGTGGGCACCATCTTAGTTCAGTGCAGAGAAGTCTGAGCAGAAGTCACAGGGAGCAGGGGCTCTGCATGAGCTCTGCTCCGGAGGCGGGCCTAGTAACAGAGGCCCAGGCCTGGAAGAGGGAGAAGGAAGGAAGAGGAGTGGAGAAGGCTCCAGGAACGAGGAACGAAGGGATGCCAGGGGTGCGGACGGGCGAGTCGCCACCGCATGCCCGAATCCACCTGCGTGGAGGGGTCAGGCCAAAGGGGGAGACCGGTCCCCGATACTAGTGGAGGTGGGAAACAACCCTCAGCTAGAAACCAGAGGCTGTGACATTTTATGTGGCGCAGCCCCTCGCTACACCCGCTAGGAAGGCACCACATAGGGTCAGGGAAACTGGCGCCAAGTTTACCAAGAGGAGGCCCGAGGCAGCCGGACAGAAGGGTTGGTAAGAAAGGCCAGACAAAGGACACACAAAGAGGCTCCTGTGAAGCACTCCAAAGTTATCTGGGAGTTGTCTGAGCCCCTCACCTGGTGAGCACAGTACGACGTGGGCAGCCGTTACCTGCAGAAGTGGTCTGGATAATAAGAACTGTGAGTAAAGGCCCTGGACTGCATCACTGACTCCGTGTCGTTACGGCTGCAGCCCTGCACCATCACCCCCATCCTCCGCATACACTGCCCTGAGGCTATACTCCTCCCGTGGGGAGTTATGCTACGCTCTGCTGCACCCACAACACAAGCCTCAGCGGTCTGCCCTGGAGCGGCGGTTCACTCTGACCGCAATCCACGGGTGGCGTAGTCAGACGTTTAAACATCAAAACCACATAAATAGTTCCGCCACTGGTTTGACCGCCCTGAGCCACGGAACCAGGTCGCCGCCACGGAGACTACAACCACCAGCATCCACCAAAAAGGGTCCGGCTCCGGGTGTCCCAAGGCCCAGGGGGCGCGTCAGAACATTTTCATCACCTTTCATAATCACCAATGGGACAAGGCAGGGATGTCCTCTGTCCCCTCTCTTATACATCCTAGTGACAGAGCACATGCTCTCATCAATTCGCCATAACCCCAATATTAGGTGGATTGAGGTGGGAGGCACCGAGTTCAAGTGCTCTCTATTTGCTGATGATGTCCTAGTATATATCACTCAATCACATATATCCATCCCTGCTGTTATGGCTGAAATAGATCACTTTGTTACATGGTCAAATTTTAAAATCAATGCAGCGAAGTCTGAGGCCCTCGATATCTCCCTCCCCAAATCCATACAGGATTCCATCCAGTGCAACTTTCCCTTTGCCTGGCCCTCACAGGGTATCAAATACTTAGGAATTCCTATTCATAGAGACCTCTCCCGTCTATGTTATCTTAATTTTGGGCCCTTTATTGAACAACTCCATACAGACCACGGTTGGCAAGTTAGAACTGTAAGATTCACTACGTGAACCACTGGTGTTTTGTGGAAAAGCACATGTACACTGTGTTCCAAATTATTATGCAAAAAGTGTTTAGGAGTGATAAGGGAAGAATTTGTTTGTTTGTCAGTTAAACTCATTGATGGTGATGTGTGTCAGGGCTCTTTATATCACTGTAAGCAATTGCAGACACCTGTGCTAATTAGTTTGGCAGGTGTGTCCAATGAAAGGCAAGACTACTTAAGAAGGCTGTCCCACATTATTAAGCAGCCTACATTTTCTGCCAAAACAGGAAAGAAAAAGGATGTGTCGGCTGCTGAGAAGCAACAAATTGTGGAGTCTTTAGGTCAAGGCATGACTACAATCAACATTGTGCGATGATCAGGATGAAATGTCTTGGCAATCAAAAAGTAGGTAGCTGATTCACAGTACACACGTGTGCGTGCTGATAAGGGCAAATTGAGGACTCTTTCCTACAGGCAATTACGTCAGGTTAAAAGAGCAGCGGCAAAAAAGCCTTGTCATAGCAGCAGACAAGTTTTTGAAGCTGCTGGTGCCTCCAACGTCCCCCGAACAACAAGATGCAGGGTCCTTCAGAGGTTTGCAGCTGTGCGTACGCCATCCTGTCGACCTCCTCTATCCACTGCACACAAGCAGAAACGGCTCCAGTGGGCCAAACAATACATGAAGACTGATTTCAAAACTGTTTTGTTCACGGATGAGTTCTGTGCAACGCCCTATGGTCCAGATGGATGGAGTGGAGGATGGCTGGTTGATGGACACCCCACGCAAACACGACTACAGAGCCAACAAGGAGGAGGTGGAGTAATGTTTTGGGCTGGAATCATGGGGAGAGAGATTGTCGGCCCCTTTAGGATCCCTGAAGGGGTAAAGATGAACTCCATAATGTATGTGGAGTTTCTCAAACAGCACTTCCTGCCATGGTTCAAGAAGAAGAACCGTGTATTCCACAGCAAGATCATTTTCATGCATGATAATGCACCGTCTCATGCTGCACATAACACATCTGCATCTCTGGCTGATATGGGCATAAAAGGGGACAAACTTATGGTGTGACCCCCATGCTCGCTGACCTCTACCCCATTCAGAACCTCTGGAGCATCATCAAAAGGAGTGTCTATGATGGCGGGAGGCAGTTCACATCTAAGCAACAGCTCTGGGAGGGTATTCTGTCCTCATGCAAAACAATTGAAGCAGAAACCATCCAAAACCTGAGAGAGTTCAGAAGCTCCTTTCGAACAAGGGGTCCTATGTGCAAATGTAACATCACCTAGAATAAAGTTTTGAGTTGAAAACTGTTTGATTTCAGTTTCTAATAACCTGATAATGCTTATAATTTCAAAAATGACCATTTTTTTGTTCTTTATTAAAATGAAAAGGTTGATCGAAGAGTGTGGGGGATCTAAGAGTGTGGCAACCCAGTAGTCAGGATTACTTCGAATTCTGACAATCTGAGGGTCATGTTGCAGGTAGTCCAGCAAGAAGGCACTTATGTGTCTTGCGCATCTCGGAGCCCCAAAATTATTTTCCGGGCTAGATGCAGCTAAACATTATTATTAATTTTAAATCTGGTGGAGCTTAGTATAGATGGCCTAATAGAATTAGTACTGCACACTGCTACAAAGCCCAAATTATTTTCCAGCCAAGATACAGATAAACATGATTATTAATTTTAAATCTGGTGGAGCTTAGTATAGATGGCCTAATAGAATCAGTACTGCACACTGCTACAAAGCCCAAATTATTTTCCAGCCAAGATACAGATAAACATGATTAGTAATTTGAAAGCTTAAAACGGTTGGAGAGGTGATTTTAACCAATCATCAAACTTTTACTCTCCCCAGGATGATACAGGGGTAGAAAAGTCGTTTCGGATCCATGATTTGTTCATCTTTATGAACGTGAGTCTGTCTACATTATCAGTGGAGAGCCGCGTGCGCTTATCTGTCAGCACACCAGCAGCAGCGCTGAACACACGTTCAGACAGAACGCTGGCTGCGGGGCATGACAAGAGCTCCAAGGTGTAAGTGGCTAGCTCTGGCCATTTATCCAGATTGGAAGCCCAAAAAGAGCAAGGGTCCAGTGACACAGTCATGGCTTCAATGTTTACTTGGAGATACTCCTGTACTATCGTCTCTAGGCGTTGACTATGTCTCAGACTTCTTGTCTCCTGTGGCCTTGCAAAGGATGGGCTAAAAAAGTGGTGAAATGATTCCGCAAAATTGATGTTACCAGCAGATACTGTGTTTCTGTTACGGTTTGAGTGCTGAACACTCGACGGTCCCATGGTTGGCAAGTTGGAACTGTGAGATTCACTACGTGCACCACTGGCGTTTTGTGGAAAAGCACATGTAAGATTCTGCAACAGTCTCTGCTGATACTCCTGCATGCGTGCATCTCTTTCTATGGCAGGAATAATTTCTGCAAATTTACTTTTGTACCGGGGATCTAACAGTGTGGCAACCCAGTAGTCAGGATTATTTCTAATTCTCACAATTCGAGGGTCATGTTGAAGGTAGTGCAGCAAGAAGGCACTCATGTGTCTTCCGCATCCAGGAGCACCAAGTCCCTGTTGTGTTGGTGGCGAGGTAACAATCATGCTTCCTTCCTCTGTCCTCTCCCCCCAACCTCGCACAACAGAAATGTGATCAAGGTCTCCCTCATCTGATGAGTCTTCCATCAGTTCATCCTCCACTTCTTCCTGGGCTCCTGCACCTTCCTCACTAGTTTGGCTGCTACCATGCACCCTGGTAAAACCATCTCCCCCACCCTCACATGCCTGCCGCCTTGGTGCTGCCGACCGTCTGGACCTTGCAGATGTTAGCCCTTCCGCATACAACTCCTCCTCCTCTACTTCCTCCACCTCCTCTTGTGCCACCACCTGACTCCGAATTCTGTTTACCATGTGCTCCAGCATGTAAATCACCGGAATAGTCATGCTGATAATGGCATCGTCAGCACTAAACATCTTCGTCGCCATTTCAAAACTGTGCAGAAGGGTGCATAGGTCCCTGATCTGAGACCACTCCTCCAGCGTGATTTGCCCCACCTCTGGATCTCGTTGGCCCAGGCTATACGTCAGAACGTATTGCACCAGGGCTTGTCGGTGCTGCCACAGTCGCTGCAACCCACCGGGTAGGCACATCGCATTTTAGCCGGTGAAGTGGCAGGCCCAACGACTTCTGTAGAGATGTAAGTCACTGAGCTGTGGGATGCGAACGGAGGAAGTGAGCACACAGCGACCATGCCCTCTGCAGAAGGCCATCTAGTCCGGGATAGTGGGCTAAAAATTGCTGGACAACCAGGTTCAACACGTGAGCCATACAAGGCACGTGTGTGACATTGCCCCGGTGAAGGGCCGCACCCAGGGCAGCATTTCTGTAGCCAAGAGCTTGCAGATGGTGAAATTCAACCTCTTAGCTTTCTCATGGCTAGGAGGAAATGGTCTTTTACTTGTCCACATCTGAGGGAACGAGGGCTGGCTGTTGTGCTTAGACGGGGTTGATAAGGGTGTCCCCGGCAAACTGCCGGTCTGTGAGGAAGATGCAGGCGGACATGTTAGGTTGCCTTGATCCAAAGGTGGTGCTATCGATGTCAGACAGCGCTCAACACCAGCTGGTGTTACCACCTCCAAAGAAAATGATGACCTGCCAATCACGCTGGCTGTTGCGGGTAAAGAGGTGGCAGGTCTGCGTCCCAAAACAGGTGTGACTGCTGTCCCCCCAGTCACATAGGATGAAGAGGCCGCCGATGCACAAGATGTGGCAGACGGTGGTTGGCCCAGCCGGCTAGGCCGCATTGTAGCACAGTGAGCTTCCACTGCAACTTATGCTTCATGTCCATGTGCCGGTTCATGCATGAAGTACTCAAACTATGTATTTTTTGGCCTCTACTTAGCTTTTGCTGACAAATGTTACAGATAACATGAGTTGGGTCATCTTTATCGATCTGAAAAAATGCCCAGGCTAAACAAGGCTTAGCACCCATGCAACCTGAAGAGCCACCACGACTTGTGGTGAGAGGCAGAGTTGTGTTTGAGGATGCAGTTGTTGACGTGCTTCCAGTACTACGTCTCTGTCCAGGAAGGCACAACCTGACCTCGTCGTCACTAGCATTCTCCTCCACCTCCTCTGCTGACCTCATCTCTTGGCTGACTGTGGGTTGACAGTAGGTGGGATCTCCAACCTCATCATCATCACCCTGTGTCTTATCACACCCGTCGTCCTCAGAGCCAACCTGTTCCTGCCCTGACAAAAAACTAAAGTTGTCGCTCCAATCAGGTATTTGAGTCTCATCATCGTCTTCCTCATTGTCTCCACCAACAGGAGTTACAGTTTGGGAATGAGGGTCTACATTATGGGCAGAACCTTCTGCGTCTGGTCCTGGATCCGACTCATAAAGATTCTGGGCATCAGTGCAGATCATTTCCTCATCTGGATTCACAGAAGCGCTGGAGCCGACCTCTGATTCACAGGCTATAGTATGAGTAAACTGCAGACTCAACCATCTGTTCTACCTCATACTCAGGCGGGCAGCTGGGGATTTGGGAGCTGTGAGGAAGCAAGTGCGATTGGGGTGACACCTCTGAGGACTGGAGTATTTGTGATGTTGAAGTTGATGTGGAGGAGAGCCCACTTAAAGGAGCACTTGATATCCGTTTAAGCACCTGCTGTTTTTGTGCCTCATCTGGAATTTGTAGCGATTGGCATGGCCGTAAGAAAGGGATCTTATCACATTGTCCGCTAAAAGAAGTAGACATTTTAGTTTGGCTGGAAGATGGTCTTTCTTCTGCAGATGTTACTGTTGCTTTACACCTAACCCACGGACACAACCTTTTTTCCCCTTCCCAACACGCCTATTCCCCTTTCCACCAGCAGCAGGCCTTTTTCCACTCATTTTGGTGGTTAACTAATTCACAACTCTGGAGTTGTTTGCACAAAAAAACAATGGATGGGAACCGAGCAGAGCTGAGTGGCCAAACTGTGGTATTAGGCCAAAACTATTGGCTGGGTTAGATGCAGAAAAAAATTATATTCAATTTGCAACCTGATGGAGGTTAGTATAGATGGAATAATAGAACAAGTCCCACACACTGCTAGAAGCCCAAATATTTTTTCAGAGCTAGATGCAGAAAAAAATTATATTCAATTTGCAACCTGATGGAGGTCAGTATAGATTGACTAATAGACCAAGTCCCACACACTGCTAGAAGCCCAAATATTTTTTCAGAGCTAGATGCAGATAAAAATTATTTTTAATTTGCAACCTGATGGAGGTCAGTATAGATGGACTAATAGACCAAGTCCCACACACTGCTAGAAGCCCAAATATTTTTTCAGAGCTAGATGCAGAAAAAAATTATATTGAATTTGCAACCTGATGGAGGTCAGTATAGATGGACTAATAGACCAAGTCCCACACACTGCTAGAAGCCCAAATATTTTTTCAGAGCTAGATGCAGAAAAAAATTATATTCAATTTGCAACCTGATGGAGGTCAGTATAGATGGACTAATAGAACAAGTCCCACACACTGCTAGAAGCCCAAATATTTTTTCAGAGCTAGATGCAGATAAAAAATATTTTTAATTTGCAGCCTGATGGAGGTCAGTATAGATGGACTAATAGAACAAGTCCCACACACTGCTAGGAGCACAAATATTTTTTTCAGAGCTAGATGCAGAAAAAAATTATATTCAATTTGCAACCTGATGGAGGTCAGTATAGATGGACTAATAGAACAAGTCCCACACACTGCTAGAAGCCCAAATATTTTTTCAGAGCTAGATGCAGAAAAAAATTATATTCAATTTGCAACCTGGTGGAGGTCAGTATAGATGGACTAATAGAACAAGTCCCACACACTGCTAGAAGCCCAAATATTTTTTCAGAGCTAGATGCAGAAAAAAATTATATTCAATTTGCAACCTGGTGGAGATCAGTATAGATGGACTAATAGAACAAGTCCCACACACTGCTAGAAGCCCAAATATTTTTTCAGAGCTAGATGCAGAAAAAAATTATATTGAATTTGCAACCTGATGGAGGTCAGTATAGATGGACTAATAGAACAAGTCCCACACACTGCTAGAAGCCCAAATGTTTTTTCAGAGCTAGATGCAGATAAAAATTATATTCAATTTGCAACCTGGTGGAGGTCAGTATAGATGGACTAATAGAACATGTCCCACACACTGCTACAAGCCCAAATATTATTTCAGAGCTAGATGCAGAAAAAAATTATATTCAATTTGCAACCTGATGGAGGTCAGTATAGGTAGACTAATAGAATGATGCTATGCCCAAAAGGTTTTACTTCACTATGTGCAGTAAAAAAATTGGTATTCTATACACAGGTGGTGTAGCTTGCAACACAGATAGCTTACTGCACTGACTAACACACTCTGCAATAGGCCAAAAAGGATTAGGTTTGCTAGATTTAGCCAAATGCTGTGAAAAAAACTTGCACAGCACTGGCACAGACCTGCCTGGCAAAAACTGATAGGAACTGATGTAACTTAGTCCTGAAAAGGACTGCAATTACAATTAGTCTTTACTCCCAACCTATCTATTTAAGAGCATAGACCTGCCTGATAAAAGTTGTAGGAAATGATGTAACCTAGTCCTTAAAAGGACTGCAATCACAGCTATTCCCTACTCCCAAGCTATCTGTAGATTTGTGCGAAAATTGGCTTGAAATTAACAAGGTATAGCGCACACAGCAACAGCGGTGCCGTCTAACACGCAGCTGCAGCAGTGAGAAAATGGTGGCGACGGGGAAAATGGCTGGGTCTTATAGGGCAAGGACATGTGACATACACTGCCAATGACACATGCCCTTGCTTGTGTGAAAAAAAGCACTTCGCTCCGTGTGTGCGCTGCTGATAGGCTGACAGATTGCACCTCCCCACTGTAAATGCTGGAAAGAGAAAAAAAAATGGAGATCTTCATTATTCCTGCAGAGATCCATCCCCTGCCCCTCCCCCCGCCCCGCTGTACACTCAAACTGCGTATTTACATTAATTTTCATCATTACTGAGAAAAAATCCAGTTATGATTTTGGTGCACGAACAGTTATCGAACATAACCTCGAACAGCCGAATTTTTTTCAAATCGTTCGTGTTCGCCAAACGGCTCGAACACCACCCAAAACAGCTCGAATTTGAGATTGGCGAACAGTTCGAGTCGAACAACGCTCATCTGTACTGGAGAGAGCTGCGATCGTTATGGGGTCTGTGCCTGCGGGCCACAGGTGCAGAAAGGACGCCGAAGAAACGGAGGACAGGTGAGAGTCTTTTTTTTTTCTCTGTCATGTGAAATGTGAAATAGAGCTCTCAGTATGGGGGGGGGCACTGTGTGCAGTATGGGGGGACGGGGACCCTGAATGCAGTATGGGGGGATGGGGACCCTGTACGCAGTATGGGGGGACGGGGAACCTGTGCGCAGTATGGGGGGATGGGGACCCTGTGCGCAGTATGGGGGGGGACCCTGTGTGCAGTATGGGGGGGCCCTGTGCGCAGTATGGTGGGGGCGGACCCTGTGCGCAGTATGGGGGGGATGGACCCTGTGTGCAGTATGGGGGGACCCTGTGCACAGTTTGCGGGGGGACCTGGATGGGGGACATGTCTGCAACATGGGGACCATGTCTGCAATATGGGTGACCATATCAGAAATATGAGGGACCTGGATGGGGGACCATGTCTGCAATATGGGGGACCTGGATGGGGACATGTCTGCAAGATAAGGACCAGGATGGGGGACCATGTCTGCAATATGGGGACCATGTCTGCAATATGGGGGACCTGGATGGGGGACCATGTCTGCAATATGGGGGACCTGGATGGGAGACCATGTCTGCAATATGGGGACCATGTCTGCAATATGGGGGACCTGGATGGGAGACCATGTCTGCAATATGAGGACCATGTCTGCAATATGAGGACCATGTCTGCAATATGGGGGACCATGTCTTCAATATGGGGACCGTGTCTGCAATATGGGGGACCTGGATGGGAGACCGTGTCTGCAATATGGGGGACCTGGATGGGAGACCGTGTCTGCAATATGGGGGACCTGGATGGGTGACCGTGTCTGCAATATGGGGGACCTGGATGGGAGACCGTGTCTGCAATATGGGGGACCAGGATGGGAGACTATGTTTGCAATATGGGAGACCTGGATGTGAGACCATGTCTGCAATATGCGGGACCAGGATGGGAGACCATGTCTGCAATATGGGGGACCTGGATGGGAGACCATGTCTGCAATATGGGGGACCTGGATGGGAGACCATGTCTGCAATATGGGGGACCTGGATGGGAGACCATGTCTGCAATATGGGGGACCTGGATGGGAGACCATGTCTGCAATATGGGGGACCTGGATGGGAGACCATGTCTGCAATATGGGGGACCTGGATGGGAGACCATGTCTGCAATATGGGGGACCTGGATGGGAGACCATGTCTGCAATATGACGGACCTGGATGGGAGACCATGTCTGCAATATGGGGGACCTGGATGGGGGACCATGTCTGCAATATGGGGGACCTGGATGGGAGACCATGTCTGCAATATGAAGGACCTGGATGGGGGACCATGTCTGCAATATGACGGACCTTGATGGGAGACCATGTCTGCAATATGGCGAATCTGGATGGGAGACCATATCTGCAAGATGAGGACCAGTTCAAAAGATGTATAGAAAATAAAATGGTATCACTAAAAATGTCACTTTGTCATGTAAATATTGCGGCCCCGCAAATTAAATGTTATTCCGTGTGCGGCCCATATGCCCAGCTGAGTTTGAGACCCCTGATCTATACTAACCTCCACCAGGTTGCAAATTAAAAATAATTTTTATCTGCATCTAGCTCTGAAAAAAAATTTGGGCTTGTAGCAGTGTGTGGGACTTGTTCTATTAGTCCATCTGTACTAACCTCCACCAGGTTGCAAATGAAAAATAATTTTTATCTGCATCTAGCTCTGAAAAAAAATTTGGGCTTGAAGCAGTGTGTGGGACTTGTTCTATTAGTCCATCTATACTAACCTCCACCAGGTTGCAAATTAAAAATAATTTTTATCTGCATCTAGCTCTGAAAAAAAATTTCGGCTGTAGCAGTGTGTGGGACTTATTCTATTAGTCCATCTATACTGAGCTCCACCACCTGTGTATGTAATAAAATTGTTTTACTGCATCTAACCCAGCCAATACTTTTGGGCTAATACCACAGTTTGGCCACTCAGCTCTGCTCGGTTCCCATCCATTGTTTTTGGCGCAAACAACTCCAGAATTGTCAATTAGTTAACCCCCAAAATAAGTGGAAAACAGCCTGCTGATGGTGGAAAGGGGAATAGGCGTGTTGGGAAGGGAAAAAAAGGTTGTGTCCGTGTGGTAGGTGTTAAAGCAACAGTAACATCTGCAGAAGAAAGACCATCTTCCAGCCAAACTAAGATGTCTACTTCTTTTAGCGGACAATGTGATAAGATCCCACGCCAATCGCTACAAATTCCAGATGAGGCACAAAAACAGCAGGTGCTTCAACGGATATCAAGTGCTCCTTTAAGTGGGCTCTCCTCCACCTCAACTTCAACATCACAAATACTCCAGTCCTCAGAGGTGTCACTCCAATCGCACTTGCTTCCTCACAGCTCCCAAGTTTTTCAGCTGCCCGTCTGAGTATGGGGCAGAACAGATGGTTGAGTCTGCAGAGCTGTTTACTCATACTATAGCCTGGGAATCAGAGGTCGGCTCCAGAGCTTCTGTGAATCCAGACGAGGAAATGATCTGCACTGATGCCCAGAATCTTTATGAGTCGGATCCAGGAACAGACGCAGAAGGTTCTGACCATAATATAGACCCTCGTTCCCAAACTGTAACTCCTGTTGGGGGAGACAATGAGGAAGACGATAATGAAACTCAAATACCTGATTGGAGCGACAACTTGAGTTTTTTGTCAGAGCAGGAAGAGGTTGGCTCTGAGGACGACGGGTGTGATAACACACAGGGTGATGATGACGAGGTTGGAGATCCCACTTACTGTCAACCCACAGTCAGCCAGTTGATGAGGTCAGCAGAGGAGGTGGAAGAGGATGCTAGTGACGACGAGGTCAGTTTGCGCCTTCCAGGACAGAGATGTAGTACTGGAAGCACGTCAACAACTGCATCCTCAAACACAACTCTGCCTCTGACCACTAGTCGTGGTGGCTCTTCAGGTCGCATGGGTGCTAAGCTTTGCATAGCCTGGGCATTTTTTCAGATCGATAAGGATGACCCAACTCGTGTTATCTGTAACATTTGTCAGCAAAAGCTAAGTAGAGGCCAAAAAATACATAGTTTGAGTACTTCATGCATGAACCGGCACATGGATATGAAGCATAAGTTGCAGTGGGAGGCTCACTGTGCTACAATACGGCCTAGCCGGCCGGGCCAACCACCGTCTGCCACATCTTGTGCATCCGCGGCCTCTTCATCCTCTGTGACTGGGGAGACAGCAGTCATACCTGTTTTGGGACGCAGACCTGCCACCTCTTTACCCGCAACAGCCAGCGTGATTGCCAGGTCATCATTTTATTTGGAGGTGGAAACACCAGCTGGTGTTGAGCGCTCTCCGACATCGATAGCACCACCTTTGGATCAAGGCAACCTAACATGTCCGCCTGCATCTTCCTCACAGTCCGGCAGTTTGCCGGGGACACCCTTCTCAACCCCGTCTAAGCACAACAGCCAGCCCTCGGTCCCTCAGATGTGGACAAGTAAAAGACCATTTCCTCCTAGCCATGAGAAAGCTAAGAGGTTGAATTTCACCATCTGCAAGCTCTTGGCTACAGAAATGCTGCCTTTCCGCCTGGTGGACACAGAGGATTTTCGAGACCTTATGTCCGTCGCAGTGCCCCAGTACCAGATGCCCAGTCAGCACTACTTCTCAAAGAAAGGTGTGCCTGCGCTCCACCAGCATGTCGCACACAACATCACCGCTTCTTTGAGAAACTCTGTGTGTGACAGGGTGCATTTCACCACAGACACTTGGACGAGTAGGCATGGACAGGGGCGTTACATGTCGCTGACTGGGCACTGGGTAACTATGGTGACAGCAGGACAAGGGGCTGCTGTCCAAGTCTTGCCTTCCCCACGAGTTGTGCGTCAATCCTCTTTATCTCAAAGTTCCTCCACTGCTTCTGCCTTCTCAACCTCCTCTCGGTCCTCCACCTGCACCCAAAAACTGTTTGGTCATGCCACAAGCTTTCTAACTGTGCAGAAGGGATCCTGCGCACCACCTTACTATGCTGGCAGCAGGGCTCAACGTCATCAGGCGGTTTTTACTTTGAAATGTCTGGGAAATGGGAGTCACACAGCTGAGGAGTTGTGGTCAGCTCTGGAGAACCAGTTTCATGAATGGTTGTCTCCACTGGACCTGAAACCAGGGAAGGCCGTGTGCGACAACGCTGCAAACCTCGGTGCAGCCCTTCGCAGGGGCAATGTCACACACGTGCCTTGTATGGCTCACGTGTTGAACCTGGTTGTCCAGCAATTTTTAGGCCACTATCCCAGACTAGATTGCCTTCTGCAGAGGGCACGGTCGCTGTGTGCTCACTTCCGCCGTTCGCATCCCACAGCTCAGCGACTTACATCTCTACAGAAGTCGTTGGGCCTGCCACTTCACCGGCTAAAATGCGATGTGCCTACCCGGTGGAATTCAACTCTGCACATCTTGCAGCGACTGTGGCAGCACCGACAAGCCCTGGTGCAATATATTCTGACGTATAGCCTGGGCCAACGAGATCCAGAGCTGGGGCAAATCACGCTAGAGGAGTGGTCTCAGATCAGGGACCTATGCACCCTTCTACACAGTTTTGAAATGGCGACGAAGATGTTTAGTGCTGACGATGTCATTATCAGCATGACTATTCCGGTGATTTACATGCTGGAGCACATGTTAAACAGAATTCGGAGTCAGGTGGTGGCACAAGAGGAGGTGGAGGAAGTAGAGGAGGAGGAGTTGTATGCGGAAGGGCTAACATCTGCAAGGTCCAGACGGTCGGCAGCACCAAGGCGGCAGGCATGTGAGGGTGGGGGAGATGGTTTTACCAGGGCGCATGGTAGCAGCCAAACTAGTGAGGAAAGTGCAGGAGCCCAGGAAGAAGTGGAGGATGAACTGATGGAAGACTCATCAGATGAGGGAGGCCTTGATCACATTTCTGTTGTGCGAGGTTGGGGGGAGAGGGCAGAGGAAGGAAGCATGATTGTTACCTCGCCACCAACACAACAGGGACTTGGTGCTCCTGGATGCGCAAGACACCTGAGTGCCTTCTTGCTGCACTACCTGCAACATGACCCTTGAATTGTGAGAATTAGAAATAATCCGGACTACTGGGTTGCCACACTGTTAGATCCCAGGTACAAAAGTAAATTTGCAGAAATTATTCCTGCCATAGAAAGAGATGCACGCATGCAGGAGTATCAGCAGAGACTGTTGCAGAATCTTACATGTGCTTTTCCCCAAAACACTAGTGGTGCACGTAGTGAATCTCACAGTTCCAACTTGCCAACCGTGGGACCGTCGAGTGTTCAGCACTCAAAAAACGTAACAGAAACACAGTATCTGCTGGTAACATCAATTTTGCGGAATCATTTCACCACTTTTTTAGCCCATCCTTTGCAAGGCCACAGGAGACAAGAAGTCTGACACATAGTCAACGCCTAGAGCCGATGGTACAGGAGTATCTCCAAGTAAACATTGAAGCCATGACTGTGTCACTGGACCCTTGCTCTTTTTGGGCTTCCAATCTGGATAAATGGCTGGAGCTCGCCACTTACGCCTTGGAGATCTTGTCATGCCCCGCAGTCAGCGTTCTGTCTGAATGTGTGTTCACGCTGCTGGTGGTGTGCTGACAGATAAGCGCACGCGGCTCTCCACTGATAATGTAGACAGACTCACGTTCATAAAGATGAACAAATCATGGATCCGAAAGGACTTTTCTACCCCTGTGTCATCCTGGGGACAGTAAAAGCTTGATGATTTGTTAAAATCACCTCACCAACCGTTTTAAGCTTTCAAATTACTAATCATGTTTATCTGTATCTTGCCTGTATAATAATTTTGGCCTTGTAGCACTGTGCAGTACTGATTCTATTAGGCCATCTATACTAAGCTCCTCCAGATTTAAAATTACTAATCATGTTTAACTGTATCTTGGCTGTAAAATAATTTGGGCCTTGTAGCAGTTTGCAGTACTGATTCTATTAGGCCATCTATACTATAGTCCACCAGATTTCAAATTACTAATCATGTTTATCTGTATCTTGGCTGGAAAATAATTTGGGCCTTGTAGCAGTGTGCAGTACTGGTTCTATTAGGCCATCTATACTAAACTCCACCAGATTTCAAATGACTAATCATGTTTATCTGTATCTTGGCTGGAAAATAATTTGGGCCTTGTAGCAGTGTGCAGTACTGATTCTATTAGGCCATCTATACTAAACTCCACCAGATTTAAAATTACTAATCATGTTTATCTGTATATTGGCTGGAAAATAATTTGGGCCTTGTAGCAGTTTGCAGTACTGATTCTATTAGGCCATCTATACTAAACTCCACCAGATTTCAAATTACTAATCATGTTTATCTGTATCTTGGATGGAAAATAATTTGGGCCTTGTAGCAGTTTGCAGTAATGATTCTATTAGGCCATCTATACTAAACTCCACCATATTTAAAATTACTAATCATGTTTATCTGTATCTTGGCTGGAAAATAATTTGGGCCTTGTAGCAGTTTGCAGTACTGATTCTATTAGGCCTTCTATACGAAGCTCCACCATATTTAAAGTTACACTGGTCAACGCAATTTTTCTGTCAAAAGGTTTTAAAACATATTTTAAGTCAATTTTGGCTGCTGATTACTAATACGAACTCCGTTTTTGGCTCTCACATCAGGATTTCGAGATATTTTTGATGGAAATTACTCCTATAGAATGTTTTTTGATAAAAACCTCATGATTTTCGTTACTACATTTTGTATATTTTTAATCAAGGAATAACAAAAATTACAAAGTCTGTGTACAGCAAATCAAATATACTTACAAAATTAAACTACAAAATATAAAAACACATATATATGGCACACAGATGAATGGCAAATGGCAGTTATTTGAACTTTATTTTCTTGGCTGATCTGTGATGTACAGCTTCTGGGTTGTCTCTCATCAAGCTCCAGCAATAGTCAGCCATCATATGTGAGTCCCACCGGCCTTGATACCGTTCTTCCATTGTTTTAATGTCCTGATGAAAACGCTCCCCTTGTTCCTCGCTCACATCCCCAAGGTTCTCTGGAAAAAAGTCCAAATGGCTGTGTAAATAGTGAATCTTGATACTCATTCTACATTCAAGATTTTGCAGACTCATTAGTAGCTCTTCCACAATCTCTTCATAGTTGTCTGCTTTCTTATTCCCTAGAAAATTCTGCACCACATTACAAAATGCATTCCAAGCTCTTTCTTCTGTCTCATTCATTGATGTGATAAAGTTTGGGTCTCTCATAAGTGTTCTTATTTGAGGTACATCAAATATTCCAGCCTTTTTCTTCTCTTCACTAAGACCAGGAAAAGTAGAACATATATAGTTAAAGCATTTTCCACTGTGATTGAGAGCTTTGACGAACTGCTTCATCAATCCAAGTTTTATGTGCAAGGGAGGAAAGACAATCTTCTTCCTATCCACTAGAGGATCATGGATGACATTCTTATCGCCAGATGCCAAACTCTGTCGCTGATGCCATTCAGTTTTCACCCAATGCTCTGCTGTAGCTCTACTGTCCCAGTAGCAGAGAAAACAAGGGTGTTTGAAAACAGTTTTTTTACTTTCTTATCATAACAAATCGGAATTATGCATGTTCAAAGAAAACAAAGATATTCTCACATTTATTGGGAGACTAAATGAAAACTAAATTTACCTTAGTGAACCGTATAAACCGGAACTTTTCATACACTACTTATATTTTTCTTGGAATTATTGAAAATGGGCTATATACCTATAGCGCAAAAACGTGATGTGATAGAGAAATTATAAGATCAGATTTGAATTCAGCACCCTCAAATTAGTCTAAAACTGTTCTTAAAGTCCATGCCAGAATTTTATTTTTTTTTTGTACACCAGTGTTATTAATAATCATGTTTATCTGTATCTTGCCTGTAAAATAATTTTGGCCTTGTAGCAGTTTGCAGTACTGATTCTATTAGGCCATCTATACTAAACTCCTCCAGATTTCAAATTATTACTAATCATGTTTATCTCTATCTTGCCTGTAAAATAATTTTGGCCTTGTAGCAGTTTGCAGTACTGATTCTATTAGGCCATCTATACTAAGCTCCACCAGCTTTCAAATTAATAATAATTTTTAGCTGCATCTAGCCCGGAAAATTATTTTGGGGCTCCTAGATGCGCAAGACACATGAGTGCCTTCTTGCTGCACTACCTGCAACATGACCCTCAGATTGTCAGAATTCGAAATAATCCTGACTACTGGGTTGCCACACTCTTAGATCCCCCACACTCTTCGATCAACCTTTTCATTTTAATAAAGAACAAAAAAATGGTCATTTTTGAAATTATAAGCATTAGCACGTTATTAGAAACTGAAATCAAACAGTTTTCAACTCAAAACTTTATTCTAGGTGATGTTACATTTGCACATAGGACCCCTTGTTCGAAAGGAGCTTCTGAACTCTCTCGTCCATTGAATTTGTCAGGTTTTGGATGGTTTCTGCTTCAATTGTTTTGCATGAGGGCAGAATACACTCCCAGAGCTGTTGCTTAGATGTGAACTGCCTCCCGCCATCATAGACACTCCTTTTGATGATGCTTCAGAGGTTCTCAATGGGGTTGTGGTCAGGGGAGCATGGGGTTCACACCATAAGTTTGTCCCATTTTATGCCCATATCAGCCAGAGATGCAGATGTGTTATGTGCAGCATGAGACGGTGCATTATCATGCATGAAAATGATCTTGCTGCGGAATACACGGTTCTTCTTCTTGAACCATGGCAGGAAGTGCTGTTTGAGAAACTCCACATACATTATGAAGTTCATTTTTACCCCTTCAGGGATCCTAAAGGGGCCGACAATCTCTCTCCCCATGATTCCAGCCCAAAACATTACTCCACCTCCTCCTTGTTGGCGCCGTAGCCGTGTTTGCATGGGGTGTCCATCAACCAGCCATCCTCCACTCCATCCATCTGGACCATTGAGCGTTGCACGGCACTCATCGGTGAACAAAACAGTTTTGAAGTCAGTCTTCATGAATTGTTTTGCCCACTGGAGCAGTTTCTGCTTGTGTACAGTGGATAGAGGAGGTCGACAGGATGGCTTACGCACAGCTGCAAACCTCTGAAGGACTCTGCATCTTGTTGTTTGGGGGACGTTGGAGGCACCAGCAGCTTCAAAAACTTGTCTGCTGCTATGACAATGCTTTTTTGCCGCTGCTCTTTTAACCTGACATAATTGCCTGTAGGAAAGAGTCCTCAATTTTCCCTTATCAGCACGCACACGTGTGTACTGTGAATCAGCTACATATTTCTTGATTGTGCGATGATCAGGATGAAGTGTCTTGGCAATGTTGATTGTAGTCATGCCTTGACCTAAACACTCCACAATTTGTTGCTTCTCAGCAGCCGACACATCCTTTTTCTTTCCCATTTTGGCAGAAAATGTAGGCTGCTTAATAATGTGAGAGAGCCTTCTTAAGTAGTCTTGCCTTTCATTGGACACACCTGCCAAATTAATTAGCACAGGTGTCTGCAATTGCTTACAGTGATATAAAGAGCCCTGACACACATCACCATCAATGAGATTAACTGACAAACAAAAAAATTCTTCCCTTATCACTCCTAAACACTTTTTGCATAATAATTTGGAACATACTGTACATGTGCTTTTCCACAAAACACCAGTGGTTCACGTAGTGAATCTTGCAGTTCTAACTTGCCAACCGTGGTCTGTATGGAGTTGTTCAATAAAGGGCCCAAAATTAAGATAACATAGACGGGAGAGGTCTCTATGAATACGAATTCCTAAGTATTTGATACCCTGTGAGGGCCAGGCAAAGGGAAAGTTGGACTGGATGGAATCCTGTATGGATTTGGGGAGAGAGACATCGAGGGCCTCAGACTTCGCTGCATTGATTTTAAAATTTGACCATGTAACAAAGTGATCTATTTCAGCCATAACAGCAGGGATGGATATATGTGATTGAGTGATATATACTAGGACATCATCAGCAAATGAAGAGCACTTGTACTCGGTGCCTCCCACCTCAATCCACCTAATATTGGGGATATGGCGAATTGATGAGAGCAGGTGCTCTGTCACTAGGATGTATAAGAGAGGGGACAGAGGAAATCCCTGCCTTGTCCCATTGGTGATTATGAAAGGTGATGAAAATGTTCCATTTATCTTCAGCCTACGTGACGTATTGCAATACAGGGCCCTGATTTTGGCTATAAAAGGGTCCCATAGACCCCTACCCCAAACTTTTTAAGAGAATAATATATGGCGTGCCAGGAGACTCTATGGAATGCTTTCTCAGCATCCACCAAGAGTATCTAATTACAAATTTTTAACTGCATCTAGCCCAGGAAATACTTTGTGCCTAGTAGCAGTGTCTGTTAGTCAGCGGATTCTCCCAGCTGTTAAGCAAGCTACACCACCTGTAGTTTGGACACTTAATTTTTTCAAAGGAAATGCTTCGGGCCCCCGGGACAATCAGTGAAGAGCATCGGGAGGCACCCCAAGCCACAGGGGCTGGGACTGGCGGTAGGACGCCTTGAAGTGGACCACCAAGCTCGATCCTTATAAACGCTTTTTAACTGCAGCAGCTTTAGTGGACGCTACTGGAGCTGTAATTCCCGCGGCTGCTGGCATCAGACTTGCCCTCCAATAGATCCTTGTAAAAGGATTTAAAGTGTACTCATTCAAATTAGAGAGACAATTTAAATTAAAAAGCTTAGACCTGCCTCCACCGCAGGGGGACTCACTCGACCCACCAGCGGACAGGCACCAGTATTGGAAGAGGGGGCTGGCCGTCAGGGTCCACCGCAGCTCTGGCACAAGCCCAGCGACACGGAGGTTGCACGGGCAGGAACGGACTGGCCGTGTCAGCTTCGCACTTTTTTGGTTTTAGAAGGGCATGACATGCCTATAGCTGTGTCTCCCCCTTCTTTTACTCCTCAACCTCTTTTCTTTTTGCATGACTATATGTACTTGTCACTTTTCCATGTGTTAGTTGTGTCTTCTGAGCAGTTTGTCAGCTTTTGGACACCTTTGAAGTGTTTTCTATGTATTTTCTATGTGTTTCTATGTGTTTTTGTTTGCCTGCCATTGGTTTTAACGGTGTTCGACGGTGTTCGAAGAACAGTTTGACGAACAGTTCGGCGAACATACGGGTGTTCGACGAACCGAACCGAACTTGAACACTACGGAGGTGGCTCAACTCTAGTCGCATTAGCTTAACTAGACGGTTTTAATGCCCCTTGGAAGAGACGTGGAGGTCGCAGTAGCTTAACAAGACTGTTTTAATGCCCCTTGGAAGAGTGGTTGAGGTCACAGTAGCTTAACAAGACAGCTTTAATGCCCCTTGGAAAAGTGGTGGAGGTCGCAGTAGCTTAACAAGAATGCTTTAATGCCCCTTGGAAAAGTGGTGGAGTTCACAGTAGCTTAACAAGACAGCTTTAATGCCCCTTGGAAAAGTGGTGGAGGTCGCAGTAGCTTAACAAGAATGCTTTAATGCCCCTTGGAAAAGTGGTGGAGTTCGCAGTAGCTTAACAAGACAGCTTTAATGCCCCTTGGAAAAGTGGTGGAGGTCGCAGTAGCTTAACAAGACAGCTTTAATGCCCCTTGGAAAAGTGATGGAGGTCGCAGTAGCTTAACAAGACGATTTTAATGCCCCTTAGAAAAGTGGTGGAGGTTGCAGTAGCTTAACAAGACGGTTTAAATGCCCCTTTGAAGAGACATGGAGGTCGCAATAGCTTAACAAGATGGTTTTAATGCCCCTTGGAAAAGTGGTGGAGGTCGCATTAGCTTAACAAGACGGTTTTAATTCCCGTTGGAAGAGACGTGGAGGTTGCAGTAGCTTAACAAGATGGTTTTAATGCCCCTTGGAAAAGTGGTGCAGGTCGCAGTGGATTAAAAAGACAATATTAATGCCCCTGGGAAAAGTGGTGGAGGTCACAGTAGATTAACAAGATGGTTTTAATGCCCCTTGGAAAAGTGATGGAGGTCGCATTAGCTTAACAAGACGGTTTTAATGCCCCTTCGAAGAGACGTGGAGGTTCCAGTAGCTTAACAAGACAGTTTAAATGCCCCTTGGAAGAGACGTGGAGGTCGCAGTAGCTTAACAAGACGGTTTTAATGCCCCTTGGAAAAGTGGTGGAGGTCGTATTAACTTAACAAGACGGTTTTAATGCCCCTTGGAAAAGTGGTGGAGGTCGCAGTGGAATAAAAAGACAATATCAATGCCCCTGGGAAAAGTGGTGGTGGTCGCAGTAGCTTAACAAGACGGTTTTAATGCCCCTTGGAAGAGACATGGAGGTTGCACTAGCTTAACAAAACAGTTTAAATGCCCCTTGGAAGAGACGTGGAGGTCGCAGTAGCTTAACAAGACGGTTTTAATGCCCCTTGGAAAAGTGGTGGAGGTCGCATTAGCTTAACAAGATGGTTTTAATGCCCCTTGGAAGAGACTTGGAGGTCAGAGTGGTTTAACAAGACGGTATTAATGCCCCTTCCAAGAGCCATGCAGTACAGCACATTAAAAACATTATTCCCATTATTGGGGAGTGGGTCTCCCATAGTCTTTGCCTATGCCTTCCAAGTAAAAGCTGCCAAAAATTAGGACGGAGGAACTTGCAATGCTGGCAACACGGACCACGGTCACCCTGGTGGTATAGTGGTGGTGGAGGCTGAGGATAAGGAGAAGAGCAAAAAAAAGCCGAATTGAGGAAGCGTATACCCATGTGTGGGTGTGAAGCGGTGTATGGGAATACACCTCCCAAAATAACATAGTGGATTTGACTTTATGTTACTCTGCTGTCATTTGGTGGTGATGAGATGTCTGGCCCAATCCAGCCCTAGTTCATTTTGATAAGGGTCAGCTTTCAGCAATGTCTGTTGACAGGCGAGTGCGCTTATCAGTTATAATTCTCCCAGCGGCACTAAAAACACGCTCCGATAACACGCTAGCGGCAGGGCAGGCCAGGACCTCCAAGGCATACAGAGCGAGTTCATTCCAAGTGTCCAGCTTGGATACCCAATAATTAAAAGGCACAGAGGAATCACGGAGGACGCTGGTACGGTCGGCAAGGTACTCCCTCACCATCTTTTGAAACTTTCCACTCCTTGTGAGAGTACCCCGCGCCTCAGGGCCTGTAAGCTGTGCGGGTCTCAGAAAACTGTCCTAGAACGTTGACAGTGTTCCCCTGCCTCTGCTGGATTGGAGTTGCATCTCTCTCGCCTGTACGCCTTGGTTGGTCAACGAACTGTGACCTCTTCCGCTAGCGTGTTCAGATGGGAATTTTTTTAAGAGTTCTGCAGCAAGGGCCTTCTGGTACTGCCCCATTTTTGTAGACCTCTCCACCTCAGGAATAAGAAAGTGAAAGTTCTCCTTGTAGCGGGGTTCTAGAAGTGTCACCAACCAGTAATGACTGTCACCCAACATTTTGACAACGCGAGGGTGACGGTTAAGGCAGCGTAACATAAAGTCAGCCATGCGTGCCAGACTGGTAACGTGCAAGACTTCCGTGTCCTCACCAAGATGACAACTGACCATGCTCTCCTCCTCCTCCTCCTCCCCCCTGTCCTCAGGCCACCCACGCTGAACCGACTGTATGACAGTTGTATAGGTACTACCATCTACAGCGCATGATACCAGCTCCTGTTCTTCCTCCTCCTCTCCCTCATTGTCCCCCAATGCACATTGGGATGAGATGAGGCTAGGCTGTGAGTAATCGCCCATTCCGGGTTCTTGATCCATCTCATCATACTCTGGCTGCAATGCCTCCTCTTTAATTCTCTGCAGAGAGCATTGCAAAAGACAGACAAGTGGGATGCTGATGCTAATGATGGCGTCATCGCCACTCACCATCTTGGTGGACTCCCCAAAGTTTGTCAGGATGGCACATATGTCAGACATCCAGGTCCACTCCTGAGGTCTTATGTGTGGAGTCTGACCTGAATATCGACGGCCTTGTTGCAGCTGGTACTCCACAACTGCTCTCTTCTGCTCACAAATCCTTTGCAACATGTGGAGGGTAGAGTTCCAATGTGTGGGAACATCACACACCAGTCGGTGTGCTGGAAGCTGCAAACGCTGCTACAACACAGCAAAGGCGGCGGAAGCTGTAGCCGACTTGCGAAAATGAGCTGACAGGTGGCGTACTTTGACGAGCAGATCTGGCAATTCGGGGTACGATTTAAGAAACCGCTGAACCACGAGGTTAAGCACATGAACCAGGCATGGTACGTGTGTGATCTCGCCTCAGAGCTGCCACCTGGTTACGGCCATTGTCACACACGACCATGCCTGGATGTAGGTTCAGCGATCTCAGCCACAGATCTGCCTGCTCTTTCACAGCTGTCCACAACTCACAAGCAGTGTGAGGTTTATCACTTAAGCTTATGAGTTTCAGCACAGCCTGTTGCTGCTTGGCTGAGGCAGTACTGCAGTGCTTCCAGCTTGTAACTGATGTGGTGATATCTGAGATGGAGGCTGAATATGAGGAGGAGGATGATGCGCAGGAGCTGTACACTGTGGGGGCAACTCTGACTGACATAGGGCCCGCAATCCTCGGTGTGGGGAGGATGTGTTCCGTCCCAAAGTCCGACTGGGTCAGGGCTTCCACTATGTTTACCCAGTGTGCCGTCAGGGAGATGTACTGTCCCTGGCCACAAGCACTTGTCCACGTGTCCGTTGTCAGGTGGACTCTCCCAGTAACTGCGTTGTTGAGGGCATGGCAGATGTTTTGGAACACATGCTTGTGTAGTGCGGGGATGGCACACCGGGCAAAATAGTGTCGGCTGGGGACCGAGTACTGAGGGACGGCCACCGCCATAAGGTTGCGAAAGGATTCCGTCTCCACCAGCCTAAAAGGCAGCATTTCCAACGCAAGCAGTCGTGAAATGTGCGAATTTTGGACTGTGGCCTGTGGGGCGTTGGCTGCGAATTTGCGCTTTCATTCAAACCTCTGGATATGGACAGTTGAACGCTGCGGTGGGACGTGGACGTGGACGTTGATGCTGTTTCTTGAGAAACTGCCATAACAAGTGAAGACTGAGAGGAGGGGGCATCTTTGTATGCAGTATGGACAGGGGATTGCCTTGCACGCACAACAGGGGGTTCTATTACACGCACAACAGCGGAAGAAGCAGTGGTGACACCCGCTGACACTGGTCGTGGACCCTGGGGTTCGCCCCACAAAGTCGGGTGCTTTGCTGACATGTGCCTGATCATGCTGGTGGTGGTCAGGCTGGTAGTTTTGTCACCCCTGCTGATACTGGCATGGCAGGTGGTACAAATGGCCTTTTTGGGGTTATCAGCAGAGTCTTTAAAAAAATTCCAGACTCTGGAAGACCTACCGGTTGTACTGGCAACGTCTCTCGTGTTGGTGTTACGGGGAACTGTTGCCCGCCTTCTGTGTGCGGCCACCACACTGCTTCTTCTTGCCTGTTGGGGTACTCTGCCTCCCTCCCCCTGTGTGCTGCTGGCCTCGCTCTGCGTGTCCTCCTGACACATTGGGTCAGTTACTAGATCATCCACCACCTCCTCCTCTTCCACTTGTGCACCACGATCCTCCTCCCCACTTCGTGGCAATTGTGTCTCGTCATCGTCCACCTCTTGTGACAAATTGCCAGCGTCGACTTCCTGTGGCCGTGGCTGCTCAAATATTTGGGCATCGCTACATGGGATCTCCTCTTCCACCACTTCAAGCGGAGCAGGCGAGGGGCACAAATATGGAAATGGACCAGTGAACAGCTCTTCAGAGGGTCCAAATGTGGGATCAGCTGCTGTCTGACGACACTCGGCATGGTGGGAGGAAGGAGCATCAGGGTGAGGAGGAGTATGCGGTCAAGACTCACGGCTACTAAAACTTGACCGTGTGGAAGATAGACCGGAGGTGGTGGTGCCCGGGTAACTGGAAGTATTATCTGCTATCCAATTAATAACCTGTTCACACTGATCAGTTTGCAATACTGGTGTTGCAGTGTGCTTCCCTAGTAATTCGGTCAAGAAGTGGGAGCGAGAAGATGTGGCTGTTGGTTGTGGCACATTTTCACCTTGGCCACGGCCCCGTCCTCTACACGCACCATCACCAGAACGTCCAGTTCCACGTCCCTTGCCACGCGCCTTGCCCATTGTAAATGAAGTAAAATAGCTTACACTCGCACTATCAATGGAAAAAGGGTAATAAAAAGGAGATTAGAACCGTGGAAGAGGAAAACCACAATTCTATTTCTCTGGCCTACACCAGAATCTTTTAAACAGATATATTTGTGACTGAACAGACAGGGAGACACTATTACTGTTTTTTTTTTTTACGTAAAACAGGCCAAAAGCTGGATAATACAGAGATTTGAACAGTGGAACTGCAAAACCACAGTTCTAATTTACTGGCGTATACCAGACTTTTTTTAAATAGATATAATTGGGGCTGAATAGTCAGACACACTCAAACTGTTTTTTTTATATAAAAAAGGCCCAAAAGTGGATAATACAGAGATTTGAACCTTCGAACTGCAAAACCACAGTTATAGTTATGTGGCGTACACCAGAATCTTTCAAACAGATATATTTGTGTCTGAACAATCAGGGAGACACTATTACTGTTTTTCTTTACGGAAAAAATACCAAAAGCTGGATAATACAGAGATTTGAACCGTGGAACTGCAAAACCACAGTTCTAATTTACTGGCGTATACCAGACTTTTTTAAATAGATATATTTGGGGCTGAACAGTCAGTGACACACTCAAACCGTTTTTTTTATGTAAAAAAGGCCCAAAAGTGGATAATACAGAGATTTGAACCGTGGAACTGCAAAACCACAGTTATAGTTATGTGGCATACACCAGACTCTTTTAAACAGATATATTTGTGTCTGACCAGTCAGGGAGACACTATTACAGGTTTTTTTTTACGGCAAAAATTGCCAAAAACAGGATAATACAGAGATTTGACCGGTGGAACTGCAAAACCACAGTTATATTTTTCTGGCCTACACAGACTCTTTTAAACAGATATATTGGTGTCTGACCAGTCAGGGAGACACTATTACAGTTTTTTTTTACGGAAAAAAATGCCAAAAATAGGATAATACAGAGATTTGACCCGTGGAACTGCAAAACCACAGTTATATTTTTCTGGCCTACACCAGACTCTTTTAAACAGATATATTGGTGTCTGAGCAGTCAGGGAGACACTATTACAGTTTTTTTTACGGCAAAAAATGCCAAAAGCAGGATAATACAGAGATCTGACCCGTGGAACTGCAAAACCACAGTTATAGTTATGTGGCGTACACCAGACTCTTTTAAACAGATATATTGGTGTCTGACCAGTCAGGGAGACACTATTACAGTTTTTTTTATGGCAAAAAATGCCAAAAACAGGATAATACAGAGATTTGACCTGTGGAACTGCAAAACCACAGTTACAGTTATGTGGCGTACACCAGACTCTTTTAAACAGATATATTGGTGTCAGACCAGTCAGGGAGACACTATTACAGTTTTTTTTTATGCCAAAAAATGCCAAAAACAGGATAATACAGAGATTTGACCTGTGGAACTGCAAAACCACAGTTATATTTTTCTGGCCTACACCAGACTCTTTTAAACAGATATATTGGTGTCTGAACACTCAGGGAGACACTATTACAGTTTTTTTTACGGCAAAAAATGCCAAAAGCAGGATAATACAGAGATTCGACCCGTGGAACTGCAAAACCACAGTTATAGTTATGTGGCGTACACCAGACTCTTTTAAACAGATATATTGGTGTCTGACCAGTCAGGGAGACACTATTACAGGTTTTTTTACGGCAAAAAATGCCAAAAACAGAATAATACAGAGATTTGACCCGTGGAACTGCAAAACCACAGTTACAGTTATGTGGCGTACACCAGACTCTTTTAAACAGATATATTGGTGTCTGACCAGTCAGGGAGACACTATTACAGTTTTTTTTTATGGCAAAAAATGCCAAAAACAGGATAATACAGAGATTTGACCCGTGGAACTGCAAAACCACAGTTATATTTTTCTGGCCTACACCAGACTCTTTTAAACAGATATATTGGTGTCTGACCAGTCAGGGAGACCCTATTACAGTTTTTTTTACGGCAAAAAATGCCAAAAAGCAGGATAATACAGAGATTTCACTCGTGGAACTGCAAAACCACAGTTCTATTTTTCTGGCCTACACCAGACTCTTTTAAACAGATATATTGGTGTCTGAACAGTCACAGACACACTCAATTTTTTCTTTGGGGGGGGGAATATCAAAATGTTAATAAGACGCGTATTTGGACAGTCTGACTGAGGAAAAAAAAATACAGGATTTAGATGAAAAAAAAAAAATTTTTCCTGGCCCTGAGACCGGGGGATAAGTCTAGCGATTTGAACAACAGGAGCACACAGGACTGTAATGCAGCGTTTGCTGGTATAACCACTGCATCTCCTATACAGCCTGCCTGCCTGACATTTGGGATGGATATTAGTCCTGAGAAGGACTGTTTGTTTGATTTGGCAGGCTTTAGAGACCCTACACTACCTATTTCGCACTATAAATCTCTCCCTAACTCAGCAGCACTCTCCCTACACCGTCTGATCCAGAGCGACTGTGTCCAAGATGGCGGCACCCGGTTTTAAATTCTCGAGGTGACGCTGTGCGGCCAGCCAATCACTGTAATGCCCACAAACAACATGGCTGCAGCATTACAGTGACTGGCTGGCAATCCCTGCATGTTCATTGGCTCTGTAAAGAGCGCCAAACGTGCAGGACGGAGACCCGAGCTCCTGCCCGAGTAACCCGGAAATGCTCGGTGCTTGCCGAACATCCCGAGTAGCGTGATGCTCAGGCGAGTAACAAGCAGTGTCGAGCATGCTCGCTCAACACTATTGTTTACACGTTTACATATTTTATTTAATCATGTTTAAGAATCATAGAATCATAGAATGGTAGAGTTGGAAGGGACCTCCTGGGTCATCTGGTCCAACCCCCTGCTCAAAGCAGGATTCACTAAATCATCTCAGACAGATGTCTGTCCAGCCTCTGTTTGAAAACGTCCATTGAAGGGGAACTCACCACCTCTCGTGGCAGCCTGTTCCACTCATTAATCACCCTAACTGTCAAAAAGTTTTTTCTAATATCTAATCTGTGTCTCCTTCCATTTAGTTTCATCCCGTTGCTTCTAGTCTTTCCCTGTGCAAATGAGAATAAAGATGATCCTTCTACAATGTGACAGCCCTTGACATATTTGTAGACAGCTATTAAGTCTCCTCTCAGTCTTCTTTTTTGCAAGCTAAACATTCCCAAATCCTGCAACCGTTCCTCATAGGACATGGTTTGCAGACCAGTCACCATTCTGGTCGCTCTTCTCTGAACTTGTTCCAGTTTGTCTATGTCTTTTTTAAAATGTGGTGCCCAAAACTGTACACAGTATTCCAGATGAGGTCTGACCAAAGAGGAGTAAAGACCGATAATGACTTCACGTGATCTAGACTGTATGCTTCTGTTAATACATCCCAGAATTGTATTTGCCTTTTTTGCTGCTGCATCACACTGTTGACTCATGTTTAGTCTATGATCTATTAGTATACCTAAGTCTTTTTCACATGTACTGTTGCTTAGCTCTATTCCTCCCATTCTGTATATGCTTTTTTCATTTTTATTGCCCAGATGTAGTACTTTGCATTTTTCCCTGTTAAAAACCATTCTGTTGGTTGCTGCCCACTGCTCCAGTTTATTTAGGTCTTTTTGAATCCTCTCTCTCTCTTCTCTAGTATTAGCTATCCCTCCTAGCTTTGTGTCATCAGCAAATTTAATCAGTTTACCCTCAATTCCTTCATCTAAATCATTGATGAAGATGTTGAACAATACAGGTCCCAGGACAGAGCCCTGTGGTATCCCACTTGAGACATTCATCCAGCTGGATGTGAAGCCATTTACAACCACCCTTTGAGTCCGATCACTAAGCCAGTTATGAATCCACCTAACAGTTGCCTGGTCCATTGCATACTTGGTCATTTTTTCAATAAGGATGGTGTGAGATACTTTGTCAAATGCTTTGCTGAAGTCAAGATATACTATATCTACAGCATTTCCCTGATCCACTCAGTCAGTGATTCTGTCATAGAAGGAAATTAAGTTAGTCTGACATGACTTGTTAGTTACAAACCCATGCTGACTCTGGTTAATCACTTCATTCTTATCCAGGTACTTACATACATGATGTTTAATAATTTGTTCAAAGATCTTTCCTGGTATAGAAGTCAGACTCACCGGCCTATAGTTCCCTGGGTCCACCTTCTTCCCCTTTTTGAAGATAGGAACAACATTTGCTCTTCTCCAGTCTTCTGGGACTTCTCCTGTTCTCCAAGAATTTTCAAAGATTATGGAGAGTGGTTCTAAAATTTCTTCTACGATCTCCTTCAGTACTCTGGGGTGTAATTCATCTGGACCTGGAGACTTGAACTCATTTATGTTAGCTATATACACTTCGTATTTCCTTTTTCTTATTATTTATAATATTAATTGTTTGATACTTGCACATGATGAATATTTTGTGGTCTTTGATGTATATATATTTTTAGCATGCACTAACAATTGGGACGGTGATCAATTGACCTCCTTTCCCAATGTTTTGTTGTATACAACAATATCAGGTAGATGTTTTTAATTATGTACACGATCACTTAATTGTGTGTATGTATATTGTAATTTAGTATACTGATTTGATTTATGTACAGGACCTTATGATGCGGTGGTCAGGTGATCTGATGATGCGTTGGTCACATGACCCTATGGCACGATGGTTAGAACCCTCCACCAGTATCTGAAAGGACCTTATGATGCGGTGGTCAGGTGATCTGATGATGCATTGGTCACATGGCCCTATGGCACGATGGTTAGAACCCTCCACCAGTATCTGAAAGGACCTGATGATGCGGTGGTCAGGTGATCTGATGATGCATTGGTCACATGGCCCTATGGCACGATGGTTAGAACCCTCCACCAGTATCTGAAAGGACCTTATGATGCGGTGGTCAGGTGATCTGATGATGCGTTGGGCACATGACCCTATGGCACAATGGTTAGAACCCTCCACCAGTATCTGAAAGGACCTGATGATGTGGTAGTCAGGTGATCTGATGATGCATTGGTCACATGGCCCTATGGCACGATGGTTAGAACCCTCCACTAGTATCTGAAAGGACCTGATGATGCGGTGGTCAGGTGATCTGATGATGCGTTGGTCACATGACCCTATGGCACGATGGTTAGAACCCTCCACCAGTATCTGAAAGGACCTTATGATGCGGTGGTCAGGTGATCTGATGATGCGTTGGGCACATGACCCTATGGCACAATGGTTAGAACCCTCCACCAGTATCTGAAAGGACCTGATGATGTGGTAGTCAGGTGATCTGATGATGCATTGGTCACATGGCCCTATGGCACGATGGTTAGAACCCTCCACCAGTATCTGAAAGGACCTGATGATGCGGTGGTCAGGTGATCTGATGATGCGTTGGTCACATGACCCTATGGCACGATGGTTAGAACCCTCCACCAGTATCTGAAAGGACCTGATGATGCGGTGGTCGGGTGATCTGATGATGTATTGGTCACATGACCCTATGGCACGATGGTTAGAACCCTCCACCAGTATCTGAAAGGAACTGATGATGCGGTGGTCAGGTGATCTGATGATGTATTGGTCACATGGCCCTATGGCACGATGGTTAGAACCTTCCACTATTATATGAAAGGACCTGATGATGCGGTGGTCAGATGACCCTGTGACACGTTAGTGGTTTTTTACTATGCAGCACCTGTACCCGCCCCAAATATACGTATTTGATTGGCTCGATGCCCTTTATTAAGGAAGGCTTGTTCCCTCACTAATCACCCCTCATGAAGCTATTGCGAAATGCGCATTGGGTTGTTGGTGAGTGAGCAGTGACTATGTTACTCTATATTCATGGATTGCTTATATGCTTAAAGTTGAGGGATAGTACCCAATTATGTATGTATGTAGGTTTGATTCACAAATACATTGATTTATGATTATGGTGATTATATACTCACTTTGAGTGTACACATATATATTTCCTTTATATATATGTATTTGATGTATTATTTATATGATCAGAGATTTATTGAGCAATATGTCACTTTATACCTATAGAATTAATTAGAGTATATACAGTATTGGGCTATCTCTGTTGCTCACTCACCTTTCTGTGCATCATTATACCTGTTGTTGGATTCCTATAATATTTGTTTGTGTCTTTTATTCAATAAAATTTACATCTTTTTAAATAATGTGGATGTATTTTGGTCCTGGCATTTTTTTTTTTCGTTGGATGTATTTATAGGTAATAATGCCCTCTAGGACACCTTATATATACCAGGGATTCGTTGCAGCTTTTTGTAAATAATTATTATATGTTTTGCACAGGAATGTTGGCATATTTTGTGCTATTTTTAGTTTTTAGACCCAATTATAAAAGTTGGGCCACATTTTTCAAACATTTTGTACCAAGACCGTCATTTTGAGCTTGTCAAAAGAGGCAGGCTCTCTCTCTTTATAGAAATAGTAGCACCAAATTTATCAAGCATCATGCGACACTTTGATAAGTTTAACAAAAATTACAACAACTCAGTCACAAGCAAAACTCATTGCACAAAAATTACAACAAAGCAGTCACAAGCAAAACTGACTGCAAAATTCCCATCATGATAAATTCTCCACCACTAAATGTGCAATATTATGTTAATGAAACACTCACATTTATCACCCATGTGTCTTGAAAAACAGTGAGAATTAGTTTGGGCCTTAAAGGGAACCTGTCAGCAGGTTTTTAGACCCGAAAGTAAATGTCATCACAATAAAGTACCGGTAATGATGATTACTTTGATACCTTTATATTATAAGTGTGTGTCTCCATTGTCTCGTAATGCATTGAAAATGACAGTGCCTGGGTGAGAGGTCAGTCTCTGTGGCCTGCTCCCCCACCTGAGATCTCGTGAAGGCACCGGGGGCAACGAATGCACAGATGGATAGTTCAGCTCTCAATAAGTCATCAAGACATTACTGCATATACAGTGGTGGCCAAAAGTATTGGCACTGCTGCAATTCTGTCAGATAATACTCAGTTTCTTCCTGAAAATGATTGCAATCACAAATTCTTTGGTATTATTATCTTCATTTAATTTGTCTTCAATGAAAAAACACAAAAAGAATTGTCCTAAAGCCAAATTGGATATAATTCCACACCAAACCTAAAAAAGGGGGTGGACAAAAGTATTGGCACTGTTTGAAAAATCATGTGATGCTTCTCTAATTCGTGTAATTAACAGCACCTGTAACTTACCTGTGGCACCTAACAGGTGTTGGCAATAACTAAATCACACTTGCAGCCAGTTAACATGGATTAAAGTTGACTCAACCTCTGTCATGTGTCCTTGTGTGTACCACATTGAGCATGGAGAAAAGAAAGAAGACCAAAGAACTGTCTGAGGACTTGAGAAACCAAATTGTGAGGAAGCATGAGCAATCTCAAGGCTACAAGTCCATCTCCAAAGACCTGAATGTTCCTGTGTCTTCCGTGCGCAGTGTCATCAAGAAGTTTAAAGCCCATGGCACTGTGGCTAACCTCCCTAGATGTGGACGGAAAAGAAAAATTGCCGAGAGATTTCAACGCAAGATTGTGCGGATGGTGGATAAAGAACCTCGACTAACATCCAAACAAGTTCAAGCTGCCCTGCAGTCCGAGGGTACAACAGTGTCCACCCGTACTATCCGTCAGCGTCTGAATGAAAAGGGACTGTATGGTAGGATACCCAGGAAGACCCCACTTCTTACCCCGAGACATAAAAAAGCTAGGCTGGAGTTTGCCAAAACTTACCTGAGAAAGCCTAAAACGTTTTGGAAGAATGTTCTCTGGTCAGATGAGACAAAAGTAGAGCTTTTTGGGAAAAAGCATCAACATAGAGTGTACAGGAAAAAAAAAGAGGCATTCAAAGAAAAGAACACGGTCCCTACAGTCAAACATGGCGGAGGTTCCCTGATGTTTTGGGGTTGCTTTGCTGCCTCTGGCACTGGACTGCTTGACCGTGTGCATGGCATTATGAAGTCTGAAGACTACCAACAAATTTTGCAGCATAATGTAGGGCCCAGTGTGAGAAAGCTGGGTCTTCCTCAGAGGTCATGGGTCTTCCAGCAGGACAATGACCCAAAACATACTTCCAAAAGCACTATAAAATGGTTTGAGAGAAAGCACTGGAGACTTCTAAGGTGGCCAGCAATGAGTCCAGACCTGAATTCCATAGAACACCTGTGGAGAGATCTCAAAATGGCAGTTTGGAGAAGGCACCCTTCAAATATCAGGGACCTGGAGCAGTTTGTCAAAGAAGAATGGTCTACAATTCCAGCAGAGCACTGTAAGAAACTCATTGATGGTTACCGGAAGTGGTTGTTCGCAGTTATTTTGGCTAAAGATTGTGCAACCAAGTATTAGGCTGAGGGTGCCAACTTTTGTCTGGCCCATTTTTGGAGTTTTGTGAGAAATGATCAATGATTTGATTTTTGCTTCATTCTCTTTTGTGTTTTTTCCTTGCAAGCAAATTAAATGAAGATAATAAGACCAAAGAATTTGTGATTGCAATCATTTTCAGGAAGAAACTGAGTATTATCTGACAGAATTGCAGGGGTGCCAATACTTTTGGCCACCACTGTATAATGCCACCTGCACAAGATGTCAGGTGGGGATGCAGGTCACAGAGAAGAGTAACCTGTCAATCACTGGCAGGAAGCTGGCGCTGGAGGAAGAAGAAGAGAGGCCGGGGAGCTGAAAGTGGAGCCCAAGTCCCTGCACTTGTGAGCTTATTTGCATAAGAATTTGCCAAAGGATTACAAGCCAACGAAGATATGGACATACAGTACAGACCAAAAGTTTGGACACACCTTCTCATTTAAAGATTTTTCTGTATTTTCATGACTATGAAAATTGTACATTCACACTGAAGGCATCAAAACTATGAATTAACTCATGTGGAATTATATACTTAACAAAAAAAGTGTGAAACAACTGAAAATATGTCTTATATTCTAGGTTCTTCAAAGTAGCCACCTTTTGCTTTGATGACTGCTTTGCACACTCTTGGCATTCTCTTGATGAGCTTTAAGAAGTAGTCACCGGAAATGGTCTTCCAACAATCTTGAAGGAGTTCCCAGAGATGCTTAGCACTTGTTGGCCCTTTTGCATTCACTCTGCGGTCCAGCTCACCCCAAACCATCTCGATTGGGTTCAGTTCTGGTGACTGTGGAGGCCAGGTAATCTGGCGTAGCACCCCATCACTCTCCTTCTTGGTCAAATAGCCCTTACACAGCCTGGAGGTGTGTTTGGGGTCATTGTCCAGTTGAAAAATAAATGATGGTCCAACTAAACGCAAACCGGATGGAATAGCATGCCGCTGCAAGATGCTGCGGTAGCCATGCTGGTTCAGTATGCCTTCAATTTTGAATAAATCTCCAACAGTGTCACCAGCAAAGCACCCCCACACCATCACACCTCCTCCTCCATGCTTCACGGTGGGAACCAGGCATGTAGAGTCCATCCGTTCACCTTTTCTGCGTCACACAAAGACACGGTGGTTGGAACCAAAGATCTCAAATTTGGACTCATCAGACCAAAGCACAGATTTCCACTGGTCTAATGTCCATTCCTTGTGTTCTTTAGCCCAAACAAGTCTCTTCTGCTTGTTGCCTGTCCTTAGCAGTGGTTTCCTAGCAGCTATTTTACCATGAAGGCCTGCTGCACAAAGTCTCCTCTTAACAGTTGTTGAAGAGATGTGTCTGCTGCTAGAACTCTGGGTGGCATTAACCTGGTCTCTAATCTGAGCTGCTGTTAACCTGTGATTTCTGAGGCTGGTGAATCGGATAAACTTATCCTCAGAAGCAGAGGTGACTCTTGGTCTTCCTTTCCTGGGGCAGTCCTCATGTGAGCCAGTTTCTTTGAAGCGCTTGATGGTTTTTGCAACTGCACTTGGGGACACTTTCAAAGTTTGCCCAATTTTTCGCACTGACTGACCTTCATTTCTTAAAGTAATGATGGCCACTCGTTTTTCTTTACTTAGCTGCTTTTTTCTAGCCATAATACAAATTCTAACAGTCTATTCAGTAGGACTATCAGCTGTGTATCCACCAGACTTCTGCACAACACAACTGATGGTCCCAACCCCATTTATAAGGCAAGAAATGCCACTTACTAAACCTGACAGGGCACACCTGTGAAGTGAAAACCATTTCCGGTGACTACCTCTTGAAGCTCATCAAGAGAATGCCAAGAGTGTGCAATGCAGTCATCAAAGCAAAAGGTGGCCACTTTGAAGAACCTAGAATATAAGAAATATTTTCAGTTGTTTCACACTTTTTTGTTAAGTATATAATTCCACATGTGTTAATTCATAGTTTTGATGCCTTCAGTGTAAATGTACAATTTTCATAGTCATGAAAATACAGAAAAATCTTTGAGAAGGTGTGTCCAAACTTTTGGTCTGTACTGTATACTGTCATGTTTTAGAAGTTTATATAACTTCTGTCATGTTTCTTTTATATAACTATATGATGACTTGTTTTTGAAGGGTTTGTTATATTTTCTCATCACCATCATTGACCACATTTATTAACTCTGATGGAGTAAATGAAAACATACAGTACATGTCACTTTTTTTTTGTTTGTTTTATTTTTGCACAATTTACTATGTGGTATAAATAACATATTATCTTTACTGACGTGACTTTCTTGAGTTTTAAACTTTGTTTTTACTTTTAAACTTAGTCTCACGTGGGAACTTAAAATTCTATAAGCTGGAATGCACCGTATATATTACACACTATTGTATTGCAGTTTATTATGCCTGTCAGCATAATGCCTCCACAGAGCTTAATAGGTGTAATATAGGGCAAACAATGTCTCCTTGCTCTGCCATATCAGTATGCCACAATCGCAAAGCGAGAGGAGGATAATGGGTAATAGAGGAAGCCCCTCTCTTTATTAACTACTTAGATGCTGTAGTCAGCATTGACTGCGGATTCTAAGGGTTTAAATGTCCGAGATCTTAGTTATTCATTCAGCTTATAAAATGGAAAGGGTTCACAAGGATCTTCAAACTTTCTAGACATTTTTATTTAAACACAGAAAAAGCAATAACTCAGCAATTTCTCGATTAATCTCCTTTTCCTCATCATTTTGCTATATATTACAAGTAAAATTGAGAAATATATGCAAAAATCTTTTTTGTGATCAGCCATATTCCTCTTCTCCTCCTCTCCGTCCTGTGTGTGGCAGTATGACAACTGACTGCAGCAGAAGCCTCCCCCCTGTGCAGTAGGAAAAATATCACTAAGCTCCACCTCTGGGTTCACCCACGGGCATGGCTTCAGTCTTACACCAGAAAAACAAGACTGCAATGATCAAATGGATTAATCTCTTGTCGAGACTCACTGTTTTAGCATCTGCAGAACGTGATGAAGGCTAACAAGGAGATCTTCTATTATTCCTCCTGTAAATGTTTTAATAAACTTTATTTGCAATTAGGTGTATGACTACATGGTTTGACACTGTCAGCATTGATTGGACAGTATAAGAAACTCTGTGCAATAGTACATGGAGGGTTTGTGCTTCCAAACTAGACGGGCTCATGGATGTGTGGACTGATGGACGAGTCCTAATTCTTTCACTTCGTATTTGAACTTTAATTTTAATGTAGAAAACTGGATAAAATAACAGTAATCTCTGTTGTGAGTTTGTAATGAAGCTGGTAGCAAAATGGTTAACGTCTTGAGCTGAGGAAGAAACCCATTAAATTAACAAAGTGAACAGCCAGTGCTGGGTGTAGTGGGCCATGGTTTATATCAGGGATGTCAAATTCAAAGACACAGAGGGCCAAAATGTAAAAGTTGGACAAAGTCGCGGGCCAAATAGTATACAGTATAATAAGTCCACAAAGTCCCCCATATAGAATAATGACCTCACATCGGGGTTGTGGTTCTGGCGTCACGGGCCAAATATAATCACCAGATTTAATCACCAGATTTGGCCCACGGGCCAGAGTTTGACATGTGTGGTTTATAGCATGACCAGAGCTTAAGCTTAAAGGGGGACTCCATGAGTTTATATTGACGTCCTGGCACTGCTGTTTACCCTTTGACTTTAGGGCACAGAGGCCCATATTTACTACTGTTGGTGTGCCCGAATAGTTTTTTTTTTAACACATCATTTTAAATTAATTTAATATCTAACAAATGTGTGCTTCACTAGCCACTAGCCAAATGTCTAGAAATGGGAGCTTGATTTAGTGAGTGTAAAAATGTACATTAATTATTATTGTCAAATGCCAGTTTTTTAAGTGCGAATTAATGGTCTAAAGTTTATATAATATAAATAAGAATAATGATACTAAAGACAACTATCGTAATGAGCTTTACCTGCTGCAGCTGATGTCTGCGTTCAATTTTTATGGGGTATCCAACTCCCATGCATTCTGTGAACCAAGAGATATCCAGAATCTGATAACCATTTGCTTTAGTCAATTTGGCGGATTTCAGCCACTCCATCACTTCATCCCCAGAATTATTCTCAGCCACAATATGAGTTACTGTATCTCTGCAAGACAAATATTAAACATGATCGTAAAATAAAAAAAAACATATATATACCATACGAAAATAAAAACAGATTAGCAGCAAGAATATATATGTATATCAGTAACTGGCTTCATTTTGCTAAAAAAAAAAATACATATACAGTAAGGAAAATAAGTATTTGATACGCTACCGATTTTGCAAGTTTTCCCACCTACAAAGAATGGAGAGGTCTGTAATTGTTGTCGTAGGTACACTTCACCTGTGAGAGACAGAATCTAAAACTAAAAACCAGAAAATCACATTGTTTGGTTTTTAAATAATACATACCTGTGATCTGGGCCTTATTGACCAGGTATGTATTATTACTCCTCGGTGATCGCGCCTGCACAGAGGTTGTGTGGGCGCGATCGCTGCTCGGTGTCAGCTGATTCTAACAGCTGACACCCGGTACTATGTGCCAGGAGTGGTCCTGCACCGCTCCCGGCACATAAACCCTCAAAATGCTGGGATCGAAGTCAATCGCAGCATTGCGGGAGCAGGCAAAGGTAAGAGAGCCCCTGTTACCTTGGATCATAGACCCTGCGCTGGGTCCCGAACGTTCCAATGGTGACCCGATGTCGTCATGACGACATCCGGATCACCAGGCATCAGGAAGTTAGATAGACCGTGCAGCACTGCTCACGATCTATCTAACTTGTGCCAGTGCAGAGCCGATAGCCTACATAGCACAAGGATGCTGCTGCATTCCCATGCTATACAAGCGATCAGCCTGCAAAAAATGAAAGTCCAATATGGAACAAAGCATAAAAGTGAAAGAAAGTGTCAGAAAGTGAAGAAAAAAAAATTGGAAAAATATTAAAAAAAAAAAGAAAAAATAATCCCCAAAAAAATAAAAATATACTGTACACATAAATAAATATTCTTATGAAAAAAAAAATAATAAACGTACACATATTTGGTATCGCCGCGTCCGGAACGGCCTGACCTATAGACCTGTCCCACTAGTTAACCTCTTTAGTGAACACGGTAAAAAAATAAAAATAAAAAACGAAGCAAAAAACTATGCCTTATCATCATACTGCCATACAAAAAAATGGAAAAAAATGCGATCAAAAAGACAAATGTAAATAAAAATGGTACCACTGAAAACGTCATCTTATCCTGCAAAAAACAAGCCACAAAACAGCTCCATCAGCTGAAAAATAAAAAAGTTTTAGCTCTCAGAATAAAGCGATGCAAAAAAATTATTTTCTCTATAAAAATAGTTCTAATTGTGTAAAAGCGCCAAAACATAAAAAAACAATATAAATGTTGTAAAGCTGTAAATATACTGACCTGAAGAATAAAGCTGCCTTATCAATTTTACCACACGCGGAACGACATAAAAAAAAAACAAAAAAAAAAATCAATTTCTGAAATGTTGGTTTTTGTTTATTCTGCCTCACAAAAATCAGAATAGAAAGCGATCAAAAAATATCATTGCCCGAAAATGGTACCAATAAAAACATCAACTTGTCCTGCAAAAAACAAGCCCTTACATGACTGTGTTGGCTGAAATATGGAAAAATTATTGCAAAAGCTAGTCTTTGCAAAAAAAATCGTCTTTTACTGTGTGACAGCTGCCAAATAAAAAAACCCGATATGAATCTGGTATCACTGTAATCGCATCGACCCGAAAAATAAACTCGTCTAATCACTTATACCGCATGAGGAACGGCATAAAAAATAAACTCTATGGTTAAGGTTGTGTTAGGGTTAGGGTTGTGCTAGGGGTGACTCGAGCACCCGCGATACATGGTGCATACCCGAGTACCCGATGCAAACTCAAGTAGCGAGCACTTGCGCTTAAGACTAATGACAACTTATTCAATATGATGACGTAATGTTATCAAGTTCTGTGTCTTACCTCTGGGTTCTAAATGTTAACTATACCCCTTGATAAAATCCTTGAGGGGTCTAGTTTCCAAAATGGGCTCACTTTTTGGGGGCTTCCATTATTTAGGCACATCAGTGGCTCTCCAAACCGCTCTCGGTTCCAGCCAATTTTGCGTTCAAAAAGTCACACAGGGCTCCTTCACTTCTGAACCCTGCCGTGTGCCCAAACAATGTATTTTCCCACATATTGGGTATCAGTGTTCGCATGAGAAATTGCACAACAGTTTTTGTGGTCTATTTTAAATTTGGGGCTAAGAGATCATTTTTGTGGAAAAAGTTTGATTTTTTTATTTTCACGGCTCTACGTTATAAACTTCTGTGAAGCATCTGGGGGTTCAGGGTGCCCACTACACATCTAGAGAAGTTACTTGAGGGGTCTAGTTTCCATAATATGGTCAGTTATGGGCGGTTTCCACTGTTTAGGCACGTCAGGGGCTCTCCAAACGTGACATGGCATCCTCTACTTATTCAAGCTAATTTTACATTCAAAAAGTCAAATGGCACTCCTTCCCTCTCGAACCCTGCCGTGTGCCCAAACAGTGGCTTTCCCCCACATATGGGGTATCTGCATGCTCAGGAGAAATTGCACAACAAATTTTGAGGTCCATTTTTTCCAGTTACCCTTGCAAAAATAAAAAAATTTGGGTCTAAAGTTACATCTTTGTGAAAAAAAAGTGAAATGTTCATTGTTTTCTTCCACATTCCAAAAATTCCTGTGAAGCACCTGAAGGGTTAATAAACTTCTTGAATGTGGTTTTGAGCTACTTGAGGGGTGCAGTTTTTAGAATGGTGTCACTTTTGGGTATTTTCTGTCATAAAGGCCCCTCAAAATGTCACAAAAGGTGTGTGAAAGACTATGTGCAACACAAAGGGAAGGGGAAAGGGAGCCCAGACTCTAGAGAAAGGGGGGCAGTGGAGACCTCCTAGGCTGGTCTGATATCACACTGTCTCCACTAACATCCCTTTATTGGTTCTTCACCAATCGCCGCACATGAACCTATACCCTGTATTTCCCTAGTGCTTGGCCCTAGATAGGGAAGAGGGGATGAGCACTAGTCAACTAAAGACAACAACGGAGACAAACACGGGGGGAAAGTAGCTTAGCTTTAGCTGACTTCAGAGAGATAACTCCAAGCGTCCTACTAGCACCACAGAGGAAGATAGCAGTCTGAGAGCTCCAAGCATTCACAAGGAAACATGTGAGTATCACCTTCCTGCTACAAAGTGAAACTATTTAAACACCCAGACCAGGGTGTCAATTAGCAGGAAGGAGGTAGCCGCTGGGTCCTATAGTGAAACAGCTACGAAGGTGTCTGTAATGCCAAACGAAGAGATCTTATGCAACCAACTGCAGGGCGACTGTCACATCTGACAGTACCTCCCCTCTACGAGTGGCCTCCAGACACTAAGGACCAGGTTTCTCAGGATAAGAGGTGTGAAATTAATGAACCAACCTGGGAGCGTTCATCTCTGATGCTGAAACCCACATCCTCTCCTCTGGACCAAACCCTTCCAGTGCACCAAGTATTGTAGAGAACGACGTTGGAGACGAGAATCTACAATCCTCTGAAACTCCGGATTACCATCAACTATTACTGGGGGTGGAGGAAACATTGTGGACCTCAAGGGCCTAAGGAAGCTCAAGACGAAACGCTGTTGGGTTAATGACAGTGGTTATTTTATAGGGAATTCACATTCAAGTCCGGACCTGGCAAGCATTTTCTGTCAACCATATGTTTATACCTGCCTTCCATGATGTTTAAATTAATCAGAACCCCCTGCCACACCAAGGAGAACGACAAGGCAAAACATTCCTCCTCAGGAACTCCCGAAGCTCCTCTCCAAATAAAGGTACCAAACTGTGGATTGTAACGGTATGCATCAAAGAACGGTGACCTGCCAGTAGATTCTTGACGATGATTATTAATGGCAAATTCTACCAACGGTAAGTAGGATGCCCAATCCTCCTGATTTTTGGAGACGAAAAACCTGAGGTAGGTCTCCAAATTCTGATTGACGCGCTCGGTCTGTCCATTCGACTGAGGGTGGAAGGTAGAGGAAAAGAACAGCTGCACCCCCAGTCAAGAACAGAATGCCTTCCAGAACTTGGAAACAAACTGGGTCTCCCGATCTGACACCACATTGGAGGGAACCCTGTGAAGCTTCTCAATCTCATTTATGAACACCTCAGAAAGTGTCTTGGCATTTGCAAGTGCAGGTAATGCAACGAAGTGAACCATTTTACTGAACCTATCTACAACCATCAAAACCACCGTTTTGCCTGCAGAAACCGGTATGTCAGTAATAAAATCCATGGACACGTGTGTCCACGGCCTACTAGGGAAAGGCAGCAGAAGAAGAGTACCAGACGGACGGGTATGCAAAACCTTAGAACACACGCAAATACTACAAGCAGCTGCGTGTTCAATTACATCCCGATGCAACCCCGGCCACCAAAGACGACTGAGGAGGTCCGCGGTTGCCTTACCACCTGGATGACCAGCAAGCACAGAGTTATGATGTTCCCTAATTACTTTGTGGCGCAGATTAAATGGTACAAATAACCTTCCTAAAGGGCAGTAGGCAGGGGCGTCCAACTGAGTCTCCAACACCTCACCCTCCAGTTCAGGATATAATGCCGAAATGACTACCCCATTCTGTAATATCGGGGCAGGGTTCTCATGGTCACTGCCACCAGGGAAGCTCCGGGACAAAGCATCAGCATTGACATTTTTGACCCCTGGATGAAAAGTGACAACAAAATTGAGCCAAGTAAAACACAGGGGCTATCTGGCTTGCCTAGGGTTGAGACGTTTAGCTGACTGGAGATATAACAGGTTCTTATGGTCAGTAATAACAGTAATACGATGGACAGCCACCTCCAACCAAGGTCGCCATTCTTCGAACGCCAACTTGATCGCCAAAAGTTCCCTATTACCCACGTCATAATTTATCTCAGCGAAAGACAATTTTTTAGAAAAGAAGGCGCATGGATGCCATTTACAAGGGGATGGACCCTGAGACAACACAGCCCCAAAACCCACATCCGACGCATCAACTTCTACAATAAAGGGTTGAGATACATCGGGTTGACTGAGTATAGGTGCAGGGGCAAAACATTTCTTTAAGGAAGAAAAAGCTTGGTGGGAGGCATCCGACCATTTGGGAAAATCAGACCCCTTCTTAGTTATGTCAGTAACGGGTTTCACAATTACTGAGTAATTTTGAATGAATTTCCGGTAAAAATGAGTAAAGCCCAGAAAATGTTGTAGAGTCTTCAGGTTCTCGGGATGGTCCCAATCAAGGACTGCAAGTAGCTTCTCTGGATCCATCTGAAAACCAGAAGATGACAACAAGTACCTTAAAAACTGCACCTCCTGAAAGGCGAAAACACATCTTTCTAGTTTGGCAGAAAGTTTGTTATCCATTAATATCTGTATCTCCTGCTTAACATTCCCCCGATGTGTCTCAAAATCAGGTAAGTAAATCAAAATATCATCCAGATGGACCACCACAAACCTCCCCACCAAATGATGGAAAATATAATTTATAAAATGCTGGAATACCGCAGGTGCATTGGTCAAACTGAAGGGCATAACCAGACTCTCGAAATGCCCTTCAGGGGTATTGAATGCTTTTTTCCATTTGTCCCTGTGAAGACCCGGGGTCTTCCCTAGGCGTATCGCTACTCAGACAACACAGGGTGTGGGTAAAACAGCGTGGCAATACTTTTTTGAACAACAAAGCGGACAATAAACACACAGAACAGTCCCAGCAAATACCCAAGATGGTACAACATTACACAGTCTCACCCTTACTTCTCCGCCCGCCAGGGATAGAACAGCTGCGACTTTGGAGACTTCCAGGGTCGACTACCTCAACCAGTGGCCCCCCGCTTCTGGCGGGCCCCCACAGAGAGGAGGTAGTGGCAAGCTTAGGAAGCTAGCAGTCCATTGAGGTACAAGGCAAGGAGAACCGAGAGTCTCAACTTGGCCTCTCCGAGAATTTCCATGGAGCCAGATGACCGGCAGGTCCCAATCTGGCAACTCCAAATGTCTCTGTTGGTAGCAGACGACCGGTGGGTCCCTCTTGGCAACCTCAAACAACATATCCATGGGGCCAGGTTACTTCTTAATCTGAACCCTGGTCTCCCCAAAATGTATCCATGTCTGTCTGATGGTCAAATGGAGCAGATTTGTATCTTTCCAGTCAGGGCCGATACCCTTAGACTTGAATCATATAGAATACAAATTTGTGTCTCTTTGGGTGCCATGCTATCCATCTACTTTCCTGAAGGATGTCTCTCATTCTCCTTGTAAAGTCTTTCTGATGCTCCTTGATTCGCTGTCCCAAGTCTGACTGCTGCAAAAACACATGTCCCTTCTGCTTCTCTGGACTCAGCCCCCTGAAATGGCAGAACTGCTCTCACCCTCCCCCCCCCCAAAACTAAGTGTGCATTAGTGGAGGTATCTTTCTCAGGTTGACCACATCACCTGGGTCTACATGTGAGACTCCCTGTGGTTAAGGCTCCACCGGATCTTCTTTCAACATTTACACAATGTGCCTAGATGATTTTTTGAACAATGGTTAGAGGCTCCTGAGATACTAATGAGATTAGTGGAATGCTGGACACTTTACAAGTTAAATTAGTGTAGATAAACTGACCAGCAAGCAGAACATTAAAACACAGCAAGCAATCTCTAATAAAACACAATAAGGCATTTCTCTTGGTTTAACAAATCTAATCGTCTGGCTAATTAAGATTTTAAGTTGTATCGTCACATTGCTCCTCCAATGTTAATTAGCCAGACTTGATAGGATCCCAATCATCCTTCTCCACTTATTGGAAACAGTCCATCAGCATGTCTTTAAGCACAGACACGAATGTAAGAGGTGTCACCTTCATGAGAACCAAACTTTGTATCATCCAGTTTCCTCAGAGCATATTCCATGTCTTCCCTGCAAACAAACTCCACATGCAATTGATGAAAACAGACTGGCATCCATTGTGTCCACACATGCCATCCTCTGCATCATGTGGTTGCTTAATTAAATCCGATGAGTATCGGTGGCCTGGTATTCAATCCGTTGAAGCTGGCACAGGTTCTGTAGTTGCTGTTTCTTGTTGCTGCTGTATATCCTCTCGGGTCCTCCTCCCTAGGCCGGGCTGGTGGAGTTGGACATGGTAGCATCCTAAACCCACTGTGTATACCTCACCTATGGTCTGCTGGGTCTGTCTACATGCCTCCCTGATTGTGGGGCCCTTTGAACGGTGTATGCTAACACCAGTCCCCTGCAGCTCCCCCAGCTCTGCTGGACTGAGTAGTATCTCACCGCTGCCACCAATATGTGAAGACCCAAGGTCTACCGTGGGCACAAATCTAATCAGACAACACAAGGTGTGGGTAAAACAGTGTGGCAATACTTTATTGAACCACAAAGCGGACAATAAACACACAGAACAGTCCCAGCAAATACCCAAGATGGTACAACATTACACAGTCTCACCCTTACTTCTCCGCCCGCCAGGGATAGAACAGCTCCGACTTTGGAGACTTCCTGCGCCGACTACCTCAAACAGTGGCGTCCCGCTTCTGGCGGGCCCCCACAGAGAGGAGGTAGCGGCAAGCTTAGGAAGCTAGCAGTCCATTGAGGTACAAGGCAAGGGGACCCGAGGGTTCTAACTAGTGTTGATCGAGCACTAAAATGCTCGAGTGCTCAAAGCTCGGGCCGAGCTTACCGTGATACTCGGATGCTCGACCCGAGCAACGAGCCCAATGTTAGTCTATGGGAGACCCGAGCATTTGTGCGGCCGCACCCCCGGCAGTCTGTAGAAAGCCTAAAAAGTGCCCAAAACGATAGTGACAGTGCTCTAATGACATGGGGACAGCATGGGGAGCGCCTCAGGTCACTGCTGTCAACAATGTGGTCAGAGGTATTAAGCCACTTTTACAGGCTCACATTAAAACATTCAAAAATGAAAATGAATCTGTTTTCCTGTGAAATATGTTAAGGAACATCCTTTCCAGGGTAAAGACTTGTGTATAAGGTAAAAAAATAACCAAAAACAAAAATACTCCTCCACACCTTGGGCTATGTTCACAAGTAGCATTTTTTATGCGTTTTTGCACTTTTGTATTGCTTTCAACCGTGACAAATGCATTCACTTGGAAATGTCATTTTAACATTTTACCACCTTATCTGGCCCTGTGCTGTGTGACACATGCATACAGTGCTGAAAAGACATGGGAACAGCATGGGGAAGACCCCTGGAAGCATCTCTGACACCCAGGTCACTGCCTAAAAGTGTGCCCATCAGAAGTGATCCTTGCCGCATCAGAAGATGCAGACTTGCAACTATCCCCATGCAAGTCCTTGTCCCAGGGCAGTGATCAATTGTACCTCCCCCATACCTTGCAATACAAACGCAAGTATGCAGCCTGCCACCCACCCACCCCCAGGCTGTAATACCATACTGCTTGCTTGCACTTCAAATTTGGCCTTTTAGGCATGTGGAGGCGGAATCTGGCCACCATGTCATGGCTGCGTCGGCAGCCTGGTATCCATACTCAGTCCCCAGCCGCCCGGCAGCCGGGTGTCCACGCTTGGTCCCCAGCCGCCTAGGGGTGGTCGGGTGTCCATAAACGGTCCACAACCGCCCCTATCTGTCCCGGTGCGCCTTATACACAAGCGCGCATACCAAAACATTACCTGTGCCCTCCCCAGTGCATTTAGTGGGAAGGACAGCCTAACCACAAACACATGGACAAGTGAATGTGGCCAGGGATGGTCCATCTCACTGACGCCTTCACACTGGGTTAATATTGTGGAAGCCGGGACACAGTTGGACACTGGGATGCAACACGTCCTCCAGACATAGAGGATTGTGGATCCTGGGTCAATCAGGCTTAAACACAAAGTTCAGAAGGTAGACAGCAGCAGTTGTCTTCCTCCTACACAACAAGTAAATTATTCATGATCATGAGGCCATCCAACTCCTTAGCTTTCTGTTCCTTGGAATGCAAGCGCATGTATGTAGTAGCGGCTAGGCCTGAGGTGGTCAGCGTTTTGGCGCATATCCAACCTCCTCCGAGGATTGCTGGATGTTTTCCTGCTACTATCACAGTTCTAGGACTCCCGTTAAAACAAAGCTTCAGGTGATGACTGATGGATGAGGTGGTGGCAAAGGAGAAAGAGCAGGAGGAACAGGGACCATTCACATCAATATCAGGCCAGTCAACCACACATGTCTTGTAGGATATGTTTCTGTACCAAAAGGAGTGGATCGGCTACACAGTTATAGGGCATACAGTGAGTGCAATGCCTACCAAAAATTTCTAGGCACTCCAATGCCCCTTGGAAGTGACATGGAGGTCAGAGGGCCTTAACTAAACATTTTTTTCCATTTGTAGCAACTGGGTCTCCTGTACACTGTTGGCCTAAGCAGTGAATGGAAGGCTTTCCAAAAATTATGAGGAACTGCAATGCCCCTTGAAACAGATGTGGATTACAGCGTACTAAAAACCTTCTACCCATTATTAAGGAGTGGGTCTCCCTTAGTGTTCGCCTATACATTGAAAAGCAAAAGCTGACTAAAATTAGGAGGAAACACATTGCCCGTTGGAAGAGTCGTGGAGGTTAGAGGTAATTAAAAACAACATTTCAATGCCCCTTGGAAGAGCTGTGGAGTTCAGAGTGGTTTAGCAAGACGGTTTTAATGTCCCTTGGAAGAGACGTGGAGGTCACAGTAGCTTAACAAGACGGTTTTAATGCCCCTTGGAAGAGACGTGGAGGTCCCAGTGGAATAAAAAGACAATATCAATGCCCCTTGGAAGAGTGGTGGAGGTCGCAGTGGAATAAAAAGACAGTATCAATGCCCCTTGGAAGAGTGGTGGAGGTCGCAGTGGAATAAAAAGACAATATCAATGCCCTTTGGAAGAGTGGTGGAGGCCCCAGTGGAATAAAATGACATTATCAATGACCCTTAGAAGAGTGGTGGAGGTTACAGTGGAATAAAAAGAGAATATCAATGACCCTTCAAAGAGACGTGCAGGTGACAGTAGCTTAACAAGACTGTTTTAATGCCCCTTGGAAGAGACGTGGAGGTCGCAGTAGCTTAACAAGACGGTTGAGGTCGCAGTGAAATAAAAAGACAATATCAATTCCCCTTGCAAGAGTGGTGGAGGTTACAGTGGAATAAAAAGAGAATATCAATGACACTTGGAAGAGACGTGGAGGTCACAGTCGCTTAACAAGATGGTTTTAATGCCCCTTGGAAGAGACGTGGAGTTCAGAGTGGTTTAACAAGATGGTTTTAATGCCCCTTGGAAGAGACGTGGAAGTCCCAGTGGAATAAAAAGACAATATCAATGCCCCTTGGAAGAGTGGTGGAGGTCCCAGTGGAATAAAAAGAGAATATCAATGACCCTTGGAAGAGTGGTGGAGGTTACAGTGGAATAAAAAGAGAATATCAATGACCCTTGGAAGAGACGTGGAGGTCAGAGAAGCTTAACAAGACGGTTTTAATGCCCCTTGGCAGAGACGTGGAGTTCAGAGTGGTTTAACAAGACGGTTTTAATGCCCCTTGGAAGAGGCGTGGAGGTCCCAGTGGAATAAAAAGACAATATCAATGCCCCTTGGAAAAGTGGTGGAGGTTGCAGTGGAAAAAAAAGACAATATCAATGCCCCTTGGTAGAGTGGTGGAGGTCCCAGTGGAAAAAAAAAGACTATCAATGACACTTGGAAGAGTGGTGGAGGTTACAGTGTAATAAAACGAGAATATCAATTACCCTTGGAAGAGACGTGGAAGTCACAGTAGTTTAACAAGACGATTTTAATGCCCCTTGGAAGAGATGTGGAGTTCAGAGTGGTTTAAAAAGACGATTTTAATGCCCCTTGGAAGAGACGTGGAGTTCAGAGTGGTTTAACAAGACGGTTTTAATGCCCCTTGGAAAAGATGTGGAGGTCCCAGTGGAATAAAAAGACAATATCAATGCCCCTTGGATGAGTGGTGGAGGTTACAGTGGAATAAAAAGAGAATATCAATGACCCTTGGAAGAGATGTGGAGGTCACAGTAGCTTAACAAGACGATTTTAATGCCCCTTGGAAGAGACGTGGCGTTCAGAGTGGTTTAACAAGATGGTTTTAATGCCCCTTGGAAGAGACGTGGAGGTCACAGTAGCTTAACAAGATGGTTTTAATGCCCATTTGAAGAGACGTGGAGGTCCCAGTGGAATAAAAAGACAATATCAATGCCCCTTGGAAGAGTGGTGGAGGTCGCAGTGGAATAAAAAGACAATATCAATGCCCCTTGGAAGAGTGGTGGAGGTCGCAGTGGAATAAAAAGACAATATCAATGCCCTTTGGAAGAGTGGTGGAGGTCCCAGTGAAATAAAAAGACATTATCAATGACCCTTAGAAGAGTGGTGGAGGTTACAGTGGAATAAAAAGAGAATATCAATGACCCTTCAAAGAGACGTGCAGGTGACAGTAGCTTAACAAGACTGTTTTAGTGCCCCTTGGAAGAGACGTGGAGGTCGCAGTGGAATAAAAATACAATATCAATGCCCTTGGAAGAGTGGTGGAGGTTGCAGTGGAATAAAAAGACAATATCAATGCCCCTTGGAAGAGTGGTGGAGGTCGCAGTGGAATAAAAAGACAATATCAATACCCCTTGCAAGAGTGGTGGAGGTTACAGTGGAATAAAAAGAGAATATCAATGACACTTGGAAGAGACGTGGAGGTCACAGTAGCTTAACAAGATGGTTTTAATGCCCCTTGGAAGAGACGTGGAGTTCAGAGTGGTTTAACAAGATGGTTTTAATGCCCCTTGGAAGAGACGTGGAAGTCCCAGTGGAATAAAAAGACAATATCAATGCCCCTTGGAAGAGTGGTGGAGGTCCCAGTGGAATAAAAAGACAATATCAATGACCCTTGGAAGAGTGGTGGAGGTTGCAGTGGAAAACAAAGACAATATCAATGCCCCTTGGTAGAGTGGTGGAAGTCCCAGTGGAAAAAAAGACTATCAATGACCCTTGGAAGAGTGGTGGAGGTTACAGTGGAATAAAATGAGAATATCAATTACCCTTGGAAGAGACGTGGAGGTCACAGTAGTTTAACAAGACGATTTCAATGCCCCTTGGAAGAGACGTGGAGTTCAGAGTGGTTTAACAAGGCGGTTTTGATGCCCCTTGGAAGAGATGTGGAGGTCACAGTAGCTTAACAAGACGGTTTTAATGCCCCTTGGAGAAGACGTTGAGGTCCCAGTGGAATAAAAAGACAATATCAATGCCCCTTGGAAGAGTGGTGGAGGTCGCAGTGGAATAGAAAGACAATATCAATGCCCCTTGGAAGACTGGTGGAGGTTACAGTGGAATAAAAAGAGAATATCAATGACGCTTCGAAGAGACGTGGAGGTCACAGTAGCTTAACAAGACGATTTTAATGCCCCTTGGAAGAGACGTGGAGTTCAGAGTGGTTTAACAAGGCGGTTTTAATGCCCCTTGGAAGAGACATGGAGGTCGCAGTGGAATAAAAAGACAATATCAATGCCCCTTGGAAGAGTGGTGGAGGTTACAGTGGAATAAAAAGCGAATATCAATTACCCTTGGAAGAGACGTGGAGGTCACAGTAGCTTAACAAGACGATTTTAATGCCCCTTGGAAGAGACGTGGAGTTCAGAGTGGTTTAAAAAGACGATTTTAATGCCCCTTGGAAGAGACGTGGAGTTCAGAGTGGTTTAAAAAGACGATTTTAATGCCCCTTGGAAGAGACGTGGCGTTCAGAGTGGTTTAACAAGATGGTTTTAATACCCCTTGGAAAAGACGTGGAGGTCACAGTAGCTTAACAAGACGGTTTTAATGCCCAATTGAAGAGACGTGGAGGTCACAGTGGAATAAAAAGACAATATCAATGCCCCTTGGAAGAGACGTGGAGGTCCCAGTGGAATAAAAAGACAATATCAATGACCCTTGGAAGAGACGTGGAGGTCACAGTAGCTTAACAAGACGATTTAAATGCCCCTTACAAGAGCCATGCAGTACAGCATATTAAAAACATTATTCCCATTATTGGGGAGTGGGTCTCCCATAGCCTTTGCCTATGCCTTCCAAGCAAAAGCTGCCAAAAATTAGGGCTGAGGAACTTGCAATGCCCCTTACAAGAGCCATGCAGTACAGCATATTAAAAACATTATTCCCATTATTGGGGAGTGGGTCTCCCATAGTCTTTCCCTATGCCTTCCAAGCAAAAGTTGCCAAAAATTAGGACGGAGGAACTTGCAAAACCCCTTACAAGAGCCATGCAGCAAATCATATTAAAAACATTATTCCCATTATTGGGGAGTGGGTCTCCCATAGTCTTTGTCTATGCCTTCCAAGCAAAAGCTGCCAAAAATTAGGACGGAGGAACTTGCAATGCTGGCAACACGGACCATGGTCACCCTGGTGGTGTCTTGGTGGTGGAGGCTGAGGATAAGGAGAATAGCAAAATACAGCCGAAATGAGGAAGCGTATACCCATGTGTGGGTGTGAAGCGGTGCATGGGAATACACCTCCCGAAATAACACAGTGGATTTGACTTTATGTTACTCTGTTGTCATTTGGTGATGATGAGAAGTCTGGCCCAATCCAGCCCTTGTTCATTTTGATAAGGGTCAGATTGTCAGCATTGTCAGTTGACAGGCGAGTGCGCTTATCAGTTATAATTCCCCCAGTGGCACTAAAAACACGCTCCGATAACACACTAGCGGCGGGGCAGGCCAGGACCTCCAAGGCGTACAGAGCAAGTTCATTCCATGTGTTCAGCTTGGATACCCAATAATTAAAAGGCACAGAGGAATCATGGAGGATGCTGGTACAGTCGGCAAGGTACTCCCTCACCATCTTTTGAAACTTTCCACTCCTTGTGAGAGTACCCCGCTCCTCAGGGCCTGTGCGATTGGAGGGTCTGAGAAAACTCTCCCAGAACGTTGACAGTGTTCCCCTGTCTCTGCTGGATTGGAGTTGCGTCTCTCTCGCCTGTACGCCTTGGTTGGGCAACGAACTGTAACCTCTGCCGCTAGCGTGTTCATATGGGAATTTTTTTAACAGTTCTGCAGCAAGGGCCTTCTGGTACTGCCCCATTTTTGTAGACCTCTCTTCCTCAGGAATAAGAGAGTGAAAATTCTCCTTGTAGCGGGGGTCTAAAAGTGTCACCAACCAGTAATGACTATCACCCAACATTTTGACAACGCGAGGGTCACGGTTAAAGCAGCGTAACATAAAGTCAGCCATGCGTGCCAGACTGGTAACGGGCAAGACTTCCGTGTCCTCACCAAGATGACGACTGACCATGCTCTCCTCCATCTCTTCTGCTCACAAATCCTTTGCAACATGTGGAGGGTAGAGTTCCAACGTGTGGGGACATCACACACCATTCAGTGTGCCGCAAGCTGCAAACGCTGCTGCAACACAGCAAGGGTGGCGGAAGCTGTAGCCGACTTTTGAAAATGAGCTAACAGGCGGCGTACTTTGACGAGCAGATCTGGCAACTCGGGGTACTGTTTAAGAAACCGCTGAACCACGAGGTTAAGCAAATAAGCCAGGCATGGTACATGTGTGATCTCGCCTCGCCTCAGAGCCGCCACCAGGTTACGGCCATTGTCACACACGACCATGCCTAGATGTAGGTTCAGCAGTCTCAGCCACAGATCTGCCTGCTCTTTCACAGCTGTCCACTACTCACAAGCAGTGTGAGGTTTATCACCTAAGCTTATGAGTTTCAGCACAGCCTGTTGCCGCTTGGCTGAGGCAGTACTGCAGTGCTTCCAGCTTGTAATTGATGTGGTGATATCTGAGATGGAGGCTGAACATGAGGAGGAGGAGGATGATGCGCAGGAGCTGTACACTGTGGGGGCAACTCTGACTGACATAGGGCCCGCAATCCTCGGTGTGGGGAGGATGTGTTCCGTCCCAAGGTCTGACTGGGTCCCAGCTTCCACTATGTTTACCCAGTGTGCCGTCAGGGAGATGTACCATCCCAGGCCACAAGCACTTGTCCACGTGTCCGTTGTCAGGTGGACTCTCCCAGTAACTGCGTTGTTGAGGGCACGGCAGATGTTTTGGGACACGTGCTTGTGTAGTGCGGGGATGGCACACCAGGCAAAATAGTGTCAGCTGGGGACCAAGTACTGAGGGACGGCCACCGCCATAAGGTTGTGGAAGGATTCTGTCTCCACGTCGTCTGCGAATTTGCGCTTTCGTTCAAAGGTCTGGGATATGGACAATTGAACGCTGTGGTGGGACGTGGACATGGACGTTGATGCTGTTTCTTGAGAAACTGCCATAACAAGTGAATACTGAGAGGAGGGGGTATCTTTTCATGCAGTATGGACAGGGGATTGCCTTGCACGCACAACAGGGGGTTCTCTTACATGCACAACAGCGGGAGAAGCAGTGGTGACACCCGCTGACACTGGTCGTGGACCCTGGGGTTCGCCCCACAAAGTCAGGTGCTTTGCTGACATGTGCCTGATCATGCTGGTGGTGGTCAGGCTGGTAGTTTTGTCACCCCTGCTGATGCTGGCCTGGCAGGTGGTACAAATGGCCTTTTTGGGGTTATCAGCAGAGTCTTTAAAAAAATTCCAGACTCTGGAAGACTTACCGGTTGTACTGGCAACGCCCCTCGTGTTGGTGTTACGGGGAACGGTTGCCCGCCTTCTGTCTGTGGCCACCACACTGCTTCTTCCTGCCTGTTGGGGTACTCTGCCTCCCTCCCCCTGTGTGCTGCTGGCCTCGCTCTGCGTGTCCTCCTCTCCACTTTGGGTCAGTTACTAGATTATCCACCACCTCCTCCTCTTCCACTTCCGCATCACGGTCCTCCTCCTCACTTCGTGGCAATTGTGTCTCGTCATCGTCCACCTCTTGAGACAAATTGCCACCGTCACCTTCCTGTGGCTGTGGCTGTTCAAATATTTGGCCATCGCTACATGGGATCTCCTCTTCCACCACTTCAAGCGGAGCAGGCGAGGAGCTCAAATATGGAAATGGACCAGTAAACAGCTCTTCAGAGTGTCCAACTGTGGGTTCAGTTGCTGTCTGACGACACCCGGCATGGTGGGAGGAAGGAGCATCAGGGTGAGGAGGAGTATGCGGTCGAGACTCACGGCTACTAACACTTGACCGTGTGGAAGACAGACCGGAGGTGGTGGTGCACAGGTGACTAGAAGTATTATCTGCTATCCAATTAATAACCTGTTCACACTGATCAGTTCGCAATAGTGGTGTTGTTGTGCGCTTCCCTAGTAATTCGGTCAAGAACTGGGAGCGAGAAAATGTGGCTGTTGGTTGTGGTACATTTTCACCTTGCCCACGGTCTCGTCCTCTGCACGGACCATCACCAGAACGTCCAGTTCCACGTCCCTTTCCACTCGCCTTGCCCATTGTAAGTGAAGTAAAATAGCTTACACTCGCACTATCAATGGCAAAAGGGTAATAAAAAGGAGATTAGAACTGTGGAAGAGTAAAACCACAGTTCTATTTCTCTGGCCTGGCCTACACCAGAATCTTTTAAACAGATATATTTGTGTCTGAACAGTCAACGAGACACTCAAACTGTTTTTTTTATGTAAAAAAGGCAAAAAGGTGGATTACACCCAGATTTGAACCGTCGAAGAGGAAAACCACAGTTCTATTTCTCTGGCCTACACCAAAATCTTTTAAACAGATACATTTGTGTCTGAACAGTCAGCGAGACACTCAAACTGTATTTTTTATGCAAAAAGGTGGATTACACCCAGATTTGAACCGTGGAAGAGGAAAACTACAGTTCTATTTCTCTGGCCTACACCAGAATCTTTTAAACAGATATATTTGTGTCTGAACAGTCAGCGAGACACTCAAACAGTTTTTTTTATGTAAAAAAGGCAAAAAGGTGGATTACACCCAGATTTGAACTGTGGAAGAGGAAAACCACAGTTCTTGCTCTCTGGCCTACACCAGAATCTTTTAAACAGATATATTTGTGTCTGAACAGTCAACGAGACACTCAAACTGTTTTTTTTATGTAAAAAAGGCAAAAAGGTGGATTACACCCAGATTTGAACCGTCGAAGAGGAAAACCACAGTTCTATTTCTCTGGCCTACACCAAAATCTTTTAAACAGATACATTTGTGTCTGAACAGTCAGCGAGACACTCAAACTGTATTTTTTATGCAAAAAGGTGGATTACACCCAGATTTGAACCGTGGAAGAGGAAAACTACAGTTCTATTTCTCTGGCCTACACCAGAATCTTTTAAACAGATATATTTGTGTCTGAACAGTCAGCGAGACACTCAAACAGTTTTTTTTATGTAAAAAAGGCAAAAAGGTGGATTACACCCAGATTTGAACTGTGGAAGAGGAAAACCACAGTTCTTGCTCTCTGGCCTACACCAGAATCTTTTAAACAGATATATTTGTGTCTGAACAGTCAGCGAGACACTCAAACTGTTTTTTTTATGCAAAAAGGTGGATTGCACCCAGATTTGAACCGTGGAAGAGGAAAACCACAGTTCTATTTCTCTGGGCTACACCAGAATCTATTAAAAAAGATATATTTGTGTCTGAACAGTCAGCGAAACACTCAAACTGTTTTTTTTATGGAAAAAAAGGCAAAAAGTGGATAATACAGAGATTTGAACCATGGAACTGCAAAACTACAGTTCTAGTTATCTGGCCGAAACCAGACTCTTTTAAACAGATATATTTGTGTCTGTACACTCACAGACACACTCATTTTTTTTGGTTGGGGGCGGGGGGAAATATCAAAAGGTTAATAAGACGGGTATTTGTACAGTCTGACTGAGGAAAAAAAAAAAAGAGGATTTAGATGAAAAAAAGGATTTTTCCTGGCCCCTGAGACCTGGGGCTAAATCTAGCAATTTGAGAAGCAGCACACAAGACTGTATTGCAGTGTTTGTTGGTATAACCACTGCGTCTCCTATACAGCTTGCCTGCCTGCCTGCCTGATATCTGGGATGGATATTAGTCCTGAGAAGGACTGTTTGTTTGATTTTGCAGGCTTTAGAGACCCTACATTACCTATTTTGCAGTATAAATCTCTCCCTAGCTCAGCAGCACTCTCCCTACACCGCTTGATCCAAAGCGACTGTGTCCAAGATGGCGGCGCCCGGTTTTAAATACTCGAGGTGACGCTGTGCGGCCAGCCAATCACTGTAATGCCCACAACCAACATGGCTGCGGCATTACAGTGACTGGCTGGTAATCCCTGCATGTTCAATGGCTCTGTAAAGAGCGCCAAACATGCAGGGCGGAGACCCGAGCTCCGCCCGAGTAACCCGGAAATGCTCGGTGCTCGCCGAACATCCCGAGTAGTGAGATGCTCGGGCGAGTACCGAGCAGTGTCGAGCATGCTCGCTCAACACTAGTCCTAACCTGGCCTCTCCAAGAATTTCCATGGAGCCAGATGACCGGCAGGTCCCAATCTGGCTTCTCCGAATGTCTCCGTGGGATGCAGGCCACCGGTGGGTCCCTCCTGGCAACCCCAAACAACATATCCATGGGGCCAGGTGACTTCTTTGTCCCAACCCTGGTCTCCCCAAAATGTATCCATGTCTTTCTGATGGTCAAATGGAGCAGATCTGTATCTTTCCAGTCAGAGCCGATACCCTTAGAATAGAATCATATAGAATACAAATCTGTGTCTCTTTGGGTGCCATGCTATCCATCTACCTTCCTGAAGAATGTCTCTCATTCTCCTTGTAAAGTCTTTCTGATGCTCCTTGATTCTCTGTCCCAAGTCTGACTGCTACAAAAACACATGTCCCTTCTGCTTCTCTGGGCTCAGCCCCCTGAAATGGCAGAACTGCTCTCACCCCCCCCTCCCCAAAACTAACTGTGCATTAGTGGAGGTATCTTTCTCAGGTCGACCGCATCTCCTGGGTCTACATGTGAGACTCCCTGTGGTGAAGGTTCCGCCGGATCTTCTTTCAACATTTACACAATGTGCCTAGATGATTTTCTGAACAATGGTTAGAGGCTCCTGAGGTACTAATGAGATTAGTGGAATGCTGGACACTTTACAAGTTAAATTAGTGTACATAAACTGACCAGCAAGCAGAACATTAAATAAAACACAGCCAGAAATCTCTAATAAAACACAATAAAGTATTTCTCTTGGATTAACAAATCTAATCATCTGGCTAATTAAGATTGTAAGTTGTATGGTCACAGTCCCCTTCTCTGATTCTAACCAGATTGTAGGCTCCCCTTAAGTCCAACTTGGAGAATACCTTAGCTCATACAACCTGGCTGAACAAATAAGGAATCAGAGGAAGAGGGTATGGATCTCGGATGGTAATTTGATTTAATTCCCGGAAATCTAAACAGGGACGTAGACCGCCATCTTTTTTCTTCACAAAGAAGAACCCTGCCACCACAGGCGAAAATGAAGGCCTAATGTGTCCCTTCTCCTGACTTTCCTCAATGAAATCCTTCATGGCTTGTCTCTCAGGGCCAGAAAGATTATACAGTCTGGACTTCGGTAGTTGAGCTCCGGGGGTCAGTTTAATAGGATAGTCATATACACGATGAGGAGGTAATGTTATGTTCTGCTACCAAAGCTAAGGAAAGAGAGGAGATCTGTCCCTACTATGAGACTCAGCTGAATCCCTACGATGTAACAGGGAACCTGATCCTGCGATCAGACCTGCTAAAGTCCTAATCTAGTCTGTACGAAGACCTATAGATGTGGGGAGGGAATCCCTACAAGTACTAAGGACTGGGAGGAATATGGGACACCTCCTAACAGAAATAGTAGCAGACAGACGAACAAACAAAATAGATAGAACATAGAGGTCCGTAGACCAAGCAAACTAACAGAGTTAGATACAGAGCACAGGCTAGCTAAAAAGTAGATATACAATGAAGTCCAGCAAAGCCAGAAGGGCGGAGCAGGACTAAATAGGCCAACAAGGTCATGTGACCAGCAAAGGAAAAAAAACCTAACAGCAAGGTTCTAACAGTACCCCCCCTTCTAAGAGGATCCTCCGGATCCCCTAGGACCAGGCTTATCAGGAAATCTCCTGTGAAACGCTCTGATAAGTCTGGACGCGGAAACATCATCTGACCTCACCCAAGAGTTATCCTCGGGTCCGAAACCTTTCCAGGCCACAAGATACTGCAAACTACCTCTATACCGTCTAGAGTCAAGGATGCGAGAAATTTCATATTCCCCGTCCTCCACCACCGGAGGAACAGAGGCAGAGGCGTCACCATCCGACACAACAGCTTTTTTTAACAGAGAGACATGAAAGACCGGATTAATTCTCCAGGAGGTAGGAACCTCCAACCTAACAGCAGATTGGTTGACAACCTGAAGCACCTTAAAGGGCCCTACAAACTTGGGACCCAATTTCTTAGAAGGAATCCTCAACCGCAGATTCCTAGAGGACAACCAAACCATGTCACCAACAGCGAACAAAACCTCCTGTCGTTTCCTATCAAAGTAGTCTTTAGATTTTCTGTTGGCCTCCTGAAGATTACCACGCACATCCGTCCAAACTCTTTCCAAATCACCGGAAAAATTCTCCTCCTCAGGCACGGCAGATCCCAACTTGGAGAACGACCCAAACGATGGATGTCTCCCAGAACAACAAAAAAAAGGCGAACAACCAGCAGAAGAAGATGTATGATTGTTCAGAGCAAATTCGGCAAGTGGCAGAAACTCAGACCACCCCTCTTGATTGTCTGCCACAAAACAACGCAAGAACTGCTCAACATCCTGGTTTTTCCTTTCTGTCTGGCCATTAGATTCAGGATGATATCCGGACGAAAACGACAAATGAATTCCCAACCTGTCACAAAAGGCACGCCAAAAACGAGCCACGAACTGAGGACCCCTATCAGAAACAATGTCAGTAGGAATGCCATGAAGTCTGACAATTTCCTTGACAAAGGCCTTAGCGAGAGTTTTAGCGCAGGGCAGTTTGACGAAGGGAACCAAGTGACACATCTTGCTAAAGCGGTCCACGACCACCCAGATGACAGTAAAACCCTCAGAGGGGGGAAGGTCAGTTATAAAGTCCATAGCCAAATGTGTCCAAGGAGCACTGGGGACCTCCAAAGGACAAAGCAACCCCGCAGCAGGAGTATGTGAGGACTTAGATCTAGCACATATAGTACATTGGCGCACCCACTTAATGACTTCCTTCTGCCATCCAGGCCACCAAAAACTGCGACCCACCAGTCTCTTGGTCTCAGAGATTCCGGGATGACCTGCCAACCGAGATTCGTGACACTCAACAAACAAATCTCTCCTAAAGGTCTCAGGCACAAACAACCTCCCATGAGGAGTGTTAGATGGGGCATTCTCCTGAGCTTTAAGAATCTCATCTTCCAAAACGGAGTCTAAAGCAGCTATCACAACACCTTCTTGTAAAATGTTTTCCTCTTTCTCAGCACCGACTATGGGAGAAAAACTGCGAGACAAGGCATCCGCCTTAACATTCTTAGTACCAGGGATGTAAGTAACGGAGAAATTAAACCGCGAGAAAAACAGTGCCCACCTAGCCTGACGGGCATTCAGGCGCTTGGCAGCATCAAGATATATCAGATTTTTATGATCCGTAAGAACCTGAACGGGAAATTCCGCACCTTCCAAGAAGTGGCGCCAGTGTTCAAATGCGAGTTTAATAGCCAATAATTCCCGATTACCAATATCGTAATTCAATTCAGTCTCCGAAAATTTTTTTGAAAAAAAAGGCACAGGGATGTAATCCATCCCCGTTATCCTGAGACAATACTGCGCCAACCCCCACAGAGGAAGCATCAACCTCAACCAAAAACGGCCTAGTAACATCAGGCTGCATAAGGATGGGAGCAGAGGTGAACCTCTCCTTGAGATACACAAAAGCTTCAATGGCCTCAGAAGACCACTGAACCGCATCAGCACCTTTCCTGGTGAGATCAGTCAGAGGTTTGACAATACTAGAAAAATTTTTTATGAACTTTCTATAGTAATTGGCGAAACCCAAAAACCTCTGTATCGATTTCAAACCAATAGGCCTAGGCCATTCCTGCACAGCCTGAACCTTAACCGGATCCATCTCAAAACCTTTGCTGGAGATAATGTAGCCCAAAAAACTAATTCTCTGTACAGCGAACTCACATTTCTCCAGCTTAGCAAAAAGCGAATTGTCCATTAATAACTGTAATACCTCACGCACGCTCCGCCAATGAGACTCCAGATCTGGCGAATAAATCAAAATGTCATCCAAATACACAACCACATTTTTACCGATCAAAGGTCTAAGGATGTCATTAATCAGATTCTGAAAAAATGCAGGAGCATTAGTGAGACCAAAAGGCATAACCAGATTCTCAAAATGACCCACAGGAGTGTTAAAAGCAGTCTTCCATTCATCACCCTCCTTCATGCGCAACAGATTGTATGCCCCCTTAAGGTCAATTTTAGAGAACCACTTGGCCCCCAATAACTGGTTAAACAGATCAGGAATCAATGGCAGTGGGTAAGGATTGCGTACCGTAATTTTGTTAATCTCACGAAAATCCAGACAAGTACTAAGGACTGGGAGGAATATGGGACACCTCCTAACAGAAATAGTAGCAGACAGACGAACAAACAAAATAGATAGAACATAGAGGTCCGTAGACCAAGCAAACTAACAGAGTTAGATACAGAGCACAGGCTAGCTAGAAAGTAGATATACAATGAAGTCCAGCAAAGCCAGAAGGGCGGAGCAGGACTAAATAGGCCAACAAGGTCATGTGACCAGCAAAGGAAAAAAAACCTAACAGCAAGGTTCTAACAGGTAAATCCTAACACCCCCTCTCAGAGAAAACATCCTTAAAACCAGACAGAAAAGCAGGCAATATTTCCGTAGATACTGTAGCAAGGGAAATATCTAAACAGTTCTCATGGCAGTAACTTCCCCATTCAATAATCTCCCCGGCTTGCAAATCTACCAAAGGATTATGTTTCACCAGTCAGGGAAGACTCAAAACAATTGGGGTGGGAAGACTGTCTAAGAAATAGCAAGGAATTATTAACAATGAACCGACCCCACGCTCAGTTTTACATTATCTACAATCTGAGTAAATGCTTTCTGTGCAAGTAGCACCGAGTCGATGGCAAAGATGGAAATAGGCTTAGCTAAAGTACAGCAAGCAAGACCATGAGTTTTCACAAACTCAGCAACAATCATGCTGTCTCCGGCTCCACCGTCAACAAACACAGAAATTTTCTCGGTTTTGCTCTCTAGTCACATATATAATAAGTACAGTGATAGTGTTGATTACTGTACTTGTCATTTAGTGTTAAAATAAAGGATTTATTAAAAAAAAAATTGGCGTAGGGTTCCCCGTAATTTTAGTCTCTAGCGGAGGTTAAGCAGATGGCTGGGGCAGATGTTTGAAGCCTGGGAAGGGGGTAATACCCACGAAGCTTCCCAGGCTATTAATATCAGCCCCCAACTGAATACCTAGCCTTTACCAGCTGTTAAAATGGGGACCCCAAAAAAAAATGACATGGGGTCCCCCCTATTTTAATAGCTAGCAAAGGCTAGGCAGACAGCTGGGGGCTGATATTAATAGCGCAGTAAGGGTTCCATGAATATTGGCCCCCTCCCAGGCTAGAAACACCAGCCGTCAGCCGCCCCAGAAATGGCGCATCCATAGGATGCGCCAATTCTGGCACTTAGCCTCGCTCTTCCCACTGCCCTGTAGCGGTGGCAGTGGGGTAATAGGGCTGGGGTTGATGTCAGCTTATAATGCCAGCTGACATCAAGCCCAGGTTAGTAATGGAGAGGCGTCTATAAGACACCCCCCTTACTAACCCCATAGTCAAAGTTAAAAAAAACACAAACACCCAGAATAAAGTCCTTTAATTGAAATAAACTCACAATTCTTTAATGTTCTAAATTAAACCATACTTACCATCACGCCCATTCCAGCTGAAGCCAATGTCTTCTGCAATAAAAGTAAAATAATAAACCAACCTCATCCTTACCTTTCCATGGTTCCCAGGACAGCTTCAGCTCTGCTACATTCGCATGACAGGTTGGATCGCAGCCGAAAGCTGCTATCCAGCTTGCCATGCCGCAGACACTGAGAAGCTCAGGCATGCTTGTGCTCCTCAGTGTCTGGCTGTGACGGCATCCAGATGAGCCGAGTTCATGTCCAATGAACTCAGCTCACCTCATGCACGTCACTGACAGCGTGAGAGAATTCTCCTGCGCTTGCCGTGAGCGCAGAATTCTCTCACGCTCACCGCAAGCGCAGGAGAATTTTCCCACGCTGTCAGTGACGTGCATGAGGTGAGCTGAGTTTATTGGACATGAACTCGGCTCATCTGGATGCCGTCACAGCCAGAAACTGAGGAGCGCAAGCATGCCTGCGTTTCTCAGTGTCTGCGGCATGGTAAGCAGGATGGCAGCTTTCGGCTGCGATCCAGCCTGTCATGTGAATGTAGCAGAGCTGAAGCTGTCCTGGGAACCATGGAAAGGTAAGGATGAGGTTGGTTTATTATTTTACTTTTATTACAGAAGACATTGGCTTCAGCTGGAATTGGCGTGATGGTAAGTATGGTTTAATTTAGAACATTAAAGAATTGTGTGTATATTTCAATTAAAGGACTTTATTCTGGGTGTTTGTGTTTTTTTTTAACTTTGACTATGGGGTTAGTAATGGGGGTGTCTTATAGACGCCTCTCCATTACTAATATGTGCTTGATGTCAGCTGGCATTATAAGCTGACCTCAACCCCAGCCCTATTACCCCACTGCCACCGCTACAGGGCAGTGGGAATAGCGAGGCTAAGTGCCAGAATTGGCGCATCCTATGGATGCGCCATTTCTGGGGCGGCTGACGGCTGGTGTTTCTAGCCTGGGAGGGGGCCAATATTTATGGCACCTTTCCTGGGTTATTAATATCAGCCCCCAGCTGTCTGCCTAGCCTTTGCAAGCTATTAAAAGAGGGAGGAACCCATGTCATTTTTTTTTTGGGTCCCCCATTTAAATAGCTAGTAAAGGCTAGGTATTCAGCTGGGGGCTGATATTAGTAGCCTGGGAAGCTCCGTGGGTATTACCCCCTTCCCAGGCTTCAAACATCTGCCCCAGCCGTCTGCTTAACCTCCGCTAGAGACTAAAATTACGGGGAACCCTACGCCAATTTTTTTTTTAATAAATCCTTTATTTTAACACTAAATGACAAGTACAGTAATCAACACTATCACTGTACTTATTATATATGTGATTGACATGTTTCTATCCATCTAATCTATGTGTGATGCTCTATTCTTTCTGTTCTAAATTGTCTGGTACCGGCGTATGCTGCTGATGAATTGCTGGTCGGCTTTTTTAAAGAGACGGGTGCATGAAAATCAGAGGGCACTAGTGTGTTCCAAGTGCCCTGCTATGTTTTTCAAGCACCCTCCTATATACCCTGCCTGCCTGTCTGCCTATATATTCTGCCTGCCTGACGTTTAAAAACAGACAGCATAGCCAGAACAATAGACAGAATTTTTAGAAAATAGCAAAAGGCAATGGTACTCACCAGCCAAGGTTTCAAGAAAAAATGCACACCAGGACACGGCCGGCCCCCTTTTTGTTAGAAGGAGGTAACACAGGTGCAGAATGCTAATGAACAATCGCCCTCACTCACTCTCACTGGAGGGGCGACTACCCAGCATTAAAACTGCACACAGATGAAACTTGCAGTAGGGTGCAATTCACACACTCGCGGCACTGTGCCTAGCCAGCATCCTATTACACGCCCCTACTATTCGACTAGGCGGGATGCCCGGCACCCTATCCGTGCATCGCAGAGTTGTGAAGCCCCCACTCACAAGGTCACCATTACTGGGCCTGGCCGTGCCCTGGCAGATAAAAAAAGTGCAAAAAATATCATATGTGGTATTAGTTGATATTTTGGCCAAAATACGTAAGCTCGCAACCCATCGTCAAGGGTCCTCACGGTTTTGCGAGTCCCTACTCTAATATTAAAAACAGACAGCATAGCCAGAACAATAGACAGAATTTTTAGAAAATAGCAAAAGGCAATGGTACTCACCAGCCAAGGTTTCAAGAAAAAATGCACACCAGGACACGGCCGGCCCCCTTTTTGTTAGAAGGAGGTAACACAGGTGCAGAATGCTAATGAACAATCGCCCTCACTCACTCTCACTGGAGGGGCGACTACCCAGCATTAAAACTGCACACAGATGAAACTTGCAGTAGGGTGCAATTCACACACTCGCGGCACTGTGCCTAGCCAGCATCCTATTACACGCCCCTACTATTCGGCCGTGTCCTGGTGTGCATTTTTTCTTGAAACCTTGGCTGGTGAGTACCATTGCCTTTTGCTATTTTCTAAAAATTCTGTCTATTGTTCTGGCTATGCTGTCTGTTTTTAATATTAGAGTAGGGACTCGCAAAACCGTGAGGACCCTTGACGATGGGTTGCGAGCTTACGTATTTTGGCCAAAATATCAACTAATACCTCATATGATATTTTTTGCACTTTTTTTACTTGCCAGGGCACGGCCAGGCCCAGTAATGGTGACCTTGTGAGTGGGGGCTTCACAACTCTGCGATGCACGGATAGGGTGCCGGGCATCCCACCTAGTCGAATAGTAGGGGCGTGTAATAGGATGCTGGCTAGGCACAGTGCCGCGAGTGTGTGAATTGCACCCTACTGCAAGTTTCATCTGTGTGCAGTTTTAATGCTGGGTAGTCGCCCCTCCAGTGAGAGTGAGTGAGGGCGATTGTTCATTAGCATTCTGCACCTGTGTTACCTCCTTCTAACAAAAAGGGGGCCGGCCGTGTCCTGGTGTGCATTTTTTCTTGAAACCTTGGCTGGTGAGTACCATTGCCTTTTGCTATTTTCTAAAAATTCTGTCTATTGTTCTGGCTATGCTGTCTGTTTTTAATATTAGAGTAGGGACTCGCAAAACCGTGAGGACCCTTGACGATGGGTTGCGAGCTTACGTATTTTGGCCAAAATATCAACTAATACCTCATATGATATTTTTTGCACTTTTTTTATCTGCCAGGGCACGGCCAGGCCCAGTAATGGTGACCTTGTGAGTGGGGGCTTCACAACTCTGCGATGCACGGATAGGGTGCCGGGCATCCCGCCTAGTCGAATAGTAGGGGCGTGTAATAGGATGCTGGCTAGGCACAGTGCCGCGAGTGTGTGAATTGCACCCTACTGCAAGTTTCATCTGTGTGCAGTTTTAATGCTGGGTAGTCGCCCCTCCAGTGAGAGTGAGTGAGGGCGATTGTTCATTAGCATTCTGCACCTGTGTTACCTCCTTCTAACAAAAAGGGGGCCGGCCGTGTCCTGGTGTGCATTTTTTCTTGAAACCTTGGCTGGTGAGTACCATTGCCTTTTGCTATTTTCTAAAAATTCTGTCTATTGTTCTGGCTATGCTGTCTGTTTTTAATATTAGAGTAGGGACTCGCAAAACCGTGAGGACCCTTGACGATGGGTTGCGAGCTTACGTATTTTGGCCAAAATATCAACTAATACCTCATATGATATTTTTTGCACTTTTTTTATCTGCCAGGGCACGGCCAGGCCCAGTAATGGTGACCTTGTGAGTGGGGGCTTCACAACTCTGCGATGCACGGATAGGGTGCCGGGCATCCCGCCTAGTCGAATAGTAGGGGCGTGTAATAGGATGCTGGCTAGGCACAGTGCCGCGAGTGTGTGAATTGCACCCTACTGCAAGTTTCATCTGTGTGCAGTTTTAATGCTGGGTAGTCGCCCCTCCAGTGAGAGTGAGTGAGGGCAATTGTTCATTAGCATTCTGCACCTGTGTTACCTCCTTCTAACAAAAAGGGGGCCGGCCGTGTCCTGGTGTGCATTTTTTCTTGAAACGTTGGCTGGTGAGTACCATTGCCTTTTGCTATTTTCTAAAAATTCTATCTATTGTTCTGGCTATGCTGTCTGTTTTTAATATTAGAGTAGGGACTCGCAAAACCGTGAGGACCCTTGACGATGGGTTGCGAGTGACGCGCCCCCTGGGCCATGTTGTTAGGGATACCCGGAGCCGGATCAGATGGGGGTTGTAGTCTCCGAGTGGCTGTGACCCGGTCCGTGCCCAGGGTGTCAAACTCAGTGTGCGGCAGTCCTTGCAGATGTTCTTAGTGTCGACTACGCCACCCGTTTATTTGCGGTCAAAGGGCCGCCGCTGCAGGATGGTCCGCTGAGGCTGGTGGTGTGTGTGCAGCTGTGGTAGTATAACCCCCAACGGGAGGGGTATAGCCTCAGGGGGTCAGACGTGGAGGATGGTGGTTGTGAAGGTGCAGCAAGGAGACTCAGAGGCATGAAATGCAGTTTCAGGGTTTTTACTTACTGATGTTCTTTTGGTCACTCTGGCCTTGAGTGACCACCCGAGCCGTGCTGCGTCCACCAGGTCCTGGACTCGGCCAACCCCCAGGCAATTCTGGAGCGTGGTCCTGAGCTCCTTTCTGACTCTCCCTTCCTCTGGCCGTTCCCACCAGGGATCCACTTTTGGCCGGCTCCCTCGGGTCTCTTGGTGGTCAAGCCTCCTCTGGGCTCCCTGACCCTATGCTTGGTGTGCCTTTCTAGTGGATTTGGTGAGGGTCGTGGCAGATCCTGCCCACAACCTCCGGTTCCTGGTTAAGGTTCGTTTTGGCCTCTGCCAGCTTGGGTTCCGGTACCCTTGTTCGCCAACCCCTCACCCTTCTGTCCTTATTCTGGGATCTTGGGGTTCCTTCTTGTTTCCTCTCTGGGTCCTTCTCACTCCTCTCTCTCTCAGCAGGCTCTGTTCTGGAGCTGGGCCCAGCCGGAGCCACAGCTCCCTGTCAGCCCTCCTGGCTGAGCTCCTCTGCTCTGCTCCTCAGGCTAAACTCTCACTGACTGACCCTGTTCTAAGATGGTGCCCACCTTATATACTCCCTCTATGTGTGAGCTCAGGTGACCAGCACCCAATGAGCTCCTATCTTTACCCAGACTACTCCCCCTATCTGCCCCTACACTACTGGGATGTTCCACCCCCCTCCCACTCCAGCCAGGGACAGACGCTGTCGTACCTGCACATAAACTGGTGGGAGTACCGTCGTTCTGTCCCCCGGAAATGGGATGTATGTAGTGCATGCAGCCTACTAGCTCAGTTCCACACTCCATCCTTACCCGGGAGTGGAATACCACACCTCTGGCTTGAGGTGTAATACCCCTGTAGCAGCCGAGTCCTCAGGGTGCTACATTCCCCCCTGGTAAATCACAGCACGTCCTCGGGCTGTAAAAGAATAAAAACATCCACAAACATACAAATTTTTTTCAAAACATCATAAACATATAAAACACTATATATATCATAAAACTTTTCATACAAAACTTTTCATAAAAAACATTTTTGTTCCTCCGGCCACGGTGCAACTTGTGACCGGGTAAAGTGCAACAGTCTCTTCAAGAAAAACAGTTTCCTATAAAACCGGTAGGGGGCGCCTTAGGAAGCGCAACTATATACAAGGGGAGGTATGGCCGCTCTCAGTCCTCGGCCAGTGGGGAAAAGGAATGGCTGTTCACAGTCCTCAGCCTGTGGGGAGATGGGACACACTGGAACAGTTCACTGGTCCCAACGGGGACTATAATGGTCACAGTTCCTGTACCCTAACGGGTAACTATTTTACAGTTCCATTTACCGTACTTTAGTAGCGGCGTCCTCCTGCTCCTTCCTCCAACGAGAGTGGGGTGATCTTGGCGGGCGCCGGAGCTGGAATCAGGGGCTCGCACAGGGGCCTTTCCTTTTGGAGCTCAAGTTGGTAATACTCCGGTGGCCATATAAAGGGCTGCCCATCCGGGCATGTGTGCTGGGCAAATAGATCTTCACCCAGGTGTGGCGCTGTGGACGTTGAGGGCGCTGTTTTGGTGGCGGCGCCCGGGTTCACCAGGCCTTGCGACCAGGCCTGGGGCACCCTGAATGTAAAGGGCACCGTGAAGACGGCGGCGCCCGGGGTTACTTGGCCCAGTGACCAGGCCGGTGGCTCAGTGGAGGTAGAGGGCGCTGTTGGTACGGCGGCGCCCGGGGGCACTCGGCCTTGCGACCAGGCCGGTGGCGTCTCCTGCTTGGCCGTGCTCTGGATCGAGGAGCGTGACGTCACAGGGGGCGTGGTCGCGGCTCCGGCCGCTTGAGGCCTAGCTTGGAGCGATGACGCAGCGGCTACGGGAACGGTGAGTGGGGCTTCGGGCTCTGCGACGGGGAGCTGGGGCAGGTTTACGGCTTCTGGGCACGGGATATTGTCGTCCCCATTACCTGCCTTCATCTCTTTGGCTCCCTCCGCGGCGTCGTCTCCGGCCGTCGTCCCTCCTTCGCCGTCCTCAGAGGTGGACTTGCTCCTCGCTGCGGGTGGCATGCTTCGCTGGCAGGCTCCAGCCTGCAGGGCCATCTCTCGGGTCCACTCCGCCAGTGTTTCCTGCTGCACCCGGGCCATCCTTCGTGCGAGGCCCTCCAGCGCGGTCTGTGCACGCTCCCGGTCTCGGGGGAGCTGTGCCAGGATCTCCAGCAGGCCTTCTGGAGTGGCGGCCTGCAACAGGCTCCTGACCACAGGGTCGGTGCTGCCTGACTCTCCCTCCATCTCCGGGTGTGTTCTCTCTGGACTCCTCTCCAGACTCCTCATCTCCGGGTGCGCTCTCTCCAGACTCCTCCAGGCTGCACCCATCTTCGCTCTTTTGTTCCGTCCCCGCCCACATTGGGGGTGGTCCTGGGGCAACTTTGTGATTGCCAGTTCCAGGGGCAGTTCCTTCACGCTGATGGACATATCAATCATCACAGTCTCTGCTGGTGGGGGCGGTTTCCACTTTTGGCGCCATTTCCGATCCTGGCCCACGATGGGAGGTGGCCTCTTGCCATCCTCTGGCACGCCCATAATGGCGTCCGCTCTGCCAAGGCGGGAAATCTTCTGAAATGGCGGGAACCGCTTCCCAGTGGCGGGCAACACTGCAGATGGCGGGAAAAGACTGCAGATGACGGGCAAATGGCGGGAACTGATCCGAGATGGCGTCCGATGGCGGGGACCCTCTGGAATTGGCGGGAGACTTCGTTTTGAGGTAAATGCGAATTTTTCTTCAGGCACGCAGTACCCGGTTGTTGCGGGCACGTGATCCTGCCGACTACGCCAAAGTTGACGCGCCCCCTGGGCCATGTTGTTAGGGATACCCGGAGCCGGATCAGATGGGGGTTGTAGTCTCCGAGTGGCTGTGACCCGGTCCGTGCCCAGGGTGTCAAACTCAGTGTGCGGCAGTCCTTGCAGATGTTCTTAGTGTCGACTACGCCACCCGTTGATTTGCGGTCAAAGGGCCGCCGCTGCAGGATGGTCCACTGAGGCTGGTGGTGTGTGTGCAGCTGTGGTAGTATAACCCCCAACGGGAGGGGTATAGCCTCAGGGGGTCAGACGTGGAGGATGGTGGTTGTGAAGGTGCAGCAAGGAGACTCAGAGGCATGAAATGCAGTTTCAGGGTTTTTACTTACTGATGTTCTTTTGGTCACTCTGGCCTTGAGTGACCACCCGAGCCGTGCTGCGTCCACCAGGTCCTGGACTCGGCCAACCCCCAGGCAATTCTGGAGCGTGGTCCTGAGCTCCTTTCTGACTCTCCCTTCCTCTGGCCGTTCCCACCAGGGATCCACTTTTGGCCGGCTCCCTCGGGTCTCTTGGTGGTCAAGCCTCCTTTGGGCTCCCTGACCCTATGCTTGGTGTGCCTTTCTAGTGGATTTGGTGAGGGTCGTGGCAGATCCTGCCCACAACCTCCGGTTCCTGGTTAAGGTTCGTTTTGGCCTCTGCCAGCTTGGGTTCCGGTACCCTTGTTCGCCAACCCCTCACCCTTCTGTCCTTATTCTGGGATTTTGGGGTTCCTTCTTGTTTCCTCTCTGGGTCCTTCTCACTCCTCTCTCTCTCAGCAGGCTCTGTTCTGGAGCTGGGCCCAGCCGGAGCCACAGCTCCCTGTCAGCCCTCCTGGCTGTGCTCCTCTGCTCTGCTCCTCAGGCTAAACTCTCACTGACTGACCCTGTTCTAAGATGGTGCCCACCTTATATACTCCCTCTATGTGTGAGCTCAGGTGACCAGCACCCAATGAGCTCCTATCTTTACCCAGACTACTCCCCCTATCTGCCCCTACACTACTGGGATGTTCCACCCCCCTCCCACTCCAGCCAGGGACAGACGCTGTCGTACCTGCACATAAACTGGTGGGAGTACCGTCGTTCTGTCCCCGGAAATGGGATGTATGTAGTGCATGCAGCCTACTAGCTCAGTTCCACACTCCATCCTTACCCGGGAGTGGAATACCACACCTCTGGCTTGAGGTGTAATACCCCTGTAGCAGCCGAGTCATCAGGGTGCTACACGAGCTTACGTATTTTGGCCAAAATATCAACTAATACCTCATATGATATTTTTTGCACTTTTTTTATCTGCCAGGGCACGGCCAGGCCCAGTAATGGTGACCTTGTGAGTGGGGGCTTCACAACTCTGCGATGCACGGATAGGGTGCCGGGCATCCCGCCTAGTCGAATAGTAGGGGCGTGTAATAGGATGCTGGCTAGGCACAGTGCCGCGAGTGTGTGAATTGCACCCTACTGCAAGTTTCATCTGTGTGCAGTTTTAATGCTGGGTAGTCGCCCCTCCAGTGAGAGTGAGTGAGGGCGATTGTTCATTAGCATTCTGCACCTGTGTTACCTCCTTCTAACAAAAAGGGGGCCGGCCGTGTCCTGGTGTGCATTTTTTCTTGAAACCTTGGCTGGTGAGTACCATTGCCTTTTGCTATTTTCTAAAAATTCTGTCTATTGTTCTGGCTATGCTGTCTGTTTTTAATATTAGAGTAGGGACTCGCAAAACCGTGAGGACCCTTGACGATGGGTTGCGAGCTTACGTATTTTGGCCAAAATATCAACTAATACCTCATATATTTTTTGCACTTTTTTTATCTGCCAGGGCACGGCCAGGCCCAGTAATGGTGACCTTGTGAGTGGGGGCTTCACAACTCTGCGATGCACGGATAGGGTGCCGGGCATCCGCCTAGTCGTATAGTAGGGGCGTGTAATAGGATGCTGGCTAGGCACAGTGCCGCGAGTGTGTGAATTGCACCCTACTGCAAGTTTCATCTGTGTGCAGTTTTAATGCTGGGTAGTCGCCCCTCCAGTGAGAGTGAGTGAGGGCGATTGTTCATTAGCATTCTGCACCTGTGTTACCTCCTTCTAACAAAAAGGGGGCCGGCCGTGTCCTGGTGTGCATTTTTCTTGAAACCTTGGCTGCTGAGTACCATTGCCTTTTGCTATTTTCTAAAAATTCTGTCTATTGTTCTGGCTATGCTGTCTGTTTTTAATATTAGAGTAGGGACTCGCAAAACCGTGAGGACCCTTGACGATGGGTTGCGAGCTTACGTATTTTGGCCAAAATATCAACTAATACCTCATATGATATTTTTTGCACTTTTTTTATCTGCCAGGGCACGGCCAGGCCCAGTAATGGTGACCTTGTGAGTGGGGGCTTCACAACTCTGCGATGCACGGATAGGGTGCCGGGCATCCCACCTAGTCGAATAGTAGGGGCGTGTAATAGGATGCGGGCTAGGCACAGTGCCGCGAGTGTGTGAATTGCACCCTACTGCAAGTTTCATCTGTGTGCAGTTTTAATGCTGGGTAGTCGCCCCTCCAGTGAGAGTGAGTGAGGGCGATTGTTCATTAGCATTCTGCACCTGTGTTACCTCCTTCTAACAAAAAGGGGGCCGGCCGTGTCCTGGTGTGCATTTTTTCTTGAAACCTTGGCTGGTGAGTACCATTGCCTTTTGCTATTTTCTAAAAATTCTGTCTATTGTTCTGGCTATGCTGTCTGTTTTTAATATTAGAGTAGGGACTCGCAAAACCGTGAGGACCCTTGACGATGGGTTGCGAGCTTACGTATTTTGGCCAAAATATCAACTAATACCTCATATGATATTTTTTGCACTTTTTTTATCTGCCAGGGCACGGCCAGGCCCAGTAATGGTGACCTTGTGAGTGGGGGCTTCACAACTCTGCGATGCACGGATAGGGTGCCAGGCATCCCGCCTAGTCGAATAGTAGGGGCGTGTAATAGGATGCTGGCTAGGCACAGTGACGCGAGTGTGTGAATTGCACCCTACTGCAAGTTTCATCTGTGTGCAGTTTTAATGCTGGGTAGTCGCCCCTCCAGTGAGAGTGAGTGAGGGCGATTGTTCATTAGCATTCTGCACCTGTGTTACCTCCTTCTAACAAAAAGGGGGCCGGCCGTGTCCTGGTGTGCATTTTTTCTTGAAACCTTGGCTGGTGAGTACCATTGCCTTTTGCTATTTTCTAAAAATTCTGTCTATTGTTCTGGCTATGCTGTCTGTTTTTAATATTAGAGTAGGGACTCGCAAAACCGTGAGGACCCTTGACGATGGGTTGCGAGCTTACGTATTTTGGCCAAAATATCAACTAATACCTCATATGATATTTTTTGCACTTTTTTTATCTGCCAGGGCACGGCCAGGCCCAGTAATGGTGACCTTGTGAGTGGGGGCTTCACAACTCTGCGATGCACGGATAGGGTGCCAGGCATCCCGCCTAGTCGAATAGTAGGGGCGTGTAATAGGATGCTGGCTAGGCACAGTGCCGCGAGTGTGTGAATTGCACCCTACTGCAAGTTTCATCTGTGTGCAGTTTTAATGCTGGGTAGTCGCCCCTCCAGTGAGAGTGAGTGAGGGCGATTGTTCATTAGCATTCTGCACCTGTGTTACCTCCTTCTAACAAAAAGGGGGCCGGCCGTGTCCTGGTGTGCATTTTTTCTTGAAACCTTGGCTGGTGAGTACCATTGCCTTTTGCTATTTTCTAAAAATTCTGCCTGACGTTTAATTGAGCACCGTTCCCATAGATTAGGGCAATTTTTGACCTTCTGCAGACCGCCTGGGGGTACCACCAGAAAAATGCTCGAGTTTCCCATAGACTTACATTGGGCTCGTTGCTCGGGTTGAGCACCCGAGTATTCCAATGTGCTCGACCCGAGCTTCGAGCACCCGAGCATTTTAGTGCTCACTCATCACTAGTCTTAATAAAATGTCTCTTTTTCCCACAAAAAAAACATACTCCTTTTTTCTTGTGAATCTCTGGGGAAATGAATGAGCTAAAGGCACCTCCTAATTGCATGGGTTCCTTCACCTTCCCCAGTATTGGTTCACCACCAGACTGCTCCCCCAGCAGAGGTAGATAACCCCGACAAGAAGGCCCCGGAGAAGGTGGTCTCACCCGTCTATCCCGAAGGTTTCTATCAAGACGTAAGGCCAATGACATGGCAGCTTCCAAGGACGGAAGGGTTTCATATACTGCGCAGGCCTGACAAAATTGGCTTCTAAGGGCTGAGTCATTCCATTTAGAATCCGTTGTCCATCTACGGAATTCAGAATTGTACATCTCCACTGACCAATTTCCCTGCTGAAGGCGACATAGCCTAGACTCAGCCAAGGCGACTCGGTCAGGGTCATCATAGATGAGGGCCAGAGCCCCGAAAAACCTCTTCATAGACTGGAGACAAACCGAATCCTGCGGTAAAGAAAACGCCCAGGATTGAGGATCTCCCTGCAGTAGAGAGATCTCAATTCCTACTCGCTGCTCCTCACTTCCGGAAGAGTAAGGACCAAGTTTAAAATACAGTTTGCAGGCCTCGTTGAATACAATAAATTGTCCTTACCTCCTCAAAACCTGTTCAGGAGGGCAGGGCTGCCACCAGGAATTTCAGGGCCCCATACTGACAACATTTTCGGGCCCCCTTGAGACTTCGCCCAGGCTCCACCCCAGCTCCCCCTTCATCCCTCGAACCTTCTACAGTCCCACTGCCCACTCTTTGAAAAACTCCACTTCTGATCCACGTCCTTACCAATCACACATTACCAGTTCCCATTGAACACCAGATCACACACATTGCCAGCAGCTTTTGTTTTGGCCAAAAGATTTTTAAAGCCGCCACCATGATAAGGTAGACTCTTCTGGCCGGGCTCTACTCTACTCTAACCTATTAAACATTTCGTAAACTATCCAATACTCTTTTTAGGTATATTTTTATTTATTTTTCTTTAAGGGAATGTGTCATATACATTTTTCAAAATGACCAGTAATGCCACATGCAAGGTTCAAATACCACCACAACATGACCAGACCACATATTACCACCACATAGTGACCGAATAATACCACATACAAGGGACAAATACCGCCACACCATGACCACATATTACCACCACATAGTGACCGAGTACTACAATACTGACCATTAATAAAAAAAACACAATACTAATATTGCTATAAGTGCCATTATACACGGGAGCTCTGTACATGGTATACAGTGTATAATGTAAGTGTACAGGTAATATAGTGATCACCAGTGACATTATACACAGGAGCACTGTATATAATGTCAGTGTACAGGTAATACAATGATCACCAGTGACATTATACACAGTAGCCCTGTACATAGTACATAGTGTATAGTGTGTATAGTGTCAGTGTACAGATAACACACTGACTCACCGGTGACATCCCTAGGTGAAGTCCTTCATCTTCGCTTTTCTCCTTCATCCAGCACAGACCACCATCACTTCTTCCAGTCAGGACTCGTCTCTGCATAAAATAACACACAGTTATCTAGAGCACATTCCCCAACTTTTACATTACACAGCTGAAAACAGACATGCTCCCACCATTAATATATAATTAGTCATTATGCAGCCCACCATTCCAAATATAAATTGTAATCCACCACTGTGCCCCCACTAACTGTAAATAGCCACTTCCCCACCTAATGAATATATGAATTAATTAGAATCTGTACTCTTTCCCCCAATTTATTACCAGTCACACTCCTGCATCATCAACTCCCCCTACTCTGTACTTCCTGCTCCCCCGATTCATTATATTTGCATGCACTCTCTGTCCCAATTCATTATGTCATGTCCGTGCTCTTCCCACCCCCACCCTCTATTCATCATTTCCTCTCCCCCACTCCCAATTCATAATGGGCTCTCCCCACCCCCCCCCACTCCCAATTCATCATGTGCTCTCCCCACTCCCATCTTCCAATTCACCATTTGCTCTCCCCACCCTCCACTCCCAATTCACCATGTGCTCTCCCCCCACCCTCCCCTCCCAATTCTCCATGTTCTCTGCACACCCTCCCCTCCCAATTCTCCATGTGCTCACCCCGCCACTCCCAATTCTCCATGTGCTCACCCCCACTCCCAATTCTCCATGTGCTCACCCCCACTCCCAATTCTCCATGTGCTCACCCCCACTCCCAATTCTCCATGTGCTCATCCCCAACTCCCAATTCTCCATGTGCTCTTCCAACCCTCCACTCCCAATTCTCAATGTGCTCACCCCCCTACTCCCTATTCCTCATGTGCTCACCCCCACTCCCAATTCTCCATGTGCTCATCCCCCACTCCCAATTCTCCATGTGCTCATCCCCCCACTCCCAATCAATTCTCCATGTGCTCATCCCCCTACTCCCTATTCTTCATGTGCTCACCCCCCACTCCCAATTCACCATGTGCTCTTCCCACCCTCCAATCCCAATTCTCATGTGCTCACCCCCCCACTCCCAATTCCCCATGTGCGCTTCCCACTCTCCATGTGCTCATCCTCCCACTCCCATTTAATTAATTTTATTTAAAAAAATAGTCATACTTACCTATCATACGATCCCTGCAGTAGTCTGCAGCATCCTGGCGCTCCTAGGGTCACTGCACCAAGCGGCGGTACGCCGCCAGCTCTCTCCTGACTTCTGGTCAGGTGACGGCACGTACGCGCTGTCACCTGACCAGAAGTCAGGAGAAGTATGGGAGAGCTACTGGAGCTGCACAGCTGCTGAGCTCCGGTAAGGAACTCAGCGCCGAGATGTGCACTGCCTTTGGCAGCGCACGCCCTTGAGCTCGGCACTTTGTTACAGCATGGGACCCCGCGAGCAGAAGCACAAGAGGGGGAGCCCCGACTGGGCCCGGACCCCCTCTGTACTGCTGCTCACAGGGTCTGATACAGCAGTAAGGGCAGTAATGCCCTGATGGCGGCCCTCTGGGAGGGAAACCTTGGGTTCAGGCTGGACAGGCCTATCTGCAGAGACCCCCCACATTAGTGACCTATAGCCGCTGATGCTGTTGCTGAACCTCACAGCGGAGGTCATTCACCTCCAGAGACAGGCTGCGCAGCCGCTCTACAAGCTTTGCAACTGAACCCATACCAAGGAGAAAGGAAAAAAAACACGTCCGAAAAAAATCCACACGATTAAACCAAAGTGTCAGATTTTTTTGTTGTGTTTTTTTCTCTAAATGTGCACTGCCGGTGATAATGTCATGCAAGGTGTGTGAAAGACTAAGTGCAACATAAAGGGAAGGGGAAAGGGACCCCAGACTCTAGGGAAAGGGGGGAGTGGAGACTTCCTAGGCTGATCTGATATCACCCTGTGTCCACTAACGTCCCTATATTGGTTCTTCACCAATCGCCACACGCAAACCTAAACCCTATATTTCCCTAGGGCTTGGCCCTGGAAAGGGAAGGGGGGATGAGGACTAGTCGATCCCCACTAACAACTAAAGGCAACAAGGGAGACAAATACGGGGGAAAGTAGCTTAGCTTTAGCTGACTTCAAAGAGATAACTCCAAGCGTCATCCTAGCACCACAGAGGAAGATAGCAGTCTGAGAGCTCCAATAATTCACAAAGAAACATGGGAGTATCACCGACACCTTCCTGCTGCAAAGTGAAACTATTTAAACACCCAAACCAGGGTGTCAATTAGCAGGAAGGAGGTAGCCGCTGGGTCCTATAGTGAAACAGCTAAGAAGGTGTCTTTAATGCCAAACGAAGAGATCTTCTGCAACTAACTGCAGGGCGACTGCCTGTCACATCTGACACACCCGTGACACAAAGTCACTTCAAATGTGATGTTTTCCCTAAAAAAATGGTTTTGTAAATTTTGTTGGAAAAAGGAGAAATTGCTGGTCAACTTTTAACCCTTATAACTTCCTAACAAAAATAAATTTGGACATTTGGGAAATGTTATTTATTACCTATTTTATGTGACATATATCTCTGATTTAAGGGCATAAAAATTCAAAGTTTGAAAATTGCTAAATTTTCACAATTTTCGCCAAATTTCTGTTTTTTTCATAAAGTAACGCAAGTCATATCGAAGAAATTTTATCACTATCATGAAGTACAGTATGTCATGAAAAAACATTCTTGTAATCAGGGGGATCTGCTAAAGCTTTCCAGAGTTATTACCTCATAATGTTACACTGGTCAGAATTGTAAAAATTGGCCTGGTCATTAACATGCAAACCACCTTCGGGGGTAAAGGGTTAAGAAAACCCTCCTACAATGCACTCATTACCTGTATTTACTGCACCTGTTTGAACTTGTTACCTGTATAAAAGATACCTGTCCACACACTCAATCAATCTCACTCCAACCTGTCCACCATGGCCAAGACCAAAGAGTTGTCTAAGGAAACAAGGGACAAAATTGTAGACCTGCACAAGACTGGGATGGGCTACAGGACAATAGCAGATTGGTGAGAAGGCAACAACTATTGGCACAATTATTAGAAAATGGAAGAAACACAAGATGACTGTCAATCTTCCTCAGCTGGGAGCTCCATGCATGTTCTCACCTCATGGGGAAAGAATGATTCTGAGAAAGATCAGGAATCAGCCGAGAACTACACGGGAGGATCTGGTCAATGACCTGAAGAGAGCTGGGACAACAGTCTCAAATATTACGGTTAGTAACACACTACGCCATCATGGATTAAAATCCTGCAGGGCACTCAGGGTCCCACTGCTCACGCCAGCACATGTCTAGGCCCATTTGAAGTTCTCTAATGACCATCGGATGATCCAGAGGAGGCATGGGAGAAGGTCATGTGGTCAGATGAGACCAAAATAGAACTTTTAGGTATCAACTCCATTCGCTGTGTTTGGAGGAAGAAGGATGAGTTCAACCCCAAGAACACCATCCCAACCGTGAAGCATGGTGCAGTACACATCATACTTTGGGGTGCTTTTCTGAAAAGGGGATGGGATGACTGCACCGTAAGGAAGGGAAGATGGATGAGGTCATATATCGTGATATTTTGACTTCCTTCCCTGAGTAAGAGCATTGGAGGTGAGTCGTAGCTGGGTCTTCCAGCATAACAATGACCCCAATCACATAGCCAAGGCAACTAAGGAGTGGCTACTTAAGAAGCCAGTCTCCAGACCAGAGCCCAATAGAAAATTTTTGGAGGGAACTGCAGCTCAATATTGCCCAGCGACAGCCCCAAAACCTGAAAGATCTGGAGAAGATCTGTATGGAGGAGTGGGCCAAAATCCCTGTTGCAATTGTGTAAACTTGGTCAAGGACTACAGGAAATGTCTGACCTCCGTAATTGCAAACAAAGGTTTCTGTACCAGATATTAAGTTCTGTTTTTCTATTGTATCAAATACTTATTTCATGCAATAAAATGCAAATCAATTATGTAAAATTCATACAATGTGATTTTCTGGATTCTTTTTCAGTTTCCGTCTTTCACAGTGGAAGTGTACCTACGATAAAAATTACAGACCTCTCAATTCTTTGTAGGTGGGAAAACTTGCAAAATCAGCAGTGTATCAAATACTTATTTTCCCCACTGTATAAGTGACACATTCCCTTTAAAGGGTTTCCACAGGAAAAGAAAATGTCATTGCAAATATATTCCTAAACAACTTAAATTAGCAAATCATACTTGTTTTGTCAAATGAGGTAATCACTGTAGTATATAAGAATGGCCACCAACATGTTACAAAGACAGAAACCTATCCAAGAATGTTAATAGGACAGAAGCCTATGAGCATGTACAGTAGGAAACGTCACTACTGTCACCAGGAGATAAACTATACCACACATTTCAAGCTCCAGGTCACAACAGATGGTCAGCATTTAAAAAGACAGGTTGGATAGCAATGTGAGCAGCCTCTTCTTACCTCAAGACTCATGGTAGCTACAGTATTAAATCAGATAGACTGGGTGATCAGCAGTGTGAGCAGCATCATCTTACCTAGCAACTTGGGATCCGCAATATGAGATCAGATAGACATGATGGCCAGCAGTGCGAGCAGCTTCTTGTTACGTCAGCACCACTGATATCACCAGTAGTATATCAAATAGACAGGGTGGACAGCAGTGTGACCTCAGCACCACTGGTATCTTCAGTATTAGATCCGATAAACAGGGTGGAGTGATGTGTGAGCAGCCTCTTCTTACCACAGCAGAACTGGTATCTCCAGTATTAGATCAGATAGACGTGGTGGACAGCAGTGTGAGGACCTTCTTCTTACCTCAGTACCACTTGTATCTCTAGCATTAGATCCAATAGACAGGGTGGACAGCAGTGTGAGCAGCTTCCTTAGCACACCTGGTATGTCCAATATTAGATCAGATAGACATGATGGAAGGCAATGTGAGCAGCTTCTTCTTGCCTCAGCAGCACCCTTGGTTTCTCCAGCATTAGATCATATACAGGGCGGACAGCATTATCTCAGCACCCATGCACTAATGCTGCATGTATCTCCTTCCCCTCCATGCAGGGACGACGACATACTCACTGCATTGGCCACGCAATGTGGTCCCAGTCATATCTCCCTGCTTCCTGCCTCTGTCTGTGTATTTCCTGGTGGTGCACCTAGTGCGCGCGCACATTTCCCTGTTATTAAAGGGGCAGCATGTGCACCTGTTAAGATGTCCCCAGCCAATAGATGGGAGGCATCTTGTATAAAAGGCACCCTTCCCAATAGGGAGGTGCCTAAGCACCATTGATTCATTGGTTAGTTAGTTTGGAACTAGTGAGTTGTTAGGTCCTCTGGTCCTTGTGTGGCCAGGTCCTGTAACCAAACCCCTGGCCAGCACTCGAACCTGCTTCCCTGTTCTATGCGTGGCCAGTATCTGAACCTGCTTCCCTGGTCCGTGTGTGGCCAGTGCCTGAACCTGCTCCCTTGGTTCATATGTGGCCATTGCCTGAACCCGAACCCCTGGTCCTTGTGCGGCCAGTGCCTGAGCCTACTTCCCTGGTCTGTGTGTGGCCAGTGGCTAAACCTGCATCTGGCGGTATCCGAACTCTGAAGCCACTCTGGCGGAACCTAAACCTGTTCCTGAGACCTGTGTGTCTGAACATGTATCTATGCTAGTGTTCCGAGTTGTCCGGACAGTTATGTCAGTAGCCGTCCTGCCCAAGGAGTAGTCTGAACGGAGCCCAAGCCCAGTCTGTGTCTGCGTACCTCACCTCTTGGGTCAGCAGCTGCAATACCGGGGACTGCCTAGGAGGGGTACCTGTCAGCTATCTGCAGCTCAAGCCTGACTCCACCATCAGGAGCTCCAGTGAACACCAGGTAGCCGCTTAGCTACGCCCCTCCTAGACAAGCCGGGCTGCGTGGCACAGTAGGTCCACGAACCACGTGGGCTTCCTGCATGTGTGACATCCAGTATTAGATCAGATAGACTGGGTGGACAGCAGTGTGAGCAGTCCTCTTGACTCATCTGTTTAATTATACAGTATAATTGTTTAATCAATCAAAAACAATGCTAGAGAATCTTTTCTTAGAATGCTATGTTGTGCGATTACTCTATTACTCTTAGAAATGTTTGATAACTAGGTAGGGATCTATTGATTCTATGAAAATATTGCAAAATGTTTTAACTCGATACACAATTGGATCTTGCAGTATTACATCATGCAGTTAAGTCATAGAGACCATAGTCACGGCTAAGCAGCCATATATGCACTATGTATGAGGGGATCGATCTGTGGCAGATCGAGTTCGAGTTGAATTTCATGAAATTCACTGTTTCACAAGAATTCGTACACTTTGAGATTTGATTCACGGTTTGAGAAAAAACTTGCCCTCCACCATTTCCCACAGGCTAATGTTGTTTAGCATCGCCGCATAGGTTTCCCCATAATGCCCTGCATCTTTGAGATCTAGTGGATTATCATACCTTGTACAGTGGTGATCAATACCTGAGTCATCACAGATCAGTGGTTCCCAATGGAGAACAGTTTACAGAGCAGAGTTGTTTTCCATCTCCAGAGTCACTGAGTAATTCTCTCTCTCCTATAGAGTGTAAGCTCTTATGGTCAGTGGGGTTCTCTCTCTCCTGTAGAGTGTGAGCTCTTATGGTCAATAGGGTCCTCTCTCTTCCTGTAGAGTGTGAGCTCTTATGGTCAGCAGTGTTATCTATCTCTCTCTCCTGTATAGTGTAAGCTCTTATGGTCAGTAGCGTCATCTCTATCTCCTGTAGACTGTAAACTATTATGGTCAGCAGGGTCCTCTCTCTCCTATAGAGTGTACATCAACAGGTGGATATGGCAGAAGAAAGGTGTATAGATATCCATGCTCCTCCGTAAGAAAAGATGATCCGGTGATCAAAAGGGTTAATGGAAATATTTTTTATCAATACACTACATTCATACGCGTTTTACGTACGTCCTGTCCGCTTCTTCAGTGAGTAGCTATTCAATGCGTTTCTCCTTGCTATGAGTTTCATCAGGAGTAGGTGTAACACGTAATGTTATAGAAGAAAAAGAAAATAGATCACTTAGCTAGTCAGAGGCCTTTACATGTGGCATTACGTGTAGCAGGGAGACAGTGCTCAAACAAATGGTCTGCTCAGATTAGCTCCACTTCCCTTTAAGTAGTTCCCTAGATCTTGGCCACATCCCACATCCAAAGCCAAATAGAGGCTTGAAAAACAGAGACCCCGATTATCTCTAGGCACTGCATGTGTTTGCGTTCCATATAAGCTGAAAAAAGGAAAGAAACTGTGCATGTTGGTGTCCGGTTCGCGTGGCACGGCAGAATGTACCATGCATGACCAGAAAGGGGCCCACACAATGCGCACCATCGCACGTTTCAGATACGCACACTTCCGGTAAAGCGCATCGCGCATGCCCGGAAGTGTGCGCTCCACTGTTTGTTCCACCGTGCACGCCCGAGAAGCCCATTTCCAGCAGATGGAGGTCATGTTTAACAGGGGAGGTGGCATATTGTGTTGCGCATGAATAGAAGAGTGCACTCCATGTCACCTTAAGTCTGTGCTTATCATTAGATGAATACTATGTGCAACAGAAAGGGTAACACAGGTGCTAAAGATAAAGGCACATTTGTTTACATATTCGATCGCTTAATATGCCCGTGACATATATTATAACCCACAGAGAATCAAAAATAATGGCACTCATGATCAAAAAGAAGGGAGACAGTACCCTATAAAATATACTCTTACACATCTTAGCATGCCTAAAATAGGCTATCTACTGGTATCATATATGAACCTAGAGCACCATAATTGGTTAAGTTTTCACCATTTACGGTAATAGGAGACAGAAGCTTTTTTTCTCTTTTTTATGGATGCTATTATCATCTACGAGGTCCCAGCATCTTCACCATCAGAAGTAACCTGGGGAGCAGGGATTGCTAGGGCGCCCCTAGAGTTAGGAACAGGGTAGATGCCCCTGTTCCCGACTTGTCAGACAACGGCATCATGACAGTAAGCTCTTATGGTCAGTAGGGTTCTCTCTCTTTTTCTTCTATACAATGTAAGCTCTTGTGGTCAGTAGAGCCCTCTCTCTCTCGTGTAGAGTGTAAGATCTTATGGTCAGCGGGGTCATCTCCTATACAGTGTAAGCTCTTATGGTCAGCGGGGCCCTCTCTCTCCTGTAGAGTGTAAGCTCTTATGGTCAGCAGGGTCATATCTCTCTGTCTTGTAGAGTGTAAGCTCTTATGGTCAGTAGGGTCCTCTTTTTCTCGTGTAGAGTGTAAGCATTTATGGTGAGCGGGGTCCTTTATCTCCTATATAGTTGAAGCTCTTATGACCAGCAGGGTCCTCTCTCTCCTGTAGAGTGTAAGCTCTTATATTCGCCTAGGGTCCTCTCGCTCTCCTGTAGAGTGTAAGCTCTTATATTCAGTAGGGTCCTCTCTCTCTATTGTAGAGTGTAAGCTTTTATGGTGAGCAGGGTCCTCTTTCTTCTATAGAGTGTTAGCTCTTATGGTCAGCGGGGTCCTCTCTCTCCTGTAGAGTGTAAGCTCTTATGGTCAGCAAGGTCCTCCTGTAGAGTGTTAGCTCCTATGGTCAGCGGGGTCCTCTCTCTCCTATAGAGTGTAAGCTCTTATGGTTAGCGGGGTCATCTCTCTCTCTTTCTGCTATAGAGTATAAGCTCTCATGGGTTTTCGCTCTCCTGTATAGAGTAAGCTCTTGTAGTTAGCAGGATTCTCTCTCTCTCTCCTCTCCCCCACGTGTATTTCCCAAGCAATTACAAGCTTTGCAGTATGGAAATTTGCGCAAATTTATTTTCTGCAAATCAAATTTTGGGGGAAAATTCCACAAATAAAGCAAATTCAAATTTAAAAAGATCCACTCATCTCTAGCACTATGCTATACAGCGGTTTATAACTAAAAACTTTTACTCGCAATATAAACTTGGAGATTTCTTTCAGTTTCTACAAGTACCAATGTGCACAAAATCTGCAGCAGGTGTGATTGGTGGAAGAGTACTGTGAGAGTCCTAGGCTTCAGTTCAACAGCTGGTAACACGCATATTGCCAATGTCTATAATTTCCCTCTTTGTAAACAGCAGATTCCATAGTCAGACTAATTGTACGTTGCTATTACATGTACAAGTGAATTTCCGAGTAAATAATGAATAATTAAAAGAACAGCTTTTGGACAACAGGAGTCCTTGTTAATTTATGAACCTCTGACTTCCAACAAAGATGTGTAGCTGCTGCAGATTTAGAACGGAAATTTTTTCCTTTTGTGCTGATTTTTTATTATTGAAAGGAGCTTCTATTTTTCGTCAGCTATTCCTCTTGTAGAGTAAATCTAACCTGCCAGAAAGAACAAATTGTGCACATTTTTCTTATTCCTAATGAGTTCATAAAAAGTCATGAAAATATTAATATTTTATGATATATTTATTATTCTTCCTAGCCAACATGTTCAATCCCGAGTGATATTTTTTAAAAAGAGTTTCTCACAAATAAGTCTACTTTTCTGCAATTGCATTAGAAAATGTTCTAGGAATGTTGTAGAACCTAGAAAAAATAAAGCTTTAATGTGTTATATCTCCACACAACAAATTGTAATGACACTGTCACGGTTCCACCCCCCAGTGTGTCTGGGATGCAGTTACTGACAGCTCGGCCATCCAATCTGGTGTGGGGGCGTGCTGGAGCTGTCACTACTTTGACAGCTCAGCCATCCAATCTGGTGTGGGGGCGTGCTGGAGCTGTCAGTACTTTGACAGCTCGGCCATCCAATCTGGTGCGGGGGCGTGCTGGAACTGTCAGTGTGTTGATTGACAGCTCGGCTGTCCAATCTGGGATTGGGAGGCACTGGCTATTTCCAGGTGTTCATTATTCCAGGTGACTACAAGGCTACTTAACTGGGCTGTTTGTCCCAGACCTCTGCCAGACATACATTCAGCTAGTGTGAGGTTTGTGCTCTGTGCCTAGTGTTCTGTGCATTGATCTTCTGTTGCCTGACCTTGGACCTTGTTCTGACCATCCGTCTGTTTAACCCCTTCTGCTCTGATCCGCTAACCTCTTGGTATTCTGACTAACAGAATGTTATCTGACTACGCCTTTGTTTCTTCCCTCTGTTTATGACGTACCCTCCTGGCTTTTGACTTCAGGCTCCTTGACTATCCTGTCTAATTGCTTGCCCGTGAAAAGTGACTCAGCGTCACAGACACACTCTGTACGTATTTTTATGTTCTTAATATACATGGAAAGGTTTAGTTCTACCTTTTTGTTTCATCTTACTTTATTTCCTTCCTTTACCTCATTCTCTCCCATTCTTCCCAACTTCCCTTTTTTTCATTTTCTCCCAACCTTCTCTCCCTTCATTCCTTCCCTCTCCCCATTCTTTCTTTACAGATAACAAGGTTTAGGTCTTCATTCTCTTCCATTCTTAATTACTTTTTTCCTTCAATTCCCTCTTTCCTCCTTCCCACCCTTCTTTCCATTCCTTTGCTTCCCACTCTTCCCTTTTTTTTCCTTACTTCCTTTTCTTCTCTCCCTTCTTTCCTTTTTTCGTCTTCTTTAGAGCAAGCAAAAGTTTAAATCCATCCTTCCTTCTTTCCTTCTCTCATGTTCTTTCAGTTTAATCATTTTTCTTTTTCTTGTCTTGTTTCCTCTAAGTCATCACTTTCTTTTCATCATTCTTTCTTTCCTTCCTTTTCTTCCTTTTCTTCCCAACCTCTTTTCCTTTCCTCTTATCTTTCTTTTCAAATTTTCATCTCTTGTCTTCCCTCCCATGTCTCCCTTTCCACCTTTTTCTTCCCTCATTCATTTACTTTTTACCTTTTCTTCCATCCCATTACTTCCCTTCTTTCACTTCCTGCCTTTCCTTTCTTACTGCCTTTCCTCCTCTCCCTTCAGTCTCTTTCCTCCATCCTTCCACTCTTAGCTTTCCATCAATCAATGGCTTAAGTCTTCTCCTTCCATCCATTTTTCATTCTATAACTCCTTTATAAATTCACTTTAATCAGTAAAGTAAAACATCTTCAGCCAGGAAGTTGATGTAAAGATAAATCAGTAGCCACAAATGTCACACTTCTAAACCACGTGTAGGTTTCAAGACACAAGTGCTATAAATGCTTAAAATACATAGTATAAAATTATTAATGCACTGAATGCAAACCCACAAATGAACCAACTACCAACATTAAATTGGCTTTTCGAGGTCGGAAGACAATGGAGGAAATATAATAAAATAACAAAACTACTTATACTTCCCCAATGCTCCAGTACTCCTGCTCTGCTGGTCTCCTTTAGTGTTTACTTGCTGTCGAGAGGGAGACCGTATATTTGCATTTAATGGCCTCAATGTTTTCTTAACAGGAACAGCTTGTAACTCTGACTAGTAGAGACAGTAATGAATGGGAAACTCCATATTCCCAGATGGGAAAAGCCTTTGCAGTATACCATTGGTAAATTTATTTTCCAAAACCATCCAGTAAGCTTTAAAATATTTAAAAAAAATAAATTTACAAATCCTCCACTACTCCGCTTCTAGTGCTGTCCGGGTGCCGCCGCAGGTACCCTACTTCTTCTTCCATTCATTTGGACTTGTGACCACTGCAGACATGTATCTATAAGACCAGATGATGATGTGCAAAGCCATTTATATGTTGTCCTGGACCTGCAGACATGTGATCACTTTGGATGCGGGAGTCACATGCCCATTTGGCTAGGGAAGGAAGTGCGGAGACCAATTGGTACCAAGGTCACGATGGAAAAGGAACTACTGGAAATTAGTAAATTGAGAATATTTTCTTTTATTATTTTTAAGTATGCTGGGTGGTTTTGGAAAAAAGAAAGCAGGGGTGGACAAACCTTTTAAGCAGTTGTCTTATTAGCTACCTCAATGCTGCTTGTCAAGGTATCTTTATTTCCAAGTGAAGGACCCTTTCTAAATTTTCTATATGACCTCATAAGATATGAGGTCAATTCACTATTTCACCAATGAAAAAATGAATAGGATGCTGCATATATACAGCAGTCAGTGGACTTGTAGGATTCAGAAAGGTTATATCTGGGGACATCTCTTGGGTTGATCATACTTTAAGATATGCCTTTGCAGTAGCGCTCCTTACAGGATGTTTGTACTTAATGTTTGTTTATGAAAACAGATATTCATTCCTGTTTCATTCTCCAGTAAATACCACAACCCGACATAATTTCCTGTAGTAAGAAAATCAGTTGGAGATAGAACGGCTGCTTCCTGTGGTTTATCTACATTATATAAAATATTCCCATTAATTGTTAATTCGTTACACAGGCGGCAAGACTGGGAATATTGCCATATCCAGACCTAGCATTGTGGCAGTGGAAGCGCAGGAGTTGCTGATAGCAGTGCTCCCCCGATACCTGTACAGCTGTGTCTGCTATTTGGCACAGAGAACAAAATATATAAAGCTCCTTCAGCTAAGCACAGCAAAAAAAGACAAAACGCTTGATAAAAAAGTACAAAATAACAGATGCTTCAATTTCATACACAGCAAGTTACAGCTTGACCTGCTTTCTTCAGTATACCGTCCTGAGAGGTGAAAGCAATAGATGGGATTTAGGACTTTCTCAACTTTGGTAGATCACCAATGGCTCCTCCATAACCACTAACAATCTAAGGTAGCCTTTATCTTCGGGTTAACTCCCTCAACTCAGTTTTTACCATCTTAAAGGGGTTGTTCAAAATAAATAAATAAAAACAGCGGAAGATGTTATAAAACGAAAAAAAAACCTCTGCATGCTGTCAATCATCAGTCAATTGTTTAATACCAATGCACAATGCACAACCATGATGCCAATAGTATGGCACTTGACCTTTGTTTGGCTGCAGCGGTCAAATGATGGCCACTTGTATACAAAGACCGAGAAGCGCAGCGGAGCATGTGGATTGGATCTGAAGAGGAGAACAGTATTTGTTTTATATTTGCTACTATTAATATGGGTTGTTCTTCCCAGAAGTTGGAAACATTACATTACAGTTATAAAGTGTGTCTTGCGCTAGTAAGATTATGCCTTATTGTAAAAGTAAGATGGTTAGATTACTATAAATATTGAAAATATAGGTATATTTTACACGCAATTTTTATTTTTAAAATAAGAATCACATTAAAAATTAGGAAAGGAAGATAAGAGTTATAAAAAGTGATTCCTGAAGGGTAAAATGAAGCTCTATGCGGGATTCTTTTTGCAGTAGGCCCGTGGATTTTTGAGCTGATTGAAGTTGAACGTTGTGGGGATAGTCTAGGTGGTTTCCTGGATTAAAGTAGAGGGGGAGAAAGGGGTTAGTGAGTGGGTTTACTCACCACATGGCCGAAAAGAGAGTTTACTTGGTTTAGGTGTAAATCGGGGTTGGATCCATAGCGTGAGACAATTTTGATAGTCGTGGTAAGTAGTAGTAAATCCCAGATTGTGGACAGCTCATATGAGGAGCATGGCCTGGAGGGTACTGAGTAGAGTAAGTATTTGTTTAGGCTCAGTTAAGTACATAAATAGGTAAGTAAATCAAGAATTGAGTGCATGAATAGCAATGTAAAAAAGGGTTCAGTTACCTGTAGGGCGTGTATATAGAGATTCAGGGCTATGCGGGCTTGAGGTGGTCACTGGAGAGCTCGTTCGGTGCTGTTACAAGACGCACCAATCCTGCGACGCCGAGGACACCCCGCACTGGAACATTTCCAGACGAATCCACAACTGTAAGTGACGGAGCAGTGCTCTGATAGAGATTTTAGAACTATTCACTGCACCACATTGTGCATGCACTGCATTAACAGCACAGGACCGGAGTATTGTTACCCACAGCACGCCAGTTACTGCTAGTATCCTAGTCCTAGGATAGGCTGCAGCTAAGGTAATACCACTCTGATTGCAACACAAGGAGAGCATAATTACCACCGAAACGAGCTCTCCAGTAACCGCCTCAAGCCTGCATAGCCCTGAATCTCTATATACACGCCCTACAGGTAACTGAACCCTTTTTTACATTGCTATTCATGCACTCAATTCTTGATTTACTTACCTATTTATGTACTTAACTGAGCCTAAACAAATACTTACTCTACTCTGTACCCTCCAGGCCATGCTCCTCATGCTCCTCATATGAGCTGTCCACAATCTGGGACTTACTACTACTTACCACGACTATCAAAATTGTCTCACGCTATGGATCCAACCCTGATTCACACCTAAACCAAGTAAACTGCACTCTCTTTTCGGCCATGTGGTGAGTAAACCCGCTCACTAACCCCTTTCTCCCCCTCTACTTTAATCCAGGAAACCACATAGACTATCCCCACAACGTTCAACTTCAATCAGCTCAAAAATCCATGGGCCTACTGCAAAAAGAATCCCGCATAGAGCTTCATTTTACCCTTCAGGAATCACTTTTTATAACTCTTATCTTCCTTTGCTAATTTTTAATGTGATACTTATTTTAAAAATAAAAATTGCGTGTGAAATATACCTATGTTTTCAATATTTATAGTAATCTAACCATCTTACTTTTACAATAAGGCCTAATCTTACTAGCGCCTTCATACTTTTTATCTGTAATTGCCACTTTACATTACAGTTGTTACATTAACTCCTTGAGAGTTCTTCTCACTTCAGATGCTGCAGACCTAAGGTTTGAGCCTGACACAGCTTGTCACCTGAAGCCTATATTTGTACTGATATTTTCCAAATCCCCAGATGACCACACAAAACATATTCCTTTCAGACTGATAATGCACCAATTTCTGTTCCATCAATGATCGCCCATAAAAGCTCTGCAAGCAAACCCCTATTCCAGCCCCACTACACAAAACTAAAACCACTCCCAACCATGGTGTCAGCCGCTATGTATCATGCTACCAGATCTAAATTGGAGATAAACTATAGGAACAAAAGTGTTAGGATGCACTAAATTCAGGTTTTTCATTCAGTCTCATTTCCTCAAGTGCATAAAATCCAGCTCCTTACAATGCAGTCTTCCCTTACAAACATTTGTGAATGAATGGTTAGTTCCAAAGAGATCACTGAATTTGGTGGTATTATCGAGAAGTTGAAGCATTTAGGAAGCAAAACAAGTCAGTCAAGAAGTGGCAAAAAAACTAAAGTTACAGAATGGGGTTGCCAAGTGCTGAGACATATAGTGCAAAAAGAGTTCCAAACCTCCTTCATTAACATAGCACAAAACCTGCAAACCGAGAACTTTATGAGATGGGTTTCCATGACCAAGCAACTGCATACAGTCCTTACATTACCAAGCACAATGCCATATGATGGAGGGAGTAGTGTAAAGCTAGCGGGCACTTGACTCAGTGGAAACATGATCTGTGAACTGTAAATGATGTTTCTCTATTTGTACCAGTCAGGGTTTGGCAAAAACCAGGATAATGACTTCCTGACTGCATTGCGACAATTGTAGACTTTGGAGTAGGAAAGATGCTAGGAGGTTGTTTTTCAGAGGTTGGCTTTGGTCCCCTAGTTCCAGCAAAGGGAAATCTTAATACTTCAGCATACAAGGACATTTTGGACAATCGTTTGCTTCCAACTCTATGGAACAGTTTCGAAAAATCTTTTTTCAGTTCCAGTATGATTCTGCCCCATTGCACAAAAGTAAGGTCCATAAGACATGTTTAGGTGAGTTTCGTAAGGAAAACCTTGACTGGCTGCCCAGTGCCCAGACCTCAAACACCTTTGGGATGAACCAGAACGGAGCTTGTGCGCCAGGCAAAATTCCCACAGACACATTCCAAAATCTTACACAAAGCCTTCTCAGAAGAATGGAAACTGTTATAGCTACAAAGGGAGGACCAACTCCATATCAACTTCTATGGATTTAGACTGGGATGTCATACAAATTACATTTACAGGAACTGTTAAGTGCCCTAACACTTTTGTCCATAGAGTGTATGTTGAAGACAACTTTTGATTTCTGAGGAACCCCCAAAAGCAGGGAAAGCATAAGGCCTTTAAACAGCAGCCTATACTATACAATACTTAGTCATCCACATGGAAATAAAGAGGAATATATAGTACATGACCCGATCATTATCTCAACCTTCGCTCTTGTTATCCATACAAATTAAACGTGGAATACTGATTATATAAATATATTATATTCCTACCTTAGTTCATTTTCAATATGAAAGCCCCTTTTCCTTCCAAGTTCCATCAGAAAATTCCTCCTGCTTGTCCCCATTTTCCTTTCTAACAAATACAAGATGATTTCTTTGAACTTTACTTCATAGCGGTAAAAAGCAGAGGAAATATGGACAAGTTTGGGTTTCTTCTTTATAGGAACCAACACTGATGTTCTGACTAGGTCCATGATATCAACTTAATGCCAGCCTGATGACTGTGCCAACTATTCCACTGGCAGCTGCCTTTTTTTTATATCCACCCCCCCACCCATTGGTTTCAGTTTTCCTGCCAGGTTGGTGGTTTGTTTATAGTAGATCTTGTACATCTGCACAGATATTCTCTACATTTACCAGAAAGTAAAATTATTTTATATCAGAAAATGTCTTAGCAGATGTTTTTTCAATTCTATGGCAACTGTAAGACTCCTGTCCTAGATACATGTATGATGGAAATGTATACATCAAACACTTTTGTAATGTGATACTATAATTCTGTGCTAAGTTACGAAATGAGCATCAGTCGTGGGAATCTGTGATCAAATTGATGGAATTAGACAAATTTGATGAAGGAGCTACCATACTTTACAACGAGAACTAAACCACGGTCCGTACTGTTGGTCCTCAACATTATCCTATGCCACTTGCCTTACTGTAAGGCTTATATGTTCGATATTCCTTTTAAAGATGTTCTCTATATGTTTTTTTAAGACTGGATCCCAAGCGAGGAAACATTAATATTGTTAGCTCAAGGTATGTACAAATTTATTGTCATGTAGATGGTTCATGACCTCCGTGCTACTAAACAGAGCTTTTTGTGCTAAAGCTTATAATCTACACGCCCCCATGAACATTAACCAACATTGATCAAACCCGCCGATATTGACAGGCTTGGCCAACAGTCTAATGTGTATGAGACCCCTCGACAAATTATGTCCTGTAGGGATTGTACTCACTCAGGTGCGATGAGAAGCAAAAAGGAGGCATGTTCCTTTAAATGTCCATAGCGGTTTATTATCTTCATAAACCGACAAAAGAAAAGAATGCAAACAAACAGCCTTTGGTTCAGGCAAAACGCAAAAGAAAGACAGTCCTTTTAGCAAAGTCTCTGGTAAACCAGACCTGTGGTCACACAGGCCGGTAAGCATTCAGCACACAGCTCAGTCTGGAGGCAACACACAGGAGTCCTTCTCCCTCCAAACACACAGCCCATGTGACAAACAGCAGCCTCCATTATATAGGTTGGAAACCACACCCAGAGGTGAGGTATGTGGGCTTCTGGACCTGCCCATCTCTCCTAGCAACCCGTACCCCGGCTCCCAGGTGCAATAATTAAACCTCTCAGTGCAGGCATGCACTAGAGAAAATACACCGGGTTACATCACAGAGATCAGCCATCGCTGCGTTACATACCTCCCATCGACTACTAGACCATTTGCCACCTTACATACCTCCCCCCTCTGCCTAAAGCCGTGGGGCTTGGTACCTTCTACCACTAGACAGGGGATTCTTGAGAGAGCATCAGCATTACCATGTAGCTTCCCTGCTCTATGTTCTACATGGAAGTTGAAATCCTGCAGGGCTAAAAATCAGCGGCTGACCCTGGCATTTTTCCCCTTTGTTTCCCCCATCCATCTGAGTGTGGCATGGTCGGATCCCAATCTAAATTCTCGACCTAGCAGAAAGTACCGCAATGTGTCCACCGCCCACTTTAAGGCCAAGCACTCCTTCTCTATGACCACATAGTTTTTCTCACAGGAGGACAGCTTTCTACTCAGGGTGCTCCTCCTCATGTATCTCCTGGGACAGGACTGCTCCTAAACCAACATCTGAGGCATCTGTCTGGAGTATAAACTCTTTCTTGAAGTCGGGGGCAACCAGGACTGGTTACCTACACAGAGCCACTTTCATCTCTTGAAAGGACGTCTCCGCTTCTGCAGTCCACTTGGCCATGGCTGATTTTGTCCCCTTCAGGAGGTCAGTCAGGGGTGCGGTCATCATGGCGAAACTTGGGATGAACCTCCTGTAGTATCCCACGATCCCCAGGAAGGCTCTAACCTGCTATTTTGACAGTGGTCTTGGCGAGGTTTGGATTGCCTCAACTTTACTGATTTGGGGTTTGATCTCACCTCTACCAACTACATAACCCAGGTATTTGGCTTCTTCTTTCCACATGGCACATTTCTTTGGGTTTATTGAAAAACCCTCCTTCCTTAGAGCATCAAACACTGCCAGGACCTTTTCCAGATGACTGTCCCAGTCCGGGCTGAAGATAACAATACCGTCCAGGTATACTGTGGCGTATTGCTTAAGGGGAGAAAGGATTCGATCCATAGCTCTCTGGAAGGTGGCAGGGGCCCCCTGCAGTCCAAACGGCATCCAGACATACTGGAAACATCCGTCCGAAAAGAAAAAGCGTAGAAAACGCAGTCTTCTCTTTGGCTCTCTGTGCCATGGTGATCTGCCAATAACCCTTAGTCAAAACCAAGGTGGTTATGTACCTCGCTGGCTCAAGTCTCTCGAACAGCTCATCGAGTGGCATGGGATATGCATCGAACTTGGAGACCTCATTCAACTTCCCATAGTCGTTACAGAACCTCCATTCCCCATCGGGCTTTGCGACCAGGACAATCGGGCTCGACCACCCACTCTTGTATTCCTCAATGACCCCGAGCTACCACATACGAGCCATTTCTTTGGAGATCAACTCTCGTCGGGCCTCAGGTATCCGATAGGGCTTCAAGTTCACCTGCACATTTTGCTCCATCAGAAGCTCATGTTCTATGACCCCTGTGCAGCCCGGCAATTCTGAGAACAGATCCCGGTTCTTCTGTAGCAACTCCCGACACTGCTGTTTCTGGGCCTTTGTTAGTGTTTACGCTATTGCAACTCCTCCAAAATCATCTTCTGGCTTGCCCAGCAAGCACGGAGCTTCCATAGCCTCTCTGTCTTGCCAGGGCTTGATGAGGTTGAAGTGGTAAATCTGGTACAGCTTACGTAGTCCCGGTTGATGAACCTTTTAGTTCACTTCACTAATTTTTTCCACCACCCCATACGGCCCTTGCCATTTGGCCAAGAACTTACTCTCCACCGTAGGAATTAGCACGAGAATTCGGTCTCCCAGTGTCACAGGTATGTCGGAGGTGACAGACAGTCGCCCTGCAGTGGCTTGTAGGAGATCCCCACGTTTGGCATTGCAGACAGCTTCCTAGATAGGAGGCTGTCTTTAGGACCCAGCGACTACCTCCCTCTGGCCTGGGTGTATATATACCTGGTCTCTACAGGTGGGCGTCGCCAGTTATACTCATATCTTCCGGGATCTTGGCTGTAGCAGCACCACGTCCTCTCTGGAGTCTTGAGGCCGTGTGCACTGTTGGAGTTCATCTAAAGCTAAGCCGTTATTTCCTTGTTTTGTCTTTCCCTATTGTCTTTAGTTGCTAGCGGAGATTGACTAGTGCTCATCTCCTTCCACCCCTAGTTGTGGCCTTTTGCCAGGGACCGCAGGGCGAGGCACGTCATCGGCGACAGCAGCGGAGGCTGTAGAGGGACATTTAGGAGAGTCAGGGTGATGCTAGTCCAGATTAGGAGGTCACTAGTGATGATCGAGCATGCTCGTTGCTCGAGATTTACGAGCATGCTCGGGCGAGTACCTATTATCTTCAGCGTGCTCAGGGGTTAAGTTTTCGTCGCTCCGTGAACATGATTTGCGACTGTTTGACAGCTTTAATACATGTGAGGAATGCTGGAAAAACAGGCATTCCTTACATGTATGTGTCGCGGCGTCATCCCCTTTGGGCCTGACCTCGTAGACTGGGTTGTCAGGGTGAATCTTCTTCACCACTCGATATGGTATCGCCTCCCAACGATGGTCCAGTTTACTCTCAAATCGTTTGGCCCTTACCAGCACACGGTCTCCTGGCTAGAGTGATCCACCTGAGGTCGGGGGCCGATCTGCATGCTCTACTTCCTGAAACTTCTGAGCGACCAATCTTCTCACCGTATGAAGCCGGCGCTTGTGCTCTCGAATCCAGGTACTCGGGCTACTGCCCGGGCCGGAGTCTTCTGAGTCTAGCTCTAGTTCAGTAATTTCTCGCCCACTCCTTCCAAACAGCAACATGTAAGGGGTGTAGCCAGTAGTCGCATGAACTCGATTATTATACACCCACACCAGCTCGGACACAAATTCGGGCCACTTCATCTTTTTGTTCGCTTCCAGCGTTCGCGTCATTTGGGTTCAGTTGGAGCGCTCGCATGCGCCGTTCCCTTGAGGGTGGTAAGGCATTGTTCGGGATCGGTCGATCCCATAGATACGGTATAGTTCATCCATCACTCATCCTTGGAAGCAGGCCCCTTGGTCAGAATGTATTCGCTTCGGGAACCCATAAATCCGGATGAAATCCTGACAGTTGGCCTTAGCTGCGGCTTCTGCTGCCTGGTCTTTGGTAGGCGTCACTACTGGGAACTTGGTGAAGTGATCAGTCATTACCAAACAGTGTCCGTAACCATTGTATGAAGTTCCGATCATCAGATAGTCGATCATCAGGACTTCCAAGGGTGCAGAAGTTCGGATGGTCTGAATGGGAGCTCTTTGTTCCGGGGGCTTGTTCAACTCACACTGGCGACATGTTCGGCAGACCCCTTCGACTTCTTGCCGCAGTTGAGGCCAATACACCAGCCGTTGCAACCACCAAAAGGTCTTCTCCACACCGAAATGAGCACCTCTTCAATGAGCTTCCTGGGCTAGCTGCGTTACCAGCGCCTCTGGAACTACTACCTGCCAGGTAACATCAAACTCTCGAGGTAGCTGGATTCTTCGGCATAGCAAGCCATCATCAGGAAGAGCCTCTCCCACTGGCCTAGGATTTGTAGGGTAGTTGGAAGGGAAGCGACCCTGGTTTCCTGGTCGGGTCTTTGACCAAGGGCGACCCATTCTCTCAGCTTTGCCAGCTCTGGGTCGGATTGTTGCAGATGTATCCACTCGTCCCATGAGCGGCCCAGAATTTGAGTGGGCCTCGGCTCCTCTCTGATCTCCTGGGTGTCGACCACAGCAGCGGCAAACTGGCTGAAATCCGGAATCTCGTCGCCTTCTAGCTCCTCATCTCTATCCCTCTTTGGCCCCATCTGAGTGACCCGGGACAGGGCATCTGCATGAGTGTTCAGGGCCTTGGACCGATAGGCAATTTTATACTGGTATTTGGACATCCTTGCGACCCACCACTGCTCTAACGCACCCAGCTTGGCATTCTCCAAGTGGGCCAAAGGGTTGTTATCTGTCCACACTTGCACTTCTGACCCCGACAAGTACTCAGCAAATTTCTCAGTCATGGCCCACACCAGTGCCAGTAGCTCCAGCCTGAACGAACTGTAGTTGACCGGATTCTTCTCCGTATCGCGGAGCGATATGCTCACATACGCAATCACCCACTCTTTTCCTCCTTGCACTTGAGACAGCACTGCTCCCAGTCCATGCAAGCTTCCATCAGTGTACAACATGAAAGACTGCGAATAGTCAGCGTAGGCCAGAATTGGGGCATCTGTTAGCGCCATTTTCAATGCTCGGAATGCCTCTTCTTGTCGTGGGCCCCACTGAATGGGCTGCCACTTGGCTCCCCCAGCCGTTCCTCTCAGCAATTCATGAGCGGGATCGCAATCTTAGCGAAGTCTTTAATGAATCTGCGGTAGTATCCAGCGAGCCCCAGGAATGCCCTCAGTTCTCTTAGATTGGCGGGTGTGGGCCACTTCTGCACGGCAGCTACTTTCTCCGCAATGGGGTGCACTCCCTCACTGGACACAGTGTGCCCCAGATATTCAATTTCCCGCTTGAAGAGAAGACACTTACGAGGCTTAATTTTCAGGCCGTGCCTCCGAAGCCGTTCTAACACTTGTTCCAGTCGGTGGAGATAATCTTCAAATGTAGCGGAATAGATAATGATATCGTCCAGATATATTAAAGTGGCTTCAAAGTTGAGGTCCCCCAAGCATCTCTCCATCAGTCTTTGGAAGGTTCCCGGCGCATTTGTTAGCCCGAACGGCATCCGATTGAACTCAAACAGGCCCATAGGGAGAACAAAAGCTGTCTTCAGACAATCCTTCTCAGCTACTGGGACCTGCCAATAGCCACTGGCCAGGTCGAGGGAAGAGAAGAACTTGGCGCTTCCTAGAGCAGACAGAGACTCTTCATTTCGGGGGAGTGGATAGGAGTCCCATACTGTACAGGCATTCAGCTTCCGATAGTCTACACAGAATCTCAGGGTACCATCCTTCTTCCGGACCAGCATGATAGGGGCCGCCCAAGGATTCTGACTTTCGCGGATCACGCTGTTCCGCAACATGTGGGCCAACAGCTCCTTCACCTCCTGGTACATTTGAGGCGGGATCTGCCGATATCTCTCTCGAATGGAAGCAGTATTTCCGGTGGGTATTTCGTGCTGAATGTCCCGAGTGCACCCGAAATCGTCTTCATGTTGTGCAAACACTCTCTGATATCGCTGTAGAAGTTGTTCGATCTGTCTTACTTGTCCAGCAGAAAACTCAGTAAGATTAGCCTCCATTTTCTCCAAGAGGTGGCGCCCAGCCAAAGGTTCTCTTTCATTCTCTTGGCTGTTGAGGGACACCTCCAGGGTCCATGGCTCGCCTTCCACAGGAGCCAGCCCTATAGCGTTAGCTCTGGTAAGGGCCTCTGGCATTATACAAACTCGCGCCACCTCTTGTCAGGGCAACTGTAAATTCGTGCCACTTAGGTTGATGCAACGCACGGGCACTCGACCCTGCCACACAGTGGCCAGGGTCCGAGCAACCAGGAGTCCAGAGGGTACTTCTTCTCCCTCCATTGGTTCAATTTGAATATCCACGCCCTTTAAGGACACATGTGCCAGCACCGGTAAAGTGAGTACAGTCTGTCCCACTGGCAGTGTTATTGTGGCTTTGGGTGGTATCGATACCTTACCAAGGTACTGAGAGGTAGCGGGCAATTTTTGAATTTGACTGACCCGCATGAGATGCTGGAATACTCTCTTGTTAGCTGGGTCATGAGTGGCGCGGGTCCAGTTGTTTTTGTTACAGCCCTCGGCCAGGAACTGTCCGACCTCCTTCAGCACATTCTTTCCCAGGGTAACAATGGGCCCATCGCCTTCGGGCCCTGTGGTCAGTACTATCCCTTTCCAACCAAGGTCCTTTCCACATGCCCGGACAGACATCCATACTACTCCCACTACTGGGATAGGTAGTTGATTAGCAGCCACCAGCTTGACAGTGGGTTCCCGCTGGGAACGAGCAACTTCAGGAAAGTGGCTTTGGAAATACGCCTCAGGCATAGTGGTCACCTGAGACCCAGTGTCCATTAGGCAGCGGATGCGCTGCCCATTAAATTCAGCCCAGATAATGGGCCTCTCAGAGACAATGTCTTCAGAGCTCCCTCTTCCACTCTCTGAAGCTCGAGACCCCACGGTATGCTCCACAACCGTGGGGCATCTTAGTTTAATGGCTGCCCCCGCCTCCTTCTTTCTCGGATTGGACAATCTTTGGAGATATGCCCCCTACTACCGCAGGTCCAACACTCTGGTCCTCGTTCTACCGATAGGTCGGGTACATGACGTGTTGGGGCCTGGTAGGAACGTCTTTCTCGCTCTGGTCTCCGCCCACGTGGGCCAGTAGGATCCATCGGCAAGGAGGCAGCAGGGGTCTTTCTAATAGTGTTCAGCTCACCCCGAATATCTCGAATTTCCTGATGTATCTCCCGTACCCAATCAGGCTCTTTGTTGGTGAATCCAGGGGTAATTGCCTCATGACTTCTAACTGTGGCTTTGAGAACAGGAACTTCTTTCTCCAGGACTCTAGCTTCAGCCCCTACCTCCAGGAAGCCTCAGGGCTCAAACGCAGCCGCTCCTTCAAGATCTGCCTCAGGGAAGGGTCTTTCAAGCCAGCAATCAGTTGGTCACGCAACACTTCATCGAATGGTCCCAGTCCTCGGTTCCCATCTCGAGCCTTCTTTGTGATATGGGCCGTCACTTCCTGTAATGCATTAACATACTCATTTATGGTCTCATTTTCCCCTTGGACCCGCTGAAACAATCATAGGCGCAAGTGTCCCAGATCTGTGGTGTCACCGTGCATGTACTTCTCAGTCTTTCTACCCAGTCCCACAGTGACATGCCATCCCCCGTGAACTTGGGAAGATGATTGAGCATAGCCCCCAGGGGTATATGGCTCCGGCCAGACACCCAGCCCCAAACTGATCTGCCATCTCTGCGTCTGAATGTTGCATCCTGCCGACTACGCCAAATGTAATGCAGGTGCCGGAATGCAACGCACAGAGACACAAGGCAAGGACAGTCGGAGATGATTATAAACAATTTATATATATATATAACAGGTATTCTGTACAAGGGGATAGCAACAAGGGTATTGAACGGTAATTTGAAATATTAGCAAAATACGAAGTCTCTCAAAGTAATGTGGTGCACCCAGTCAGGGGAGTCACCACGTCAGTTCTTTAGCTCTGTATAGGGCCCTAGCGGGGGTCACCGGTTATTCCCGCTAGGCCAAAAGTCTTTTCTGGACAAAATCAATTAAAGCAAGTTTAGCTCCTCCCGCCCCAACTGTTCCCCTCCCAACCTGAGTACCTAAACCCAACTGGCCCCGATACCGTGAATGAACAGTAGAAGTGATGGCCCTGTTCACGTATGCAGCTCCTCTGCTTTCACTGGCGTGACTTTCCTGGCTCAGCAGTCTCCCAACTCCTCTCTTCCTGGCCGTTTGAGGCAGTCTCTCAAGCCGTGGATAGGGGGGTCCAGACCTCGTCTGTCGGCGGGCGACGTCGGGTTCCGCAAACTCACTCAGCACCGCAAGCAGGTTCCGACTCTCCTCAGTAGGCACAGAACTCAGGTCAAATCTGTGAGGGATCCAGAGCTCATCCACCAGCGCCCGGCTGTGGCACCTCGCAGGCCTCTGGCTTAGGCCTGCCACGTGGGGCTTCTCAACATGTAGGGAGCATGTCTCCTCCTCACTGCTGCTTGGTGACAAAAAACCCTCAGGCTTGGCGCACTAGCCTCTTGTACCTTGGAACTCCTTCCTGGAAGTCACCTGACTGGGTCCAGCGTCTAATTCTGCTCCCCCTTCAACTTCTCTTGTACATCTTGGTTCCGCATGACTGCGCCTGACCAGCAGATGGCAATCTCTCTCTATTTTTGAAGCATCCTGTAAGAATCCTCTTAGAGGCTCTTTTGTCTCCATTACATAGGGAGGCAAAAAGGAGGCATGTTCCTTTAAATGTCCATAGCGGTTTATTATCTTCATAAACCGACAAAAGAAAAGAATACAAACAGCCTTTAGTTCAGGCAAAAAGCAAAAGAAAGACAGTCCTTTTAGCAAAGTCTCTGGTAAACTGGCCCTGTGGTCACACAGGCCGGTAAGCATCCAGCACAGTCTGGAGACAACACACAGGAGGCCTTCTCCCTCCAAACACACAGCTCCTTTTACAAACTACAGCCTCCATTATATAGACTGGAAACCACACCCAGAGGTGAGGTATATGGGTTGCTGGACCTGCCCATCTCTCCTAGCAACCCATACCCCGGCTCCTAGGTGCAACAATTAAACCTCTTAGTGCAGGCGTGCACTAGAGAAAATACACCGGGTTACATCACAGAGACCAGCCATCGCTGCGATACATACCTCCCATCGACTACACGACCATTAGCCACCTTACAGTTCAATGAGATAAGAATCCAACAAATCCAATTTCGAACCACTGATCCTTTTGTTCTCCAAGAGATAAGCTGCCAATAGAAATGTCTGGCAGTGACTCTATCGTAGAGAAAGCAGGAACCCTCAGCAGAGCGAGAGCTCCTAAGCATGGGAGCGTCAGGCGAGATAGTCAAGAACTAGCTAAAGTGTTTGGGGGGCTTAAGACTTTACTTGCTCATAAAGCCAAGAAGGCAAAAAAGGAAGGTCTTGGGATGTGGCAATAGGGATAATATCCCCAGAAAGGAGCGAGAAAAGAATGATGAGATGAGAGTTTTCAAACAGTTTGTGTGACCAGGTGACAAAATAAAGTTTCCATAGTCCCAAATATGGCTGACTACGGTTGCAATTTCCTATTTCCAGTTAAATTAGAAAAAGGGGCTTTGAGGAAAAACTAACCGGGCTATACCATGAACACAGTCATAGACAGAGTCAATTGAATCTTTTTTTCTTATAGGGAAATTGAGGACATGTGCAAGTTTCAGTAATGCTGCAAATGTAAAGTGAAGCCCTGGACCTGTTGTCAGTCACACATTTCTATAAATGTACATATGAGAGATGCATAATGAATATGGCTGAAAAGATGAGCTAGTGCTATGTCATATATGCAATCAACTATTACCGTAACTATTAGAGATGAGCAATTATACTCAAGTGAAATTGAATTCTACTCAAATATTTCCAAAATCCTGATTCGCCAAAATGAGGATTTTTTTGTAATTCACTTCTGTGTGAATTATGCAAAACTGACTGCCATTGTTCTGAACTGTTAAAAGATATATATTTATAGTCACCTCACTGATCACCTCTCCGGCGTATCTGCTCCTCACCAACCATCACCTGTATGGTCCTTGAAGCATCTTCTGATCACTGCTGTGAGCACTGAAATCCCTGGATCTCTCATGCTAGGTCAGGACTTCCACCACTGATAAGGCCTCCGAGGGTTCTACACATGAGAGTAAAAGATCAATGTACACGTATCATCAAGATCTTTCATATGCCTGGTCAGAACCCTTCCAAGCTTCATCATAGCCAGAAGACCCAGCCTAGCTTGAGGGGACCGGAAATTTCAGAACTTGCTGTGGCGATAAGACGATGCAGCAAGGACCAGACAGATGACAACAGTGAGATGTGAAGGGGTCCAAATAGGTAGGCGGTAAGATGAGTATAAGGATTTTTTTCATATTTCATTATGCTCTTGGGTCTTGAGAGGCCTCTAGAGCATAATAAGGGAGAATAAATTCACAAAGGAAAACTTATCTGCAAAACAGGAGAATTCAAATTTAGCCTGATCCACTCATCTCTTGGACTCCATTATAGAGGGTCGTGCACTCATGGTAACCTTACTTACATGTGTCTCCAGTTGAGTAGCAGAGGTGGAATCAGGACCTACCAAACTTTTTTTTGCCAAAGTCTGCACCAATCTTGATCCATTTCATCTTTATTATTAAAACCTAAAAAAAACCATTTATCTCAAAGTACAAAATTTGTATTCCACATCCCAATATTATATCAGCGAATGCATTAGGCGCCTTTTTAAAGTTTTATGCTCCTGTGGCTCCTTTGTACTTTCCTTTTAGGCTATAACCCCTTTGAGCTTGCTGATAATTTGTCATCAGAGAGATTGATACGTCTTAGATCGTTGTAAGGTAAAAACATGTTTGTTTGAGAATGTGTTGTCCTTGTCGCAGGATAAAATAAAGAGCTCCTCTCCATTTCGCTGATGTCGTTCCCTTTCTTCTCACTGTCATACTTTGTACAGTCTTTCTGTTATTTATGACTCCTCGGAGATCCTTGTGATTTCTCGTGGAGGCTCGGCTTTATATTTGTTGCTAAGTGTTTTGCCTATTATTGCTTCACTCTCTCCATGGTGTCTGAGTGCTTAGAAATAATTTTGACGTTCTGCCTCATTCTTTTGGGAGCTGTCTCTGTGGGATAGATTCATAATTTAAATGAATGCTAAAATATAGCGGCGGTGCTGAGGTTGTGGGTTTCTGGGGTGTCTTTAATAGACACAGCACAGTAAATTTATACAGGGATGAAAAGAAAAAGCAGAATACCTATTATAAGATGCCATCCCAGCACCTTACTCTGTACAGTGGAAACATAATTCACATCCGTATTCCTAAGTGGGAACTTTGATGAGAAAACTTTGCAACAACATAGATCTAGTGCTGTATTAATCCCATCAAGCATCATTTTCATAGGCTCAGAGATGTTACTTGAACTGTACATGTCCATTAACACAAGACCTGTAGAACAGCATGGGCTTGCTGCCCTGATCACCCATAAAAAGTTTAAAAAAATTGCTGCGCATACCTGTATGATATGTTCAGGAACTATCCCTGAACTCATACTTTAAATCTTGCCATTAACTCCTTTTCAATGTGCATTCTGCCAGCACCATACATCCTGGAACTTCTGTCCCTCACTTCCATGCATGCATTACTCCTGACAATGTCCAATTGCTTGCCTGCCCTGAATTGAATACTCACCTCTGTATTATGTCTTTATGCAGTTTGATGGACAGGAGAACAAGAGCAGAGAACCAAAAATGTAACCTCACTTAAGTAATCTGTCTCAGCATCTCTGCTGCTAATGATGGATTACACTTGGCAACAGGCAGTGGACAGCTAGTTAGACAAAAGGCAGACAACTACTGACCGTAAATTTGCAATGATTTTTTGGAGGGAAGTAACACATCACTTTAAGGGCTGATGCACACAGCTGTAATAATTGGACGAAAGCCATCCATCGTTTTGACGAATAGCAATCTTCCCCATGTTATTCTATGGAGCCGTACATATGTCTGATTTTTTTCCTCAGACCGAAGGTGTCCAAAGAAAACATTGCAGCATGCATGAGTTGCACCCGATTTTTGGATCGCACTCATCCATTCATGTCTATTTGTAAAAAAATCAGACCGCACTCGGATGAGTCCAGTTTTCATGCACTGACAGAATAGAGAAGATGGAGAATTTTTTTATATCCTCCTCATCCATGATATCGGATCACACTCTGATCAAACTCTGATTAGCATGTGATTAGCATAATAGGACCGATTTTCTCAGATGAGAGAAAAACGGTCGTGGGACCCCACCTTGTATAAAGTGATTTGCTGATTGGCTATATAACACATAATATCAAAAGAGATCAAGTTGTCAAAAAGTACAGTGGGTATTTCAAGATCTTATGCACCAATGTAACATCTGCAACATGGCCACTACCTATCATGTGCCTATTATAATATTGGTGTCTTCCTATGTTTCTGCTAGGCTTTTGGTCTCATTGAGCCTCTGCACAAAATTAGAGGCATTGAGAGCTATATTATATATATTATACAATATATTATATATGTTATAGCCCTATACTATATGTTATAGAACTATGCTATATGTTATATGATTGTAGCAGTCTGGGGTGAGAAAAAAAAGGTACAGCTGCATTTTCTTAAGGGTTCCATATTACTTTTTAGAGAAATGGAACAACTCTGGCAAGCAATTGTAAAGAGTGAAATGTGGAAATTCTGGGCTAAGCACTGATGGAGGCATCCTAGTCTGAGGCAGCTAACAGGGCACATAGGAGGAATTCATTAAAGGCTTTACAACACTTGCCTTGAATAATAAAGTTGTTGACCTTTTTTGGACAACCCATGGTTGCGCAAAAATGTGACTTTTTGCATTTTTATGCAGGTCTTGCCACTTTTCTTTTAGAAAGTGAGCAAATCTTAGAGAAAGGGGCCATGTTCCACCATGGCATGACAGATTTACTTTATTTTAGTCCAGAAATTGGTGTAAATTAGATGGCAAATTTTTATTAAATTTATTTGCCAGTAGGCATTTGATCAAAGCTAACATTAAAAAGTATGTCTTGCACAATGTTAAGGATACATAACTGATTTAATTTTAGCAACCATCCACATGTTTACTTTAAGAGGCTCCTCATCTTTCTACACTGCACCTCTCAATGTTTGGGTTAACTTGCTATCACGGGTTTACCGCAACAGGGAGGAGCCAGAAGACCGCAGCGTCTGATTCCTCCTACTCCTGCACTCACTAGAAGCCTTTCACCTTCATATTAAATGGTGCAGGTTTCTTTCAGCAGTGCAGGGGTTAATCTGCTCAGTTGTGATCTCCTGGAAGCTTACCTGCAATAAGGCTCTCAGCTGTCCAGTGTTAGCCACTCCCCGCTCCTATATATTCTGGGCTTTGGCTTGGAGTCATTGCCAGAGTTAGCTTATGCTACATGGTGCTAGGAGTGTGATGGGGTGCTGTTGTTTGAGAAGGCGTTTGGAGGATTTAAGCTAAGACTGTTGTAAGACTGGTTTAGTTTGTGTGTAATCCTCTTCTCCTATTTTGGTTTGTTCCCCATCCTCCACTTCCCGGTGTTAACCTCTGGTGTTTGTGTGCATTTATTTGTATGATTGGTATTGTCCTTTAGCCCTGTTTGTATTACCTTGTTAGTCTGGTTGGTGTACTGCCATACACTACAACTCCCCCTCTTCCCTGAGTGAGGGAAGGGAACAGACTGAGGGCGGATTGAGGAGCTCAGACAAGGTATGTGGCCCCAGCATCTTCAGCTTCTGAAGTAATCCAGGTAACAGGGACCAGCTACGGTGCCCCTAGCATTATGGACAGGGAAGGAGCCCCGGGCCTCGGGATACCTGACAACAAAGCCGTGACACTTGCTAAATAAGTCAGAGCACTAAGCTGATTTCCAGTACTGCGGGAGATTATCAAGTAATCGGCACATACATACTGCAGCAAATAAGCTGCAAAAAAGGATAGAGAATGACTTCTCAATCACTGGGCGTTACACCACTGAGACCCCGAAGATCCCAAGAACTGGGCTCTTGAGCAATGTGCTTGACTATTCCTTGGCACTCCCATCAAGAATGAATGGAGTTAAGATGAGCAAGCTCGACCACAGCTCTATTCAGTCAAGGCTTTTCCTCAATCAGTGGAGATCCCTGAGGTTGGACCCCCAGTTATTGGGAAGTTATCCCATATACTGTTAGAACTCTCCTGTTTGTTTTTTCTATCTTGTGTTTTGTGGTCACGTGACCATCTGCCTTTATATTCTAGCTCCACCCTTCTGGCTCTGCTGGATTTCAGTGTTTGACTGTCTCTCTAGCCAGGTGCTTCTGTGCCTTTTTCTGTCAAGTTCGCTTGGTCCTCTGGGACCTCTAGTACTTTTTGTCAGTTTGTCTTTTTGTGTTCTGAAACAACTTCTGTTTAGGAGGTGTCCCATTTTTGTTCCAGTCCTTAGTTCTTTTACGGACCCCTCCCTTAATTCTATAGGTCTTCGTTCAGACTAGCCGAGGACTAAGGCAGGTCTGTTCACTAGGAACAGGCAGCCCGCTACATCGTAGGGATTCAGTTTAGTCTTACAGTAGGGACAGCTTTCCCCTATCTTTCCTTAGTACATGTTGCAGATCATAACAGTAAGTCCAGCCCAAAAAACTAAAAGGAAAGAAATTCGGGGATCAGTATGGTTTCCCTCCAGGATTTGGCTCAATGCCTGCAGGGATTATCTCTGGAGGTGGCCGAGCTTCAGCAACACGTGAGTAGCTGTCCTGGAGCTCATTTTGTCGAACCCAAGGTAGGACTGACTTATGTTTTTTATGGTAAACAGCAAGATTTTTTTTCCTTTAAAAATGCTTGTTTGTTATATTTTCGTTTGAGACCAAGATCCTCTGGGAATGAATCACAGTTCATTGGTTTTATTATGTCACTTTTGCGCAATGAACCACAGGGGTGGGCCTTTTCTCTCCAGCCTAATGATCCGTGTTTAAGGTCTGTTGAAGAATTTTTTTCTGCTATGGGGCTATTATATGACGATCCTGATCGAATCTCATCTGCTGAATCTGAACTTAGACGTTTGAATCAGGGATCAGATGATGTTGAAAATTATTGCACACACTTCAGGAGATGGGCTTCAGAAGTTAAGTGGAATGATCCGGCATTGAGATGTTTATTTCTTGCTGGTCTGAGTGAAAGGGTTAAGGATTTGCTAATTGCATTCCCTGCACATGAGACTCTGCAGGAAGCTATGCAGTTAGCTGTTCTTATAGACAGGAGACTGAGGTGCAGGCTCAATGAGGTAAAGACTCCTGTAATGTCAGGTCCTAGTCCCCAGAAAATCTGCTCTGACAGCAGGGAACCGATGGAGGTTGGGGCGATGTCACTCCGCTCTCAAGAAAGAGATGGGAGATTCGCTGAGGGATTGTGTCTTTATTGTGGTAAAGCTGACCATTTGATTAAGTATTGTGAGCGTCGCTTAAGTAAAGAAAAAAAAAGGTCAGTTACGCCCGTATAGCTTATTTACGCTCTGCAGGAGCGTTTCTTTCTGGGAATACTACTCTGCAGGGAGATTTGATTGAATTTCAGGTATTTGTGGATTGTGGTTCAACACTTAATGTGATTGATAAAGGGTTTTTGGAAAACCTTAAATTGAAATGCAAACCTTTGTCATCACCTATTTCTGTGGTTGCAATTGATAACACTCCTTTGAAATGTATTACTCACAAGACTGCTGCATTTCCCCTCACTATCAATGGAGTTCACCAAGAAATTTTGGACTTGGTTGTTTTGGATAATTTGCCCTCTCCAGTAGTGTTGAGCCACCCCCGTAGTGTTCGAGTTCGGTTCGGTTCGTCGAACACCCGTGTGTTCGCCGAACTGTTCGTCGAACTGTTCGTCGAACACCTTCGAACACCGTTAAAACCAATGGCAGGCAAACAAAAACACATAGAAACACATAGAAAACACCTTCAAAGGTGTCCAAAAGCTGACAAACTGCTCAGAAGACACAACTAACACATGGAAAAGTGAAAAGTACATATAGTCATGCGAAAATAAAAGAGGTGGAGGAGTAAAAGGAGGGGGAGACACAGATATAGGCATGTCATGCCCTTCTAAAATCCAAAAAGTGAGAAGCCGACACGGCCAGTCCGCTCCTGCCCGTGCCACCTCCGTGTCGCCGGGTTTGTGCCAGAGCCGCGGTGAACCCTGATGGCCAGCCCCCCTCTCCCAATACTGGTGCCTGTCCGCTGGTGGGTCGAGCGAGCCCCCCTGTGGTGGAGGCAGCTCTAAGCTTTTTAATTTAAATTGTCTCTCTAATTTGAATGAATACACTTTAAATCCATTTACAAGGATCTATTGGAGGGCAAGTCTCATGCCAGCAGCCGCGTAATTCCAGCTCCAGTAGCGTCCACTAAAGCTGCTGCAGTTAAAAAGCTTTTATAAGGATCGAGCTCGGCTGTCCACCGCAAGGCATCCTACTGCCAGTCCCAGCCCCTATGCCTTGGGGTGCCTCCTGATGCTCTTCACTGAGTATCCCATGGTCCCGAAGCATTTCCTTTGAAAAAATTAAGTGTCTAAACTACAGGTGGTGTAGCTTGCTTAACAGCCGGGATAATCCGCTGACTAGCAGACACTGCTACTAGGCACAAAGTATTTCCTGGGCTAGATGCAGTTAAAAATTTGTAATTAGATACTCTCGTTGGATGCTGAGAAAGCATTCCATAGAGTCTCCTGGCACGCCATATATGATTCTCTTAAAAAGCTTGGGGTAGGGGTCTAGGGGACCCTTTTATAGCCAAAATCACGGCCCTGTATCGCAATACGTCACCTAGGCTGAAGATAAATGGAACTGTAGCACCCTGAGGGCTCGGTTGCTACAGACGTATTGCACCTCACCCAGAGGTGTGATATCTCACTCTCAGGTAAGGATGGAGTGTGGATCAGGACCCGACACCTGCATGCATTACACCACATTGCGTGGGGCAGGGCGACCAATATGCCCCTGAGATGGGCACGACAGTCCCTGTCCCTGGCTGGAGTGGGGGGAGGGAACACTGAGGAAGGGGAACCCTGTAGTGCAGGAGCAGGGAGGAAGCAGTTCCTGGGTGCATTGAGAAGGGAGTATAAAAGGTGGGCACCATCTTAGTTCAGTGCAGAGAAGTCTGAGCAGAAGTGGCAGGGAGCAGGGGCTCTGCATGAGCTCTGCTCCGGAGGCGGGCCTAGTAACAGAGGCCCAGGCCTGGAAGAGGGAGAAGGAAGGAAGAGGAGCGGAGAAGGCTCCAGGAACGAGGAATGAAGGGATCCCAGGGGTGCGGACGGGCGAGTCGCCACCGCACGCCCGAATCCACCTGCATGGAGGGGTCAGGCCAAAGGGGGAGACCGGTCCCCGAACTAGTGGAGGCAGGAAACGACCCTCAGCTAGAAACCGGAGGCTCTGACATTTTATGTGGCGCAGCCCCTCGCTACACCCGCTAGGAAGGCACCACATAGGGTCAGGGAAACTGGTGCCAAGTTTACCAAGAGGAGGCCCGAGGCAGCCGGACAGAAGTGTTGGTAAGAAAGGCCAGACAAAGGACACACAAAGGGGGTCCTGTGAAGTGCTCTAAAGTTATCTGGGAGTTGTCTGAGCCCCTCACCTGGTGAGCACAGTACGACGTGGGCAGCCGTTACCTGCAGACGTGGTCTGGATAATAAGAACTGTGAGTAAAGGCCCTGGACTGCATCACTGACTCCGTGTCGTTACTGCTGCTGCCCTGCACCATCACCCCCATCCTCCGCATACACTGCCCTGAGGCTATACTCCTCCCGTGGGGAGTTATGCTACGCTCTGCTGCACCCACAACGCCAGCCTCAGCGGTCTGCCCTGTAGCGGCGGTTCACTCTGACCGCAATCCACGGGTGGCGTAGTCGGACATTTAAACATCAAAACCACATAAATAGTTCCGCCACTGGTTTGACCGCCCTGAGCCACGGAACCGGGTCGCCGCCACGAAGACTACAACCACCAGCATCCACCAAAAAGGGTCCGGCTCCGGGTGTCCCAAGGCCCAGGGGGTGCGTCAGAACATTTTCATCACCTTTCACAATCACCAATGGGACAAGGCAGGGATGTCCTCTGTCCCCTCTCTTATACATCCTAGTGACGGAGCACCTGCTCTCATCAATTCGCCATAACCCCAATATTAGGTGGATTGAGGTGGGAGGCACCGAGTACAAGTGCTCTCTATTTGCTGATGATGTCCTAGTATATATCACTCAATCACATATATCCATCCATGCTGTTATGGCTGAAATAGATCACTTTGTTACATGGTAAAATTTTAAAATCAATGCAGCGAAGTCTGAGGCCCTCGATGTCTCCCTCCCCAAATCCATATAAGATTCCATCCAGTCCAACTTTCCCTTTGCCTGGCCCTCACAGGGTATCAAATACTTAGGAATTCCTATTCATAGAGACCTCTCCCATCTATGTTATCTTAATTTTGGGCCCTTTATTGAACAATTCCATACAGACCACGGTTGGCAAGTTAGAACTGTAAGATTCACTACGTGAACCGCTGGTGTTTTGTGGAAAAGCACATGTACACCGCGTTCCAAATTATTATGCAAAAAGTGTTTAGGAGTGATAAGGGATGAATTTGTTTGTTTGTCAGTTAAACTCATTGATGGTGATGTGTGTCAGGGCTCTTTATATCACTGTAAGCAATTGCAGACACCTGTGCTAATTAGTTTGGCAGGTGTGTCCAATGAAAGGCAAGACTACTTAAGAAGGCTCTCTCACATTATTAAGCAGCCTACATTTTCTGCCAAAATGGGAAAGAAAAAGGATGTGTCGGCTGCTGAGAAGCAACAAATTGTGGAGTGTTTAGGTCAAGGCATGACTACAATCAACATTGTGCGATGATCAGGATGAAGTGTCTTGGCAATCAAGAAGTATGTAGCTGATTCACAGTACACACGTGTGCATGCTGATAAGGGCAAATTGAGGACTCTTTCCTACAGGCAATTACGTCAGGTTGAAAGAGCAGCGGCAAAAAAGCCTTGTCATAGCAGCAGACAAGTTTTTGAAGCTGCTTGTGCCTCCAACGTCCCCCGAACAACAAGATGCAGGGTCCTTCAGAGGTTTGCAGCTGTGCATACGCCATCCTGTCGACCTCCTCTATCCACTTCACACAAACAGAAACGGCTCCAGTGGGCCAAACATTACATGAAGACTGATTTCAAAACTGTTTTGTTCACGGATGAGTGCCGTGCAGCGCTCGATGGTCCAGATGGATGGAGTGGAGGATGGCTGGTTGATGGACACCCCACGCAAACACGGCTACAGCGCCAACAAGGAGGAGGTGGAGTAATGTTTTGGGCTGGAATCATGGGGAGAGAGATTGTCGGCCCCTTTAGGATCCCTGAAGGCGCTAAAGATGAACTCCATAATGTATGTGGATTTTCTCAAACAGCACTTCCTGCCATGGTTCAAGAAGAAGAACCGTGTATTTCACAGCAAGATCATTTTTCTGCATGATAATGCACCATCTCATGCTGCACATAAAACATCTGCATCTCTGGCTGATATGGGCATAAAAGGGGACAAACTTATGGTGTGACCCCCATGCTCCCCTGACCTCTACCCCATTCAGAACCTTTGGAGCATCATTAAAAGGAGTGTCTATGATGGCGGGAGGCAGTTCACATCTAAGCAATAGCTCTGGGAGGGTATTCTGTCCTCATGCAAAACAATTGAAGCAGAAACCATCCAAAACCTGACAAATTCAATGGACGAGAGAGTTCAGAAGCTCCTTTCGAACAAGGGGTCCTATGTGAAAATGTAACATCACCTAGAATAAAGTTTTGAGTTGAAAACTGTTTGATTTCAGTTTCTAACAACCTGCTAATGCTTATAATTTCAAAAATGACCATTTTTTTGGTCTTTATTAAAATGAAAAGGTTGATCGAAAAGTTTGGGGATCTAAGAGTGTGGCAACCCAGTAGTCATGATTACTTCGAATTCTGACAATATGAGGGTCATGCTGCAGGTAGTGCAGCAAGAAGGCACTTATGTGTCTTGCGCATCTCGGAGCCCCAAAATTATTTTCCGGGCTAGATGCAGCTAAAAATTATTTTTAATTTTAAATCTGGTGGAGCTTATTATAGATGGCCTAATAGGATCAGTGCTGCACACTGCTACAAAGCCGAAATTATTTTCCAGTCAAGATACAGATAAACATGATTAGTAATTTGAAAGCTTAAAACGTTTGGTAGGGTGATTTTAACCAATCATCAAGCTTTTACTCTCCCCAGGATGACACAGGGGTAGAAAAGTCGTTTCGGATCCATGATTTGTTCATCTTTATGAACGTGAGTCTGTCTACATTATCAGTGGAGAGCCGCGTGCGCTTATCTGTCAGCACACCACCAGCAGCGCTGAACACACGTTCAGACAGAACGCTGGCTGCGCGGCATGACAAGATCTCCAAGGCGTAAGTGGCTAGCTCCAGCCATTTATCCAGATTGGAAGCCCAAAAAGAGCAAGGGTCCAGTGACACAGTCGTGGCTTCAATGTTTACTTGGAGATACTCCTGTACCATCGTCTCTAGGCGTTGACTATGTGTCAGACTTCTTGTCTCCTGTGGCCTTGCAAAGGATGGGCTAAAAAAGTGGTGAAATGATTCCGCAAAATTGATGTTACCAGCAGATACTGTGGTTCTGTTACGGTTTGAGTGCTGAACACTTGACGGTCCCACGGTTGGCAAGTTGGAACTGTGAGATTCACTACGTGCACCACTGGTATTTTGTGGAAAAGCACATGTAAGATTCTGCAACAGTCTCTGCTGATACTCCTGCATGCGTGCATCCCTTTCTATGGCAGGAATAATTTCTGCAAATTTACTTTTGTACCGGGGATCTAACAGTGTGGCAACCCAGTAGTCAGGATTATTTCTAATTCTCACAATTCGAGGGTCATGTTGCAGGTAGTGCAGCAAGAAGGCACTCATGTGTGTTGCGCATCCAGGAGCACCAAGTCCCTGTTGTGTTGGTGGCGAGGTAACAATCATGCTTCCTTCCTCTGTCCTCTCCCCCCAACCTCGCACAACAGAAATGTGATCAAGGTCTCCCTCATCTGATGAGTCTTCCATCAGTTCGTCCTCCACTTCTTCCTGGGCTCCTGCACCTTCCTCACTAGTTTGGCTGCTACCATGCGCCCTGGTAAAACCATCTCCCCCACCCTCACATGCCTGCCGCCTTGGTGCTGCCGACCTTCTGGACCTTGCAGATGTTAGCCCTTCCGCATACAACTCCTCCTCTACTTCCTCCACCTCCTCTTGTGCCACCACCTGACTCCGAATTCTGTTTAACATGTGCTCCAGCATGTAAATCACCGGAATAGTCATGCTGATAATGGCATCGTCAGCACTAAACATCTTCGTCGCCATTTCAAAACTGTGCAGAAGGGTGCATAGGTCCCTGATCTGAGACCACTCCTCCAGCGTGATTTGCCCCACCTCTGAATCTCGTTCGCCCAGGCTATACGTCAGAACGTATTGCACCAGGGCTTGTCGGTGCTGCCACAGTCGCTGCAACATGTGCAGAGTTGAATTCCACCGGGTAGGCACATCGCATTTTAGCCGGTGAAGTGGCAGGCCCAACGACTTCTGTAGAGATGTAAGTCGCTGAGCTGCGGGATGCGAACGGCGGAAGTGAGCACACAGCGACCGTGCCCTCTGCAGAAGGCCATCTAGTCTGGGATAGTGGGCTAAAAATTGCTGGACAACCAGGTTCAACACGTGAGCCATACAAGGCACGTGTGTGACATTGCCCCGGCGAAGGGCCGCACCCAGGTTTGCAGCATTGTCGCACACGGCCTTCCCTGGTTTCAGGTCCAGTGGAGACAACCATTCATGAAATTGGTTCTCCAGAGCTGACCACAACTCCTCAGCTGTGTGACTCACATTTCCCAGACATTTCAATGTAAAAACCGCCTGATGACGTTGAGCCCTACTGCCAGCATAGTAAGGAGGTGTGCAGGATCCCTTCTGCGCAGTTAGAAAGCTTGTGGCATGACCAGACAGGCTTTGGGTGCAGGTGGAAGACCGAGAGGAGGTTGAGGAGGCAGAAGCAGTGGAGGAACTTTGACATAAAGAGGATTGACGCACAACTCGTGGGGACGGCAAGACTTGGACAGCAGCCCCTTGTCCTGCTGTCACCATAGTTACCCAGTGCCCAGTCAGCGACATGTAACGCCCCTGTCCATGCCTACTCGTCCAAGTGTCTGTGGTGAAATGCACCCTGTCACACACAGAGTTTCTCAAAGAAGCGGTGATGTTGTGTGCGACATGCTGGTGGAGCGCAGGCACACCTTTCTTTGAGAAGTAGTGCCGACTGGGCATCTGGTACTGGGGCACTGCGACGGACATAAGGTCTCGAAAATCCTCTGTGTCCACCAGGCGGAAAGGCAGCATTTCTGTAGCCAAGAGCTTGCAGATGGTGAAATTCAACCTCTTAGCTTTCTCATGGCTAGGAGGAAATGGTCTTTTACTTGTCCACATCTGAGGGACCGAGGGCTGGCTATTGTGCTTAGACGGGGTTGATAAGGGTGTCCCCGGCAAACTGCCGGTCTGTGAGGAAGATGCAGGCGGACATGTTAGGTTGCCTTCATCCAAAGGTGGTGCTATCGATGTCGGACAGCGCTCAACACCAGCTGGTGTTACCACCTCCAAAGAAAATGATGACCTGCCAATCACGCTGGCTGTTGCGGGTAAAGAGGTGGCAGGTCTGCGCCCCAAAACAGGTGTGACTGCTGTCCCCCCAGTCACAGAGGATGAAGAGGCCGCGGATGCACAAGATATGGCAGACGGTGGTTGGCCCGGCCGGCTAGGCCGCATTGTAGCACACTGAGCTTCCCACTGCAACTTATGCTTCATGTCCATGTGGCGGTTCATGCATGAAGTACTCAAACTATGTATTTTTTGGCCTCTACTTAGCTTTTGCTGACAAATGTTACAGATAACACGAGTTGGGTCATCTTTATCGATCTGAAAAAATGCCCAGGCTATGCAAAGCTTAGCACCCATGCGACCTGAAGAGCCACCACGACTTGTGGTGAGCGGCAGAGTTGTATTTGAGGATGCAGTTGTTGACGTGCTTCCAGTACTACGTCTCTGTCCAGGAAGGCGCAACCTGACCTCGTCGTCACTAGCATCTTCCTCCACCTCCTCTGCTGACCTCATCTCTTGGCTGACTGTGGGTTGACAGTAAGTGGGATCTCCGACCTCATCATCATCACCCTGTGCGTTATCACACCCGTCGTCCTCAGAGCCAACCTGTTCCTGCCCTGACAAAAAACTAAAGTTGTCGCTCCAATCAGGTATTTGAGTCTTATCATCGTCTTCCTCATTGTCTCCACCAACAGGAGTTACAGTTTGGGAATGAGGGTCTACATTAAGGTCAGAACCTTCTGCGTCTGGTCCTGGATCCGACTCATAAAGATTCTGGGCATCAGTGCAGATCATTTCCTCGTCTGGATTCACAGAAGCACTGGAGTCGACCTCTGATTCCCAGGCTATAGTATGAGTAAACAGCTCTGCAGACTCAACCATCTGTTCTACCTCATACTCAGACGGGCAGCTGGAGATTTGGGAGCTGTGAGGAAGCAAGTGCGATTGGGGTGACACCTTTGAGGACTGGAGTATTTGTGATGTTGAAGTTGATGTGGAGGAGAGCCCACTTAAAGGAGCACTTGATATCCGTTGAAGCACCTGCTGTTTTTGTGCCTCATCTGGAATTTGTAGCGATTGGCGTGGCCGTAAGAAAGGGATCTTATCACATTGTCCGCTAAAAGAAGTAGACATTTTAGTTTGGCTGGAAGATGGTCTTTCTTCTGCAGATGTTACTGTTGCTTTAACACCTACCCCACGGACACAACCTTTTTTCCCCTTCCCAACATGCCTATTCCCCTTTCCACCAGCAGCAGGCCTTTTTCCACTCATTTTGGTGGTTAACTAATTCACAACTCTGGAGTTGTTTGCACAAAAAAACAATGGATGGTAACCGAGCAGAGCTGAGTGGCCAAACTGTGGTATTAGGCCAAAACTATTGGCTGGGTTAGATGCAGAAAAAAATTATTTTGAATTTGCAACCTGATGGAGGTCAGTATAGATGGACTAATAGAGAAAGTCCGACACACTACTAGAAGGCCAAATATTTTTTCAGAGGTAGATGCAGAAAAAAATATATTCAGTTTGCAACCTGATGGAGGTCAGTATAGATGGACTAATACAACAAGTCCCGCACACAGCTAGAAGCCCAAATATTTTTTCAGAGGTACTGTAGATGCAGATAAAAATTATTTTTAATTTGCAACCTGATGGAGGTCAGTATAGATGGACTAATAGAGAAAGTCCGACACACTACTAGAAGGCCAAATATTTTTTCAGAGGTAGATGCAGAAAAAAATATATTCAGTTTGCAACCTGATGGAGGTCAGTATAGATGGACTAATAGAACAAGTCCCACACACTGCTAGAAGCCCAAATATTTTTTCAGAGGTACTATAGATGCAGATAAAAATTAGTTTTAATTTGCAACCTGATGGAGGTCAGTATAGATGGACTAATAGAGAAAGTCCGACACATTACTAGAAGGCCAAATATTTTTTCAGAGGTAGATGCAGAAAAAAATATATTCAGTTTGCAACCTGATGGAGGTCAGTATAGATGGATTAATAGAACAAGACCCACACACAGCTAGAAGCCCAATATTTTTTCAGAGGTAGATGCAGAAAAAAATATATTCAGTTTGCAACCTGATGGAGGTCAGTATAGATGGACTAATAGAACAAGTCCCACACACTGCTAGAAGCCCAAATATTTTTTCAGAGGTACTGTAGATGCAGATAAAAATTAGTTTTAATTTGCAACCTGATGGAGGTCAGTATAGATGGACTAATAGAGAAAGTCCGACACACTACTAGAAGGCCAAATATTTTTTCAGAGGTAGATGCAGAAAAAATTATATTCAGTTTGCAACCTGATGGAGGTCAGTATAGATGGATTAATAGAACAAGACCCACACACAGCTAGAAGCCCAATATTTTTTCAGAGGTAGATGCAGAAAAAAATATATTCAGTTTGCAACCTGATGGAGGTCAGTATAGATGGACTAATAGAACAAGTCCCACACACTGCTAGAAGCCCAAATATTTTTTCAGAGGTACTGTAGATGCAGATAAAAATTAGTTTTAATTTGCAACCTGATGGAGGTCAGTATAGATGGACTAATAGAGAAAGTCCGACACACTACTAGAAGGCCAAATATTTTTTCAGAGGTAGATGCAGAAAAAAATATATTCAGTTTGCAACCTGATGGAGGTCAGTATAGATGGACTAATAGAACAAGTCCCACACACTGCTAGAAGCCCAAATATTTTTTCAGAGGTACTGTAGATGCAGATAAAAATTAGTTTTAATTTGCAACCTGATGGAGGTCAGTATAGATGGACTAATAGAGAAAGTCCGACACACTACTAGAAGGCCAAATATTTTTTCAGAGGTAGATGCAGAAAAAAATATATTCAGTTTGCAACCTGATGGAGGTCAGTATAGATGGATTAATAGAACAAGACCCACACACAGCTAGAAGCCCAATATTTTTTCAGAGGTAGATGCAGAAAAAACTATATTCAGTTTGCAACCTGATGGAGGTCAGTATAGATGGACTAATAGAACAAGTCCCACACACTGCTAGAAGCCCAAATATTTTTTCAGAGGTACTGTAGATGCAGATAAAAATTAGTTTTAATTTGCAACCTGATGGAGGTCAGTATAGATGGACTAATAGAGAAAGTCCGACACACTACTAGAAGGCCAAATATTTTTTCAGAGGTAGATGCAGAAAAAAATATATTCAGTTTGCAACCTGATGGAGGTCAGTATAGATGGATTAATAGAACAAGACCCACACACAGCTAGAAGCCCAATATTTTTTCAGAGGTAGATGCAGAAAAAAATATATTCAGTTTGCAACCTGATGGAGGTCAGTATAGATGGACTAATAGAACAAGTCCCACACACTGCTAGAAGCCCAAATATTTTTTCAGAGGTACTGTAGATGCAGATAAAAATTAGTTTTAATTTGCAACCTGATGGAGGTCAGTATAGATGGACTAATAGAGAAAGTCCGACACACTACTAGAAGGCCAAATATTTTTTCAGAGGTAGATGCAGAAAAAAATATATTCAGTTTGCAACCTGATGGAGGTCAGTATAGATGGATTAATAGAACAAGACTCACACACAGCTAGAAGCCCAATATTTTTTCAGAGGTAGATGCAGAAAAAAATATATTCAGTTTGCAACCTGATGGAGGCCAGTATAGATGGACTAATAGAACAAGTCCCACACACTGCTAGAAGCCCAAATATTTTTTCAGAGGTACTGTAGATGCAGATAAAAATTCGTTTTAATTTGCAACCTGATGGAGGTCAGTATAGATGGACTAATAGAGAAAGTCCGACACACTACTAGAAGGCCAAATATTTTTTCAGAGGTAGATGCAGAAAAAAATATATTCAGTTTGCAACCTGATGGAGGTCAGTATAGATGGACTAATAGAACAAGTCCCACACACTGCTAGATGCCCAAATATTTTTTCAGAGGTACTGTAGATGCAGATAAAAATTAGTTTTAATTTGCAACCTGATGGAGGTCAGTATAGATGGACTAATAGAGAAAGTCCGACACACTACTAGAAGGCCAAATATTTTTTCAGAGGTAGATGCAGAAAAAAATATATTCAGTTTGCAACCTGATGGAGGTCAGTATAGATGGACTAATACAACAAGTCCCGCACACAGCTAGAAGCCCAAATATTTTTTCAGAGGTACTGTAGATGCAGATAAAAATTATTTTTAATTTGCAACCTGATGGAGGTCAGTATAGATGGACTAATAGAGAAAGTCCGACACACTACTAGAAGGCCCAATATTTTTTCAGAGGTAGATGCAGAAAAAAATATATTCAGTTTGCAACCTGATGGAGGTCAGTATAGATGGACTAATAGAACAAGTCCCACACACTGCTAGAAGCCCAAATATTTTTTCAGAGGTACTGTAGATGCAGATAAAAATTAGTTTTAATTTGCAACCTGATGGAGGTCAGTATAGATGGACTAATAGAGAAAGTCCGACACACTACTAGAAGGCCAAATATTTTTTCAGAGGTAGATGCAGAAAAAATATATTCAGTTTGCAACCTGATGGAGGTCAGTATAGATGGATTAATAGAACAAGACCCACACACAGCTAGAAGCCCAATATTTTTTCAGAGGTAGATGCAGAAAAAAATATATTCAGTTTGCAACCTGATGGAGGTCAGTATAGATGGACTAATAGAACAAGTCCCACACACTGCTAGAAGCCCAAATATTTTTTCAGAGGTACTGTAGATGCAGATAAAAATTAGTTTTAATTTGCAACCTGATGGAGGTCAGTATAGATGGACTAATAGAGAAAGTCCGACACACTACTAGAAGGCCAAATATTTTTTCAGAGGTAGATGCAGAAAAAAATATATTCAGTTTGCAACCTGATGGAGGTCAGTATAGATGGACTAATAGAACAAGTCCCACACACTGCTAGAAGCCCAAATATTTTTTCAGAGGTACTGTAGATGCAGATAAAAATTAGTTTTAATTTGCAACCTGATGGAGGTCAGTATAGATGGACTAATAGAGAAAGTCCGACACACTACTAGAAGGCCAAATATTTTTTCAGAGGTAGATGCAGAAAAAATATATTCAGTTTGCAACCTGATGGAGGTCAGTATAGATGGATTAATAGAACAAGACCCACACACAGCTAGAAGCCCAATATTTTTTCAGAGGTAGATGCAGAAAAAAATATATTCAGTTTGCAACCTGATGGAGGTCAGTATAGATGGACTAATAGAACAAGTCCCACACACTGCTAGAAGCCCAAATATTTTTTCAGAGGTACTGTAGATGCAGATAAAAATTAGTTTTAATTTGCAACCTGATGGAGGTCAGTATAGATGGAGTAATAGAGAAAGTCCGACACACTACTAGAAGGCCAAATATTTTTTCAGAGGTAGATGCAGAAAAAAATATATTCAGTTTGCAACCTGATGGAGGTCAGTATAGATGGACTAATAGAACAAGTCCCACACACTGCTAGAAGCCCAAATATTTTTTCAGAGGTACTGTAGATGCAGATAAAAATTAGTTTTAATTTGCAACCTGATGGAGGTCAGTATAGATGGACTAATAGAGAAAGTCCGACACACTACTAGAAGGCCAAATATTTTTTCAGAGGTAGATGCAGAAAAAAATATATTCAGTTTGCAACCTGATGGAGGTCAGTATAGATGGACTAATACAACAAGTCCCGCACACAGCTAGAAGCCCAAATATTTTTTCAGAGGTACTGTAGATGCAGATAAAAATTATTTTTAATTTGCAACCTGATGGAGGTCAGTATAGATGGACTAATAGAGAAAGTCCGACACACTACTAGAAGGCCAAATATTTTTTCAGAGGTAGATGCAGAAAAAAATATATTCAGTTTGCAACCTGATGGAGGTCAGTATAGATGGACTAATACAACAAGTCCCGCACACAGCTAGAAGCCCAAATATTTTTTCAGAGGTACTGTAGATGCAGATAAAAATTATTTTTAATTTGCAACCTGATGGAGGTCAGTATAGATGGACTAATAGAGAAAGTCCGACACACTACTAGAAGGCCAAATATTTTTTCAGAGGTAGATGCAGAAAAAAATATATTCAGTTTGCAACCTGATGGAGGTCAGTATAGATGGACTAATACAACAAGTACCACACACAGCTAGAAGCCCAAATATTTTTTCAGAGGTACTGTAGATGCAGATAAAAATTAGTTTTAATTTGCAACCTGATGGAGGTCAGTATAGATGGACTAATAGAGAAAGTCCGACACACTACTAGAAGGCCAAATATTTTTTCAGAGGTAGATGCAGAAAAAAATATATTCAGTTTGCAACCTGATGGAGGTCAGTATAGATGGACTAATACAACAAGTCCCGCACACAGCTAGAAGCCCAAATATTTTTTCAGAGGTACTGTAGATGCAGATAAAAATTATTTTTAATTTGCAACCTGATGGAGGTCAGTATAGATGGACTAATAGAGAAAGTCCGACACACTACTAGAAGGCCAAATATTTTTTCAGAGGTAGATGCAGAAAAAAATATATTCAGTTTGCAACCTGATGGAGGTCAGTATAGATGGACTAATACAACAAGTACCACACACAGCTAGAAGCCCAAATATTTTTTCAGAGATACTGTAGATGCAGATAAAAATTAGTTTTAATTTGCAACCTGATGGAGGTCAGTATAGATGGACTAATAGAGAAAGTCCGACACACTACTAGAAGGCCAAATATTTTTTCAGAGCTAGATGCAGAAAAAAATTATATTCAGTTTGCAACCTGATGGAGGTCAGTATAGATGGATTAATAGAACAAGACCCACACACAGCTAGAAGCCCAATATTTTTTCAGAGGTAGATGCAGAAAAAAATATATTCAGTTTGCAACCTGATGGAGGTCAGTATAGATGGACTAATAGAACAAGTCCCACACACTGCTAGAAGGCCAAATATTTTTTCAGAGGTACTGTAGATGCAGATAAAAATTAGTTTTAATTTGCAACCTGATGGAGGTCAGTATAGATGGACTAATAGAATGATGCTATGCCCAAAAGATTTTACTTCACTAGGTGCAGTAAAAAAATTGGTATTCTATACACAGGTGGTATATCTTGCAACACAGATAGGCTACTCCACTGACTAACACACTCTGCAATAGGCCAAAAAGGATTAGCTTTGCTAGATTCAGCCAAATGCTGTGAAAAAAACTTGCACAGCACTGGCACAGACCTGCCTGGCAAAAACTGATAGGAACTCATGTAACCTAGTCCTGAAAAGGACTCCAATTACAATTAGTCTTTACTCCCACAACCTATCTATTTAAGAGCACAGACCTCCCTGATAAAAGTCGTAGGAAATGCTGTAACCTAGTCCTTAAAAGGACTGCAATCACAACTATTCCCTACTCCCAAGCCATCTGTATATTTGTGCGAAAATTGGCTTGAAATTAACAAGGTATAGCGCACACAGCAACAGCGGTGCCGTCTAACACGCAGCTGCAGCAGTGAGAAAATGGTGGCGACGAGGAAAATGGCTTGGTTTTATAGGGCAAGGACATGTGACATACACTGCCAATGACACATGCCCTTGCTTGTGTGAAAAAAAGCACTTCGCTCCGTGTGTGTGACGCGCCCCCTGGGACATATTCCTTTTTGAGGGGGAATACCCGGCACCGGATCAGATGGGGGGTTGTAGTCTCCGAGCGGCTGTGACCCGGCCCCGTGCCCAGGGCGTCAAGCTCAGTGTTATGTGGCAGCTTTACAGATGTTACTAAAGTTCTTTTGTGTCGACTACGCCACCCGTTGTGATGCGGTCACTGTGGCCGCCGCTGCAGCAGGGTCCGCTGAGGCTGATGGTGGATGCGCAGCTTGGTGGGATCACCCCCAACGGGAGGGGTATAGCCTCAGAGGGGACAGGCGCAGAGGATGGGGGTTGTGGTGGTGCGGTGCAGCCGGCAATGAAGACAGACTCGGGTTGTGCAGTTAAGGGTGTTTACTTACTGCAGATGTTGTACTGGTCACTCCAGCTGCTAGTGACCACCCGAGCCGTGCTGCGTCCACCAGGTCCTGGATCCAGCCAACCCCCAAACAAGTCCGGAGCGTGGCCCTGAGCTCTCCCTCTGTCCTTTCTTCAGCCGTCCCCACCAGTGATTCACCTAGGTCCAGCTCCCTCGGGCCTTCTGTTGGGACACCCTTGGCCCTGGGTTCCCTGACCCTTCATGTGGTGTGCCTTCGGGGTGAATGTGATGGGTGACCGTGGCAAACGCTGCCCACGATCTCCGGTCTCTGGCTGGGGATTGTTTTTGCCCCCACCAGCTTGGGTTCCGGTACCCTGATGCTGACTCCTCACCCGGTGCTCTAATTTGGGTTCTTGGGTCCTCTCTGTTTTCCCCTCTGGGTACTCCTTCTCTTCTCCTCTCTCACTCTGGGCCTCTCTCTTGCTGCAGGCTGACTTCCTCTCTGCTTGCTGTCTGCTCCTCTGCAGCTGTCTTGTTCTCTGCATCTGACCCTGATTCTAGTTGGTGCCCACCTTATATACACCCTCTATGTGTGAGCTCAGGTGACCAGCACCCAATGAGCTCCTATCTTTACCCAGGCTGCTCCCCCTATCTGCCCCTACACTACATGGGATGTACCACCCCCCTCCCACTCCAGCCAGGAACAGACTCGGTCGTACCTGCACATTTCTAAGTGGGAGTACCGTCGGCCTGTTCCCCAGAAATGGGATGTGTGTAGTGCATGCAGCCTACCGAGCTCAGTTCCACACTCCATCCTTACCCGGGAGTGGAATATCACACCTCTGGGTTGAGGTGCAATACCCCTGTAGCAGCCGAATCCTCAGGGTGCTACATTCCCCCCTGGTAAATCACAGCACGTCCTCGGGCTGTAAAGACATAAATAACACCAAAACATACAAAATTTTTCATATAAACATATAAAACATATAAAACATTATATATATAAAACTTTTTTATATAAACATTCTCGTAGACTTCTCTTGTCTCTGGTTCCTCCTCCGGACACTGTGCACCGTGTGTCCGGGAAAAGTGCGACAGTCTCTTAGAAAATCTGGTTTTCTATAAAACCGGTAGGGGGCGCTTTAGGACGCGCAACTATATACAGGGAAAGTTGGCCGCTCTCAGTCCTCGGCCAGGTAGAGGAAAGGGAATGGCTGCTCACAGTCCTCAGCCTGTAGGATGAAGGGGTTAACGGGTAACAGTTCACTGGTCCCAACGGGGACTATTTTAGCAGCAACAGTTTCAGTTTCTTTATACCCCCATGGGGTAACTTATTTACAGCACCTGCTCTGCCGCACTCAACGGCGTCTTCCTCCTGCTCTTTGATCTTCAGACCCGTCCGGGTCCTCTTGCTCCTCCTCCTCGCACCGCAACTCCTCCTCCGTCAGGCGGTGTACGTGGAGGGCGTAAGGTCCTTTGGCACACTTGTGCCGGGTAAAGGTGACCTCATCTCCGATGTAGAGGTCACGACCTCTGTGCCCCTCCGGCAGATGGGACTCCACGTCTCTGCGCGTGACAAAGACGTCGCCGTGGGTGTTGTTGTCTCGAATGAAGCCCCACCCGTGCTGCTGGTTAAACTTTATTACAGTCCCGGTGGTACGGGGACTGTGCGCTGCACGGGGGTCCCTCCTGGTCCGGCTCTTTTGCTCGGCGCTCCTTATTTGGGCCTGTTGTTCCCGGACCCGCCTCTCTCTCCGCTCCCTCGCGAACTCCTCGAGCTGCTGTCGGCAACACTCGGCGCGGTCTGCTGCAGCTGCCCTAGTTTCCTGAGTGAACCTCATTAGATCTTCTCCAGTGGGGTCCCACTCAAACTGCGCTTCCGCTAGCGGGGGCGAGATCCGTGCCACGGGCTTCGGAGCCGGAATCAGGGGTTCATCCAGGGGTCTTAGTCTCTGCTGCCGTTCCAGCTCATGGTATCCTTCGGGCCAGATGAAGGGCCGCCCGTCCGGCCATGTGAGCTGGCTGAACAAGTCCTCCCCCAGGTGTGGCACCCTTGGTTTTACGGGCGCGGGCGCGGTGGTGGTGGCGCCCGGGTTGCCCAGGCCTTGCGGCCAGGCCTGGGGCACCTGGAAGGTGAAGGGCACCGTTAGGACGGCGGCACCCTGGGCTACCTGGCCTTGCGGCCAGGCCGGAGGCTCCGCGGAGGTAGGGGGCGCTGTTGGTGATGCGGCGCCCGGGGGTACTAGGCCTTGCGACCAGGCTGGTGGTATTTCCTGCTTTGTCACGCTCCGGGTCGAGGCGCGTGACGTCACAGGGGTCGCTGCGGCGGCTTCCGGTCGGGGCCTAGTCCATAGCGGTGACATGGCGGCTACGGGCACAGCAGGGGGACTTTCGGGCTCTGCGACGGGGAGCTGGGGCAGGTGAGCGGTGTCACGGCTTGGGGTATAGGCGTCCCCTTTACCTGCCTCCATGCGTTCGGCTCCCTCCTCGGCGCCGTCTCCGGCCTTGGGTCCTCCCGCGCCATCCTCAGAGGCGGTCTGCTTCCTCTTCCAGGGTAGCGTGCTCCGCTGACTGGTCTCTGCGTGCTGAGCCATCTCCCGGCTCCACTCCGCCAGTATCTCCCGCTGTACCCGGGCCATCCTCCGTGCGAGGCCCTCCAGGGCAGTTTGTGCACACTCCCGGTCTCGGGGGAGCTGTGCAAGGATCTCCGCTAGACCTAGCGGGGTTGTGGACTCTAGCAGGCTCCTGACCATCGGGTCGGTGCTGCTCTGCTCTGCTCTCGGCAGGCTCCTGGCCAGCGGGCCGGTGCTGCTCTGCCCTCCTTCCTCGGTCTCTAGCAGACTCCTGGCCAGCGGGCCGGTGCTGTTCTGCTTTCTCTCCATCTCCGGGTGAGCTTTTCTGCTGCTCCTCTCCAGGCTTCCTGCCTCCGGGTGCGCTCGCTCCAGACTGCTCCAAGCGACACCCATCTTTTCTCTTCTCTTTCGTCTCCTCCCACTTAGAGGGCGGTCCCGGGGCAACTCGGTGACTGTCAGCTCCAGGGGTAGTTCTTTCACGCTGACAGACACCTCCAGCATCACAGTCTCTGTTGGTGGGGGCGGTTTCCACTTTTGGCGCCATTTTCTGTCCCGGCCCACGATGGGAGGTGGCCTCTTGTCCTCCTTTGGCACGCCCATAATGGCGTCCGCTGCTCTTCCAAGGCGGGAAATCTGCGGTTTTGGCGGGAAGCGTCGCCCAGTGGCGGGAAACTCTGCAGATGGCGGGAACAAGCTGGAAATGGCGGACAATCGGCGGGAAACGACTGGTGATGGAGTCCGATGGCGTGGACCCTCCGGAACCGGCGGGAGGCTTCTTTCTGAGGTAAACTTGCACTTTTCTTCAGGCACGCAGTACCCGGTTGTTGTGGGCACGTAATCCTGCCGACTACGCCAAAGTTGACGCGCCCCCTGGGACATATTCCTTTTTGAGGGGGAATACCCGGCACCGGATCAGATGGGGGGTTGTAGTCTCCGAGCGGCTGTGACCCGGCCCCGTGCCCAGGGCGTCAAGCTCAGTGTTATGTGGCAGCTTTACAGATGTTATTAAAGTTCTTTTGTGTCGACTACGCCACCCGTTGTGATGCGGTCACTGTGGCCGCCGCTGCAGCAGGGTCCGCTGAGGCTGATGGTGGATGCGCAGCTTGGTGGGATCACCCCCAACGGGAGGGGTATAGCCTCAGAGGGGACAGGCGCAGAGGATGGGGGTTGTGGTGGTGCGGTGCAGCCGGCAATGAAGACAGACTCGGGTTGTGCAGTTAAGGGTGTTTACTTACTGCAGATGTTGTACTGGTCACTCCAGCTGCTAGTGACCACCCGAGCCGTGCTGCGTCCACCAGGTCCTGGATCCAGCCAACCCCCAAACAAGTCCGGAGCGTGGCCCTGAGCTCTCCCTCTGTCCTTTCTTCAGCCGTCCCCACCAGTGATTCACCTAGGTCCAGCTCCCTCGGGCCTTCTGTTGGGACACCCTTGGCCCTGGGTTCCCTGACCCTTCATGTGGTGTGCCTTCGGGGTGAATGTGATGGGTGACCGTGGCAAACGCTGCCCACGATCTCCGGTCTCTGGCTGGGGATTGTTTTTGCCCCCACCAGCTTGGGTTCCGGTACCCTGATGCTGACTCCTCACCCGGTGCTCTAATTTGGGTTCTTGGGTCCTCTCTGTTTTCCCCTCTGGGTACTCCTTCTCTTCTCCTCTCTCACTCTGGGCCTCTCTCTTGCTGCAGGCTGACTTCCTCTCTGCTTGCTGTCTGCTCCTCTGCAGCTGTCTTGTTCTCTGCATCTGACCCTGATTCTAGTTGGTGCCCACCTTATATACACCCTCTATGTGTGAGCTCAGGTGACCAGCACCCAATGAGCTCCTATCTTTACCCAGGCTGCTCCCCCTATCTGCCCCTACACTACATGGGATGTACCACCCCCCTCCCACTCCAGCCAGGAACAGACTCGGTCGTACCTGCACATTTCTAAGTGGGAGTACCGTCGGCCTGTTCCCCGGAAATGGGATGTGTGTAGTGCATGCAGCCTACCGAGCTCAGTTCCACACTCCATCCTTACCCGGGAGTGGAATATCACACCTCTGGGTTGAGGTGCAATACCCCTGTAGCAGCCGAATCCTCAGGGTGCTACATGTGCGCTGCTGATAGGCTGACAGATTGCACCTCCCCACTGTAAATGCGGGAAAGAGAAAAAAAAATGGAGATCTTCATTGTTCCTGCAGAGATCCATCCCCTGCCCCTCCCCCCACCCCGCTGTACACTCAAACTGCGTATTAACATTAATTTTCATCATTACTGAGAAAAAATCCAGTTATGATTTTGGTGCACGAACAGTTATCGAACATAACCTCGAACAGCCGAATTTTTCTCAAATTGTTCGTGTTCGCCGAACGGCTCGAACACCGCCCAAAACAGCTCGAATTTGAGATTGGCGAACAGTTCGAGTAGAACAACGCTCATCTCTACTCTCCAGTTGCTCTAGGATTGCCTTGGCTAAGACTGCACAATCCTTTATTGGACTGGTCTACTAATGTGATTAAGTCTTCGAGTCCGAAGAGCTATGATAAATGTTGTAATGGTCGCATTGCGGCTGTGGAAAAAGGGGAATTACCGATACCTAGTCAAGATTTTTGGAGGGTTTTTTCGGAGGAGGAGTCACAAGTTTTACCTCCTGATAAGGATTATGATTGCGCCATTGAGTTTGTTTCGGGTGCTACTCTTCCCAAAAGTCACTTGTTTACATACAGACTAGCCTGTCTGCTGGTCACATTAGACCTTCTAAGTCGCCTGTGGCAGATGGATTCTTCTTTGTTAAAAAAAAAGGACGGCGGTTTACATCCATGTCTGGATTTTCGTGAAATTAATAAGATTACCGTACGCAATTCCTACCCATTGCCGTTAATTCCTGACTTGTTTAACCAGTGTGTGGGAGCCAAGTGGTTCTCCAAAATTAATCTCCGGGGGGCATACAATTTGTTACGTATGAAGGAGGGTGATGAATGGAAAACTGCTTTTAACACTCCGGTAGGTCATTTTGAGAATCTGGTGATGCCTTTTGGTCTTACCAATGCACCTGCATTTTTTCAGAACCTTATTAATGACATCCTGAGACCTTTGATTGGTAAGAATGTGGTCGTGTATTTGGATGACATTTTGATTTATTCACCAGATCTAGAGTCCCATTGGCAGAGTGTACGTGAAGTTTTGCAGTTATTGAGTGATAATTCACTCTTTGCTAAGCTGGAGAAATGTGAGTTCGCTGTGCAGAAAATTTGTTTTTTGGGCTACATTGTCTTCAGCGAGGTCTTTGAGATGGAACCTGTGAGGGTTCAGGCTGTGCAGGAATGGCCTAGGCCTACTGGTTTGTAATCTATACAGAGATTTTTGGGTTTTGCCAATTATTACAGAAAATTCATTAAGAATTTTTCTGTAATTGTTAAACCTCTAACCGATCTCACCAGGAAAGGTGCGAATACGGCCCAGTGGACTACTGAGGCCATTGAAGTGTTTGAGTATCTCAAAGAGAGGTTCAGTTCTGCCCCTATCCTTATGCAGCCTGATGAGACCAAGCCTTTTTTGGTCGAGGTCGATGCTTCATCGGTGGGGTTTGGAGCAGTTTTGTCTCAGGAGAACAAGGGTGGAGTACATCCTTGTGATTCTTTTCGAAAAAATGTTCGGAAACCGAACTGAATTATGATGTTGGATATCGGGAGTTGCTGGCTATTAAACTTGCGTTTGAACATTGGCGTCATTTTTTGGAAGGCGCTAGATTTCCTATTCAGGTTTTCACAGATCATAAGAATTTGATCTATCTGGATGCTGCCAAGCGCTTGAATGCCCGTCAAGCTAGATGGGCACTTTTTTTTTTCTCGGTTTCATTTTTCTGTTACCTATATCCCTGGTACTAAGAATGTTAAAGCCGATGCTTTATCTCGCAGCTTCTCTCCTACGGTCGGTGCCGAGGAGGAGAGCATTTTACAGAAAGGAGTTGTGGTGGCGGCCTTGGACTCCGTTTTGGAGAATGGGATTCTGAATGCTCAAGATGATGCTCCATCTAACACTCCCCATGGGAGGTTGTTTGTGCCTAGAGCCTTTAGGAGAGATTTGTTTGTGGAGTGTCATGAGTCTCGGTTGGCAGGTCATCCAGGAATTTCGGAGAGTAAGAGACTGATCAGTCGCAGTTTTTAGTGGCCTGGATGGCAGAAGGAAGTCATCAAGTGGGTGCATCAGTGTACTGTGCGTCCTAGGTCAAAGGCTTCACATACTCCTGCTGCTGAGTTGCTTTGCCCTCTGGAGGTTCCTAGTGCGCCTTGGACGCATCTCACTATGGATTTTATTACTGATCTTCCGGTGTCCGAGGGTTTTACTGTCATCTGGGTGGTCGTGGACCGTTTTAGTAAGATGTGTCATTTGGTTCCATTCATTAAGTTGCCCTGCACCAAGACACTCGCTAAGGCGTTTGTTAAGGAGATTGTCAAGCTCCATGGCGTTCCCACGGATATTGTTTCTGATAGAGGACCTCAGTTTGTGGCTCGCTTTTGGCGTGCTTTTTGTGACAGGTTGGGAGTCCATTTGTCATTTTCGTCTGGTTATCATCCTGAGTCGAATGGACAGACTGAAAGAAAGAACCAGGATGTTGAACAGTTTTTGCGTTGTTTTGTGGCGGACAATCAAGAGGTGTGGTCTGAGTTTCTGCCTCTCGCAGAATTTGCTCTTAACAATCATACATCCTCCTCTGCTGGGTGTTCTCCTTTTTTTTGTTGTACTGGGAGACATCCGTCTTTTGGTTCGTTCTCCAAATTGGGGTCGGTGGTGCCGGAGGAGGAGAATATTTCCAGTGATTTGGAGAGAGTTTGGACTAATGTACATTGTAACCTTCAAGAGGCTAGCAAGAAGTCCAAGAAGTATTTTAACAGGAAACGTAAAGAGGTTTTGTTTACTGTGGGTGACATGGTTTGGTTGTCCTCGAAGAACCTGCGGTTGAAGATTCCCTCTAAAATACTGGGTCCTAAGTTTGTGGGTCCTTTTAAAGTGCTTCAGGTTGTTAACCTGTCTGCTGTTAGGTTGGATGTCCCTACTTCCTGGAAGATTAATCCTGTGTTTCATGTTTCCTTGTTGAAAAAGGCTGACGTATCTGATAGGGACGCCACTGTCACAGTTCCTCCTGTGGTGGAAGACCGCGAATATGAAATTTCTCGTATCTTGAATTCTAGATGGCATAGAGGGAGATTACAGTATCTTGTCTCCAGGAAGGGTTTCGGTCCCGAAGACAACTCCTGGGTAAGGACAAATGATGTCTCTGCTCCTAGGCTTGTTAAAGCTTTCCACAGGAGGTTTCCGGATAGGCCTGGCCCTGGAGGATGCGGAGGATCCTCATAAAGAGAGGGTAATGTTAGAACTCTCCTGTTTGTTTTTTCTATCTTGTGTTTTGCGTGACCATCTGCCTTTATATTCCAGCTCTGCCCTTCTTGTTGTGCTTGACTGTCTCTCTAGCCAGGTGCTTCTGTGCCTTTCGCTGTCAAGTTCGCTTGGTCCTCTGGGACCTCTAGTACTTTTTGTCAGTTTGTCTTTTTGTGTTCTGCAACAACTTCTGTTTAGGAGGTGTCCCATTTTTGTTCCAGTCCTTAGTTCTTTTAGGGACCCCTCCCTTAATTCTATAGGTCTTCGTTCAGACTAGCCGAGGACTAAGGCGGGTCTGTTCACTAGGAACAGGCAGCCCGCTACATCGTAGGGATTCAGCTTAGTCTTACAGTAGGGACAGCTTTCCCCTATCTTTCCTTAGTACATGTTGCAGATCATAACATATACTATATGCGGAGACACGGGGTATCCTGTGGGTGTAATACTACTCAGACAACACAGGGTGAGGGGAAAACAGTGTGGCAATACTTTACTGAACCACCAACAGACAATAACATATAGAACAGTCCCAGCAAAAACACAAGATGGTGCAAGTTACAGAGTCTCACCCTTCCACTGGCCCGCCGGGAATAGAGCAGTGAGATATGTGGCCAAGTGACCTGAAAGTCCGAACCTGGATTTCCTCATAACATCTCTGAGAGTTCAGTGATAGTCAATGGAGCAGACCTGTATTCCTCTTGATGGAGCCATGTGGCCTGATGGCTGTGCTGTAGAGTCTTTTGTAAAATCTCCATCATAGAGACGCATATGCCCCTTAAATAGTTCACAATTGTCCTTTTAAGCACTATCCACAGGTCAAGGGTCAGGGATCATGATATTAATTCACAGGGCTCGAGTAGCCACAGCTCATTCCCCAATGTTGACTGGCAAACACCCTACAATGAAATTTAACATATCTAGCAAAAATCCATTATTCAAAGATCCTGAGTCGTTGCATTGAAAACCTAGCAGACGATACACTGTAGGAGCTGATTTAAGATGTAAATAACAGCCATTCATCAATTACCAAATATCAACTCAAGTGATCAACATTCAGGTTGATACAAACAATAGTCTGTATTGATCAACCAAAGAAGAACACAAATTCAAAAGTCAACATAAAAATAAAGATGTATGGCTCCTGGCCTACTGATTTATACTTCTGGATAATTAAGAAGAAAAACTGTGACACACTATCGATAGGGAATAACCTCCAAACTTGGTACAACCCCTCTAAGGAAGAAGAGCAGCTGGCACTATAGAATGATGGATGAGCAGACCTGTGGAAGTCTGGATTCTGGTACCCGACCCAAACTTTAATCCAAAGTTTGGTTCGGGTACCAGAACTGTACCCAAACTTGAACCAGAACCCGAACCTATTTGAAAACAATGGAGACCCGAACTTTGGATCTGGAAAAAAATCTCTCTCTCTCTACAACGGATTTTCCCCGGAACTCCGAACTTTGCAACCGACTTCCGGGAGAAGTTCATGTTGGGTGATTAGCGCTACACACTAACTGTCCAGTACGAACCACAAACTTTTAAGTTCAGGTTCACTCATTTCTAGTGAAGACCTTAAAAAAGTAACATAAAAGACTCAACCCTCTTTCAGTTCCCTTGGTTTAGTTTTTTTTCACGTAGTCCCCAGTCTCTAATTATAATCTAGTTCAATAGCCAGAATCGGGCAAGCACTACATGCACACAGAGGCAGAAGATTAGCAACAGATGGCACGAAAACATAAGATACTGAGAAGGAGGAGACAGATTGCAGAATGTGAAATTCAACTTCTGCTTCATGGAAACAAATATCATCTGTTCTACACATTTTTCTAAATATGCCCTTTTTGCTATCTTTATGTTTCTGTTTTCCCCCCATGCACCAAGATGGAGCAACATCCTGTAATAGTAAGACAAGCAGATATAGGTCATGTATTTGTGTCGCCTAATTGCGGAGGTTACTATACAGGACACCCACAGCAACTGGTATTTGTTTTATTCTACTTATTATATAGGTTCTGTGTGGGCCATGTGGAATTTGTAAATTATATCAAAATCTTCATATGATAAAAGTTATTTGGCATATTTGCATACACCTCCACAAACATATTGAACATTTTACAAACTACAAATACCTGGTTGAAAACAACTCTTAACCTAAATTAAACAGACTTCAAAGTCATCTACAGTGCTGGCCAAAAGTATTGGCACCCTTGCAATTCTGTCAGATAATACTCAGTTTCTTCCTGAAAATGATTGCAATCACAAATTATTTGGTATTATTCTCTTCATTTAATTTGCTTGCAAGGAAAAAACACAAAAGAGAATGAAGCAAAAATCAAATCATTGATCATTTCACACAAAACTCCAAAAAAGGGCCGGACAAAAGTATTGGCACCCTCAGCCTAATACTTGGTTGCACAACCTTTAGCCAAAATAACTGCGAACAACTGCTTCCGGTAACCATCAATGAGTTTCTTACAATGCTCTGCTGGAATTGCAGACCATTCTTCTTTGGCAAACTGCTCCAGGTCCCTGATATTTGAAGGGTGCCTTCTCCAAACTGCCATTTTGAGATCTCTCCACAGGTGTTCTATGGGATTCAGGTCTGGACTCATTGCTGGCCACCTTAGAAGTCTCCAGTGCTTTCTCTAAAACCATTTTATAGTGCTTTTGGAAGTGTGTTTGGGTCATTGTCCTGCTGGAAGACCCATGACCTCTGAGGGAGACCCAGCTTTCTCACACTGGGCCCTACATTATGCTGCAAAATTTGTTGGTAGTCTTCAGACTTCATAATGCCATGCACACGGTCAAGCAGTCCAGTGCCAGAGGCAGCAAAGCAACCCCAAAACATCAGGGAACCTCCGCCATTTTTGACTGTAGGGACCGTGTTCTTTTCTTTGAATGCCTTTATTTTTTTCCTGTACACTCTATGTTGATGCTTTTTCCCAAAAAGCTCTACTTTTGTCTCATCTGACCAGAGAACATTCTTCCAAAACGTTTTAGGCTTTCTTAGGTAAGTTTTGGCAAACTCCAGCCTAGCTTTTTTATGTCTCGGGGTAAGAAGTGGGGTCTTCCTGGGTATCCTACCATACAATCCCTTTTCATTCAGACGTGGACGGATAGTACGTGTTGACACTGTTGTACCCTCGGACTGCAGGGCAGCTTAAACTTGTTTGGATGTTAGTCGAGGTTCTTTATCCACCATCCGCACAATCTTGCGTTGAAATCTCTCGTCAATTTTTCTTTTCCGTCCACATCTAGGGAGGTTAGCCACAGTGCCATGGGCTTTAAACTTCTTGATGACACTGCGCACGGAAGACACAGGAACATTCAGGTCTTTGGAGATGGACTTGTATCCTTGAGATTGCTCATGTTTCCTCACTATTTGGTTTCTCAAGTCCCCAAACAGTTCTTTGGTCTTCTTTCTTTTCTCCATGGTCAATGTGGTACACACAAGAACACAGGACAGAGGTTGAGTCAACTTTAATCCATGTTAACTGGCTGCAAGTGTGATTTAGTTATTGCCAACACCTGTTAGGTGCCACAGGTAAGTTACAGGTGCTGTTAATTACACGAATTAGAGAAGCATCACATGGTTTTTCAAACAGTGCCAATACTTTTGTCCACCCCCTTTTTTAGGTTTGGTGTGGAATTATATCCAATTTGGCTTTAGGACAATTCTTTTTGTGTTTTTTTCATTGAAGACAAATTAAATGAGAATAATACCAAAGAATTTGTGATTGCAATCATTTTCAAGAAGAAACTGAATATTATCTGACAGAATTGCAGGGGTGCCAATACTTTTGGCCAGCACTGTACATACACATACACAGGGTCCACTTTGGAAAATCACCCTACCTCTTCCAAAAAAGTTGGTTACAGGCTTTTCTACAGATTTAATCACAGTGATCAGGGGAAATCCATAGAGTAACCCAGTAACAAGGGTACAACTACCCTACAGCACCACTGCAGGAGAAATGAGGAATTACATGGTCCCTATTAAAATACTTGTTCCTTTAATACCAAAACTATTCAGGTCTTCCAGAGAGAGGTGTTCCTTTGTAGATAATCTCACTTTGGCTTGATGTATTGATGATGGTGCCAAATGATAGAAGGTTTAGAATGCAATAATAAGGTATTCTATCTTTACGCTTCTTTGACATAAGAATATTACTATGTGTGTTTCTAGAGAGCTTAACGTTACAGGGGTATTCCCAATCTCATGTAGTAGAAGTAATAATAATAATAATATTAGCAAATACTTCCAATTAGAAATGTAGTATAGTTTTTCTGATTCGCTATGTCGCTTACCCAGTGTGCAGGGCATTGCAGTAGCTTAGTTATCCATGGTTACAACCATTACCAACTAACTGTTACTATATGAGTAGTCATAACCAGGCATACCTAAGCTGCTGCAATGCCCTGTACATGGGGTAAGTGACATAGTGAATCGGAAGAACTATACTACATTTTTAATTGGAGGTATTTGCTAATATTATTATTACATCTACTACATATTGGGATAGGATCTGAGAGATGGGAATACCCCTTTAAGCTAAATTACAGAAACTAAAGATGTTGTCTTCAAAATTATTTTTTTTTCAGCAGAAATCCTAAAAGGGAATATATCATCAGTTCATGTCCACACCATTTCCCCTGCTCCTGACCAGACACATTTTCTGTTCATGCGTTATCACGGTTTTTATGAGCTGTTAACTGTTACACATCTGTCTCCGCTCACCTTTTCCTATGGCCACTGCCCTCTGCTGTGCTCCACGTCAGGTTTTGCAAGTGGCCCAGCGCGCTCCCATGTACTCATCTGCCTAGGTCTGTATTAGTTCTTATTAGTTCTTTTTTTTGACTGTGCACCATTATTTGCTCCATTCATGCTTTCCTGTGTCCTGTCTGCCTATGGCCTCCAGTTCTCTAAGTCCTCGCTCCATACATGCCTTTCGGCTGCTGCATCAATGCCCACGATTAACTACTCTAAAAAATATTCTTGTTAGGATATTAAAATAATTTTAGCCTCTTTTGTAAGTGAAACATGGGGCTTAATTTTTAAGCATTTTTTTTATATTCCCTTTTTTTGCTGATATTAAGGGAAAATATAAAGAAAAAAAACTAAAGACAGGTCTTTTTTTCACATTTTGTATTTTGTTGTTTTAACGACCACTAAAAACATTTTAAACTGTGTTCCCCTTTCCATAGAAATTATTTTTAGATACTGGACACATTTTTTTTATGGGGCTGGGACTAGAAACAGTGACTTGGACTGGTGGTATCTTTTTTTTCTTAGTTTTGTTTTATTTATTTCTTCATTAATTTATTGCTTTTTTATTTTTTTAATTAATTCTGTACTACTGTGCCACCCATAATAGCTTAAACGACCTCTGGGGGGGGAGGGAACATTTGAAAACATTTTAATACATTTTTTTTATTGATGATTTCCCTGTGACTGGGGCAGGTTTATTAGCCCCAGTTACAGGAAAAAATCAGTCTCTTGTCTGTACAGGAGAGCTGACTGGGTTTCCTGGGACCCAGTAGTTCATGTTCTCTCTGTACACGCAGATATCACATGATCTCTTGGTCCAGAGGAGGAAGCTGGGTCAGTGCTTACTAATCTGTATACACAGTGCTTGTGCAGCCCTGTATATACAGCAGTCGAGAAAGTAGACATTATAATAAACAATGTCTGCCTTCTCTGCAGGGAGTCTAGCTGTGTCTCACAGCGACTCCGTGCCCCCATAGCTGCACAATGTGTGCAGCAGCTCTACAAGGACATTTTAAAACATCATTGAGTAAATGAATGGGGACCGCCCAGATATTTAAAACCTATGGGTGGTCCTAAAGTAGCTAATAACTATTTCATCCCCTTTTAAAACTTTGTGTTTTTGTTTTTTCCTCTCTTTCCCAAGAGCCATAACTTTTTCATTTTTCCTTTGACATTGTCATATGTGGGTACGTTTTTTTGCTGGACAAGTTGTGCATTTGTTTTTTTGTTTTTGCTTTACAACTATGTTTTTTGTTTATTTTAGCGGTTTGAAAAAAAGTGACCTTTGTAAAAAGAAAACCTAAATTTGGTTTGTGCCACTATTTTCCTTATAGCTTTATTTTTCTGTCATAAGGAGGTAAGAGGCCTTATTTTTTGCATGGTAACCTGTCGTTTTTATTGGTACTTATGTTGTTTTGATCATCTTAATGCATTTTTGGGGAGGAGGTATGGTGACAAAATGGCAATTAGGGTGTTTCTGTTTCTTTTTTTTTACAATGTTTACCTTACCTTTTGTTTCCTTAGTTTTAAATGAGCAAAAGAGTGGGATTTTGAATGTTTGTTTTAAAGTTTTTTATCATGTTCAAAAACTTTTTTTTATTTTTCACTGTATATTTTCGTATTCATAGGGCTCTTGAATCTGCTATCATTTAATTGCTTGTACTATATAGTCCTCAGCTTCACGGGTGTACTAAGATTTTGGTGATGGCAACCTATCAACATGATTGAGTAGCGGGACAGTGCTTGAAGCTTGAATGGAAGACCCACTTTATCATATCACTTAAATAGCGATGTCAAAGATTGACAGTGGCATTTAAGTGGTTAGACAGCAGCGATCTGAGCTAACTCTGAATGCTATAGTTAGAGGCGAGTGCAGCCTGTATAACACAGTCGATACCTGCCCTGTATTGAGCAGGTTCAGCTCCATGCACCTGCATGCACTCCATGATGTAACAGTACATTTAAAATGCTTCCAGCATAAAAAAAATACAGTTTTCAAAATGTTTCCTTCTGTGTCCCTCATGTTGCTGCTAATCTGTTCTGCTGTGGGCAGACTCTAGCCAGAATCAATCTCCTCCCCCCTCTGGCAGCTGACAATATGCTCCTTATTTCCACTGCAGGAGAATACTGCCACGGTACTGCAGAGGCTTTGCTCCTTCTTTGACAAGCAGAACAGAAAGCTATTCATTTTTATTGGCTAGTGTGGAGTAAACAGGGGATCTTTCTGCAAACAATTGGCTGTGGCGAGAATGACTGAGCATGTGTGTCCTACATTAATCTGCCCAGTAGGTGGACATGCTCAGTGTTATACACATATAGTTTATTGCTGTGAAAACCAGGTGGTGCCAAACTGCGTAGGCAAATGCCATGAATGATTTCTGGATCATTTATAGAACAGAATGCAAATGGCAAACGTGGTTATTTTTTATGATCTAGACAATGAATATGATATTTAAAGAAGTACTCCTTTTATCACAATGAGTATCCTCTTAATATATTGCAGTCATCACATATTATATAGCACTGTGTACTTACAATTGCTCATTTTGCCTTTCTACCCAGTTAATTCTTCTTTTCTCCATTAGGTCTATGACATCAAACTGACCAGAATCCTTCTAAACTCTATGTAGAAACAGGAGGTCAATTTTCACTGTATGAGTCATAAGTCACTGCAAAAGTACCTGGCAGGGGGAGGAGAGAGCAGCTGGGTCAGAAGTTGAAAAGAGGAATGACTCATGCAGGGACAAGAGACTTCCTGTTTCTACATACAGCAGAGAAAAGAGAAGAATTATCTGAGTAGAAAGGCGAAATGAGCAATTGTAAGTACACAGTGTAATATAATATTATGGCTGCAAAAAACTTTGATGGGAGTGCTTCTTTAATGGTGGAAACAACCCTTTTAGTAGGATTTTAGCATGCAATTTTTATAATTTAAGGTGAAAGCATTGTTTTTAATATTAAAAAAATTCAATAAAAATGTATTGATTTAACTTTAAATAATTATCACATAATATCATATGCAATTTGGCTATACCTCTAAGGGCACTGACATCAGTAGTGTTATCATTGTGCCCACCTTGAACAAACTTTTTGGAACACCAATAATGATACAACTATAAAAGGTTGGAAGTCTGGATAAAATTGGCAGAAATTTCCATTTATATGAGACTTCGGCTCTGCATACATTTAATAGTTCTCCAGTTTGTAATTTGTTTTCAGCTGTGCCGTAACTTTTTATTGATAGGATACAGCATTTTTTTTTACATGCACCCAGGACCATGGAATAACATGATGCACTTCCAGCAGCTGATAAAACTTCACAGATGGCAACTATAAAATACAAAAATACAGAATATTATTGAGAACCATCACAACTTGAGCCATTTAAAGTGTCACATATTGCCAGTTAAATCCAAGCAGAGGTTGTTTATATGACATAACTAAGAGCTATGGACACTGAAAGCTAAATTCTCGGCTTCTGACCTTGCAACGCTGTCTAATCCCCTGAGCATTATGAAAGACAGAGAAGGCTGAGTACAAGACTGTCAATTCCACTGAGATTTTGACCCTTATGCCAAAAAAGTTAAAGGATATCTGTAGCTTCATGTGACTTTTCAGAATAAGTTATTATCTGCGTGTGTATGAGGAATAACAGTATTTCTCGCCATTATATAATCTGTACACTTCATTTTTTACCAGTTTTATATCTAATTTTTAGTTGTCTCTGAGCTGCTATGATGTCTCCCAGAGTCCTTAGGGAATCCTGCTCTCTAGTCTCTCTATACTACAGTTCAGAAGCAGTGTAGCTGTGAATCCAGCTCTAGGGTGAGATACAACACTTAATAGAAAGCAGCAGTGTAATCTGTCTGCCTTTCTTTCAATCTGTTCTTTCCTCTTCCTTATCCATAGAATTTAATAGTCAGCTTTAATTTGATACCTCACTGAGCAGTTTTGAGCTCAATGCATTTTAAGTGTATTTAAAGGGGTTGTCAGATCTTCTAACTTCTGGTCTTCAGGTCTTCTGCGTGACTGCAGACTTTTGAATCCTTATAGTGTGCACCTACATAGATGTAGCCAAATGTAACTATACAACTAACTTGCCATACTGATAACTTTTCTCAGAATGTTCTCTTAAAGGGGTTGCCTGGTCTTAAGCTACAAGTCTTCAGTTACAGTACGTGACTGCAGACTTGTGAACTCTCACATAATGCTGTGAGGATTCTCCAGTGCTGAGCACTGCATGCAATCATTTGACCACAAGTATGTCATATGCATACTTCCGGCCACATTCCAACTAGACTGTTTCCATCCTCGCTCAATGCTCCTTTATTGAGCGAGGTTGCACCCATCTAGTCTGAATGTGGCTGGCTGCATGCTTAGGGTCACATGACCACCTGCTCCCAGCACTGGCACTAGAAAGGCTGTGTGCCCACGATACTTTTTTGGTGTGTATTTTGGTGCGTATTTGCAGCGCGTAAACGCTCCAGAAACGCATTGCATACCTTATCCCATGACTTCCTATGACATTCTGCAAGTTCTGTGCACATGGTCCGTATTTTTTCTGCGCAGATTTTACTCGCAGAAAAAATATGGACATGACCAATTCTTGTGCGTTTCTGCATGCATATTTGCCTATACAATGCATTGGAAAAAACGCATGGCAAATACGCGTCAAAAACGCATATAAAACAGCGTTTTTCTGCCAGGGAGATGCAGAAACGCTCAGGAAAAATTCTGCTTCATTTCTGCATTGTGAGCACTAAACCAAAATCCTCACAGTGCATACAATGTGAGTACTCACAAGTCTGTAGTCACACATAACGAGATCGCTAGCGAGATCGCTAATGAGTCACGATTTTGGTGACGCAATAGCGATCTCGCTAGCGATCTCGTTATGTCTGACAGGTAGCAACGATCAGGCCCCTGCTGTGAGATCGCTGATCGTTACAAAGCTTCCTGGACCATTCCTGGGTCGTTGCTCTCCCGATGGGCAGTGTGCATCGCTGTATTTGACACCTTATCAACGACCTCGTTAGCGATTCAGAACTGAGACACGTAGGCGTGCATAAATTGGACTTTTCTGCGCTCCTCGTCCCCGATTGGTGGTCACTACTGCGTCCTTGTTTTTTCAGATCCCACCAGCGTTCCCCGGCTGTGACTCCACTTTGAAGAAATCAGGCATCTTTAGCGAGGTAGGTATTGTTTGGGGTCTCAAATGAGTTTTCATTTTTAATGGAGACGCAGTAGAGATCCCATCTGACCGGAGACGCAGTGTTAAACCAAGGCCACCCAATCTGAATGCAGTAGCGTCCACCAACTGGAGATGAGGGGGGCGCGGAAAAGTAATTTTATGCACACCTTTCTGACACAGTACAGTCCCTATCAAGGTGTGGATCGTTGAAATAGCTGCTGTGTGAAAGCGTCCCAACGACCACCGAGATCGTTGGTTAGATCGCTGGGGCGGCCGAGATCGTTGGAAAGTTCTGCATGTTTGACATCTCCCCAGCGATCCCAAAACCGTGACGCAATAACAATCTCGCTAGCGATCTCGCTAGCGATCTCGTTATGTGTGACAGGGCCTTTAGACTGGACAACCTCTTTAAGTGGATTAAGATAAGATAACAGTGCAAAAAGACATTTATTGATCTCAAATTAGGTGTCAGATTACATTTTTTTTGAACCATGATATCCCAGTGCTGTGTTATCTGCATTATTTGACACATGGCTACATCTGTTTTTAAGGCCATTAGAGGCCAACATCACCCAGAATGTCAGCAATCCTTTCGAGATGAGAGATGGAGATGAGCGAATAAATTTGCAGATCCATGGCCCAGTGGCCACATCGGTATCCTTGACATCTAATAAAACAGAATAACAGTATCAGAGTGATCCAGTCATAAGAAAAATGTAAGATGTGGTCAAAAGTAGACAAGCAGATGACATGTGATAAGTACAGACTGTCAGTAGATCCCCATTATTGTTTTCTCTAGTGGTACTAAGGCGCATCGGCCAACACTGACTTCAATGATAGTTATGGAGAAATAGAATTAGGCAATTTAAGTATGAATCATAAACTTCCTAAAATAAATTTCCTCTTCAGTTTGTTACCATCAGCTTCAAGAAATTAGCATTTTACAAGCACAGTGAAAAGGCTGAAGAGGATAAAGAAGCAGTGATATTTCCCCAACCTGATTCCGTCAGACAAGCTGCGCTCCGCTGCCGAGGGGCACACAAACTTCCTGTAGATTTGACATTGCTATAATCATAGTAAACCATGCAAGTCATATGAGACCCAGCAGCACTGGGAACCAATCCAAGACTACAAGAGTTTAACAAACCCTCAACTTTTATAAAGAATTCAAGTAGTCAGTAAAAACTTGATGAGGAATCTGCACAGCTATGGACTGATGTTAGTTTTTGTTTTTCACCTACTGGAGTATTACTTTTTCAGCCAACTCATTGCAGCTTTATTAAACTATTTTAGCCTGTTTAAAAGAGAATAACAAATTTATCAATGGTTCTTAAAGTGATTCTGTCAGCAGGATTTCACCCCCCAAACTATTTATATGAGCATGTAGCTCTTTCATAGACAAGTCCAGTAATACCTTTACACGGCCAGTCCGTTTCTCCGTTGCTGAGAAATCAGCGTTTGAATTGATCTGCAAATGAGGCTGAAGAGCTATTTGTAGCTCTGAAGCCTCTGCCACTCCGGCTCTATTCCCCACCCAATGTCACCTCCTACTGTTTGGCTGATGGCTACTTTGCCTTAAGTCACACAGCAAACATAACATCAGTTAAGTAGGAGGAGGCTCTGAGTGGGGAATAGAGCTGGAGTGAAAGAGGCTTCCGATCTACCATAGCTCTTTAGCCTCATTTGCATATCAATTCAAATGCTGATTTCACAGATATGGAGGAACAGACTGGCCATGTAAATGTGAGGCCCTCCCTGAGAAATGGGGTGCACTCGGAGCCGGGTCAGTGTAGGGATAGCGGGGGAGGCAGTCGTGGCCTGGACCCGGTCCGTGCCCAGGGTGGTCACATAAAAGATTTTTAATGGGCTTTCAAGTATGAGTGGCATTTCGACTACGCCACCTACGGTTCCGGTGATGGACACCAGCGCTGCTTCAGTCCACTGAGGCCGGTGTTACGGACAGCTAAGATGGAATGGCTCCCTGCAGACGGAGCAGGCCTCAGGGCAGTGTGAGAAGGAATGGTGGGTGCAGTGCCGCGCAGAAAATAACAGGCTGAGGCGGTGTGTGAAGTCATCCAGGGTTTTTACTCACATTCAGATGAACTTTCCACCGCAAAGCTTCTCTCTGCTCCTCACGGCGTACTGCGGCCACCGGGAAGGGGGGTCAACACTTTCCAGGTAGATCAGGAGCACCTGTCGAGACCCCTCTGGTGTGTGTTCCTCTCCTGGAAAGTTCTCCCACTAAGTCTTCACTTGACTGTTTGTGTGGTTAGAACAAGGTGTAAGGCCGGGTCCAACTGGATAAATGCAGGTAGAGAGATACAGGTGGCGTAAGCTGCTCCGTCCGTATCCCTCCTGGGATCCACTAAGCCTCCGGGCTTTTCCGACTGAGATTTGAAGTAGCAAAGTCAGATATCGGGGGCCGGTCACCCCTCTTGCAGCAGGAATCCCTCTGACTAGGCCAGAATAAAGAATACAGGTGGCGTAAGCCGCTCCGTCCATATCCCCCTGTGATCCTTTTGCCTGTGGAGCCTATCTCCTCTGCTCCCCTCCAGGCCTTCTTAGGTAAGGACCTTGACCGGGTAGAGACAGTGGTTAACTCTGATCGGCTCCTCGTCTCAATGCCAGAGAATGAGGACCGTGTATCTTCAGTCAGTTGCAGACTCTAGCAGAGGACCACAATCAAAGACAAAGATCACAATCAAAGACGAAGATCACAATCATAGACCTTGAACTTAAGATGGCCGTAGGTTAAATATAAATGAATAAGTGTTTCCTAAAAGTGTGTTCTCCACCCTCACCCACTACATGGTTCCCCCTATCTTTGGTTCCCCCCATCTCCTCTATCCCGGGCCGGGGCAGCACCCTGGTGCATTTAGGCCCCCTTCAGGACGGGAGTGGTGTAGTGTTGAGTGGTGAAGTAGGGTCCTGAGAAGTGCTCCATCCTTACCTGGAAGAGGAGATACCACACCTCTACTGAGGTGCAGTACCCCTGTGGCGACTGAACCCTCAGGGGCGCCACATTCCCCCCTGGTGAAACACAGCACGTCCGCGGGCTGCAATAGAGTAAAATACAGGTACAGACATCAATTTTTAAAAGTTTTTGTAAACATGAAAACATTCTTCCCTTTATGGGAGGTTAGGACACTTCTAACGTTACATGATATATATATATAAATATAATATAGTATAAATGTAGAAAACATCGAAGAGACATTACGCATGTAGACAGATCAGTAGAAAATACAGCAGAAAGTGTCAGTTCAGCAGCATGAGGGACCTGTCCCAAACCCTCAACGTAGGCCCTGGGGCATGGAGAGCCCGAGTTGGACCTCCATTAGAGCCACTCCAGACAGGTTTTGCTTCTGAGGTCTGAGGTAGAAGTAGAAGCGGTTTTGCATAAAACCAATAGGGAGCACCTAAATGGGTACAAAACTATATACAAAAATGAGTATGTCTACTGCCAGTGTCCGCAGGGACAAATGTCTCTCCAAACTAAATCCGGGTGTAAACAAAAGTTAACTTCTTAAATGGAGGTTCAGCCTCCTCGGCCGCTTAGTCAAAGTATCCCCACCGGGGAAAAGGCTCATTTTTGCAGACAGAGCCTGACCGATCCTCTGTTGGCAGATGTGTGGGGGCATCCTCTTTAAACACCCTGTGAACATCCAGGGCATACCACCCATGCTCCCCGTGGTGGCGGGTGTAGGACACCAGGTCACCCGGGTAGAGGTTCCGGCCAGGGTGGCCCTGCTCCAGCCGCGGCTCGACGTCCCGCCGATTGACAAAGACGTCTCGGTGGAACTGTGGGCTGCGAATGAAGCACCATCCGGCCTCCTGGTGGAAGCACACAATCAGGTATTCCTCCCGGGGGCTTGGACGGGTGGCCTCTGTCTGGCGGGCCCGCGACTTTGCGTCCTTGGTGCGCACCTCCAGGCGCTCGCAGCGGACCTCCCTCTGGCGACACTCCTTGTCAAGCTGGCGGAGTTCATTCCGACAGAACTCCTCCCTCCTCCGCGCTTCAGCCCGGGTCTCCCGGGGGAAGCCCATCAGGTCGCCACCCTGGTTGTCCCAGGCATACTCTTCTGCCTCCGGGCAGGTGACTGGAGGTGCGGGGAGTGGCAAAAGCAGAGGCTGCTGCGGACCCTCTTCTAGTGCGGACCAGTCCGGGTTGGGGAAGGTGGACACCCAGGCTAACGCAGGCATTTCCGGATCGGGGGTCGGGAGGCATAGCAGGCCTCCGGTTGTGGCGGTGGCGGTGGCTTGGGCCTCGGCCTCTGGAGCCAGGAGCTGCTCCCACACGATGGCGCCCGGGGACTGGGGTGCCGGCAGGATACTTAGGAGCGGTTCGGTGCGTCCCGCGCCCTGGATAAGGGTTTTTGCCTTACCCGCACTTGGGCTGCATGGGGCCTCCTGGGCATCCTCCGCCTGGGCTGGAGCCTCACTTGTCAGGCGCGACGAGCTCTGGCGGCGGTCCCGGATCCTCCGTAACACATCCTCTCTCCACTCTGCGGCGGCCAGTCGTTGGGCCTCAGCGACCCTCCGGGTCAGGTCCTGCAATTCTCCTCGGAGGAACTCGGCCTCCTCCGGGGTAAGGTGGATTCCCTTCATACCGAGGAAGGTGGCAGCTTGTGGGCCAGTGTCGGAGGCCTCAGAAGACTTCTCCTTTGCTGCTTCCATCTCTGCTGCAAGGTGTGGTCTCTTTCTCCTCCTCCTTTTTGGGCGGCTCCTGGGCGGCTGGCTGACGGGCACTCCTTGGGAACGTCCCATCCGTCTTGAAGGACACAACTATGCGGACAGTCTCTAATACAAGGGGCGGTCTTAGCTTTTGGCGCCACTGTGTAGCCAGGCCCACGATGGGAGGTTTTGAGTGACTGTTGTTTTGGTACATAATGGCGTCCGTTCTTCTTGGGCGGGCGCCACATGGAGTGTATAACGACAGTCTTTTAGTGGAAAGGCGCACAGTACCCGACGGCAATGGGATTCTCTTATCCCATTGCTGCGGGCACGCAATCCTGCCGACTACGCCAAGTTGTGAGGCCCTCCCTGAGAAATTGGGTGTACTCGGAGCCGGGTCGGTGGAGGGGTAGCGGGGGAGGCAGTCGTGGCCTGGACCCGGTCCGTGCCCAGGGCGGTCACATAAAAGATTTTTAATGGGCTTTCAAGTATGAGTGGTATTTCGACTACGCCACCTACGGTTTACGGTGATGGACACCAGCGCTGCTTCAGTCCACTGAAGCCGGTGTTACAGGCAGCTAAGATGGAACGGCTCCCCGCAGGCGGAGCAGGCCTCAGGGCAGTGTGAAAAGGAATGGTGGGTGCAGTGCCGCGCAGGAAATAACAGGCTGAAGCGGGGTGTGAAGTCATCCAGAGTTTTTACTCACATTCAGATGAACTTTAGCCGCAAAGCTTCCCTCTGCTCCTCACGGTGTACTGCGGCCACCGGGAAGGGGGTTCAACACTTTCCAGGTAGATCAGGAGCACCTGTCGAGACCCCTCTGGTGTGTGTTCCTCTCCTTGGAAAGTTCTCCCACTAAGTCTTCACTTGACTGTTTGTGTGGTTAGAACAAGGTGTAAGGCCGGGTCCCACTGGATAAACGCAGGCAGAGAGATACAGGTGGCGTAAGCCGCTCCGTCCTTATCCCTCCTGGGATCCACTAAGCCTCCAGGCTTTTCCGACTGAGACTTGAAGTAGCAAAGTCAGATATCGGGGGCCGGTCACCCCTCTTGCAGCAGGAATCCCTCTGACTAGGCCAGAATAAAGAATACAGGTGGCGTAGGCCGCTCCGTCCGTATCCCCCTGGGATCCTTTTGCCTGTGGAGCCTATCTCCTCTGCTCCCCTCCAGGCCTTCTTAGGTAAGGACCTTGACCGGGTAGAGACAGTGGTTAACTCTGATCGGCTCCTCGTCTCAAGGCCAGAGAATGAGGACCGTGTATCTTCAGTCAGCTGCAGACTCTAGCAGAGGACCACAATCAAAGACGAAGATCACAATCAAAAACAAAGATCACAATCAAAGACCTTGAACTTAAGATGGCCGTAGGTTAAATATGAATGAATAAGTGTTTCCGAAAAGTGTGTTCTCCACCCTCACCCACTACATGGTTCCCTCTATCTTTGGTTTCCCCCCATCTCCTCTATCCCGGGCCGGGGCAGCACCCTGGTGCATTTAGGCCCCCTTCAGGACGGGAGTGGTGTAGTGTTGAGTGGTGAAGTAGGGTCCTGAGAAGTGTTCCATCCTTACCTGGAAGAGGAGATACCACACCTCTACTGAGGTGCAGTACCCCTGTGGCGACTGAACCCTCAGGGGCACCACATAAAGGTATTGTTGTACTTGTCTTTAAAAGAGGTAGTTGTGCATATGTATATAGTTTTTTTTTTGGGGGGGGGTGAAATTTTGCTGACAGATTCCCTTTAACTGTAAAAAAATAACACTTTTATATACTTACCGTATTGTTTTCCCAATAAGTATAACTTGAAGCTCCTGTATCTTGGCAATAGGTATCCCTACCTACTACAGGTCTGGCAAAAATTAAGAGACCACTGCAAAATTTTCATTTTCTCTCTGATTTTTCTCTTTATAGGTATATTTTTGAGTAAAATGTACATTGATGTTTTATTCTATAAACTACTGACAACATGTCTCCGAAATTCAAAGCTAAAAATGTTGTATTTATTTGCAGCAAATGAGAAATTGTCAAAATAATAAAAAAGAAACAGTGCTTTCAGACCTCAAATAATGCAAAAATAACATGTTCTTATTCATTTAGAAACAACATTACTCATGTTTTAACTCAGGAAGAGTTCAGAAATCATTATTTGGTGGAATAACCATGATTTTTAATCACAGCTTTCATGCGTCTTGGCATGCTTTCCACCAGTCTCTCACACTGCTTTTGGGTGACCTTATGCCACTCCTGGTACAAAAATGTAAGCAGTTCTTCTTTGCTTGATGGCTTGTGACTATCATCTTCCTCTTGATTACATTCCAGAGGTTTTGAATGGGGTTCAGGTCTGGAGATTGGGTTGGCCATGACATCGTCTTGATGTGGTGCTCCTTCATCCACACATTGATTGACCTAGCTGTGTGGCATGGGGCATTGTCCTGCTGGAAAAAACAGTCCTCAGAGTTGGGGAACATTGCCTGAGCAGAAGGAAGCAAGTGTTTTTCAAGGATAACATTGTATGCGGCTTGATTCATATGTCCTTCGCAAAGATTAACCTGCCCAATTCCAGCCTTGCTGAAGCATCTCCAGATCATCACTGATCCTCCACCAAATTTCACAGTGGGTGCAAGACACTGTGCCTTGTATGCCTCTCCAGGTCTCCGTCTAACCATTAGACGACCAAGTGTTGGGCAAAGCTGAAAATTAGACTCATCAGAAAAGATTACCTTACTCCAGTCCTCGATGGTCCAATCCTTATGGCCTTTGACAAACTTCAGCCTGGCTCTCCTTTGCTTCTCATTAATGAAAGGCTTTTTTCTAGCTTTACATGACTTAAGGCCTCTAGGAGCCTGTTACAAACTGTTCTTGCTGTGCACTTCACCCCAGCTGCCATTTGCCATTCCTTTTGTAGGTCACTTGATGTCATCCTGTGGTTGCTGAGTGACATTTGAATAAGATGACGGTCATCCCGGTCAGTGGAGAGTCGCTTTCGCCCTCTACCGGTCTGTAGCTTTGTTGTCCCCAATGTCTGCTGCTTGACCTAGTTGTAATGGACTGCCGTCTTCGAAATTTTAAGGATGGAGACAACATGACGCTCACTATATCCCTCTGCTAGTAAAACCAGAATTGAGCCCTTCTTTTCCTCACTCAAGACTTTTCTCCCGGTCAGTGGAGAGTCGCTTTCGCCCTCTGCCGGTCTGTAACTTTGTTGTCCCCAATGTCTGCTGCTTGACCTAGTTGTAATGGACTGCCGTCTTCGAAATTTTAAGGATGGAGACAACATGACGCTCACTGTATCCCTCTGCTAGTAAAGCCAGAATTGAGACCTTCTTTTCCTCACTCAAGACTTTTCTTTCCAACATCTTTGGCATGGTTAAAAGTTATTTTTTCATTCAAATTACTTTTGGGCTATTCCTAGCACTTGTTTTGCCATCCAGCTTGTCCTATTGAAGAGGATTGTGAAGACCACAGCAGTGTTTTTTATACTTTCCCTTACATAAGATTTGGTTCAGGTGATCATCTAATCAGAAGCACATTAAGTAGAATGAGGTGGACTTTAGTTGGAATTCAACTGACACTGGAATGGAATGGCTGTCAGACATGTAGAGATGGGGATTTTTAGAAAACACTTCAGTGATCTCTAAATTTTTGCCAGAGCTGTATGTGCCATTTATAGCAATGGCATTTTGGGCCACAAAGACACAAGATCCAAGTGTAACTACCACCTCTGCACACACCATAGTAGACCTTTGTTTCCTCACCATTCCTGCTTGGTTCTCTCTCCATCTTTGCATAATGAAATTATATCTTTTTGGACAGCCCATAACTCTGATGACCAATCATTGTCTGCTGTGACGGCGTCACTGTAGATAGCAAATCACCATGAGCGGCGACATTTAGAGAAATCATTAAACGATGCCACATAAAAATGTACACAAATGGTGACCAGCACTGACCAGCAAAAGAAAAGTTGTAAAATTGTAAGTATTATTTTCAGTTTTTGGCCTCCCCCAGAAAACTTTTTTATTTCTTGAAACATAAAAGATCTTTTAATTTTGGTCTTAATGACAATTGCAAGGGACATGTACAGTATCATGGATGTATCTCTGATAATATATACATATAGAAAGAATGGTTTTCTTCCTAAACACAGACTAAAGATCTCCTTCGGGACCAAGTTCACTTTTCCTAAAATTATCCAAATATTTCAGAAGGAAAATGGCCTACACTTCTGTGTAAATGAATTTGCCTTTACAGTTGCATGCGCGTGGCATGGATTTCCAGTAAAAAAAAATGGATATTAACACTTTACTTTTGTTTACGGTTTGATGCCTAGGAGACCGACCACCGCTGATGTGTGGCTTGTAAGCACTGTGCTGCAGCTGGCCGGGATTAGGAGGTAACAGTGCACTCTGGCAATCCTAGTCAGCTTCAAACAGCGCTTACAAGCTCAATAGAAAAGGTCTTGAAATCACTGTGTATGTACTGTTGTCTAGAAGCAGTGGTCTCTCTAGAAGTAAACGATTGTAAACCAAAGAAGGTGTTAATATCTCAAGAACGGCTAAAAACTTTAATAAGCAATAAATTGCAAAAATGTTTGTATTTACAACCTTTATCTAACTATACCCAATTATAAAGATGGGATTAACCCTAAAGGGAAACAGGCAAGCATGAGAAATATGTTAGACTTTTTCTTTTTCACTTACCACACTTTTCCATTAGTTTCCATTAGTTTGCACTCCAAGAAACTGGGGCAAAAGCCTTGATAAATTAACCCCCATTGTGTTGGAATGTATTGATGGCTTTAAAAACAACTTTTCCAAGCAGTTTAGGAAAAAGTTTATAGATATACAGTATAAAGCCCAAATCGCAGAGAAAAAAACGCAAATTAAAAAAAATGACATTTTATTCTTCAAAGAATTGTTATAAATTAGGGCTAATAAATATTAAGGCACTGGTAATAATCAACCTATTTCATCCATATACTAAGTTACTGATGTGCTTTTGACGCACCCCTGGGCCTGTGTCGCGCAGCGTTGTGCACGCGGGAGCTTACCCGGAGCCGGATTTGTTGAGGGTTGTAGTCTCGTGGCGGTGACACGGTCCGTGCCCAGGGAGTCAGACTAAGTGGCGCTGTATTAGTGGTAGATGTTGTACGACTACGCCACCCGTTGAATGCAGCAAAGGAGCTGCCGCTGCAGGGCAGACCGCTGAGGCCGGTGGTAGGATTGTGCAGCGTGATAGTATCACCCCCAACGGGAGGGGTATGGCCTCAGGGCAGCCGACGTGGATGATGGGGGTAGCAGGAACCACTCGGAGACGGTACGGTGTAGTTCAGGGTCTTTACTGGTGACAAAGATAGACCCTCCCGGAGTACTGGCTAGCGATTGGGGCCTGGTCAGTCCTTGAGCAGATGGGATCTCCCCTGGCCAGACGGAGTTGTAGGCCTCCCAAACTAACTGTACTCTTCTGGCTACCTTGCTAGAGGCGGGTATAAGTAGCCCACGTCCCTGAGTGTACCGTGTGGTGCTCACCCGTATGGCCGGTGACTCGGGGCCTTCTAGTAGCTTCCGCTCCACGACGGCGGTGCTGGTCCCACGCGTGTGACCGTGCCTTCAGGTTTCTTGGCCAGAGGACCTGAAATCCCCTGCCGGTCGGTTTCTGCTGCTGGATAGGAGTTAGTCCCCACAGCCTCGGACTCCGGGTCCGGTGATAGCTTCTCAGTCAGGGCGAGCTCTGCAGCTGCCAGCCCCTGACTCTTTGTAGTACTGCTCCCACAGAGCTCCTGTTGTTTCTTCCTATGCTGCTTCTCTTCTCTGTCTCTACTTCTTCTCTACTCCCTAACCCTGCCTCAGCCCTAGGTTTATATAGGGGAAGTTCTTCCCCTCCCAGGACTGGGCAGGAGGTGTGGCATGCACAGGATCCCTGACCAAGAGACCTCCCACCTGCTCTCAGACATAACATTGCTGTTACTGTGGAAACCAGACCCCTGGGGTGCCACATTCCCCCCTAGTGAAATTTAGTACTCCGGGACTAAACATATTTTTAGAAAAACATAACAAGGTATAAACAATAATAATACAATAAGAAAAACACATAAAGATGGTTACGGCGTGTCCGCAACCGGGTGCAGTCTTTGAAGAAAACAAAGGTGTCCATTTCACCAAAACAGGGAGACGTAACCAGGTAGGGGTCTGTCCTGCCCCGAGTCCTTAACAGTCTTTAGTCCATTCCTAGGTTACGCTCCAACCATGTACAAGGATTCCCGGTAAATCCACCAAGGACTCCTATAAATAACTAGAAACACATAATTATACACAAGCAACAAGAAAAACAGGTAACCACAAATAAAACAATTTATACACTTCAAATCCTCCAACGTGCGGGTAACTGGCCTCTAGTGGCCCTAGTGGACCTACGGAGCTGACTGTCTAGCCCTGAACTACAGGGTGTAGGAGCTGTCAAGGGTAAACTGGGCAGCTGTCTACCGGCTCTTTGGCTCACTAGGGGTACGGCAGGCTCACTATAAGCAGAGGGTTGATCCTCCTGTTCTGCTTGTGTGGAGTCTTCTGCCTCCTGGACCGGCTGCTCTTCCAGCTCTACCTGTTGCTCCATAGGCACTTGGGATGCTGGTTGGAGGAACGTGAGGACGGGTACCACAACTGCACCATTGACTTGAGTCCAGGACCGAGGGAAGTCTACGAGCACAGTACTAACCATACCCTCCCTTTCCTCTACGGGTCGATGGTCTTCTTGTTCCTCTTCAGGGTTCCGTAGCTGTTCAGGACACTTCTTCAGGTGATCCCGGGATACAATGGCTATGGTCTCCCCTCCGTCTTTACTGATGGTACAGACTTTCGGGTTCTCGTGGCTTGAGGGCAGTACGGTGTACGGGTCCTTCTCCCACTGGTCGTCCAACTTGTGGAGCCGTCTTTTCCTCTTCAAGACCTGCTCTCCGGATACCAGGGGAACAGCGGGAGCATACTGGTTGTAAGTTTTCTCTTGTCTTTCCCTAGCCTGACAGAGACTTCGCTCCACGCTCTCCTGTACTTTCCGGTACTGCTGCTGCCTCTCTGTGTCCCAGTCTGCTTCTGGGGAAGTGTCCTCGGGTGTCAGGACTCCCATTTCCAGGTCAACAGGTAACTTACCAGGTCTCGCCCTCATTAGGTAAGCCGGGGTACAGTTGGTGGAACCTACCGGGATGTGGTTGTATAGGTCCACCAGATCGGGCAGCTTCTCAGGCCACAGACTGCGTTCTTCCAGGGGCAACGTTTTCAGGAGATCCATTACCACCTGGTTCATTTTCTCACAAAGTCCATTAGTTTGCGGATGATAGGGTGTCGTCCTTATTTTCCGGCAGCCATACAGATTGCAGAATTCCTGGAAGACCTCCGCTTCAAAGGTCCCTGGTCCGTCAGCACTTGGTCCGGGTACCCGTGTGGACGGCAGAAGTGCTGCTGGAAGGCTCTAGCTGCTGTTTGAGCCGTTAAGTTTTTAACGGGGACGACAACCAAGAACCGGGAGTAATGATCCACAATGGTTAACGCGTAGACGTAGCCACTTCTGCTTGGGGTCAGTTTTACATGATCCAAGGCTACCAGTTCCAACGGCTGCCGGGTGACGATGGACTGCAGGGGAGTCTTCTGGCTGGCACGGTCCTTCCTTCTTAGGTTGCACGGGCCACAGTCTCTGCACCACCTCTCGATGGTTCCCCTCATGCCTACCCAGTGGAACCGCCCACGCAGCAGGAACTCCAGCTTCTTCCATCCGAAGTGTCCAGCCCCGTCGTGGTATGCCTCCATCACCATGGCTGCGTCTCTCCGTGGCACCACTACTTGCCAGATTAGTTCATGCGTCCGGGAGTTAACCATTCTGCGGCACAACTTCCCCTTGTAAAGGAACAGTCGACTCTTCTCAGCCCACAGTTGCTTGGCTTCCTCCGGAGCGTCTGGGTCAAGGCGAGCCTCTGGCCGAGTCAGCATCTCCTTTACCAGCCGGACGGCAGGGTCACTGTCTTGCGTTTCCTCCCAGTTGTAGTGAGGCAAGGGGTTAAACGTAGCGGCTTGCTTACTCCTTACCCGATGGGAATACTGGATAGTCCCATGACGGTGGAACGCGGGGAGTTCGACTTCTTCCAGTCCCTCTGGATCTTCTCCTTCGTCCGGTAGGTTTGGCATCCTGGACAGGGCGTCCGCGTTGGTATTGGAGCGTCCTGCCCGGTATTTGATTGTGAACTTGTAGTTGGACAGACGGGCCATCCATCTCTGCTCTAGGGCACCGAGTCTTGCCGTGTCCAGGTGTGTCAACGGGTTGTTATCCGTGTACACGGTGAACCGGGAAGAAGCGAGGTAGTGCTTAAAGCGTTCGGTGACTGCCCACACCACTGCCAGGAACTCTAGCTTAAATGAGCTGTAATTCTCAGGGTTTCTTTCGGTGGGTCGCAGTTTTCGGCTAGCGTAAGCGATTACTCGTTCTTTCCCCTGCTGGATCTGGGACAGTACGGCTCCTAGCCCGATGTTACTTGCGTCGGTGTAGAGGATAAAGGGCTGGCTGTAATCAGGGTACGCCAGGATTTCATCCCCCGTTAGGGCCATCTTCAGCTGGCGGAAGGACTCTTCTTCTAACTTCTCCCATTTGAAGGGCGGCTTCTGGTTCTTGGCCTTCCGGGACTGGCCTATCAGGAGGTCCTGCATAGGAGCTGCCTTTTTGGTGAAACCGGGGATGAATCTGCGGTAATAGCCTACCAACCCGAGGAACTGCCGCACTTCCTTTACACTGGAGGGACTTGGCCATTCCTTAATTGCGGTGATCTTATTAGGGTCGGGAGCCACTCCGTCAGCGCTCACCACGTGTCCCAGGTACTGCACCTTTGGTTTTAGGAGGTGACACTTGGAGGGTTTTACCGTTAGGCCGTAGTTTGCCAGAGCTTCGAACACTTCCGCCAGGTGTTTCAGGTGGTCCTCATAAGTCTTGGAATATACGATGACATCGTCCAGGTACAACAGGACCGTCTCGAAGTTTCTGTGGCCCAGACAGCACTCCATTAATCGTTGAAAGGTTCCTGGTGCGTTACAGAGTCCGAACGGCATGCAGGTAAACTCGCTAAGTCCCATCGGGGTGGTGAATGCGGTCTTCTCCCGGTCCGCCTCTGCTACAGGAACCTGCCAGTACCCGCTAGTGAGATCCAAGGTAGAGAAGAAGTTAGCAGATCTTAAAGCAGCCAAAGACTCCTCTATCCTTGGTAAGGGGTACGCATCCTTGTGTGTGACACGGTTGATTTTCCGGTAATCTACACACATCCTCATGGTGTTGTCTTTCTTTTTGACTAAGACTAGTGGAGCTGCCCAGGGGCTACAGCTATCCCTGATCACCCCAGCCTCCTTCATGTCCCTAAGCATCCCCTTGGCGTGTTGGTAGTGTGCAGGGGGTACGGGTCGATACCTCTCTTTTATGGGAAGATGGTCTCCCGTGGGGATGTGGTGTTCTACCCCCTTGACTCGCCCGAAGTCTAACGGGTGTTTACTAAACACTCTCTCGTACTCTTGAACCACCCGATAGACTCCCTGTCTCTGGTGTGAGGGAGTGGAGTCAGTACCCAAATGTAGTTGCTGACACCAGTCCTCCATTGTTTCCTTAGAGCCGTTACTTTCCTCCGGGGAAGATGGAGGCAAGGGTTCTACGGACTGTATGGAATTTTGATTGATGGTATACAATTTGGCTAGCGTGGCATACCGGGGCAGGTACACTTCCCTCTTCCCGATATTTATTATGCGAACGGGCACCCTCCCATGGCGTACATTGACCACCCCCCGTGCTGTCAAAATGGTGGGCCTACTGTCTGAGTAAACTGGTTCTACCATTGCCTGGTAATCTCTACCTCTCAGACCAATAGCTGCCCGGCACCAAATCATCATTTCACTTTTTGGGGGCATGGCAATAGGAAAAGGGTCACACATTCTTACGCTACCAATCTCACCACCGGAGAGTTCTATCTGTTGCCGTCGCATCAGTGCCCGGATCTCTTTCTGGAGCACTCGCTGCTGGCCGGAGCTGGCGTTCTTGGCAACCTGCTGTAAAAGGAAAATCACCTCTGCAAGACAATTTTCAATTACATTAGTTCCTAGAGTTATCTTTGGGTGACTCTCGCGCTTGTCAATGTCTACAATGATCAGTCCCTGTGCCGCCAATTCGACTCTACCGATTTTAATGGTCACCTCTTTAAATCCAATCTGTGGCACGGGCTGACCATTGCTGGCGATGATACTCAAGTCGTCGTCAGGGTAGCGGGTGATATCCGAGTCATTCCAGTACTGCTTGAAGAGCACGTACGGGATAGTGGTAACCTGTGACCCGGTGTCCAGTAGGGCACTCATGGGGATGCCATCCAGTACCACGGGCAAGACTGGACGTCCTCCCACATATTTGTCGCGCCAGTTCGATGGGCCTGATGATCTTTTTCCTGGGGTTTGGCCCTCTACCCCAGGTTGTGCCAGTTTAAAGGACAGTACCTTGCCATATGTCCGGGTTGATTGCAGCGGCGGCAGATGGGTTGTCCGTCCTCGTTGTATCGGTCGCTGGGTCTTCCTCTGGCCGGTGGGGTCCTCCTTGGTCGACGCCACGGGATGTCCTCCGGTCCGGATGCCAGCTGGATCTTCCCTGGAGTGGAAACCTGTAAAGACTGCACAGTTCGGGTTAGCGCGGCAACGCTTTTAGCTAGCTCTTGGACCTGATGGTGCAGGTCTGGAGCCGGGTCATTGTTCAAAGCCTGCGCATCAGCTCCCACAGGCCCTGCCGACAAGGGTGCCGCCTCCTGGTGGTAAGTGGTAGTGGGGCGTCTGTGGGTCACAACGCCACCTGGTGCCGGTTCTCGGAGCACCCGGATGGCTCTGTCCTTGAACTGTGCAAATCCCAGATGAGGGTCCTGTAAGGCCATTGCCCGCAACTGGGTTCGGTGGGCATTGCAATATAAACCCTCTATAAATTGTTCAGTCAACAGCCTGTCCTCGTCTCCCACGCCGTCAGGGTCGGTCTGCTTAATGGCTCTCAGGGCCTCTTGTAGGTTCAGGGCATAGTCCCTTATACTCTCGTGTGCTCGCTGCTTGCACCCGTAGAACCTAAGCTTGATCTCGGCTGAGGTGCGGGTATCAAAGGTGTCCCTCAGCCAGGTTAGTATCCCTGCAACAGTCCTTCCCCCAGGCGGCCAGGACTTTGCCTCCCTTTGGGCTGCCCCGGTTAATTGGGCCACCAGGATGCTCACTTTTTGCTCTTCTGTGAGGGGATACACCTGGAAGAGGCTATCCAACTTTTCTCTAAAGTCATGCAGGGTATGTGACTCCCCTGAGTACTGGGGTAGCCAGGCCGCTCCCGGGATATAGGGCATGGTGAAAGGCATGACTGCAGCAGCGGTGGCGCTGGCGGGGGTTGAGGCAGTGAAGCTCTCCTCCGTATCCGACATCTTCCTCCCCCCTAGTGGACCGTGGCCTACCTTGCGATGATCCTCTTCCGTAGGCCGCGGCTCCGCAGTGGATCGTCAGGGTTGAGGACCTTCCGTCGCGCTCCTGTGACGTCGGCGTCTGCTGGGCTCCTTCCAGGACCTTACGCAACGTCCGGACGTGAGGCGGGGCTTCAGTTCTCGCGCGCTTTCGGAGTCCACGCCCCTCTTCTTCCCGCGCGGCGTCTTCAAGATGGCGTCCAACGGCGGGAAAACTCCACGGATGGCGGGAAGAAGGCAGAAGATGGCGCCGGATGGCGGGAAAACTTCGCGGATGGCGGGAAGAAGACAGAAGATGGCGCCGGATGGCGGGAATCTTCACCACTGGTAAGTTTGAACAGTCTTTTTCAGGCACGCAGTACCCGGTGGTTGCGGGCACGAGATCCTGCCGACTACGCCAAAAGTTGACGCACCCCTGGGCCTGTGTCGCGCAGCGTTGCGCACGCGGGAGCTTACCCGGAGCCGGATCTGTTGAGGGTTGTAGTCTCGTGGCGGTGACACGGTCCGTGCCCAGGGAGTCAGACTAAGTGGCGCTGTATTAGTGGTAGATGTTGTACGACTACGCCACCCGTTGAATGCAGCGAAGGAGCTGCCGCTGCAGGGCAGACCGCTGAGGCCGGTGGTAGGATTGTGCAGCGTGATAGTATCACCCCCAACGGGAGGGGTATGGCCTCAGGGCAGCCGACGTGGATGATGGGGGTAGCAGGAACCACTCGGAGACGGTACGGTGTAGTTCAGGGTCTTAACTGGTGACAAAGATAGACCCTCCCGGAGTACTGGCTAGCGATTGGGGCCTGGTCAGTCCTTGAGCAGATGGGATCTCCCCTGGCCAGGCGGAGTTGTAGGCCTCCCAAACTAACTGTACTCTTCTGGCTACCTTGCTAGAGGCGGGTATAAGTAGCCCACGTCCCTGAGTGTACCGTGTTGTGCTCACCCGTATGGCCGGTGACTCGGGGCCTTCTAGTAGCTTCCGCTCCACGACGGCGGTGCTGGTCCCACGCGTGTGACCGTGCCTTCGGGTTTCTTGGCCAGAGGACCTGAAATCCCCTGCCGGTCGGTTTCTGCTGCTGGATAGGAGTTAGTCCCCACAGCCTCGGACTCCGGGTCCGGTGATAGCTTCTCAGTCAGGGCGAGCTCTGCAGCTGCCAGCCCCTGACTCTTTGTAGTACTGCTCCCACAGAGCTCCTGTTGTTTCTTCCTATGCTGCTTCTCTTCTCTGTCTCTACTTCTTCTCTACTCCCTAACCTTGCCTCAGCCCTAGGTTTATATAGGGGAAGTTCTTCCCCTCCCAGGACTGGGCAGGAGGTGTGGCATGCACAGGATCCCTGACCAAGAGACCTCCCACCTGCTCTCAGACATAACATTGCTGTTACTGTGGAAACCAGACCCCTGGGGTGCCACACTTTACTGATAAATTAACTCCAATTCCAGTGAGTGATGACAGGAACATCGCAGCTATCGAGCAGCACTAGTAATCATGGCAGACGGACGCTCTGGGGTACGAGGACTGTAAGCAATTGATGTGTGTGTGCTCTTTGGTGATGCCTGCACAGAGAAGACATACTGAGGGTGACAGCCTATGACCCTTTTACACAAGGAGTGTTAGAAACAGATTCATCAGAGCCACAACCTGGAGGAAGAATACTGACATATCATGTTTTCCTCTGGCGCTGTAATGTGAAAGATGCATTCATTGGGAGTAACATGAATCTAAATACACCTGTGACATCACAAAATGGTGTTGCAATAAATGTGTGAATGAAGACAGCTTCACCGTACAGCTGCAGTCATGCGGATGCCAGCTCCGGGATCGGAGAGAATGTATTTCAACCTGGAAATATTGTCTAAAACCTTAGCGACCCATTTTTATAGCAATATGTTTTGCAAGTTGACTTTCAACAGATGAATCTAAAAACATACCTTTAAGGGCAGGTGCAGACGAGCGTATTTGATGTCCGAATGCGATCCAACAAAACATTGAATCGCTTTTGGACCAATGTTAGTCTATGGGGCCGTACAAATGTCTCAATTTTTCCTCAGAGTTTGCCGAAGGTAAAAAATCCCACCATGCCGGAGTTTGATCCAATATTTGGATCTCACTCGGCCATGCAAGTCAATGAGTGCATGGAAACCACTGGACTGCACTCGGAAGAGTGCAGTCCGATTTCTACTAACTGACTGTCACGCTGTCAAGCCAAGGAAGAGGGACCCTATACTGTCCCTAATCTAGGGAAGCCCTAGTCTATCCATAACCCCTGGGCTACTCCTGAAGGTGGAGATGCCCGGTTCTCATACCTCTCTGTGCTGCTACGAAATCTTACTCTGCTCCCACCCTCCCCCAGGGAGGAAAGATGCAAGAGTAAAAGGGTAACACCGGGTGGACAGACAGGGAAAAACCAAGGCACAATCAAACGACAGGCACATAGGATAAAATACAAAAGGAAGATGGGAGCACAGTAACAAGGCAGAAAAGCAACACAAAGGAATGCCAAAAAGGTGAGGGTAGAGGTATTCACAACAAACCACATGCAACAATCTCAAAAAAAAATGTTCATCTTCTCATCCGAGAGAAAGGGAGGACACTATGCTCACAGTTTGATCAGAGTGTACTTGCCAAATTGGACCGATTCTTTCGTATGAGAGAGTCTACATCCGTCTACATCTGCCCTAAGGCTGGGGCTACACACAGGTCATGTGGTCATAGATCGCTATGTGTGGCTGCTACATCGCAATGGTAAAAAAAGAAGTACGACTTCTAGAGTATCATGATCGCGACAAGAAAATAAAAACAAATCAGAGCCAGTCGGGTTTTCTATGGGTTGCAGTGTGACCTAATTGACTTGTGTTGTGCTGTGATGTGGCAGCGACACATTGTATTCTATGGCCACATGACTTGTGCCATGGCCAAAGTGGCTATGTAGCCCTAGGCTAGTTGTCCGACCTCTCCCCCATTTTTTTAAACCCCTTCCCGCCGCAGCCAATTTTCACGTTTTCACTTTAGTTTTTTTACATACTCATTCCCAGAGTCATTACTTTTTTGTGAGTTTTCACTTTAAAATATAATGTACTGAAAAATTGGAAAGTTAGGTGAAAAAACTCTATTCTGTGAAAGTTTTTTGGGTTTCGTTTTTAAAGTGCACTGTGCTGCGTAAAAATGATCTGGCAACAAGTTAGGGCTGAAACTGGCACAGCTAGTGACATGACAGGAGTTTGAAAGTCGGAGGCTAGGAAGGGTTAACTGTTGGTTCAACACGTCCACAAGAAGGTCAGTTAGAGGGGACAGGTTAGATGATAGGTCACACGGGGTTGGATTGTTTTAGGATTAGGTAATTTGGTATGGGGAGGTGGGATTTCTTAGGGTACCATTATAAGAAGAGGAGGACCTGGGACCAACAGCTGCCATTCAGGTTCCAGGAACCGTCAACATCCCGCCCACCAACCCCTTTTTTATGTTTGGTTGGTTTCGAACAAATTGCGGTGGTGCAACAGATTTTACTTTTGCTATAACTATGTTTTAGCAGTCGGAGGTGAGGAGATCAGGGATGGCCTTGGTTAATGGGGTCGTTGCCATATCGGAGGTATGGTGACCCTTTATTGCTAATTGAGGCCAATTCCCGCTGGGATCGTTTCTGGGGAACAGGAATTTGTTGTATGGGCAGTACCATGACAGTTTGTCAGCCCCGAGTTGGAGAAGTGCGACTGGGGATTATTGCATTTATTACTGTCCAGTGCTAATGGGCGGTCCAGGATCTCCTCAGCAAACTAATGGTGGAACTTTTATACAAGTAATTAATAAAGGCTGCTGTTTTCTAAATCTTTGTATTTTTCCATTGATGGAGCTGTGTGAAGGCTTCTTTTTAAAGGTGAGCTGCAGTTTTCAGTGGTATCATTTGTGATTCTTATGATGTTTTGATTGCTATTTATTCCATTTTGTGGTGGACGAGCAGAGGCCAAAAACACAATTTTTCTTTACGGTGGACACTTTATGGGTTAAATTATTTTGTAATCTGATAGTTCTAACTTTTGCACATCTCAAGATACCAAAAATGTTTATTTTTTTTAATTCGTTATTTTTGTAGAAAAAGAGGGTGCTTTATTTATTTATTTTTTTAAAGTCTTTTTTTCTTTTTTCAACCTGCGATTAATTAAATATTTGTACTAAACACTGCAATTAGTATAGCAATACCAAGTGAAAGTTATGATTGATCTGCAGCAATCTGAGCTAGCTTGTTGTTGTCTGAGGCAGGTGCCAGCTGTATATTACAGACTGCACCCAAAGGCATAGCGTGAAATACCAGCACCCAGGGCAAGGTAATCATTTTGCGCCTCCTGGTAGATCGGCTTGCTTGGTTGCACATAGAGGTACACAGGAACACTGCTGAATTTATTAAGAGCACTGCATAAACTACAGCAATGTAAGCAAAAACAAACACGGCCTAACAGGAAAAACAAAACATGACCATAACGTATGGCACAGTCCTTGTTGCTACAGGTAACCGCCCGCTTCAGGAACAAACAATTCCAGGTTTGTCTTTCCTTCCTATGTCCAAACCAGCTCAGAGCTTTCACCTCCAGGCCCTCCCCACAGCAAATCATCTGCAAGGCTGGGATTTTATTATCTGAATTCGTCCCTCTCTACAGGTGTTCAATCATCCCAGCACCAAAGATGGCTGCTTAACCCATTCGTGTGCTGGAACCTTTTTCCTATGTACAATTACTGCAGCTATCAATCTCAGTGCTACATATCTCCCCTCCAGTACTTTGCCAGTGACTTTGTCACACCCCAAACACATGTATTATATATTAATTTCAGCTATTTGCTGAAATTTGAATACAATTTAAAAAATACAATTATTCTGTTTTTTTTTTCATTTATTATATTTTTGGGGTTTCTTTTATGTAATCATTTTATTACTCTAGTGACGCTCCCCCTGGGCCTTGGGGTACTCGGCAGCCGGGCCTCTGTGGATGTTGGTGGGGGATATCACGGTGGCTGGCCCGGTCCGTGACCCGGGGCGGTCAGTAAAAGGGGGGATATTTATAGGGGGATTTGGAAAGTTCGTGACGCCACCTGTGGAATGCGGCTAAGGGGTGCCGCCGCTGCGGAGCAGTCCTCTGGAGCTGGTGTTACGGCAGCAGGGATGGTGTGGCTCTCCACAGGTAGAGCTAGCTCCAGGACAGCGTAGGGTGTAATGGATGGTGGTGCAGGGGAGAGACGGCAGGACGGTCCCGGAGGAAAGACGGACACTCACACGGGGGTAAGCTTCAGTACCTTTACTGGTAATGGTGCAGGCACAGTCCAGGGTACTCCGGACGAAGGGCGCACTTTTGGACTCTCTCCAGTGAGCGGGTATAGGGCCTCCTGATCCGTTGCTTTACTCGCTAAGCTTCTGACCTGCCTGGAGCTAGGCCTAGCTTGGTTACAGTCTCTCTTTGCACCTGCTGACCTGGTGGTAGGGACTTCTCTTGGAGATCACTCTCCCTGGACGCTGGGGCCTCCGTGACTCCTAGCCCTGGTACTGTAATCAGTGTTTGGTGAACCTGGGACCTGTAATCCTCCAGGGGTTCCGGTGGTTCCTACTGGGTGTAAAGGGTCCCTGTAGGCGCGGACCCGGTGTCCGGTATATATATATATCGGGGTGAGCCTGGTATGCTCCTCTGCCCCCTCGCTACTTCTTCCTTCTCCTCTCACCTTCGGACACTCAGGGCCCTCACTAGGCCTTCACACGTGCTGTAGGCCTCGGCTCGCCTAAGCACAGCAGCCAGTTTGCTGCCTCTTCGCTGCTCTCTGAGTGTCAGCACGCTCTCTGCTCAACTCTGAGCTCTGACCCTCTCTGTGTCTGAGTAGGAACTCTCTGAACTCACTTCAGACTAACCACTAAACTGAGCTGCCTGGCTCCACCCTCCCTATATATATCCCTAACGGGCTCCCTCTGCTGGTCTGAGGTGGTAGGGTGGAGGTGTGTGAATGTGTGAGGGCCTCTTGTGAAGAAGTCCATCCATGCACCCTTCTGGGTTCTGTGGCACCAATGCGCAGCAGGGCGCCACATCCCGCCCTAGTAAAACTCAGTACTCCTGGACTGAAGCATTTTTTTTCTCAAAACAGGTTAAACAGTAACAATAATAATTATAATAGCAACAACAAATATAATAATAACAATGAAGTTACAGCAAGTCCCGTAACCTGGTGTCCATTTCACCGATGAAGGAACATGAGGGACCCGCCTGAAAACCCTCAACGTAGGCCCTGGGCGTGGCTACAGGGCATAGGTGATCCAGGTGCTGGACCACGTCTTCAGCCACGCCAAATGGGTTTTTGTTCCGTGGTCACTTAAGGGGCACTCCAGGGAGTGCAACTATGTACATGACAGTTTTTGGGCTGCTCACAGTCCTCAGCCACCGAGTCCTTTATATATACCCTTATGGGTAACTAAAAGCAATTAGAAGTGTCCATGTCACATAAATTGTCCATTAGCAAGGCAAAATAAATAAATAAATACATGAAATTATTACAAGAACATACCCTACGGGGTAACTATTTATACTGTCAGTGTTTCTCTATTCACTCTATACCTGACAGGGGTCTGGCCTTTTGTGCTACGTGATGACCTACGTAGTACTGGGATGCGTGTAGTGTGGATGCTTGCACTATTTTCCGCTCTATGTGTTGGTGGACTGCAAGACTGCCTTAACCTCTCTAGGGGACTGGAAAGTACACTGGTTACTGAGCCTACTGGCTCTGCTTCTACCGGTGATCCTTCTTCCGGGGATTCTTCCTGAGCAGGCTCTTCCGGGGCACTTACAGGTCTTACTTGCAGTGGACGGGCTTCTGGCTGTTGGTAGAAGTGTAGCACAGGTATTATTACCGCTCCATCCAGTTGAGGCCAATCTGCCAGGAAATCTCCTAAGACAGTATGGAGTACTTCTTCTTTAGGCTCCTCCGGTACGGTGAGAGGCACTTCCTCCTGGGGCTTCAGCGGACTTGGGCACAACTTCAGATGGTCTCTTGATACCGTTGCAGTTGTTCTTCCTCCGTCTTTGCTAATCAGACAGGTTTTCCTATTGAATCTGGAATTCAACACAGTGTAAGGTTCCCTCTCCCACTGGTCATCAAGCTTGTGGCTTCTTCTCTTTCGTTTCAGCACAACTTCTCCAGGTGTCAAGGGTTCGGCTTGGTGCACTCTTGTTGTACTGTGCTTCCTGCTTATCTCTCACCCTATTTAGACTGTCTTCGACACAGGCCTGTACTCTCTTGTACTGCTCCTGTCGAGTCGTATCCCAGTCTTCCATGAACATATCTGCTTCTGGCTCTACCACTCCAAGCTCCATGTCCATGGGCAACTTTCCCGGTCTTGCTCTCATGAGGTACGCTGGAGTACAATTGATGGAACTCACAGGTATGTGATTGTACAGATCTACCAGGTCAGGTAGCTTGTCTGGCCACTGGTTTCTTTCTTCTAGAGGTAAGGTCTTCAACAGGTCGATGATTATGTTATTCATCTTTTCACATAACCCATTGGTTTGGTGTAGTCCGGATCTTCTTACACCTGTACAGATGGCGAAACTCTTTGAACAGCTCGGCTTCAAAGGCAGGGCCTTGATCCGTCAGCACCTTATCCGGGTATCCATGGGGCCTGCAGAAGTATGCTTGAAACGTCCTTGCTGCAGTTTCTGCCATCAGATCCTTGACGGGGGCTACCACCAGGAACCGGGAGTAGTGATCCACCATGGTCAGGGCATAGGAGTAGCCTGACCTGCTGGGTGACAGCTTGACGTGGTCCAGAGCGACGATCTCCAGGGGCTGGGTTGTCTTGATGGACTGCCGGGGTGCCTTCTGGCTGCTGTAGTCTTTTCTTCTGAGGCTACAGGGTCCACAATTATGGCACCACCTCTCTATGGAGCTCCGCATTCCAACCCAATAAAACCGACTCTTGAGGAGAGTTTCCAGCTTCTTCCAGCCAAAGTGCCCTGCTTGATCGTGGTAGGCCTCCAATACCATCTGGATGTCTGTCCTGGGCACTACGATCTGCCATACCATTTCATGGGTCCTGGGGTTAACATACCTTCGGCACAGCTTCTCTCTATGGATGAACAGCCGGCTTCTCTCATTCCACAGATGCTTGGCTTGTGGAGAAACGTCCTTCTCCAGGGAGGAACCTTCCTGGTTTATCAATTCTTTGATACGGCTGATAACTGGGTCGCTGTCCTGGGTCTCCTTCCAACTGTGGTGAGGCAAAGGGTTTAGTGTCTTACCACGATACCTCCTGGAGGTGCGCTGCTCGTGGACAATCCCATTTCTGTGGAAGGCAGGTAGCTCAATCTCCTCCAGGTCATCCACTTCTTCTTCAGTGTCCGACTGGTGAGGCATTCTGGATAGGGCATCGGCGTAGGCATTCTGTGGCCTGCCCGGTACTTGATGGTGAACTGACAGTTTGACAGCCAGGCCATCCAACGCTTTTCCATGGCTCCCAACTTGGCTGTCTCTAGATGTGTCTGTAACGGGTCCGGGAGGCGGACTGTAACGGGTCCGGGAGGCGGAACCTCTGAGCTACTATACAAGGGGGCGGCCCTTGTAAGGGAGCGGGTGGCAGTCTCTGGGTGAACGGACAGGGAGTTACGGCAAGTGATCAGGGCAGTCTCTGGGTAAGGGGTAGGTACGACCTGTGATGGCAGAGCCTCCGGGTAGGCTAGCAGGCAGGTGGTAGATGTGTGCTCCCAGGTGAGCAAGCGAGAGTCTCTGGAGTAGCTGATGGTCACCGCACGTGACAACGGGACCTCCGGGCTGGCAAGCAGGCAGGTAACGGAGATGTGCTCCCAGGTGAGCGGGCAAGAGTCTCTGGAATAGCTGATGGTCACCGCACGTGACAACGGGACCTCCGGGCTGGCAAGCAGGCAGGTAACGGAGATGCGCTCCCAGGTGAGCGGGCAAGAGTCTCTGAGATAGCTGGTGGTCACAGCACGTGACAACGGAGCCTCCGGGCTGGCAAGCAGGCAGATAACGGAGAAGCGCTCCCAGGTGAGCGGGCAAGCTGGTCCATAGACAGACTGACCGGAGTAGTAAGGCAGACCGTCGGACCACAGGCAAGCAGGCAGGTAGCTGACATGCGCTCCCAGGTGAGCGGGCAGGCTGGTCCTTAGACAGACTGACAGGAGAAGTAAGGCAGACCGTCGGACCTCAGACTGGCAGACAGGTAACAAGTATTCAGGCAGGAATCAGGCAGGTAACTGGCAGGTACTGGCAGGTAACTAGCAGGAAACTGGCAGGTAACTGGCAACGGGACCTGAGGGCTGAAGCACAGGTGAGACACAGGTGCAAACAACATTGCTCGGGCACCTCCATTTTGGAGGAGGTGCCTTATATATGATGAAGTCCTCCGGCCATTGGCCGGGGACTCTTTAGGGCGGCGCGCGCGGCCCCTTTAAGAGGAGGGGAGCGCGCGCGCGCGCGCCCTAAGCACAGGGGCCGGGAAGGAGCGCGCGCTGAGAGCAGAGCAGGAGGAGGACGCCGGGACGGAGCGCGCGCTGACAGCAGAGCGGGGGAAGGAAGCCGGGCACGGAGCAGAGCGGTGAGAGGAGCAGCGTCCCTGCCTAGCAGAGGGCAGGGACGCCGGCACTACAGTACCCCCCCCTTTAGGCCCCCCCTTTTTTAGGCCAGACAGAAATTTAGCTAGGATGAGAGGGGCATGGATGTTCTCCCGGGGCTCCCACGTTCTCTCCTCAGGACCAAACCCCTTCCAATCTACCAGGAAAAAGGTCTTTCCTCTTACCCTTTTGGTGGCAAGAATGTTCTCTACCTCAAACTCGTCCACAGCAGAAACCGGAGCAGGAGGCGTACCTGTAGACTTGGAAAAAGAGTTAAGTACCACAGGTTTGAGGAGAGACACATGGAAGGAGTTAGGGATCCGTAAGTTGGCCGGGAGTTTCAATTTATAGGCCACCGGGTTGATCTGACTGATGACCTCCAGTGGGCCGATGAACCGAGGCCCTAACTTATAGGAAGGGATCTTGAGCCGGACATATTTGGACGAGAGCCAGACTTTATCCCCAGGGCGGAATTGAGGAGGGTCCAGACGTTTTTTGTCAGCGTGTCTTTTCATACGCTCGGATGACAGAAGAAGTGCGGACCGGGTACTCTCCCATATGGAGGAAAATTTGTTAACAAGAGATTCCGCAGCCGGATTGTCCGCCGAGGTGGAGACGGGAAACGGGATCCGAGGATGCTGACCGTAGACTACAAAAAACGGGGATTTGGAGGAAGACTCGCTCTCGTGATTGTTGTACGAGAATTCGGCCCATGGCAGGAGATCCACCCAGTCAGAATGGTGGGCATTAACGAAGTGCCGAAGGTAACTGGTCAGGTTCTGATTGATCCGCTCCACTTGACCATTAGACTGTGGGTGGTAAGCGGAGGAGAAGTCCAGGGTGACGTCCAGCAATTTACAAGTGGCTCTCCAGAAACGGGAAGTGAACTGTACCCCACGATCCGACACGATGTGACGGGGCAGGCCATGAAGACGGAAGATGTGGCGGATAAAGTCTTTAGCCAGCTCGGGTGCAGACGGAAGACCTGGCAGTGGAATGAAGTGAGCCATCTTGGAGAAGCGGTCAGCGACCACCCAAATGACCGTACAACCGGCAGAGACAGGCAGATCAGTAATGAAGTCCATCGCTATATGCTGCCAGGGGGCAGCAGGTACTGGCAGAGGTAGGAGGCGGCCGGCCGGCAGGTGTCTCGGAACTTTGTTGCGGGCGCAGGACACACAGGCAGAAACAAAGTCTATTACATCCTTGTGCAGGTTAGGCCACCAGTAGTGCCGGGTAATAAGCTGGAGGGTCTTTTTCTGTCCGGCGTGGCCAGCTAATTTAGACGAATGACCCCAGTGTAGAATCTTCTCCCGATCAGGTACTGGTACGAACGTCTTACCAGGAGGAAGACGATTTAGACTCACGGGAGTCACCTGCATTACTCTGGCGGGATCGATGATATGTTTCGGATCCTCCTCGAGATCAGACACCAGAAAGGATCGAGACAAGGCATCCGCCTTGACGTTTTTGTCAGCCGGGCGAAAATGAAGGACAAAATCAAAACGAGCAAAAAACAAGGACCACCGGGCTTGGCGCGGGTTAAGTCTCTGGGCATGCTGGAGGTAAGCCAAGTTCTTGTGGTCAGTGTAAATTATTACCGGGTGAAGAGCCCCCTCGAGCAGGTAACGCCACTCCTCCAATGCCAGTTTGATGGCCAATAACTCTCGGTCTCCTATGGAATAGTTGCGCTCAGAGGAGGAGAAGAGTTTAGAGAAGAAGCCACAAGTTACCATCCTCCCGGAAGATGATTTTTGAGTAAGTACCGCTCCGGCTCCAGAGGAGGAGGCGTCAACTTCCAGGAAGAACTGCTTGTTGCCATCTGGGCGATGCAGCACCGGGGCGGAAGAGAAGGCCTGTTTAAGGGAAAGAAAGGCCTCCTCTGCTTCGGGTGGCCACTCTTTGGGATTAGTACCTTTACGGGTGAGCGCAGAAATTGGGGCCGTCCGGGAAGAGAAGTGTGGTATGAAGAGGCGGTAGTAGTTGGCGAAGCCCAGGAAACGCTGAATGGCCTTCAACCCCTCCGGTCGGGGCCATTTCTCGATGGCAGACAGTTTCTCAGGATCCATTTGAAGGCCGGTCTGAGAGATAATGTAGCCCAGAAACGGAAGCGAGGTCTGCTCAAAGAGGCACTTCTCAAATTTAGCGTAGAGATGGTTCTGCCTTAGCCTGAGCAGGACCTGACGAACGTCCCTCCGGTGAGTCTGGAGATCCGGAGAGAAGACCAAGATGTCGTCCAGGTACACCACTACGCAGGAGTAGAGAAGGTCCCGGAAGATGTCATTGACCAACTCTTGAAAGACGGCAGGAGCGTTACAGAGACCAAAGGGCATTACCAGGTATTCATAGTGGCCGTCCCGGGTGTTGAATGCCGTCTTCCATTCATCCCCCTGACGAATACGAACCAGGTTGTACGCCCCACGAAGGTCCAGTTTGGTGAAGATCCTAGCCCCCCTCAGACGATCAAATAATTCTGGAATGAGCGGAAGGGGGTACTTATTCTTCACCGTGATCAGGTTTAGGCCTCTATAGTCTATACAGGGACGGAGAGAACCGTCCTTCTTTTTGACGAAAAAGAAGCCTGCTCCCGCCGGGGAGGTAGATTTCCGGATGAATCCTCTGGCCAGATTCTCCTCAATATATTCGGACATTGACCGGGTCTCAGCAGCGGATAAAGGATAGATACGCCCACGGGGAGGAGTAGTACCGGGTAGCAGATCGATGGGACAGTCGTATGGTCTATGTGGTGGTAATGTCTCTGCCTCCTTTTTATTAAAGACATCTGCATAAGACCAATAAGGAATCGGAAGTCCAGGTAGATTAGCTGGGGTAGGAGAGGGACGAACGGGATGGACGGGAACCAGGCAGGTCTTATGACAGTCTTGTCCCCAGCAAAGGACCTCTCCGGTTTGCCAGTCTAGCACGGGTGCATGTCTCTGGAGCCAGGGCAGACCTAGCAAGAGGGCGTGAGAGAGTCCAGGCAGAACATGAAAGGAGATACTTTCAGAATGCAGCATTCCCACCTGCAGGGTAATGGATTCGGTGATGAGTTGAATGGAGCGAGGTAAGAGGCCCCCATCCACGGCAGCGACAGACAAGGGTACAGCCAGAGGTTTGGTGGGGATGCGGTATTTCTCAACCAGGGACTGTGAAATAAGGTTCCCGGCTGCTCCAGAGTCAAGTTGGGCTAGTTCGAAATAACGGTTCTCCCCGTAGATGATCGAAACTGACAACAGCAGGGATGGAGAGGATTTATTCTTGTCTAGGTGGACCTCTCTGAGCGAACCTAGACACAGGCGTTTCCCGACCTCTCCGGGCAGGCACGGATCCGGTGCTCCTTACTGCCACAGTAGAAGCAGCTCCCCTCGGCACGGCGTGAGTCCTGACGGGTTTTGACCATCTTGGTCTGGTCGACCTGCATAGGCTCAGGAGAGTGTACCTGGGGAGAGATGGAGGGAATGACGGGTTTCTGGAAAGTAGGAGCTAAACGTGGAATCCTTCTCTCACGGGTGACCTCTTTGGCACGCTCCTGAAACCGTAGGTCAATTCGGGTGGCTAGAGTTATTAAGTCATCGAGAGTGGTAGGAATGTCCCGACCGGCAAGTTCATCTTTAATACGGCCGGACAGACCCTCCCAGAAGACGGAAACCAGAGCGTCGTTATCCCAGGCCAGCTCCGAGGCAAGGGTACGGAACCGTATGGCATATTGGCCCACGGTGAGACTCCCCTGACGGAGGCGTAGCAACGATGATGCAGATGAGGTCTTCCGTCCGGGTTCGTCGAAGACTTTCCGGAAAGCCGTGAGAAAAGCAGGCAAGTTGGACACCAGGGGGTCTCCTCTCTCCCATAGAGGATTCAGCCAGGCCAGGGCCTCCCCGGTGAGATGGGACATGATGAAGGCAATTTTGGCCCGGTCGGAGTTAAACTGGTAGGACAAAAGTTCAAAATGCAGGGTGCACTGATTCAAGAAGCCCCGAGCCTGGACGGGGTCGCCTCCGAAGCGAGGAGGTGCAGAAAGCCGGGGTCCGGGGTAGGATACCATAGTATTAGTGAGCAGCGGAGCCGCCGGATTGCAAGATATGGCACTAGCGGAGGTTGTTGGTGGATCAGACAGAGTGTTCAGGCGAGTATTAACATTCCGCAGGTGACCCAGGATGGCCTCCTGTTGGGACCTCTGACGGGACAGTTCAAGAGCGAGGTCCGAGAGCGAGGGAGCTTGGGTGCCACCGGGTTCCATGGCCCGAGCAAACTGTAACGGGTCCGGGAGGCGGACTGTAACGGGTCCGGGAGGCGGAACCTCTGAGCTACTATACAAGGGGGCGGCCCTTGTAAGGGAGCGGGTGGCAGTCTCTGGGTGAACGGACAGGGAGTTACGGCAAGTGATCAGGGCAGTCTCTGGGTAAGGGGTAGGTACGACCTGTGATGGCAGAGCCTCCGGGTAGGCTAGCAGGCAGGTGGTAGATGTGTGCTCCCAGGTGAGCAAGCGAGAGTCTCTGGAGTAGCTGATGGTCACCGCACGTGACAACGGGACCTCCGGGCTGGCAAGCAGGCAGGTAACGGAGATGTGCTCCCAGGTGAGCGGGCAAGAGTCTCTGGAATAGCTGATGGTCACCGCACGTGACAACGGGACCTCCGGGCTGGCAAGCAGGCAGGTAACGGAGATGCGCTCCCAGGTGAGCGGGCAAGAGTCTCTGAGATAGCTGGTGGTCACAGCACGTGACAACGGAGCCTCCGGGCTGGCAAGCAGGCAGATAACGGAGAAGCGCTCCCAGGTGAGCGGGCAAGCTGGTCCATAGACAGACTGACCGGAGTAGTAAGGCAGACCGTCGGACCACAGGCAAGCAGGCAGGTAGCTGACATGCGCTCCCAGGTGAGCGGGCAGGCTGGTCCTTAGACAGACTGACAGGAGAAGTAAGGCAGACCGTCGGACCTCAGACTGGCAGACAGGTAACAAGTATTCAGGCAGGAATCAGGCAGGTAACTGGCAGGTACTGGCAGGTAACTAGCAGGAAACTGGCAGGTAACTGGCAACGGGACCTGAGGGCTGAAGCACAGGTGAGACACAGGTGCAAACAACATTGCTCGGGCACCTCCATTTTGGAGGAGGTGCCTTATATATGATGAAGTCCTCCGGCCATTGGCCGGGGACTCTTTAGGGCGGCGCGCGCGGCCCCTTTAAGAGGAGGGGAGCGCGCGCGCGCGCGCCCTAAGCACAGGGGCCGGGAAGGAGCGCGCGCTGAGAGCAGAGCAGGAGGAGGACGCCGGGACGGAGCGCGCGCTGACAGCAGAGCGGGGGAAGGAAGCCGGGCACGGAGCAGAGCGGTGAGAGGAGCAGCGTCCCTGCCTAGCAGAGGGCAGGGACGCCGGCACTACAGTGTCAAGGGGTTGTTGTCAGTATAGGCCGTGAACTTACTGGAGGCCAAGTAGTGCTTGAATCGTTCAGTGATGGCCCAGACCAAGGCTAGGAGCTCCAACTTAAAGGAGCTATAGTTTTCTGGATTCCTCTCGGTCGGACGGAGCTTCCTGCTGGCATAGGCAATCACCTTCTCTTTGCCATACTGCTTCTGGCTTAACACAGCTCCTAGTCCCTCGTTGCTGGCATCAGTGTACAGCAGGAATGGTTGGCTGTAGTCAGGGTAGGCAAAGATTTCTTCGCCAGTCAGGATCTCTTTCATCACTTCAAAGGACTCAGCCTGCTCTTTACCCCACTGGAAGGGGGGGGGTTGCCTCTATTGAACTGTCCTACCAGGAGATCTTGCAAAGGTGCTGCCTTCTTGGTGTAGTCCTTTACAAATCTCCCGTAATACCCGACCAGTCCCAGGAACTGACGTACCTCCTTGAAATTTTTCGGTTCCGGCCACTTCTGGATGGCAGTGACCTTCTCCGGGTCTGGTGCTACTCCTTCTGGACTGACGATGTGCCCCAGGTTCTGAACCTTCCGTTTGAGCAGGTGGCACTTGGAAGCCTTCAATTTCATCCCATACCGGGACAATGCTTCAAATACCTCCGCCAGGTGCTTCAAATGGTCCTCATACGTCTTGGAGTACACTATCACGTCATCCAGATATAGCAGCACGGTCTCGAAGTTATGGTGTCCCAAACAGCACTCCATCAATCTCTGGAACGTTCCAGGGGCGTTGCAGAGTCCGGACGGCATACTGTTGAACTCGCAGAGTCCCATCAGGGTAGTGAAGGCCGTCTTCTCCCGGTCCTCCTCAGCAACTGCTACTTGCCAGTACCCACTAGTGAGGTCAAGGGTAGAGAAGTAATTTGCAGACTTTAGTGCAGCCAGGGATTCCTCTATACGGGGCAAAGGGTATGCATCTTTATGTGTGATACGGTTTACCTGTCGGTAATCTACACACATTCTCATGCTTCCATCCTTTTTCCTGACCAGGACCAGGGGAGCTGCCCAGGGGCTACAGCTATCTCTTATTACTCCTGCCTTCCTCATGTCATGCAACATTTCCTTCGCTTTCTAGTAGTGTGCTGGTGGTATGGGCCTGTAACGTTCTTTGATGGGTGGATGGTCACCTGTGGGTATATGGTGTTGTCCCCTTTTATCCTCCCAAAATCAAGTGGATGTTTGCTAAATACCTGTTCGTATTCCTGGACCACCCTGTATACACCTTGTTTTTGATGGACAGGAGTGGCGTCAGTCCCAACATGGAGCTGTTGACACCAATCCTCCAACTGAGCTTCGGAGTCATTGTCCTCCACTGTATCTGGTGGGGTCAAGGATTCCACTGTGTGTATGGCCTCATCATTCACAGTATACAACCTGGCAACAGTGGCATATCTTGGTAATTTAACTTCATCCTCCCCACAATTTAGGAGACGTACAGGTACCCTCCCATTGCGTACATCAACCACCCCCCTGGCAGTTAAGAGTGTAGGTCTGTGCTCTGAGCTAATGGGCTCCACTACCGCCTGGTAGTTCTGTCCTTTGAGACCTATTGCTGCTCTACACCAAATCAACATTTCACTCATCAGGGGAATCACAATGGGTATCGGGTCTGTCACCCGTACATTACCAATTTCATCACCTGTTAGCTTTACCTGTTGCTGGTACAGGAGGGCTCATATCTCTCTCTGGAGCACCTTCCTCTGCCCTGGTTTGGCGGTGTCAACAATCTGTTGGAGCAAAAACAACACTTCTCCCAAACAGTTACCAACAATGTTTGTACCAAGTATCATATACAAGTCTGTATCACCAGAGTTAGACTCCACTACAATCAGTCCTTGGTCCTTTAGTTCCGCTCTCCCCACCTTCACTGGCACGTCCTTAACCCCTACCAGGTTAAGAGGAAGGCCATTAGAGGCATACACGGAGAGGTTCGGGGCTGCCGGCTGGAGTTCATCTATGGACCAGTACCTTTTGTAGAGGACATCAGGTATGATGGTTACCTGAGATCCAGTGTCCAACAGGGCAGGAGTCGCGATGAGTTCTCCTGGAGGGCGACGTTGGTCGTTTGTCCTCCCACGGGCTGGCGTTGTCCTCCTCCAGGGTGGAGTTGTCCTCCTACGGGGTGGCGTTGTCCTCCTTCTTCTTCTCATCCAGGGGGCATCCTCAGGGCTGTCGGCGAGTAGTATCCTTCCTTCCGGCTCTGGCTCCTCCTGTAGCTGCAGGGTGCTTAGGACAGTGGCCAGGGTTTTACTTAACTGGCGCACTTCAGAGCGTAGGCTGTCCAGCTCGCTAGGAGGCACTGTTTGCATCTTTTGTTCCAGTCGTTAATGAAGGAGCAGTGGGTGCTGCGGACACTGGGGTCGTCCCGCCCTGGTAATGTTGGATAGCAGTATCTGATGTTTCTAGGGGCTGCAGACCCTTTATAGCCATGTCCTTAAGGGTGTCAAAGGTGGCATCTGGATGATCTAAGGTCCACCACCGTACAGTTCTGCTCTCCTCCTGGGACCTCAACCCCCGGATGAACTGTTCCGTCAGCATTTTATTTTCATTTTGTATGCTGGCTGGACTAACCTGTTTCAGGGCCCGCAGGGCTTCCTGCAAGCGCCAGGCGTAGTCCCGGACACTGTACTCAGGTTTCTGGACACAGTGGTAGAACCTCATCCGGAGATCTGTCTCAGTGCGGTTCTCAAACACAGTTTGCAGTCTCTTAAAGATGATGGATACTGATTCCTGGTCTGCGGCTGGCCAGGTTTCAACTACCCGCTCTGCGGCACCAGTCAATTGTCCCGGGCGACGGTCTTCTTCCAGGACCTTGCGTCCCTCGCGTCTGACGTCAGAGCATCCTCTGGGCTCCTTCCAGGACCTGACACTTCCTGGTTCGACGTCAGGGGCGGGGCATGTCCTGGGCTTCGAGCAATTCCAGTGGTTACGCCTCTCCGATTCCCGCGGTTACGCCCCTCTTCTTCCCGCGCGGCGACAGGAAAATGGCGGGAAATCTCGGGAATGGCGGGAAATCTTCACCACAGTAAGTGTTACAGTCTTTTAAGGCGCACAGTACCCGGTGGCAACGGGCACGGAATCCTGTTCGTGATGCCAAGGCTGACGCGCCGCCTGGGCCGTGGGGTACTCGGCAGCCGGGCCTCTGTGGATGCCGGTGGGGGATATCACGGTGGCTGGCCCGGTCAGGGCGGTCAGTAAAAGGGGGGATATTTATAGGGGGATTTGGAAAGTTCGTGACGCCACCTGTGGAATGCGGCTAAGGGTTGCCGCCGCTGCGGAGCAGTTCTCTGGAGCTGGTGTTACGGCAGCAGGGATGGTGGGGCTCTCCACAGGTAGAGCTAGCTCCAGGGCAGCGTGGGGTGTAATGGATGGTGGTGCAGGGGAGAGACGGCAGGACGGTCCGGGAGGAATGACGGACACTCACACGGGGGTAAGCTTCAGTACCTTTACTGGTGATGGTGCAGACACGGACCAGGGTACTCCGGATGAAGGGCGCACTTTTGGACTCTCCCCAGTGAGCTGGTATAGGGCCTCCTGATCCGTTGCTTTACTCGCTAAGCTTCTGACCTGCCTGGAGCTAGGCACTGTCTCTCTTTGCACCTGCTGACCTGGTGGTAGGGCCTTCTCTTGGAGATCACTCTCCCTGGACGCTGGGGCCTCCGTGACTCCTAGCCCTGGTACTGTAATCAGCGTTTGGTGAACCTGTAGTCCTCCAGGGGTTCCGGTGGTTCCTACTGGGTGTAAAGGGTCCCTGTAGGCGCGGACCCGGTGTCCGGTATATATATATCGGGGTGAGCCTGGTATGCTCCTCTGCCCCCTCGCTACTTCTTCCTTCTCCTCTCACCTTCGGCCACTCAGGGCCCTCACTAGGCCTTCGCACGTGCTGTAGGCCTTGGCTCGCCTAAGCACAGCAGCCAGCTTGCTGCCTCTTCGCTGCTCTCTGAGCGTCAGCACGCTCTCTGCTCAACTCTGAGCTCTGTCCCTCTCTGTGTCTGAGTAGGAACTCTCTGAACTCACTTCAGACTAACCACTAAACTGAGCTGCCTGGCTCCACCCTCCCTATATATATCCCTAACGGGCTCCCTCTGCTGGTCTGAGGTGGTAGGGTGGAGGTGTGTGAATGTGTGAGGGCCTCTTGTGGAGAAGTCCATCCATGCACCCTTCTGGGTTCTGTGGTACCAATGTGCAGCAGGGCGCCACACTAGCTCTAACCCTAAGCCCAAGTTAGGGTTAGAAAAAGTGTGTAAAAATATAAAACTTATCATCATAGTTTTTTGTTGTTTTTTTTAACAAGGGATACTTTTTTAAATTTGGGGCATTTCTCCCAGCAGGTATCTCTGTCTTATCTAACAAAATTACAAGTAAGAGGAGGGTCAGAGAGCTGCGGGATCGCACAGTGCAGTACAGAATTCATTAGCTGCTTGGCCTCTGTCATCTCTGTGGCTGCCTATGCAGAGCACAGCAGTTGAGATAAGTTTGTAACTCCTTTTTTTGAGCAGGGCATTATATTTATATAGGTTCCCATTGCTGGGTATCCACAGTTGGGCCCCGTTCTTGCTCAGCCCTTATTCACATTGAGTTAATTTTCGACACATGGTAAGGTTTTAATACTAGAGGTTAGGACCGTCCCGACTGGGTTCACCTTGGCGCTGGTGAGATGAATTTTATGATTTTTTTTGTTCAAAAACAGTGTTCACTAAGTACCCAATGCTATTTATATGCACTATTGCTCTTTACTTACTTATGGCAGGGTATATGTTCATTTTTTAGGTTTTGTATCATCATCCGGTAGCACAATTTTAAAAATGCTACAATTTTTTTAGAAAAACAGATATGTGCCATAATTTGTGACATTTTTGGCGCCTTGTTGCTGTACGACAGAAAACATGGAAGCAGTTCAGGACTAGAGCTCTTCTGACAATGGGCACCATAGTAGTTGGATGGATTGCCTCCATGGTAGGTACGCCACTGGTGAAACAGCGGAGTGGATTCGAGTAGAATTGCTGACGGACAGTGCTTTCTCCTTACTGTGCCATCCAGTCCAACAGTATACCAGAGTAATGAAGGATTGAAGGATTCCCATAAGACAGGGGTCTGCATAGTTGGCACCTTATGTTAAAGTACCCATATGCTATACTGTAGGTTGAGACAGTCACAATGTCAGGAAAACTATGTCTATGTAGCGGATTCAGAGCTCTACAAATCAAAAACCTAGATCACATAGCAGAAAAGTATGCCCATGTGTCTGCATAATTAATAGCAACCTATAGTGTGACACATAAGCAGAAGGTATAAAAAATCTAATTTTTATTGTATTAATATTTTAAAACAGTATAGAATACATAAAATGAGGGGAAGGGAACGACAAAGAAAAGGTCACCTGGGTAGACAGCTATAGTACATAATAAAGTCTCCACTAAAAATTGAATCATATGATAGACAGGTGTAGGGGAACTATACCACAATTAATCATCTAAATATAACTTAAAGTGCAAAGTGCTAATATGTAAACAAGATAAGAGAATGATTACAAAATAGTGAAATCTATGGATATAGTATCACAAAAGTACAGAGTAGATATAGTATCACAAGAATTCAGGGTGGATAGAGGATAATGAAGCTGTACTAACCCAAGAGACCTGAATCCAACGCGCGTTTCGCCTGGGCTTTGACGAGGATTCAGAGCTCTGTATCAGAAAATAAAGATAATGAGATGGAACTTGTCAGCACGTTTTTACATATGGAAGTATTAGTATGGATGTATAAGTTCTTTTCCCCCTATAAAAATTATACCTTTTCTGCAGAGATCCAATGTGCCAGTCATGAAAAATCTACAGTAGAAGCTATATGCAAATCAGGCTTGAAGTGCACTGGGGCGTGTCACTGAATTACATGCACTGCTTCTTCCATGTGCATTGCCACAACCCCAGTGCATTTCCTGCCTAATTTACATTTCTCTTCTATGATAGATTTCTCTTGATTGGTACATCACACCTCTACAAACAAAGTTATTTTTCTTTATTGAGGTACAAGTGGCCTTCTACTAATTCCATATGTAAAAATGTGCTGACATGTTCCCTTTAAGTAACTGATCAGCAGAGGATTCTTAACTAATTTAGATCAAAAAGATCAAAGTAAACTTGTATTTCACAGAAAATCATTCATTACATCTTGAGTCAAATAACACCTTAATTTTTTTTTTTTCTAAATTTTTCTCACCAGTGGCAACCAAAAGCTTTGGTGTCAAAACTTAAATTAGTTTTATAACCTGTATAAAATCAGATAAAAATGAATGACTAATTGAGATCACCTCTAGAGATGGCAGGATCGATTTTCTAGGACTGAAATTTGCTGCAAAAAAAAAAATGTAAAAAAAAAATAGCCAATGAATAAATTGACAATTCCTTGATTTTTTTTTAAGGAAAACTAAAGCTACTAAGGTCTACATATTAACTAGTGAAAGTAAGAAATTTACATTTTAGACTTTTTTTAACGTAATTCAAACTCACAAAATCTAAGTTTAAGTAACAACGATGTTACAACGCTGCAGCCAATCACTGAGCTTAGTGGCACGAAAGTGCTGCTTAGCTCAGTGATTGGCTACAGAGATGTCGTTATGATGTCACTGATGCAGTCAAATATCTAAGACCAGGGCAGCAGCGGAGACACAGTGCTGGACCTAGTAAGGGTAAGTAACGTGTGTTTTTTTTTTCTTTAAGAACTGTGTATATACGTAAAAGTTTTCTGAAAGGGGACAACCCCTTTAAGTGCCCAACTGAAAATTTGGCCTTGTTGCCACAAGCAATGAATCATGATGAAGCAGAAAACTAGAGGCCCACATACACATAAGATTAACTTCAGCCGAGCTCGTCAATATCTGCCAACAGTCTAATGTGGATGGGGGCTCCCAACAGAAAATTGTCAGGGGAGTAAAGCATCCGGCATACCGATCCTTCTATTCCTTAAGAGATAAGATGCGATCAGAGATGTCCAGCAGCAGTGGCGTAACTTGAAGCTCATGGACCCCAATGCAAAAGCTCCAATTATTGCAAATCTTTAATAGTATTGGTCTTTTTATATAGGAAAGGGACTTTTTGGGCCCTTAGGCTCCAGGGTCCAGGTGGGATTTCATCCCCTGCACTTATTGTAGTTACGCCCCTGTCTGGCAGCGGGTCTTTAATAGAGAAACAGGAGTGATCATTAGAGTGAGCAATCCTTTGTATGGGAAAGTCGGGCAAGTTGGCTGCGGGCCTATTATTGGCTGAACCATCGTTTGTCCATCAACTATCTATAGTGTCTAGGGGGCTTTAGTCCGTGCCCCTCTCTTCACGTGTCCCACAGCAGCCACATAGTCTGCTTCTTTGGTATGTACTTCCCTTCCATGCACGCTTGCAATTTCCTCTAAACTCCATCCAGACATTACTCTGGAAACTTCCCTTCAAGTTATTTTCATCTCTGTATGCAAATGAGTTACAGTAAAATGAAGAGATAGTATTTAAAGGGAACTCCAGTTTTAGCAAACTGAACATATACATGGTATAGTAAAAAGTCACGCCAGCTTTAATGCTCATCTGGGCACAGGCAGTGTACTTTGTACCATCTTTCATACTTCAGTGGGAAACCCTCCGCATCAGAGCAATCACTGGGGTACCTCGCATCCGCCATGCATGTGTGGCGCCCCTGAGGGTTCAGGTGAACGCAGCGCGACGCGGGAGGCTGTAAGCTGACAGTGCACCCTGAGGAACTAAAGAACTGTGAGTAAAGACTCGGATGACTGCACCGCACCGCCTCTGTCCATTCTTTTTCTGGGCCACCCTTCCCTCACTGCACTACACCGCCCAGTGCAGCCATCATCTAACTACACTGCCCTGGAGCTTGCTCTACCTGTGGAGAGCCACACCATCCCTGCTGCCGTAACACCAGCTCCAGAGGACTGCTCCGCAGCGGCGGCACCCTTTAGCCGCAATCCATGGGTGGCGTCACGAACAATCCCAAAAATCCCATATAAAAATATCCCCCTTTTTACTGACCACCCTGGGTCACGGACCGGGCCAGCCACCGTGATATCCCCCGGCAACTAGAGGCCCGGCTGCCGAGTACCTCACGGCCCAGGGGGCATGTCACATGCACCCAATCTACGCCAACTGGTAGGAATTCAGTTCTTGAAGGCACTGCACTCATTAACCCTTTACTCATTGCACTCTTTCTCTATTATGTGCGTGCTCAAAGACAACAAAATGGAACCTCCCATCGTGGGCCGGGTCCCGGAATGGCGCCAAAAACCAGCCCTGCCCCTTGCAACAGTGACTGTTCGCATAGATGTGTCCGTCAAGGCAGGGAGGCCGTCACAGGGAGTGACCGACAGCAGATTGCCATGGGACCGCCCCTGAAAGAAGAGAGGAGGAGGAGAAAAGGAATGTAGACAGGGTGTGGTCTTAACCAGTCTAGACAGACCGCACCCGGCAGCCAGCATGGACGGACGCGAAGACGAAGCCTCTGCCTCTGGCCTGCTGCAGTGTCAAGCAAATCCCCTCACCCAGGAGGGAGCAATTGGAAAATTGTTCCAGGAGGACGCGGAGTTCCTCCAAAGTGAAGTCCTGGAGCTGAGCCGGCAAGTGGAACAGGCTCAACAGGCCACGGTCACCAGATGGAGGAGCGAGCTGTTAGAGAAGATGGCAGCATGGCGGAAAGCAGCCCCGGCGGAGCCCGTTGAGTACCAGGAGGCCAGATGCAGCACAGGAGCAGGTAGGAAAGAGTCCCCTGTCCCGGGCGCTGCAAGTGCCGGCCTGCTCCTGGGCCTCTTTCCCCAGCACTCCCCATATGCCGCCATGCCCTCCCTGGAGCAGCTGCTAAGCCCGGAACCTCCACCCCCGGGGCGCTGACCCTGAGGAGCCTCCACTTAGTGCCCTCCCGGAACCTTCACTCCCGGGCACGGAAGCAGGGAGCCTTCTACTTGGTTCCTTCCCGGCGCCTCCACCTCCGACACCCGAGTGGGTGTACGGCGCGCCGGTCTTCGATTGGTCAGCCCGGATCGAGGACCAGCAGACGAGCATGCTACTTCAGATACCAGCACCCCTGGTTGCCTATTCCGGCGGAGAGGAGTTTTACTGGGACAACCATGGGGGGGACCTGATGGGGTTCCCGCCGGAGACCCAGACCGAAGCCCTGCAAAGGAAGGAGTTCTGCAGACGGGAGCTCTGGCAACTGGAGAAAGAGCGGCGCGCTCGGCGGGCGCGCTGTGAGTGCCTGCAGGCCCGGGACAAGGCCACCAAGGCCCCAGTCCCCCAGGCGGAGTCAGCCCACCCCAGCCCCCGTGACGAGGGAGTCATAGTAAAGTTTGATCTGAAGGCTGGGTGGGGCTTCATTAGAGATCCTAAATTTGCACGGGACATCTTCTTTAACCAGCGGGATGTTGAGCCCGAACTGGAAGAGGGCCATCCCGACCGGAATCTGTACCCTGGTGATAAAGTCACCTACACACGTCACCACGGGGAACGCGGGTGGTACGTCCTGCAAGTGTACCGCATCATTGAGGACACCCCCCCCCCCCGCAGGACATACCATATGAATCGGCTGGGTCAAGTAAAAACCAGCCGTACCCCAGGCGGGGACCCCACTATTAGTCTAGCAAGTGGGACTGAAACTGTAAATCAGGGGTCCTCAAACTTTTTAAACAGGGGGCCAGTTCACGGTCCCTCAGACCATTGGAGGGCCGGAATATAGTTTTTAAAAAAACTATGAACAAATTACTATGCACACTGCACATATCTTATTTTGTAATAAAAAAAACAATACAGGAACAAATACAATATTTAAAATGAAGAACAAGTAAAGTTAAATCAACCGGTATTTCAATAGGTAGGTAACTGTACCCAATAGGCATCATAGGTCCTCAATAGGCAGGTAAATATCCCCAATAGGCAGGTAAATGTCCCCAATAGGCAGGTAAATATCCCCAATAGGCAGCATAGGTCCCCAATAGGCAGGTAAATGTACCCAATAGGCAGCATAGGTCCCCAATAGGCAGGTAAATGTACCCAATAGGGAGCATAGGTCCCCAATAGGCAGGTAAATGTACCCAATAGGCAGCATAGGTCCCCAATAGGCAGGTAGATGTACCCAATAGTCAGCATAGGTCCCCAATAGGCAGGTAAATGTCCCCAATAGGCAGGTAAATGTACCCAATAGGCAGCATAGGTCCCCAATAGGCAGGTAAATGTACCCAATAGGCAGCATAGGTCCCCAATAGGCAGGTAGATGTACCCAATAGGCAGCATAGGTCCCCAATAGGCAGGTAAATGTCCCCAATAGGCAGGTAAATGTTCCCAATAGGCAGCATAGGTCCCCAATAGGCAGGTAAATGTCCCAAATAGGCAGGTAAATGTCCCAAATAGGCAGCATAGGTCCCCAATAGGCAGGTAAATATCCCCAATAGGCAGGTAAATGTCCCCAATAGGCAGGTAAATGTCCCCAATAGGCAGCATAGGTCCTCAATAGGTCGGCTGTTTCCCCCTTATAATGCCCTATGCAGGCTGTTCCCCCCTTATTATGCCCCATGCAGGATTTCCCTTTCTCCCACCATATAATGCCCCGTGCAAGATATCACTCCCCTGTCTTTATAATGCCCCATTCAGGATGTCACCCCCCCATATAATGCCCCATTCAGGATGTCACCCCCCCCAATATAATGCCCCATGCTGGATGTCACCCCCCATATAATGCCCCATGCAGCATGTCACCCCCCATATAATGCACCATTCAGGATGTCAACCCCCCATATAATGCCCCATGCTGGATGTCACCCCCCATATAATTCCCCATGCTGGATGTCACCCCCCATATAATGCCCCATGCAGCATGTCACCCCCCCATATAATGCCCCATTCAGGATGTCACCCCCCCCATATAATGCCCCATTCAGGATGTCAACCCCCCCCATATATTGCCCCATTCAGGATGTCACCCCCCCATATAATGCCCCATTCAGGATGTCACACCCCCCCCATATAATGCCACATGCAGGATGTCACCCTAATATTATGTCCCATGCCTCCATACATTAAAAAAAAAAAAAATCCAATACTCACCTCCCTCCTTGCCTGCTGCCGCTGCTCAGGTCCGGACTCCAGCGTCTCCGGCGTTGTCCCTCTCTGCGCTGCCTGTGACGGCTCAGGGGAGGGCGCCGTGGAAAGACGTCACCGCACCCTCTGACCTGAGACATCACAGGGAGCGCAGACCAGGAAGACAGCGGATCTGCGGAGGCACGGGGAGAGGTAAGTATCGGGCTGCCGGGGCTCTGAGAAAGCGGGGGGAAGGGCAGGCGCTGACACCGCTCTCCTCTGCCCACAGCCTGGCGGGCCGGATAAAAGTCCTCCGCGGGCCACATGTGGCCCGCGGGCCGTAGTTTGAGGGCCCCTGCTGTAAATAGTCACCCGGAAGGGTGCAGTAGCTAAGGTTGGAAATAATGTTTTCTTAGAGTGTGTATTTATATGGTTTGCAGTGTGTGTTTATATGATTACCCGTCAGGGTATATAGAGTCCAGGCTGGGGACAGTGAACGGCCAGAAACTTATATTATAAATAGTTCAGCACTTCTTAAAGTGCACCCTATTGGTTTTATATTAGTAACCATGACCACAGAACAAAAACCCGTTTGGCTTGGCGGAGGCCATGGTCCAACTCCAGGATAACCTATGCCCTGCAGCCACGCCCAGGGCCTATGTTGAGGGTTTGCGGACAGGTCCCTCATGCTGCTACGTGTTGCACCTGTTTAAAAGAAAAATGGACACCCGGTTACAGAATGAACTGTAACCTGTTACAAGAAATGTTTATGAAAAATGTTTTATAATGTTGATAAATATAACCCGCAACGTTAAAGTGATGTGCCTCCCATAAAGGGAAGAAATGTTGTGTTTTCTAATCTTATATGCGAATGCATTCTTAAAAATTTGCATGTCAATGATATCCTTGTTTTGCTCTGTTCCAGCCCGCGGACGTGCTGTGTTTTACCAGGGGGGAGTGTGGCGCCCCTGAGGGTTCAGTCGCCACAGAGGTACTGCACCTCACCCAGAGGTGTGGTGTCTCCTTCTCTCGGGTAAGGAGGGAGTGCTGCCTGGAACCCCAACACCTGCATCCAACACTACACTGCTCCAGGCCAGCAGGAGGGGCAAGATGCAATGTATGTTTTCTGCTGAGCCCTGAACCTGGCTGGAGTGGAGGGAACCCAGAGGAAGGGGGAACCAATATTGGGTGTGGGTGGAGGAAGTAGTTTAAGGGAGCACTTTGGTAGGAGTATATATAGGGAAGCCATCTTAGGAGATCAGGGGTCGAGTAGAGGAAAGCAGTTCAGAAGAACAGCTCAGGACAGCTCAGAAGAACAGTCCGGGTGCAGAGTCTCACTAGGAGCTCTGCTCCACAAGTCAGGGCCTAGTGACAGAGGCCCAGGAGGGGAGCAGGGAGTAGGCTCCGTTCTAAGAAGGGATCCTTGGGGGTATGGCGAGTGCAGGAAGGCACCCATACGCCCCGCATCTGTCAGAAGACAGAGGGATCATAAGCCTCATTCTAATCCCCATGCGGGTCAAGCAGGTCTGTGAACTCCGACGTACAGGAGGGACTTCAGAGCACCCGAACAGGATGGAGAGTGGGCAGCGCAGGGCAGGAGGGAGAAAGACCCAGTGTGAAGACGGTCTGGCTAGGAACATGGAGAAGCGGGGTTCTGTCAGGTACTCCTAATCGGCCTGAGGAAGAGCTGAACCCCTGCCTGGTGAACACAGCGCGACGTGGGAGGCTGTAAGCTGACAGTGCACCCTGAGGAACTAAAGAACTGTGAGTAAAGACTCGGATGACTGCACCACACCGCCTCTGTTCATTCTTTATCTGCGCCACCCTTCCCTCACTGCACTACACCACCCAACGCAGCCATCATCTAACTACACTGCCCTGGAGCTTGCTTTACCTGTTGAGAGCCACACCATCCCTGCTGCCATAACATCAGCTCCAGAGGACTGCTCCGCAGTGGCGGCTCCCTTTAGCCGCAATCCACGGGTGGCGTCACGAACAATCCCAAAAATCCCATATAAAAATATCCCCCTTTTTACTGACCGCCCTGGGTCACGGACCGGACCAGCCACCGTGATATCCCCTGGCAACTAGAGGCCCGGCTGCCGAGTACCGCACGGCCCAGGGGGCGTGTCACATGCACCCAATCTACGCCAACTGGTAGGAATTCAGTTCTTGAAGGCACTGCACTCATTAACCCTTTACTCATTGCACTCTTTCTCTAGGGGACTCTAAGGGACACAAATAACTTTGACTCTCAAGATAGTCATAGTCTCCACATTCGGTACTCTCTCCTAATTGGCTCTCCAGCAGCTCCCTATTGCCCAGTTCTCTTGCTGCTTCCTCAAGACTATGCACCTTGGCAGAGCCCCTTATTTCTCAGGAGCTCCTCTGCTGCCCTTCATTGTAATGCATATATTACATATCACATATATATACTGCAGGTCCTCCTGTCTTCCATGTGTAAGTAATTAGATGCGCACTCTCTGCCCAAATTCACCAACGGTGTCAACTCTGGCACCTTTGTACTGACACTTTTCCCCCACTTCGGAGCACAAATGACCACAGTGTTTGTACCATATTTTCATGGACTGTCCTCTTCTACATAGAAACATAGACTGTTAGAGTTGAAAGGGACCTCCAGGGCCATCGTGTCCAATCCTCTGCTCAATGCAGGATTCACTAAACCATCTCAGACAGATATCTGTCCAGCCTCTGTTTGAAGACTTCCATTGAAGGAGAACTCACCACCTCTCATGGCCGCCTGTTCCACTCATTGTCAAGTTTTTTTCTAATATCTAATCTGTATCTTCTCCCTTTCATTTTCATCCCATTGCTTCTCATGTTTCCATGTGCAAATGAGAATAAAGCTGATCCCTCTACAGTGTTACAGACCTCACAACCATAGTCATGCTCCAGTACCTTCACCCAGGTGGAAAGACTCAATGATGGTCATCATCACTATTATCTTCAGAGGAACCATACCTCCTCCTTCAGCAATGCCCCGTGATCTCGTCCTTGTCAGTTCCTTCTCCATATAATTTATCACTAATCTCTGGTTTGCAATATTTAGCACACGGCAAATGAAAATTAAGCATCTTGGCACCTAACTAAAATGTACCCAAGATGGCCATACACAATAAAATCAGCAAAGAATTTTAAAATTCAGTCAGTAATTCTTCAATAACACGATGATAAGAAAAAATAACACTTAAAAATGTATATTTAGCTTTTACCACACTGTTAACAAATATAAACTTAGGTGACAAAACGCACTAACCTAACTGAGCCAGATAAAAAGTATAAAAAAAAATTATAAGTAATTGAAGTCACCATGTTGCAGAATTGATTTGCGAGGGCTGAAATTTGCAGGGAATTAATTTACATATTGAGAAGCTAAAAAATAAATATGTTCAAATTTGAGTGTAATTCTAAGATGGTAGAAAATCCCCAAAATATGTAGGTATTGCAATGAACACCATATTTATCAGCATGATATTGGACTGCAATTATCAAAATTGTTGAAAACTGCCCATAGCCATCAATCACGGTGCAGATTACTTCTTTCCAGAGCATTTGTTACTGTTGTATTTTTTATTTTATAAATTAATAGGAAAATAAGCAACTTTATAATATATCTTATCAGAGAAATCTGCTTCCTTCTCCTTATGAATTGATCTTTCAATCTCAATTCATACTTAAAGGGAACCTGTCACCAGGTTTGTTCCATTTAAGATATGGCCAGCATCTTTTAGCCCTTATATACAGCGTTCGCTAATGCTGTATATAAGCCCCCAATCCGGCTGCAAGACAAGAAAAACACCTTTTATTATACTCACCTACAGGGCGGTCGGGTCCGATGGGCATCACTGTCCTGGTCCAGCGCCTCCTTTCTACTTGTGATGCCATCCTCCTTCTTGCTTCATGTGGATAGCACATCATACATCATCCACACAGTCTCCCCGGCATAATGCCCCTGTGCAGGCCCACCTTTCTGTGCCCTGTCGAGAGAAAAACAAAGTAATGCAGCGCATGCGCAATGCAGTACTTTACTCTGCCCTGGTTAGGGCAAAGAAGTACGCCTGCGCAGGAGGGCAATGCTGGGGACACTGTGTGAATAACTTAGGGACGCGTTATCCGCATGAAGCACAGAAGGAGAGCGGCAAAGCAAGATGATAGGAGGCACCGGACCTACGATCGGACCGCCCTGTTGGTGAGTAAAATAAAAGCTCTTTTTCTTGCCTTGCAGGTCAGGTTGGGGGCATATATACAGCATTATAGAATGCTGTATATCAGGGCTGAAAGGTGGTGACTAGTGTTGAGCGAGTATGTTCTATTAACCCTTTCGCCGAGTATGCTCGGCCGAGCTCCAAGTATTTACAGCTGCTCGGTGATAAGCTTAAATCGCTCACGTGTGCATGATTTGCAACTGTTTGACAGCTTTATTACATGTGAGGATTGTGTAAGAAATAGACATTCCTCACATGTAATAAAGCTGTTAAACAGTCGCAAATCATGCACACGGGAGCGATTTAACCTTATCACCGAGCAGCTATAAATCCTCAGAGCTCGGCCCGAGCATACTCGGACAGAACATACTCCCTCAACCCTAGTGGTGACCTTATCTCATATGGGACAAATCGGTTCCCTTTAAAGTCTGTAACATTTGTATTTAGTGAAAACATATTTTCCCATTACTGAGAAAGGAGATAACAGTTGGTGTTTTTAAAATTATATGGAGAAGAAGAGGAGGAGGGAGGAGCTACAGGTGACACAGACATTCTGCTACAAGTGCTCCAGGAATGACAGTTAAAGTTCTCTATAGAACTTCTTGAGCACCAACTGTCATCTGCTATCTCAGTAATGGGAAAGTCTTTATTCACTGAATACAGATTTTACCTATGAATTGAGAGTGAATGATCAGTCCAGGAAGGGAAAGAAGCTACTTTCTCTAATAAGATATATTACAAAGTTTTTTTTATTTTTAAGTGAATTATTTATTATTTATTTTACTAATTTATGGGGGAAAAAAATTATAATGATTACTTTTTAAGAAATTAAAGCTGGGCTCTGGACAACAAAGCCACTTCTTAAATAAGGGATGTAGACACATTGGTTTGTGCATACTGTTTCCAGAGTCTCTTTAGCACCAACATAATCTATTTTTTGGGTACATCTTTGGAATTCATGCTATAGCCGATCAACCAAGGTCTCTCGAGGAGAGAAAAGGATAACCTACTTAGAATTCCCTCTAAATACATCCAAAGACGTGACTGTTAACTTTCCTTTCAGTTTTTTTATGTTATATAAATGGATGAAATGATAAATAGAGGAGAAGATCAGTTATAAAACTTGCCCTGGCCATGTGATGTTCTATTTTCATCCCCTTGATATAAACAATGGTGTCACCTTTTTGTGTCTGTGCGCGCCGCAGTTCCCGATGGGGTGCCTAGTGCGTGCGCAGTCCCCTGCTCTTAATGGGGTAGTGTGCACATGGTAAAATGCCCCCAGCCTATAGCTGGGAGGCATCTGAGTATAAAAAGCACCCTTCCCATTAGGGAGGTGCCTGAGCAACCCCTATAGTTTCCTAGTAATTGTTAGTGTATATGCAACTATATGTTGCCAGGTTGTACCGTGTTCTAGTATCCTGAAGTTAGTACCTGAACCCTGGTGATGCCGTGTCCTGAACCCCAACCCCTGATCCTTGTGTGGCCAATGCCTGAGCCTGCTCCCCTTGTCCGTGTGTGACCAGTGCCTGAGCCCATACCCCTGGTCCTTGTGCGGACAGTGACTGAACCTGCTCCCCTGGTCTGTGTGTGGCCAGTGCCTGAGCCCATACCCCTGGTCCTTGTGCGGACAGTGACTGAACCTGCTCCCCTGGTCCGTGTGTGGCCAGTGCCTGAATCAGTTCCCAAGACCCATGTGTCTGAACATGGACTCCATGTATCTGGACTGTTATAGCAGTCTCGAAAGCCAGCCCTGTCTGTGACTTTGTGTCAGTATCCACCCTGCCCAAGGAGTAGTCTGAATGGAGCCCGAGTCCGTGACCCTTGGGGTCAGCAGCCACAGTACTGGGGACTGACTAGGAGTGCTACCTGGCGGCTACCTGCAGCTCAAGTCTAACTCCATCAACATGAGCTCCAGTGAACACTAGGTAGCCGCTTAGCTACAACCCTCCTAGGCAAGCCCAGCCCCGTGGCACAGTGGGTTCAAAAACACCATAGACTAATATCAGCTGACTCCCCCCCAATATCAGTGTGTTCAACAGACAGTCTAATGTGTATGGGGGCCTCCCAACTCTCCCCAGCATTTGCAAATTGTGGACTTTTGATCCTTTGGTGTTTGACTAGATAAGCCACCATTAGAGGAGTCTGCAGTGGCTCTACCAAAGAGAACAAGGGCGCTCAGCAGGGTAAGCGCTGCTGTGTATGGAGGAGTCGGGTGAGAAAGCTTTAGACCTAATGATCATAAGAACCATTGTCGGGACGACAGATATTTATTGTGCCCCTTAGGAACAAGTAGTGAGGGAGTAAACTGAGATAGTAAGGTGAGCGCTGTAGATAAAGACACCTTTGCAAATAATAGTGGAAGAACAATTGTGTGTGTCATTGTACAGCCTTAAAAGCTTTGTATTTTTCATGAACGCAATTTCAGATTTCCTATCTGCTGACTAATATTTCACGAGTCGTTGCCTCACTCCTTACTTCAGTGACATCAAACACAGGAACTATTTACTACATGAACTGTGGATATGAGAATCTTTGAGGATGGGAGTGACAGCCACAACGTGTAGGACATGTAGAACTAAAACTGCTTTGAACGACTTTCCCCGGCTAATTATCCTTGTTATTTTATGTGCATTGACACATTTTATAATTATTGTGTAAAATGGTTTCCAACACCTTCATGTTCGAAGATTAAAGATCATATGACACTTTGCAATTTTGTGATTTAATAGTGTCAGAAAGTGTTATTAATCACAAAAGCGGGCATAATTGTGCAATCAAGTTCTGACAAACGTGAAAACACTAAATAATTATTTTTCCCATCTACCACCATTGACTACTGACACTTCATTGACATGAACACATTGGTAGGGAAGTAGCTGTAAGACTGAAGGCCAATTTAAGGCATTACCTGGCTCCGCTGTGGCCAGTGAGTGGACACTTCCTACCATTTCTGGTGCAATGAGATGGAACTAGAAAGTAAAGACCAGCAGTAATCATCGGATCGGGATAGGCTGAGGTTCGGTAAGGCCTCATTTAGTCATCCAATTTTTCAAGTATGAGAAAAATTGACCGATTATTTTGATCAAAGTTTGATCAGAGTGTGGTCCGAGCGTCATCTGTTTTTCTCTTATATGGAGAAATATAAAAAAAAGTTTTTCCACCTTCTCCATATTGACAGTCTGGGAAAATCGTACCGATAATCTTTCAGAATGGGTTTCACTAGTGTTATAATTTTGGCAGTGTGAGGGTTAAGTCCTGTGTCACTCAGCTCTGCAGCTAAGGACACTTCCTCTTTGAGAATTAGTAAATCTCTAAGAAGACCTGAGCACATACAGTACTACTGTATCTAATAGCATTCCTTCAAATCTCTAGATTATACCATGGCTTTTAAACTCCCCCTCCGGGAACATTTTGAAAGTTGGACAACTTCACAAGTCGCAGATCTTTTCAGGCAGGTAAGAACTTGTTCTGTGATCCTCATTGGTGACCTAAAGAATTGTGACTATTGCCCTGCACTAGGGTTCTCCTTCCTCCTATGCATGAAACTGCAATATAGTTGTAGTCACAACTGGTAGACAGGAGCACTGCTGGAGGGAAACATTTGTGAAGGTGCCACAGTTGGGACCATTTTGGGGTACATAAAAATGACTATTCAACTTTTATTTGAGGGGGATTTATTGTTACACCATTTGTTGTATAAAAAATGTGTTACACTTTTATTCTATGGATTATTATAGTTGCGGTGATAACAAAAGTGTATTTTTAAGGTAATTTTTTTAACAATTGAATCATATTTATTAAAAAAAAAAACATTTATTTCTTGGAGAACATTTTTTTACTAAATTTTATTCAATTTTATTCACCATATAGTCCTATAAAGAGACTGAAAGGACTTGTCCATTACTTGGACAACCCCTTCTTGATCAAAAAAATGTTTTGCCCCAATAAAATAATAAAGTCTATACTCACCTCCCGTGCCGGCGCTATTCCCGCGGTGTCGGCACTCGCGGTCCCCAGGCTCTCGTGCGGTTGTTGTGACACCTGACGCCGGCGCCCAATCAGAGCTGGCGTCACTGTCTCCGCCTTCAGACAAATCGAACATGAAGAGGAAGTCTGGGCTGCGGCTGATCTCTGACTTCATGTTCAATTCGACAGGAGGCGGGGATAGTGACGCCAGCTCTGATTGGGTGCCAGGCACTACGTGTCACAAAAACAGCATGGGAGCCTCAAGACCACGAGTGCCGACAACGCTGGAATGCGCCAGCACGGGAGGTGAGCATAAGCTTTTTTTATTTTATTAGTCAAGTGTGGGGTATGAACAAGGTTTGTCCAAGTAGTGGACAACTTCTTTCATGGGGTTGTCCAGTACTTTAAAATTGATGGTCTATATTTAGGATAAGTCATCAATATGAGATCAGTGGAGGGCCGACACCTTGTACCCCTACCGATCAGCTGGTCCCGGTGCCGCCGGTGGCTGGATGTGATCAGCTGTGGAGTGGATCAGCACAACTCCATCAACTGTATCTTGCCTATGGCTGGGTACTGCACATCTGCCCCTATTCGCGTACGCAGTACCCCACTGCAGCCACTAAACAAAATAGCACAGCTTCGTTAGCTACATAGAGGCTGCAGCGGGGTACATGTGAACAGGAGCAGATGTGCAGCACCCAGATGCCACCAAGATCCAGTTGACGGAGCAATGCTGTTCCGCACTGCAGCATCACATCTTGCTGCCATCAGAACTGAGGACAACTGATTGGCAGGGGTGACGGGTGCGCATCCCCACCAATCTAGTATTACTGATCTATCCTAAGGATAGACCATTTATATGAAAGTACAGGACAACCCCTTTAATCACTTAAAAATGCAGACGATTTTCATTTTTTAAATTTTTCCCTTTCTCTTCTTTTGAGAGCCATAACTTTTATTTTTCCTTCGACATAGCTATGAGGGCCTGTTTTTTGAGGATGTATAGTTTTGAATGACACCATTTATTTTACCATGCACCCACTTTACCATCTAATGTACTGAAAGATGGATACAAAATAAGGGGTGAAATGGTAATAAACTGCAATTCCACCATTTTTTGGGGGGAGGGGTGTTTTACAGCATTCACTGCATGAGGGTTTGATGTTTGAGTAGGAGGATAAAGGTTTTAATGGTACCATGTTGTGCTTTATAAGACACTGCATGGTGTATTGATTGCTTTCAAATGACTTTAATTGTGCCTTGACCAAAAAAGGGCAATTCTGCCTTTCTATTTTTTTTTTCTTTACATTTATATTTTGATAGATTACTCACTTAGTACTATATCACTAACAAAGCTATCTATTAAAAATAAGAACAAAGGCTGACAGGCCGTGGCGTAATTAGAGTCCTATGGGTCTAGGAGCAAAATTTGCATATTAGTCAGATAAATGGGCCCATGTAATTATGTCCTTTGTCATGGCCCCTCCTATCCTGTAATAATGTCCCTCAGTATGTAGTAATGTCCCTCATTCTGTAATAATGTACCCCGTCCTGGCACCTATCCTGTAATAATGTCCCCTGTCCCGTAATAATGTCCCCAATCCAGTACTAATGTCCCCTGTCCTGAGCCCCATCTTGTACTAATGTCCCCCGACCTGGCCCATTTAATAATATCCCCAATCTTGGGTCCCTTCCTGTAATAATGTCCCCATCCTGTAATAATTGTCCCTGTCTTGAGCCCTTTATTTAATAATGTGCCCCATCCTTGCCCCATTATTTAATAATGGACCCCGTCCTGTAATAATGTGCCCTATCCTGGCCCCTATCATGTAATAATGGCTGTCATACTGTGATACTGGGCCCCACCCTGGCCGCATCCTGTAATAATGGCCCCTGCCCTTGGCCCTTTCTGTAATAATGTTTTCCCTCCCGACGCTCTCCTCCATCACATTTAAACATAAAAAAAGAAATTATTCTTACCTGTTCTTTCCACCACAGCGAGCGGTGTCCTCTTCCTCCTTTTCCAGCACAGGGGGGCAAGCGGCGCATGGAAGTGACATCATGCACCTCCCACGACGGGCAAGACAATGACGCGCCCCCTGGGCCATGTTGTTAGGGATACCCGGAGCCGGATCAGATGGGGGTTGTAGTCTCCGAGTGGCTGTGACCCTGATCTAAGATGGTGCCCACCTTATATACTCCCTCTATGTGTGAGCTCAGGTGACCAGCACCCAATGAGCTCCTAGCTTTACCCAGGCTGCTCCCCCTATCTGCCCCTACACTACTGGGATGTTCCACCCCCCTCCCACTCCAGCCAGGAACAGACAATGTCGTACCTGCACATTTCTCTAGTGGGAGTACCATCGGTCTGTTCCCCGGAAATGGGATGTGTGTAGTGCATGCAGCTAACTGAGCTCAGTTCCACACTCCATCCTTACCCGGGAGTGGAATATCACACCTCTGGGTTGAGGTGCAATACCCCTGTAGCAGCCGAATCCTCAGGGTGCTACATTCCCCCCTGGTAAATCACAGCACGTCCTCGGGCTGTAAAATATAAACATCCAAAACATACAATTTTTTTTTTTTTTCATAAACATAAACATAGAAAACATCATATATATATATCAGCAATAAACTTTTCATATAAATAACATTCTTGTTTCTGGTTCCTCCGGTCACGGTGCAACTTGTGACCGGGTAAAGTGCGACAGTCTCTCTTGGAATAAAACAGTTCCCTATAAAACCGGTAGGGGGCGCTTTAGGAAGCGCAACTATATACAAGGGAAATATGGCCGCTCTCAGTCCTCGGCCAGGTATTAGGGAGGAATGACCGCTCGCTCTCAGTCCTCGGTCAGTGGGAATAGGGACACACGGGTTTCAGTTCAATCGGCTGGTCCCAACGGGGACTATATTTTAACTAGAACAGTTCTTATACCCTGACGGGTAACTATGTACAGTCTCTCTCTACCGTACTTCAACGACGGCGTCCTCCTGCTCTTTCTTGTTGGTTGGTTTCAGTTTCAGACCCGTCCGGGCCCTCTTGCTCCTCCTCACACCGCAGCTCTTCCTCCGTCAGGCGATGCACATGGAGGGCGTAGGGTCCTTTGGCACACTTGTGCCGGGTGAAGGTGACCTCGTCCCCTACATACAGGTCACGACCTCTGTGTCCCTCCGGCAGTTGGCTTTCTACGTCTCTGCGGGTCACAAAGACGTCGCCGGGGGTATGATGGTCTCTAATGAAGCCCCACCCATGCTGCATGTTGAATTTTATCACAGTCCCGGTGGAAGGGGGACCATGAGCTGCACGGGGATTCCTCCTGGTCCGGCTCTTCTGCTCCGCGCTCCTTATCTGCGCTTGCTGTTCCCGGACCCGCCTCTCTCTCCGCTCCCTCTCGAAGACCTCGAGCTGCTGCCGGCAGCACTCTGCACGCTCCGCTGCGGCTGCCCGAGTCTCCTGAGTGAACCCTATGAGGTCTTCTCCAGTGGGGTCCCACTCGAACTGTGCCTCCTCCAGCGGGGGCGAGGTCCTCCTTGCGGGCTTCGGAACCGGAATCAGGGGTTCATCTAGGGGTCTCTCTTTCCGGAGTCGGGGATGGTGAAACTCCGGTGGCCATATGAAGGGCTGCCCATCCGGGCACGTATGCTGGGCGAACAGGTCCTCACCCAGGTGCGGTACTTTAGGTGCTATGGGCGCTGTGGTGGTAGCGGCGCCCGGGTTGACCAGGCCTTGCGACCAGGCTTGGGGCACGCTAAAGGAAAAGGGCACCGTAAGAACGGCGGCGCCCGTGGTTACTCGGCCCTGCGGCCAGGCCGGTGGGGGCGCTGTTGGAATAGCGGCGCCCGGGGGGTACTAGGCCTTGCGACCAGGCCGGTGGTATTTCCTACTTGGCCACGCTCGAGGTCGAGGCGTGTGACGTCACAGGGGTCGCGGCCGCGGTTTCCGGTTGAGGCCTAGTCGGCGGCGGTGACGATGCAGCGACGGGCACGGCAGGGGGAATTTCGGGCTCTGCGACGGGGAGCTGGGGCAGGCACGCGGTTTCCCGGCTCGGGGTAGAGACGTCCCCTTTACCTGCCTCCGTCCGTTCAGCTCCCTTCTCGGCGCCGTCTCCTGCCTTCATTCCTCCTGCGCCATCCTCAGAGGCGGTCTGTCTCCTCGTCTCAGGTGGCGTGCTCCGCTGACGAGTGCCGGTCTGCTGGGCCATCTCTCTGCTCCACTCCGCCAACGTCTCTCGCTGCACCCGGGCCATCCTCCGTGCGAGGCCCTCCAACGCGGTCTGTGCACACTCCCGGTCTCGGGGGAGCTGTGTTAGGATCTCCAGCAGGCCTTCTGGAGTGGCGACCTGCAACAGGCTCCTGACCACTGGGTCGGTGCTGCCTGACTCTCCCTCCATCTCCGGGTAGGCTTTCTCTGGACTCCTCTCCAGACTTCTTGTCACCGGGTGCGCTCTCTCCAGACTGCTCCAGGCGACACCCATCTTTGCTCTCTTGTTCTGTCTCCGCCCACATCGAGGGTGGTCCTGGGGCAACTTTGTGATTGCCAGTTCCAGGGGCAGTTCTCTCACGCTGATGGACATATCAATCATCACAGTCTCTGCTGGTGGGGGCGGTTTCCACTTTTGGCGCCATTTTCGGTCCTGGCCCACGATGGGAGGTGGCCTCTTGCCATCCTTTGGCACGCCCATAATGGCGTCCGCTCTGCCAAGGCGGGAAACCTTCTCAGATGGCGGGAACCGCTTCCCAGTGGCGGGAAACTCCATGGATGGCGGGAAAAAGCTGCAAATGGCGGGCAACCGGCGGGAAACGACCTGTGATGGGGTCCGTTGGCGGGGACCCTCCGGAACCGGCGGGAGACTTCTTTTTGAGGTAACGGTGAACTTTTCTTCAGGCACGCAGTACCCGGTTGTTGCGGGCACGTTATCCTGCCGACTACGGCAAAGTTGACGCGCCCCCTGGGCCATGTTGTTAGGGATACCCGGAGCCGGATCAGATGGGGGTTGTAGTCTCCGAGTGGCTGTGACCCTGATCTAAGATGGTGCCCACCTTATATACTCCCTCTATGTGTGAGCTCAGGTGACCAGCACCCAATGAGCTCCTAACTTTACCCAGGCTGCTCCCCCTATCTGCCCCTACACTACTGGGATGTTCCACCCCCCTCCCACTCCAGCCAGGAACAGACACTGTCGTACCTGCACATTTCTCTAGTGGGAGTACCATCGGTCTGTTCCCCGGAAATGGGATGTGTGTAGTGCATGCAGCTAACTGAGCTCAGTTCCACACTCCATCCTTACCCGGGAGTGGAATATCACACCTCTGGGTTGAGGTGCAATACCCCTGTAGCAGCCGAATCCTCAGGGTGCTACAACAATATCAGCTGATGGCCTCTGATCAGCTTGTGGCCTTTTTAGCTATTGCAGTACATGGTGCCGGTGGTCCTCTGCGTTGCTATACTTTTCATCTGAATGTGCGTCACAGGACAAGCATTCAGATGAAAATGGGACTTGGCCTGTGCGGGCCCGCCTCTTTCATGGGCCCGTTTGAGGTCACACCCTCTGTAACCATGATCATTATGCCCCTGCTAACAGGCATATACCTATGAAAGATTTGTTTTTCAGAGGTGTTGATAGGATGGCTAAGGAAGTGTCCCCTCCCTCTGTACAACCCCTTAGATGTTATGGTCACTATTTATCTTGTCATCTAAGAGGTTAAATATAAGTTTCCCTCCAGAATTACAGTACAGACCAAAAGTTTGGACACACCTTCTCATTTAAAGATTTTTCTGCATTTTCATGACTATGAAAATTGTACATTCACACTGAAGGCATCAAAACAATGAATTAACACATGTGGAATTATATACTTAACAAAAAAGTGTGAAACAACTGAAAATATGTCTTATATTCCAGGTTCTTCAAAGTAGCCACCTTTCGCTTTGATGACTGCTTTGCACACTCTTGGCATTCTCTTGATGAGCTTCAAGAGGTAGTCACTGGAAATGGTCTTCCAACAATCTTGAAGGAGTTCCCAGAGATGCTTAGCACTTGTTGGCCCTTTTGCCTTCACTCTGCGGTCCAGCTCACCCCAAACCATCTCGATTGGGTTCAGGTCTGGTGACTGTGGAGGCCAGGTCATCTGGCGTAGCACCCCATCACTCTCCTTCTTGGTCAAATAGCCTTTAAATAGCCTGGCGGTGTGTTTGGGGTCATTGTCCTGTTGAAAAATAAATGATGGTCCAACTAAACGCAAACCGGATGGAATAGCATGCCTCTGCAAGATGTTGTGGTAGCCATGCTGGTTCAGTATGCCTTCAATTTTGAATAAATCCCCAACAGTGTCACCAGCAAAGCACCCCCACACCATCACACCTCCTCCTCCATGCTTCACGGTGGGAACCAGGCATGTAGAGTCCATCCGTTCACTTATTCTGCGTCGCACAAAGACACGGTGGTTGGAAACAAAGATCTCAAATTTGGACTCATCAGACCAAAGCACAGATTTCCACTGGTTTAATGTCCATTCCTTGTGTTCTTTAGCCCAAACAAGTCTCTTCTGCTTGTTGCCTGTCCTTAGCAGTGGTTTCCTAGCAGCTATTTTACCATTAAGTCCTGCTGCACAAAGTCTCCTCTTAACAGTTGTTGAAGAGATGTGTCTGCTGCTAGAAATCCGTGTGGCATTGACTTCGTCTCTAATCTGAGCTGCTGTTAACCTGCAATTTCTGAGGCTGGTGACTCAGATAAACTTATCCTCAGAAGCAGAGGTGACTCTTGGTCTTCCTTTCCTGGGGCGGTCCGCATGTGAGCCAGTTTCTTTGTAGCGCTTGATGGTTTTTGCAACTGCACTAGGGGACACTTTCAAAGTTTTCCCAATTTTTCGGACTGACTGACCTTCATTTCTTAAAGTAATGATGGCCACTCGTTTTTCTTTACTTAGATGCTTTTTTCTTGCCATAATACAAATTCTAACAGTCTATTCAGTAGGACTATCAGCTGTGTATCCACCAGACTGCTGCACAACACAACTGATGGTCCCAACCCCATTTATAAGGCAAGAAATCCCACTTATTAAACTTGACAGGGCACACCAGTGAAGTGAAAACCATTTCCGGTGACTACCTCTTGAAGCTCATCAAGAGAATGGCAAGAGTGTGCAAAGCAGTCATCAAAGCAAAAGGTGGCTACTTTGAAGAACCTAGAATATAAGACATATTTTCAGTTGTTTCACACTTTTTTGTTAAGTATATAATTCCACATGTGTTAATTCATAGTCTTGATGCCTTCAGTGTGAATGTACAATTTTCATAGTCAAGAAAATACAGAAAAATCTTTAAATGAGAAGGTGTGTGCAAACTTTTGGTCTGTACTGTAGTTGCACAGATGAAGCTTAAATTACCAGGGTTGCAGTTTGAAGACTGCAATACAGCAGTTACTGATTTCAAATACCTTGCAAATTGTGGGAAATTTCAGTAATTTTTTATTACAAATTAATTTCGGCTTAAGATCCACTGGATCAAAGGAACAACTACGACTTAAAAGCCACATTAATGTTTATAGTAAAAAATACCAGGAAAAGTGAGAGTTTAGCCTAAAAGCTACATGCACCTTGACAGGCATTTTCTTCAGCATATTAATCTTTCCAAAGATTTTTTAATCTGACGAATGGCAAATTAATTCATTTTTTTTCTAAGATGTGAGGAGCAAAGGGCAAATATAACCTTCTGAGGTGTCAAAATATACTAACACATTTTGGAGCAATGTCGAAAATAGCTTTCTCACGTTTTTAGCAGTTACTTCTCAGTTTTAAACATTCCTTATGATAAATTCTTATGGAAATAGAAAGCATGGCTATAGTTTAGACTTTAGAGACTTATGTGTACGGTTTAATGGGTTATCCACCTAAGAAGTCAGTAAGGCCGGTTTCACATGAGTGTAATATGGACACCATTTTGCACCTGTATTATTGCTGCAAAACTCAACCAGGTCACGGATAGGATGACCCAAACTAACAGTGACATAGATCTCCAAGATGCTACTATGAAAGATTCATATATTCGGGAAGTTCAGCCTCAGGAGATCAAATTGAATGAAGACAACAGAGCCAGTTGTGATGTCAGCTCCTCTACTCACTCCATTGGCAAAAGTAGATATCAAAAATTGTCTGTAGAAGGAAGGAAGGACAATACCATCGAGGAAATTATTTGGCCACAGTTGGTGTCTAACTTTTTTATTAGAATCACTTCCATTTACCAAGAATGTGATTGAGTTTGTTGGTGTTTATTAGGAATTTCAAGTATTTCTGAATATATAAAAACTCATTGAAGTCTATCTCTTTGTGCACCATTGCTGGTTGATTTCACTGACCAGTAGGAGTCACGGGGCTCGGATTCATTCCAATAGAAAATGAAAGACTTATCCTGAGGGTAGGCTATTAATATTGCAGTCCTGGAAATCTTATGGGCTATAAGGAAGACTAAAGCTGGCCATACACATTAGACTTATGTCGGCCAAGCCCACCAATATCAACGGTGTCACCCAACGTTCTAAGGTATAGTGAGCACTGGCCAAATGATGGTCGGGAGTGATGTCGATCAGTCCAATTTTGGACTGTCAATCACATTGTTCTCCCTGAAGGAAGCCACTGGCCGACGTGTCAGTTGGTGGATTTATCATAGGGAACACAGAAGCACTTGACCGAATGAGCGAACCTGTGTATGAGAGAGTCAGCTGAGATGGCTGTTGGCTTAATGATCGTTCGCCCGACAATCATCTAATGGTCATCTAACGTGTACGGCCGGCTTTAGTCAGAAGTTACAATATAACCATCCAAATATGTTGATGGGATTCACCTTCAGCACTATAGATTTGAGATCACAGGACTATGACAGTAAACATCAGTAAAATACATTTGGTGCTATAACCAGGGATGGGTATACCACATGTACAGTAGATGAGAGGGCCCTACCGACTCCTTGAAAGCAGCCAGCATCTCCTGACAAGCTGCTAAATATAGCAGGTGAAAGAAGTATTGAACACATGATCAATTTTCTAAGTAATATATTTCTAAAAGTGCTATTTACATGAAATTCTCACCAGATGTTGGTAATAACCCATCCAATCCACATAAGCAAAGAAATCAAACCATAGATGTTCATAAATTAAACTATGTGTTTTAATGAGAAATTATACAGGGAAAAAGTATTGAACGCGCTTACTGAAATGTATTTAATACTTCGTACAAAGCCTTTGCTGGTGATGACAGCTTTAAGACGCCTCCTGTATGGAGAAACTAGTCGCATGCATTGCTCATGTGTGATTTTGGCTCATTCTTCCACACAAACGCTCTTCATATCCTGAAGGTCCTGTGGGCTCCTTCTATGAACTCTGAACTTAAGTTCCTTCCATAAATTTTCCATTGGATTCAGGTCCGGTGATTGTCTGGGTCATTCTAACAGCTTTATTTTCTTTCTCTGAAACCTATTGAGAGTTTCCCTTGCTGCGTGATTAGGATCATTTTCTTGCTGAAATGTCCACTCTCATTTCATCTTCATCATCCTGGTAGATGGCAGCAGTTTTTATCAATAATGTCTCTGTACATTTGTCCATTCATCCGTCCTTCAATCATATGACGTTTGCTAGTGTCGTATGCTGAAAAACAGCCCCACACCGTGATGTTCCCACCCCCAAACTTCACCGTTGGTATGGTGTTTTTGGGGTGATATGCAGTGCCTTTTGGCCTCCAAACATGGTGTGTATTGTGGCAGCCAAAGAGTTCAATTTTGGTCTCATCTGACCATACTATATTCTCCCAATATTTCAAAGTCTTGTCTAAATGCTGAGCAAACTTTAAACGCTCTTGATCATGCTTTTTGTTTAGAAATGGAGTCTTGCATGGTGAGCGTGCATAAAGGTCATGGAGGTTGAGGGCATCACTTATTGTTTTCTTTGAAATAATTGTAGCTGTTTATTCTAGGTCTTTCTGTAGCTCTCCACAGGTGGTCCTTGGCTCTTGAACAGCTCTTGTGATAATTATTTTCACTCCTCTGACTGTAATCTTGCGGAGAGCACCAGGTTGTGATCGGTTTATGGTGAAATGATGTTCTTTCCACTTCTGGATTATGGCCCCAACAGTACACACTGAAACCTTTAGTAGTTTAGAAATACTTCAGTAACCAATGCCATCAGTATGTTTTGCAACAATAAGGTTGCAAAGGTCTTGAGACAATTCACTGGTTTTACCTATCATGACGTTTCTTGTGTGCACCTTGGTAGTGAGACACCTTTTTATAAACCATCAGTTGAACCAGCTGATATTATTTTTCACTAAGTGGCATGACTACTTTCTAATTACTGATACATTTCTGCTCGTATCATGACTTTCCATGGCTTCTTGCACCTCTTTTTCTTCATGTATTCAATACTTTTTTTCCTGTGTCTTTTCTCATTATTACACATAACTTAATTTATTGACATCTATGGTTTGATTTCTTTGCCTGTGTTGATTAGATGGGTTGTTACCCACATCTGGTGAGGATGTCATGTCAATAGCACCTTTACAGATATATTTACTTTGGTGAAATATTAATACCTATTTCACCCGCTGTAGTTGTGAAGTAAACCAGAGCTGCCACTTCAATGCAAATGATGCCACAGTGCTGGTTTACTTGAAAGTGCAAGATCTCAGGATACCACACGAGATCACTGCTTGGAGGCTTGTGTGATCCCATTTTGCAGGCACAGATACCACAACATGAAAGTTTGGACTCGACTCTTGCTGGAAAGTTGGGTCCTTTAGCCTAGCACTGGGGTCACTTCTTAGCCTTTCTGTTAATTAATTATATTTAGTAAACTTCACTGTCTGTGGTTGCCCACTGTTTTCTTAAATAGAAATGGCAATTATATACAGGTGCTCTTGGTACTCTTTAAGGGGAGTGCACCATACAGAGCTTTTGGAACGCAAGGGACACATATGTAGCTCCTAAACAAGGAGTCTCTGTCACCTTCTCCCCCAGCTAGGAAACTTGGGATTTTTTTCCAAAAATGAAACATGTATTAGTAACAAACAAATAGATTATATGTATAATTTTCCATGGGTACATAGTCACTCCATGTGCCAAAATATGGTGTCCCCTTAAGTCACTGTATTCTCCCATATGCCTGTTTTAAACATCTGACTGCGATTCTCCTGAAAAGTACTCAAAAGTTTCATAAGACTATTCGGTTTGGGTCATGAGACCCTCATCCTGTGTAGACATCTCAGATCCATGAAAATCGGATGTGTGAAACCGGACTTAGAAATAATGCCCTCTGTAATATGGGATTTAATGGAAAATACTGCCTTTTTGTAGATTTTAAATTAATCCTTGATAAAAAAAAGCATCTTCTCTATCAATGAGAGCCATAATACAGATCCATACCATGTAAACAAGACCTGTAGTAACTAGGGATGGGCGGACCAGTGGAAGATCAGGTTCTGGTACCTGACCCAAACTTTTGAGAAAGTTTGGTTTGGGTACCAAAACAGTATCCGAACCGAACCCCATTGAAAATAATGGAGACCCGAACTTGTAAGCAAAAAAAAATTCTCTTTCTCTATCCTCCGCGCCACCACAGACTTAGCCCGAGCACTGCACCAGACTTCATGAGAAAGTCCATGTTCGGCGTTCAGGCCCGAACCTTGACTGTCCGGTAAGAATGATGAACATCTCTAGTAGTAACTCCAAATGAATGAAGCATACACCTCTATCATTAAGTATTATTGGACTTCACCTACAATGGATATCTCAAAACAATATCTGAACCTTTGTTATTATATGTCCCAAACTTTCCATCAATCAAGCCAAATGCTAATAGCATGAACTTTTCACAACAAAAAACCACAACGAAATAAAACTTCACACAACTAAGAGAAGTCAAATAGAGAACTGGAGATTCTTTCATTTAGTCACGGATATAACCCAAACATAGACGGAGCTCTGAGTATTGCAACAAATGTTTACTGAGTCACTTCTCCTTAGGTAAAGACTGGAAATGGAAAGCTACAAACTGATAAAAGTACAACCCACTGACCACAGGATTAGGCTTTGCTCACATCTGTGCCATGGCTTCTGTGAAAAACACAAACCATGACACGGTGACAGATGGACGGATCCTGTGGGCATCTGTTTGGTTCCATCATGGTGTCTGTTGTTGTGCTTTATAAAAGATAGATGCATGCAGTTACTTTAAATTTCCTGGCGTCTAATATTGCTGACCTGTCCTTAGGCTATGATATATATCAAAATTAGAATGGTGGGGATCCAAGACCTGGAAGAATAGGGGTTGATCGCAGTATCCATTAGTTAATGGTATACATTGAATGAGGCTCTGCCCCACTCAATTTTTTTATCTGGCCAAAGTTGGAGCTAATGAATGCTGATCAGTGGGGTTTCTGGATTTCAGACCCCCATGAGCTGACATTGATGGCTTATTCCAAAGAGAGGTTATCAATATTAGTTACCCATACAACCCATTTAACAATCCAAGACACCACTACTGAAATAGGGAAGCAGTACTGACCACCGGCTACATAATCAGCTTTCTCTCTTGATGAACTGTCCATCTGCATATTACATGAGCCACTCTCTTCTCTGTCAGATCTCTCATACACTATCTATCTAATCACTCTCTATTATTTTCAGATTACTTTCTCAATCTCTCCTCTGACCAATCTTTCTTCATCTCTCTAACGTATCAGACCACTCTTCATCTATCTTATTTTGATCACTTTTTCATATGCCCTATGTATCAGACCAATCTCTTTCCATTTCTCCTATGTATTAGACAACAATTATGCCATCTCTCCTATAGTATGTATCAGATCACTCCTTCTTTATCTCTCCCACGTATCAGATCACTTATCTATGTCTTGTATGTATCAGGTCATTTTTCCATTTTTTCTATGTATCAAATCACTCCTTCTCCATCTCTTCTATGTATCATATCAGTCTCTCCATCTCTGCTATGTACTATACCAATATCTTTCCATCTTTCCATGTATTAGACCACTATTATGCCATATCTCCTAAGAATCAGATGAAACTTTTCCTATTTTTTCTATGTACCCGATCATTCCTTCTGCATCTCTCCTGTGTATTAGATCAATTTATTTCCATCTATATGTATCAAATCACTCCTTCTCCATCTCTTCTATGTATCATATCAGTCTCTCCATCTCTGTTATGTACTATACCAATATCTTTCCATCTTTCCATGTATTAGACCACTATTATGCCATTTCTCCTAAGAATCAGATGAAACTTTTCCTATGTATCCGATCATTCCTTCTACATCTCTCCTGTGTATTAGATCAATTTATTTCCATCTATATGTATCAAATCACTCCTTCTCCATTTCTTCTATGTATCAGATCACTCCTTGTCTGACTTTCCTATGTTTCAGATCACTCCTTCTTCATGTCTCATGTTTCAGATCCCTCCTTCTCTATCTCTCCTATGTATCAGATCACTCCTTCCCCATCTCTCTGATGTTTCAGATCACACCTTCTCCATCTCTCCGATGTCTCAAGTCACTCCTTCTCCATGTCTCCTATGTCTCAGATCACTCCTTCTCCATCTCTCCTATGTCTCAGATCACTCCTTCTCCATCTCTCCTATGTCTCAGGTCCCTCCTTCTCTATCTCTCCTATGTATCAGATCACTCCTTCTCCATCTCTCCTATGTCTCAGATCCCTCCTCTATCTCTCCTATGTATCAGATCACTCATTCTCCATCTCTCCGATGTCTCAGATCACTCCTTCTCCATGTCTCCTATGTCTCAGATCACTCCTTCTCCATCTCTCCTATGTCTCAGATCACTCCTTTTCCATCTCTCCTTTGTATCAGATCACTCCTTCGCCATCGTTTTATCCATTCATAACAATATTTCTCCATCATTCCTACTATCAGACCACATTCTCTCCATTTCTCTGATGTATTAGATCACTCTTTTTCCATCACGAGCAGAAGAGATCCTAAGGATTATAAGTAGTGATGAGCGAGTACTAAAATGCTCGGGTACTCGTTGATCGGGTCGAGCACATTGGAATACTCGGGTGCTCGACCCGAGCAACGAGCCCAATGTAAGTCTATGGGAAGCTCGAGCATTTTTCAGGCGGCTCCCCCCGGCGGTCCGCAGAGGGCCTAAAAATTGCCCAAGTCAATGGGAACAGTGCTCAAATGACATGGGAACAGAATGGGGAAGACCCCTGGAAGCATCTCTGACTCCCAGGTCACTGCTGTCAACAACGTTGTCAGAGTATTACGACACTTTAACGGACTCACAATAAAACATACAAAAACGAAACCAAAATGGAATTTAATGGGAAATATTTTAAGGAACATCCTTTCCAGGGTAATGACTTGTATATAAGGCAAAATAAATAATCAAAAACAAAATTACTCCTCCACACGTGGGCTATGTTCACACGTAGCGTTTTTGATGCGTTTTTGCACTTTTGAATTGCTTTCAACCAAGACAAATGCATTCACCAGGAAATGTCATTTTAACATTTTACAACCTTATCTGGCCATGTGGTGTGTGACACATCATCAGACAGATGCATACAGTGCTGAAAAGACATGGGAACAGCATGGGGAAGACCTTTGGAAGCATCTCTGACTTCCAGGTCACTGCCTAAAAGTGTGCCCATCATAAGTGATCCTTGGCGCATGCGAAGATGCCTCCCGCCATGCACCTCTCGTTGCAGACTTGCAACAATCACCGTCCACATCCTTGTCCCAGTGCAGCGTTCAGTTGTCCCTACCCCATTCCTTGGAATGCAAGCGCAAGTATGCAGCCAGCCAGCCAGCCACCCACCCACAGGCTGCAATTCTATACTGCCAAATTTTTGACAGCTGCTTGCACTTGAAATGTGGCCTTTTAGGCTCGTGGAGATGGAAGCTCTCCACAATCTTATGGCGGCGGCGACCAGGTATCCATACTCGGTCCCCAGCCGCCACTATTTGTCCCGGTATCGTCTCCGCCTTCCACAAGCACGGGTCCCACAAGATTACCCATGCCCTCCCCAGTGCACTTACTGGGAAGGACCGCCTAACCACAAACACGTGGACAGGTGAATGTGGCCAGGGATGGTACGGAGCCAGTCCACGGCTTTTTTTGCTGAGTTGTATTTCACCACAGCCATATTCTTTAGCTTGGTGAAAGGACTTGGGAAACCATACCTACCCAGTTGTCATTTCTCCCAGGAAGTCCTCTAAAGCTGCTTTCACTTGAAATGTGGCCTTTAGGCTTGTGGGGGTGGAAGCTTTCCATAACCTCATGCCGACGACGGCCAGGTGTCCATACTCGGTCCCCAGCCGCCCCGCGGCCGGGTGTCCACACACGGTCCCCAGCCGCCTGGCATAGAGGGAAACCGTATCTACTCTGGGTGTCATTTCTTCCAGGAAGTCCTCTAAAGCAGCTTGTTGCAAAAGCAATAGCAGCCCGTCCAACATCAACTCGCACTTCTTGGTGGTGCTTTGACACACAAACATATTTCTTTGCGCATTTAATTTCATGACTACAGAGTTGGGCAATGGCCTGATCTGCAATGCGGTTTGAGAAATAACATGCATAGGCACGTCCGATCCACATTAAAAGAACAGCCATAGAGTGTCCGGGAACCTTCCCCCACACTTTTCTTAGCCAGGGCTGCTTCTCGGCAGGGTTGGACGGACCCACCAGAAAACCGGAGACTGCTCCGGTGGGCCCTGGCTTCTCCTTCAGGAGAGTTCATAGTTAAGAGGTGAGGCCATGATGATGATAGAGGACTCCATCTGCTTAGCTTTTTGTTACTTGGAATGCAAGCGCAAGTATGCAGCCAGCCACCCACCCACAGGCTGCAATACGAAACTGCCAGATTTCTGGGCAGCTGCTTGCACTTGAAATGTGGCCTTTTAGGCTCATGGAGGCGGAAGCTTTTCACAACCTTATGCCTCATGCCTCGTGTCCATAGTCGGTCCCCAGCCGTTACTATTTCTCCCGGTGTTGTCTCCACATTCTACAAGCGCGGGTCCCTGAACATTACTGCTGGTACTTTTCTGTGGGAATTTGCTTGCGTCCTACCAGCCTGGAATATTTCCAGTAAACTATGGTACGATGCCATGGTATTAATACTGCCCCCCAGTAACAGTAGCGAAGCCATCCCCAATTTCCTTCTCAGGAATTTTATTTGGTAGACTGAGTGGCTGCTAAAATACATTAGTTTCTCACAAAGGAGCTGAAGATAGAATGGCAGTAGGTGTAAGTTTCTCAAGCCCGTTAGATATTAGAGGGTGAATGGCAGCACATTGGATCAGTGGTTAGCACTGAAGCCTTGCAGCGCTAGGATCCTGGATTCAAATCCCAGCAAGGACAACATCTGCAAGGACTTTGTATGTTCTCCCCATGTTTGCGTGGGTTTCCACCTCAGTAAAAAAGCAGCCATAGAGTGTCCGGGAAGCTTCCGACACACTTTTCTTAGCCAGGACTACTTCTCGGCAGGGTTGGACGGTCCTACCAGAGAATCCTCTGGTGTGCCTTGGCTTCTACCTCAGGAGAGTTCATGACAGCGCTAACTTTGCAGCTGCTATGGGGCTCTTGAGCGGGGGAGAAAGGTTAGCCCTCAGAATCAAATCCTCTGGTGGGCACAATGTTTTTCAATATGAAACAGCTTCTCAGTGGGAGTTGTATTTCACCACAGCCATATTCTTTAGCTCGGTGAAAGGACTGGCATAGAGGGAAACCGTATTTACGCCGGCTGTCATTTCTCCGTCACCAGGTTCCGTCCATTGTCACACACGACCATGCCTGGCTGTATGTTCAGCGGTGAGAGCCACAGATCAAGCTGCTGTGTTACAGCTTTCAACAACTCTGCAGCGGTGGGCGGTTTGTCACCTAAGCATTAAGCATGTTATCTTCAGTACAGCCTCTTGCCGCTCGGCCAAGGCAGTGCTGCAGTGCTTTCAGCTTGTGACTGATGTGGTCATTTCGGAGATGGAGGAGGAGGTGCAGGAGCTGAACAATGTGATTACATTGAGGTTACATTGGTGACTCTGTTTTTATACTAAAGAAAGATCCTACTGTTTTGTTTTTTTTACGTTATTTTTTAAGGCAAATGCATTCACCGGGAAATGTCATTTTAACATTTTACAACCTTATCTGGCAATGTGGTGTGTGACACGTCATCAGACACATCCTGTTTCATTGATGATGGAGGGACTCTGAAAGACACATAGAGCAGGGCCACAGTAACGAGTACGACATGTTCCCATTAGAAAGGAGAGAGTCTGCTATACAGTTATAGGGTATGCAGTGAGTCCAATGGCTGGCCAAATTTAGGAAAAACCCCACTAACAATTTAAAAAGACATAGAGCAGGGCCAAAGTAACGACAAATTCCCATTAGAAAGGAGAGAGTCTCCCATAGTGTTGGCCTGTGCAGTGAATGCAAGGGCTGTCAAAAATTTGGAGGCACTTCAATGCCCCTTGGAAGACACATGGATGTCAGAGGGCCTTCTGAAAACAATGTTCCCAGTATTAGGAAGTGGGTCTCCCATAGTGTTGGCCTATGCAGTGAATGCAAGGGTTGCCAAAAATTTGGAGGCACTCCAATGCCCCTTGGAAGAAACGTGGAGGAGGGCCTCATAAGGAAATGTTCCCATTAGAAAGGAGCGGGCCTCCTATACTTGTAGTGCCCATGCACTAAGTGTATGGGCTGGCAAACATTTACCCCTGGGGGGTATTTTTTACAGGCATCATAAACACCCTTTAAAAAAATTATATGGGTGTTGCATCACGGACCATGGTCAGCCTGGTGATATGGTGGTAGAGGATGAGGAGAAGGAGGAGGACAAGTGCAAATAGCCAAAATCAGGAAACGTATACCCATGTCTGGGTGTGAAAAGGTGCATGGGAATACACCTCCCAAGAAAAGACACTGGATTTGAGTTTATGTTACTCTGCTATCATTCGGTGGTGTTGAGAAGTCTGGCCCAATCCAGCACTTGTTCATTTTTATAAGAGTCAGCCTGTCAGCATTTTCAGTTAACAGGCGGATGCGCTTATCAGTTATAATTCCACCAGCGACACTAAAAACCCGCTCTGATAAAACGCTGACAGCAGGGCAGGCCAGGACCTCCAAGGCATAGAGAGCCAGTTCATTCCATGTATCCAGCTTGGATACCCAATAATTATAAGGCACAGAGGAATCATGGAGGACGTTGGTACGGTCGGCAAGGTACTCCCTCAGCATCTTCCCAAACTTTGCTCTCCTTGTGAGAGTACCCCGCGCCTCAGGGCCTGTGTGATGGGAGGGGCTGAGAAAACTCTCCCAGAACTTTGACAGTGTTCCCCTGCCTCTGCTGGATTGAAGTTGTATCTCTCTCGCCTGTACTCCTTGGTTGTCCAACGAAGTGTGCTCTCTGCCGCCAGCGTTTTCAGATGGGAATTTTTTTAATAGTTCCGCAAAAAGGGCCCTCTGGTACAGCCCCATTTTTGTAGACCTGTCCGCCTCAGGAATAAAAGAATATAAAGTTCTCCTTGTAGCGTGGGTCTAGAAGGGTCACCAACCAGTAATGACTGTCACCCAAAATTTTGAGAACGCGAGGGTCATGGGAAAGGCCACGTAACATAAACTCAGCCATGTGTGCAGACTACTAACAGGCAAGACTTCCGTGTCCTCACCAAGAGGATGACTGGCCATGCTCTCCTCCTTCTCCTCCTCTCTGTCCTCTGGCCATCCACGCTGAACAGACGGTATGACAGCTGTGCAGGTAGTACCGTCTATAGCGCATGAAACTAGCTCCTGTCCTTCCTCCTCCTCCTCTTCCTCATTGTCACCCAATCCATGTTGGGATGAGATGAGGCTGGGCTGTGTGTAATCACCCTGTATGGTTCCTTGCTCCATCTCATCGTGCTCCGCCTGTAATGCATCCTCTTTGATTGTAAGAAGAGAGCGTTTCAGAAGACAGAGAAGCGGGATGGTGACGCTAATTATGGCATCATCGCCGCGCACCATCTTGATGGAGTCCTCAAAGTTTTGGAGGATGGTACATATGTCTGACATCCATGTCCACTCCTGAGGTCTTATGTGTAGAGTCTGAACTGAATACCGATGTCCTTGTTGATGCTGGTACTCAACAACTGCCCTCTTCTACTCACAAATCCTTCCCAACATCTGCAGTGTAGAGTTCCAACGAGTGGGGACATCACACACCAGTCTGTGAGCCGGAAGCTGCAAACGCTACTGAAACACGGCAAGGGCGCCGGAAGCTGTAGCTGACTTTCTAAAATGGGCACACAGGCGGCGTACTTTGACAAGCAGATCCGGCAGCTCCGGGTAGGATTTGAGAAACCGCTGAACCACAAGGTTAAGCACATGGGCCAGGCATGGTACATGTGTGAGCTCGCCTCGCCTCAGAGCCGCCACCAGGTTCCGGCCATTCTCACACACGACCATGCCTGGCTGTAGGTTCAGTGGTGTGAGACACAGATCTGCCTGCTCTTTCAGAGCTGTCCACAACTCTTCAACATTGTGCGGTTTGTCACCCAAGCATATTAGCTTCAGCACAGCCTGTTGCCGCTTGGCCGAAGCAGTGCTGCAGTGCTTCCACCTTGTGACTGATGTGGTCATTTCGGAGATGGAGGCTGAAGAGGAGGAGGAGGCTGAGGAGGATGAGGTGCAGGAGCTGTAGACCGTGGGGGCAACCCTGATTGACCTAGGGCCCACAATCCTTTGCGTCTGGAGGACGTGTTCCATCCCAAGGTCCGACTGGGTCCCGGCTTCCACTATGTTAACCCCGTGTGCAGTCAGCGAGATGTACCATTCCTGCCCACAAGCACTTGTCCACGTGTCCGTGGTTAAGTGGACTTTCCCGGTAACTGCATTGCTGAGGGCACGGCTAATGTTTTGGGACACGTGCTTGTGTAATGCGAGGAGGGCACACCGGGAGAAATAGTGGCGGCTGGGGACCGAGTACCGAGGGACGGCTGCCGCCATCAGATTGCGGAATGCTTCCGTCTCCACGAGCCTAAAAGGCAACATTTCGAGCGCAAGCAGTTGTGAAATGTGAGAATTTAGTAGTGTGGCCTGTGGGGCGTTGGCTGCATATTTGCACTTACGTTCCAAGGACTAGGGTATGGACAACTGAACGCTGCGCTGGAACAAGGACATGGACGTGCTTCCTGATGCTGCTACTTGAGAGTGTGCAACGACAGGTGTAGGGCAGGCGGCATCTTCGCATGCACCATGGACAGGGGATTGGCTTGCATGCACAACAGCGGAAGAAGCAATGGTGCCACCCGCAGACACTGTTCCTGGACCCTGGGGTTCGGCCCACAAAGTCGGGTGCTTTGCTGCCATGTGCCTGATCATGCTGGTGGTTGTCAGGCTGGTCATTTTGCCATCCCTGCTGATGCTGGCCTGGCAGGTGGTGCAAATGGCCTTTTGGGGGTTATTGGCTGTGTCTTTAAAAAACAGCCAGACTCGGGAAGACCTGTTAGAACCCTCCTGTTTGTTTTTTCCATCTTGTGTTTTACAGTCACGTGACCATCTGCCTTTATATTCCAGCTCCGCCCTTTTGGCTATGCTTGACTTCAGTGTTAGACTGTTCTCTAGCCAGGTGCTTCGTTGCCTTTCTCTGTCAGTTTGCTTGGTCCTTCTGGGACCTCTAGTACCTTTTAGTCAGCTTGCCTTTTTGTGTTCTGCAACAACTTCTCTGTTTAGGAGGTGTCCCATTTTTGTCCCAGTCCTTAGTTCTTTTAGGGATCCCTCCCCTTATGCTATAGGTCTTCGTTCAAACTAGCCGAGGACTAAGGCGGGTCTGTTCGCTAGGAACAGTCAGCCCGCTACATCGTAGGGATTCAGCTTAGTCTTACTGTAGGGACAGTTTTCCCCTATCTTTCCTTAGTACTTGTTGCCGATCATAACACTAACAGTTATACTGGCAACTTCCTTCGTGTTGGTGTTTTGGGGAACGGTTGCCTGCCTTCTGTCTGCGGCCACCACACTGCTTCTTCCTGCCTGTTGGGGTGCTCTGCCTCCCTCCCCCTGTGTGCTGCTGTCCTCGCTCTGCATGTCCTCCTGCGAGGTTGGGTCAGTTACTATATCATCCACCACCTCGTCTTCCACTTTCGCACCCCGGTCCTCCTCCTGACTTTCTGGCAATTGTGTCTCATCATCGTCCACCTCTTGTGACACTTTCCCACCTTCGTGTGATCGTGGCTGCTCAAATATTTGGGCATCGCTACACGCAATCTCCTCTTGCCCCACTTCAAGTGGACCGGGCGAGAGGCCTGAATCTATAAATGGAAAAGTGAACAGCTCTTCAGAGTGTCCAAGTGTGGGATCAGTTGTCTCTGGGCACTCGGCATGGTGGGAGTAAGGAGGATCAGGGTGAGGAATATGAGGTCCGGACTCATGGCTGGAGACTTGACCGTGTGGAAGACAGGGTGGTGGTGGTGGTGGTGGCGGCTATGTGACTGGAAGCATTATCCGCTATCAAACCAACAACCTTTTGACACTGCTCTGGGTTCAATAGTGGTGTGCTGCGGTCCCCTAGGAATTGGGACAGGAAGGTCGGGCTAGAAGATGTGGGTGTTTGTTGTGGCACAATTTCAGCTTGCCCACGGCCTTGTCCTCAGCCGCTGCATGCACCATCACCATCACGTCCAGTTCCCCGTCCCTTGCCACGTGCCTTGACCATTTTAAATGGAGGACAGTATCTTCCACACTCACTACAAATGACTGAGTTTGGAGCAAACTTATAAGTGATCCATGTGATGGAGAAAACAGAGTTTTAAATACCTGGCCTGTAGGTAACTAGTTTGAACAGCAAACTGCGGTGAATTGCTTCAGTGACATACTGAAGGAAATTTTTAATGGAGGCCAGAAATGGCAGTATTTTCTGACAACGTATATGTGATCCGTGTGACGGAGAAAACACAGTTTTAAATAGCTGAATTTCTAGCGCCGTACGGTGTTCTCTGGATTGCTTTTTAAGCAAATAATGAGGATTAAGATCTAAAAAAAAGTATTCCTGGCCCCTGAGACCTGGGCCTTTGTATAGAAATATCTAACAGCAACAGAAGGCAGAATTGGAATGGAGCCTCTTGTGCTATATGCACTGCAGTCTGCTATATACACTGCCTGCCTATATACCCTGCCTGCCTGATATCTCTGCAGATGGATTAGTCCTCAGAAGGACTGTTTGTTAAGATGGATATGTGTAATGTACGGTTTTTCTCCCTACACTACCTAATACACAAGCAAATCTCTCCCTGACTCAGCAGCACCTCTCCCTACACTGTCTGATCCGGAGTGACTGTGACGAGCACAGCAGCGCCAGGTCTGATATAGACCTTATGACGCTGTGCGGCCATCCAATCAGTGTAATGCCACAACCACCATGGCTGCGGCATAACAATGAGTGGCAGGCAATCCCTGCATGTGTGATTGGCGCTCTAAAGAGCGCCAAACATGCAGGGAGGTGACCCGAGCTCCCGCCGAGCAACCCCGGAAATACTCGGCGAGCGCCGAGCATCTCGAGCAGTGAGATGCTCGGGCGAGCACCAAGCAGTAGCGAGCATGCTCGCTCATCACTAATTATAAGTGTTGAGGTTTTTTTGCAATTTCTCCCTTTCATTTTAAAACAGTTTAGCTTTTTTTCATGTCATCTATTTTTAGTTATTTTTGTAATTTTAGTAAGCATTGTACCTCTTCTATTAAAGCTTAAAGTGTTAATAAGTTTGGGGTTTGTATGCTTTAAATAAACTGTAGCAGTTGGACTATTAAAGAGCAGTGTGTTGTGCATTGACTTATCAGCCATATTTGATAAGTGGTAGCAGCAAGTTGCATTTTTGGGGTGTATCGACTGTATACAGGTGTGACATAATTTGCAGCCTTAGTGCAAAGTAAGTTCCTTTAACTCCTTTTAGTCACATCTGTGCCACGTACTGAGGGTGGGTATGAAACAACCTTTATCATTGTTCATCGTATCATTTACAGAACAGAACGTGACAATTGATCATTTTAGATATTGCACATTTTTGCACAAGTAAAGGTGTATGCAATGTCACTAAGTATCAATCAATAGTTACAATAGTCACATTTGCTTCTATAGAAAGTTAAACTGTTGCTAGTACTACATAGTAACATAGGTTAAAAAAAGACCTAGGTCCATCAAGTTCAACCTTTCTCCACCAATTCTGAACTTATCTTAAACAGTAATGAAAGAAGCATTGGTTCATCTATATATTACAAAAAATGTTTCTGATTTTTTTTAATAGAAATAGTTATCAATGCATTCTGAGATGTAATATTGGTTTACTGATTATCGAGATGTGTGGCTATATTTCAGTGTGGACTACAGGAATGTACAGGTGTGCTGGAGAAATTGGGATTAAATGGCTACAGTTTTTTGGTAAGTCTGTTACCACTATATTTATTTATGTATTTTACTCACTTATATTGTATAGCGTCATTAATTCCACAGCACATTACATACATTGTCATCTCTGTCCCTATTGGTGTTCACAATCTGCATTCCCTATCAGTATGTCTTTGGAGTGTGGGAGGAAACCGGAGAACCCGCAGGAAGAAGAATATTACAGTATTTTGCAGATTTAAGATGCACCGGTTTATAAGACGCACCCCAAATTTTGGGGAAGAAAATAGGAAATAATGTTTTTTTAATAAACCGGTGCGTGTTCTAATCAGCTTACCTGGGGTGGTCGGCGTTAGTAGAGTGGGGTCCCAGGGTTGCTGCTGGCTGAGGCAGAAGATGCTGCGGAGGCAGGACAGGGTGTTCGGAGGTAGGAGTCAGCTGCGGTCCCCATGCTGTCTGCCAAGTTCTGCTCCAGGTATTCGGTGGTGTGGGGGCTCCACCGACATTTTGTGGAAGCCGGAGCCCCGCACCTTCCATCCTCTCCTATGTGGTGGACTCCGGGAGGAGAGGATGAAAGGTGCGGAGCTCCGGCTTACACAAAATGTCGGTGGAGCCCCCGCACCACCGAACACCTGGAGCAGAACCTGGCAGACAGCATGGGGCCAGCAGCCGACTCCTGCCTCCGAACACCCCATCCTGCCTCTGGAGTATCCCCTGCCTCGCCAGCATCTCCTGCCTCACCAGCATCTCTTGCATCAGCCAGCAGCAACCCTGGGACACCGCTCCACTGCAGCTGGTAAGGTGATTTCGCTTTGTCAGACTCACCGCTATTTTCCCCCCAAATCTGGGAGGGGGGGGGGGGTGCATCTTATAAACTGAAAAATACGGTATATAGCATGTTCATGACTCCCCCCCAATGCTGATTATGAGTTCTCATCACTTTCCCAAAATCCATTTTATAGCTAATGAGATATTATGGCAGATGGAAGCCCTATGGTGACATCATGAGCCACATTGTACTAGGACAGAGCAAAAATGACCAGTGTCATGTCTTCAGTATCACTTTGGTATTTGGGTATTTGATTATTATTTGGCACACTATAAAAGCACTAGAGCTGTTTCTGACTATTAGGGCTCTTGCCCACAAACCAATTTTCTCGGAAGAGTGCTATTTTTCACTGATAGCAATCGTAACTATGATATTCTAAGGGGTTGTGCATATGTCTGATTTTTTTCGGTCAGCAGAAAAAATCGGAGACATGTCCGATTTCAATTCAAGGGGTCAGATTAAAATTGGCAATGCAAGTCTATGGGTTTGTGAAAAAAATCATGACATACAAGAGCGATGAAATTTTCAGAAAGGACAATTTGGAGAAACTTTTTTTTTCTCTCCACTTACGAGAAAAGTTGATGCTACTCTGATCACACTCTGATCAAAGTCTGATCGGAATATCACATATATGGAGGAATCAGTTGTGTGAACCTACCCGATGTGGCAAGACGACTCGCTCAGCTCTCCCGGAGGCAGACTCGGGACACATGTTCTCAGGTTACCTTTCTGCTTGTTTATTATCTGGCATAAACTCATGCAGGGTTCCACAGGAAAAATAAACAAGACCCCTCTGGGTTAAACCGGAAAACAAAATATAGCTCAGTCAATAGGTGAGCGGGTTCCGCCCACTCTCGGTAGTATAACTGCACAGGCAAAGTCCTTGTAACAAGCTATGCAGCTTCCACAACACTGTCTGGAGACTTCACTCTCCAGACCACACTCCAGAGGAAAATAAAAAGGACTGAGCTTTTACACATTGCTCAGCCACACCCTGAGGGGAGGTAGGGGGAATGGTGTCCCACCCTCTTTGCCATTCCCATAAAACCGCACACCCTTTAACAGAGTAAACCCACCAGCATATAACACACGAGCAGAAAATAAAGTAGGTTTTAGTTCACACAGTAAAGTATCCTGAGTGACACATACCTCCCCTCACACATAAAACCAGTGACACTGTCACATATCCCCCCCCCCTCTGCCCCCACCTTCTGACACCAGGCAGGGAATCCTAGAGAGGGCATCTGCATTCCCATGTAACTTCCCGGGCCTATGCTCCACATGAAAGTTAAAATCTTGGAGCCCTAGGAACCATCTAGTTACCCTGGCATTTTTACCCCTCTTCTTCACTCAACCATCTCAATGGGGCATGGTCTGATACTAATTTAAAATTTCTGCCTAGTAGGTAATATTTCAGTGTATCCACGGCCCATTTTATGGCTAAACACTTTCTATACTATGGCGTAGTTCTTCTCGCAGGAGGACAGCTTTCGACTCAGATAGAGAATGGGATGTTCTTCCCCATTTATCTCTTGGGAGAGTACAGCCCCTAGACCAACCTCTGAAGCGTCCGTCTGGACCACAAATTCTTTCTTAAAGTCTTGCGCGACCAGGACCGACTGCTTGCACAGTGTTAGTTTCAACTGTTGAAAGGCGGTCTCCGTTTCTTCCGTCCATTTCACCATGGTTGATTTGGTGCCTTTTAGAAGATCCGTTAGTGGCGCGGCCATCATGGCAAAATTCGGGATAAACCCCCGGTAATATCCCACCATTCCCAGGAACGCTCTCACCTGCTTTGTCGAGAGCGGTTGCGGCCAGGTTTGAATTGCCTCCACTTTCTTGATTTGCGGCTTTATTTCGCCTCTCCCAACGACATAGCCTAGGTACTTGGCCTCCTCTTTTCTGATGGCACACTTTCTCGGATTTATGGTAAATCCTGCCTTCCTTAGCGCCTCCAGAACAGCCTGTAGTTTAGGTAGGTGACTAACCCAGTCTGGGCTAAAGACCACTTTGTCGTCAAGGTAGGCTGCGGCATACTTCTTATGTGGGGCTAGGATCCGATCCATAGCTCTCTGGAAAGTGTCTGGGGCCCCCTGTAGTCTGAACGGCATCCGCGTGTATTGAAAACACCCATCAGGTGTTGAGAAAGCCGTCTTCTCCTTAGCCATCTGGGACATGGGGATCTGCCAGTAGCCCTTCATCAGGTCAAGAGTGGTGATGTACCTCGCCGGTCCAAGCCTCTCGATGAGTTTGTCGACGCGGGGCATCGGGTACACGTCACACTTGGATACCTCATTCAGCCGGCGGTAGTCATTACAAAACCTCCACTCTCCATTGGGTTTCGGCACGAGGACGATTGGGCTAGACCACCCACTCTTTGACTCTTCTATTACCCTGAGGTCTAACATCCTCTTCACCTCAGCCGAGATCACCTCCCGGCGTGCTTCCGGAATCCGATACGGCTTCAGATTCACTCGTACGTGCGGCTCTGTTAGCACGTCATGCTCTACCACTTGAGTATGCCCTGGCAACTCTGAGAACAGCTCCCGATTCCGAGTAGTAATTCTCGACACTGTTGCTTCTGGGCCGGTGATAGAGTCTCTGCAATAGTGACCTCCTCCACCTTGCCTTCTGGTGCGGCTCCCAGGCAAGGAGTTTCCACAGGTTCACGGTCCCACCACTGCTTGAGCAAATTTACATGATATATTTGATGCGGCTTTCTTCGGCCAGGCTGGTGGACTTCATAATTAACCTCGCTGACTTTCTCCAACACCTCATACGGACCTTGCCATTTGGCGAGGAACTTTCTCTCAACAGTAGGGATCAGCACCAAAACACGGTCCCCGGGCTGGAACTGTCTTAGTTTCGCCGACTGGTTATAGACCCTCGCCAGGGCTTCCTGCGCCTGGAGGAGATGTTCTTTCACAATGGGCATCACCTTTGACATTCTCTCCTGTAACTGGGTGGCATGTTCGATGATACTCCGGTGTGGCTTGACTTCGGCCTCCCAAATTTCCTTGGCGATGTCTAGGAGACCTCTTGGATGCCGCCCATATAGGAGCTCAAACGGAGAGAAGCCAGTGGAGGCTTGAGGAACTTCTCTGACTGAGAAAAGCAGAAATGGGAGCAGGTAGTCCCAGTCTCGCCCATCCTTTTCAACGACCTTCCTGAGCATCGCCTTTAAGGTCTTGTTGAAGCGTTCCACTAGGCCGTCGGTCTGTGGATGATGAACCGAGGTCCGAATCTGAGTTATCTGAAGGACTCTGCAAAGCTCCTTCATCACCTTGCTCATGAAGGGGGTTCCTTGGTCTGTCAGAATCTCTTTTGGCAGACCTGTCCGAGCAAAAATATGGACCAGCTCTCGGGCAATACTTTTACTGGATGAGTTCCTTAGGGAAACCGCTTCAGGGTACAGGGTCGCATAGTCCATGACGAGCAGGATTTATTTGTGGCCCTGAGCTGATTTAACTAAGGGGCCCACGAGGTCCATGGCAACCCTCTCAAAGGGAACCTCTATCACAGGTAGTGGGACTAAGGGGCTATGGAAGTGGGAGGAGGGAGCGGTTATTTGGCAGGTGGGGCAGGACCTACAATAGTTTTGAACTTCTCGATAACACCCTGGCCAATAAAACCTTCTCAGTATCCTCTCCTGAGTTTTCTTGACCCCCTAGGTGTCCCCCCAGAACATGTGAATGGTCCATATCTAATACCCTCCGTTTGTATGGCCCCGGCACTAACAGCTTTTCCACTATCCCTTAGTTTGGCCACCCGATATAGCAACCCCCCCTGCACTGCAAAGTGGAGGAGTCTAGTGTCGGCCCCCGACTCTTGGCCAACCCCTTTACATACAGTAACCTGGTCGAACGCCCCCTTTAAGGTCAGGTCTCGAACTTGAGCAGTCCCAAAGTTCTCTCTGGACATATCTAACTCAGGGAGGTTGGCGTCCTCGGTCACCGTCTCACCCTCGTCACCGACAACGATGCAGAGTGAGAACTCCTCCATCTGAGACTTTGTCAGGGGTTCTTCTCTAAGGACCTGGCTTTTCCCTACACTACTTAGTCAAGTTCTCTTCCCCCACAAGTCCCAAAATAAGGAAAAATCACGACCCAATATGACGGGGTGTATCAGGTCCTTCACTACCCCGACTTCATGGGACTGGGCACCACAGTCTGTCCCCACTGTCACTGTGGCCATGGGATAGTCCTTGGCGTCACCATGGATGTACCAAATGCCCACCGTCTTGGAAGGGATCAACTAGTGGGGAAGGATTGCTCTGATCAAGGTCACCAGACTCCCGGAGTCCAACAGCCCAAGCACTTTTACTCCATTAATAGACAGATCAACAGTCCACACTACAGGCTGGACAGGCATAATAGGAGACCCGTCTGCCTAGGCTGCAGTCCATGGGTTCAGGGGATATTTGACACCTGGCGGCTACATGTCCAGGGTTGTGACACCGCCAACAGACTATATCTTTACCAACAGTTCTAACGGCACCTTCAGTGGGAGTGGGACGTCCCCCAGTGGTGTCTCTAGACTTCTTCCGTGTTGAACCCTCCCCCTTTTGGGTATCCCAGTACGGAGAAATGACTGCATCCGAGAGGATCTCTCAACTACCTGGTACCTCTCTACCAGGCCGATGAAGTCATCTGCGTTCTGGGGATCACCCTGGGCAACCCAGGTCTGTACTGGCTTGGGAAGGGAATGCATGAATCTGTCAATCACCACCCGCACAACCATCTGGGCCGGAGTGGAGGACTCCGGTTGTAGCCACTTCTGAACAAGATGCATTAGGTCAAACATCTGTAAGCGAGGGGGTTTGTCGCTAGCATATGCCCAGTGATGAACTGGTTGGGCTCTCACCGCCATATTTACTCCCAGGCGCGCTAAGATCTCTATCTTTAGTTTGGGATACTCCTTAGCATCTTGCAGCGCCAAGTCGAAATATGCCTTTTGGGGTTCACCCGATAAATATGGCGCCAGAACCTCTGCCCACTGTCCTGGTGGAAGTCTCTCCCGATCAGCCACCCTCTCAAAAACAGTCAGAAATGCTTCTACATCATCCCCAGAAGTCATCTTCTGCATGGGCCGCCTTACCACCTTCCTGACGTGAGAATCATCAGTCGGCCCTGGGGGTGGGGCGGCCGACCTTTTCTGGATGGCGTCCGCCAGAAGCTGTATCTGCTGTTGCGCCTCCTGCTGGAGCTGCTGCTGCGACTTTTGCTGCAACTGGATTTGCTGAAGCAACAGTTTGTTCATCTCCGGGTGCAGCTGCTGCATGCTCTGCTGGACCTGCTGCATACTCTGCTGGGCCTGCAGGTGTTGCTGCTGCATGCTCTGCTGGCTCTGGACCCGGTGCTTAAAGAGCTCCTCCATGCTGCTGGACTTCTCTGGCTGGCTGCCGGCCTTCACCCAGGACATTCACTGGTCTTTGTGGCAGGTACACGTGTTCCTGGAATCCTGCACGCACTCTCACACCACCTGTGGCAAGACGACTCGCTCGACTCTCCCAGAGGCAGACTCAGGACACACGTTCTCAGGTTACCTTTCTGCTGGTTTATTACCTGGCATAAACTCATGCAGGGTTCCACAGGAAAAATAAACAAGACCCCTCTGGGTTAAACGGGAAAACAAAACAAAATGTAGCTCAGCCCATAGGTGAGCGGGTTCCGCCCGCTCTCGGTAGTATAACTGCACAGGCAAAGCCCTTGTAACAAGCTCTGCAGCTTGCACAACACTGTCTGGAGACTTCACTCTCCAGAGCACACTCCAGAGGAAAATAAAAAGGACTGAGCTTTTACACATTGCTCAGCCACACCCTGAGGGGAGGTAGGGGGAATGCCATTCCGATAAAACCACACACCCTTTAACAGAGTAAACCCACCAGCATCTAACACGCTGGCAGAAAATAAAGTAGGTCTTATTTCACACAGGAGAGCATCCTGAGTGACACATACCTCCCCTCACTTACAAAACCAGTGATACTGTCACACCGGCAAGGAATAAAATAGCTGAGTAAAGGCAATTTTTTTTTAAATACACTGTACCTTTTTCTACTTGTGGCCAATTTTCTTAACATTGGAGAATCCTATTAATGGAGAGTGGAAACGCCAGTGTTTCTAGTTTTACTGTTACTACACCTTTATTATAGTCATGAAGTTATTTCTCCTTGATGTTGCATTTAGTGAATGGAGAATAGCCTAGACACTACCTAAATATATACTGCATTCAGGTTGAGTTATCATGACCTTTTTCTTGTCCTCGATATGCATTGGTATTTTACGCTTTTCTGGATTTTCGGCTCTTGAGTTTCAATCATTGTCGCTGTCTTTTTATGTCTAGATTGTTTGTATTGGTTGTTTCATACCCTTTTTCATATGCAATTGATTTCTTTTCATATACAGTAGGACTTTCCCCAGGTAATACATATGTTTGCAACTGCATTTCAAACACACAGTGAGTGCTAGATATATGTTATTTGTGCAATAATTTGCAATTTTTCCCACCTCTCAACACAAATTTACCAAACTTACCATTACTTAGGCCAGAATTTGGTTCAGACTGTAACACAAATTTACCATCTAAAATTTAAATTTCTGATGTGCGGACAGCAAAGCTGTACCAAACTATTTAGGGGCATGTATTAGAAATAGGAAGGTGGCTGTTCATGCATCAAGTTTCTCCATTCAATTCTATTAGTTCTTCTTGTAGCTCATACCTATGGAGACATATAGGTCTGCAAAGGAACTGTATATATAGTATAATATTTATAATCATTACTATTTGAAAAATTGCCTAACTTCTGTCTATAATCTTTAGCAGTCAATATTCTACCTAGTATTAAACCACTTACATTTTACTGTCTGAACTCCAGTTGATCTTTGAGAAATTTTTAAAGATGAGCAAATCTACCAAAATTTTATTCACCAGATTCTCTAAAAATTTCAAATCTATTGAATATGCATCGAATGAGCCTAGACTGCCATTAAAAAAAAGTTGTCTATTATGTTTTTGGGGTCTGATGACCCCCAAAGCATTGTAAAAAAATGGGCTGGAAAAGGATTAAAAAACAATACAAATTCATACTAACCTATCCCCATCACTTGTCCTTGCCACGGTATCTTCCATTGTCTTCCTAGGCTACCGGCTCTGATCCAGCTCTGGTCTTGTCTTCGCTGTGCATTTTGACACCATGACATGCGCCGCCCCAGGCGAGGGACTAGGGTGAATATGATTTCAATTCGAATTCCTAAATATTTGGATTCACTAGAATCTGTGAATTTAGATAAATTCTAAACATATTCATTTATAATCGATTCATCCTCAGTAACTTTATAAATACTTTATAAGTAAGTCTTAGTTAATTCATGATGTTTTCCATTGCTTTTCATAGCTGTTTTCAAAATTCCGTTGGTTGCCCTTGGAAACAGACATACAACTCCACTCTACTGTCAGTCGTGTGACCTCTGTTCAATCATCATCCGACCTCTAATTATGAACTGGTAATTAGTAACCATCAGAAATAATGAATTTAGTTTCTTTAGACTTGAATGGGGAAATAAATCTGTTGTAACTCAAAAAATGTGAAGATTCTATGATTATTCTTTGAAAAGTTGGAAAAGTTCTTGAAATGCGACTGATAAATATGGATTATGCAAAATAAAAAAAAATAGGAAAATACTAAATAGCTGTGACCATGCGTCCTGGATTCTTCCACCTAGGTTATTTTCTTTGGCAATTCTCTGAATGAGATTTTCTCAGCGGTTAGCATATAATCCAGCAGCTGCTTATACAGCGTCTGTCAATTTAGACATTCTCTAAACAGTTCCCATGCCCCAGGCCTGCAGGGGCTATCTGCATTAAAGAGGCAGCTAATGTAAGCATTTAGCACAACAACATGAACCGATCCCAATTCCCCTAACTGGACCTCAGGACGAATTCATCAATGTTTAAACATGGAGCTTCCTGTGACCCAATCACTTCATTTCCAGGACTTAACCTATTATGTATTGTAAAGTCTTATGTTACAAGTGGAAGAAACAAGGTCAGATCCCGCTGTCAGCTCGTTGGGATGATGTGTGTGACAAGTAATGCATTATGCATAGGAAACTGGTAACATACTTTATGCCTTTTGCAGATTGCTGACAGAGTGGCTCGCTTCCTACCTAATCCCACTAGGTAGAAATACAATATATCTGTGCAATGGCAACAATATCATATATAAAACTTCCATTCAAATTTACATTCATATTTTTTATTGTTTGCAGATAACCCTTTACCTTTGCTCTGCAGTCTTCCAACTATTAGCATTAATAGGAACCTATCACCAGGATTTCCCCATATAAAGTACGGCCAGCCTCTTTACAGGAGTATTCCCCTCTATAAGATCCTCTCCCAATATGTAGTAGGTGTAGTAATAATAATATTAGCAAATACCTCCAATTGGAAATGTAGTATAGTTCTTCTGATTTGCTATGCCGCTTACACCATGTGCAGGGCATTGCATTAGCTTAGGTATCTATGGTTACGACCACTCATATATTGACAGTTACTTAGCTGTTAGTGGTCGTAACTGCAATGGCCTGTGTGGGGAAAGCGACATAGCGAATCGGAAGAACTATACTACATTTCTAATTGGAGATATTTGCTAATATTATTAATATTACACCTATTACATATTGGGATAGGATCTTATAGATGGGAATACCCCTTTAAGGCCTCTTTAACAGCATTCTAGCATGCTGTATGTCTGTCCCCAATCCCCTATGAAAGGTCTTGATCCAGTGACTCCTCTTCTTCCTATTATCGCTGTCCTCCTTCGCTGCTTCATTTGGATGACACATCCTACGACATCACAGTGTCCCCCATCGCGCTCCTGCGCAGGCGCACTCTTATCAGCCCTGACAAGGGCAGAGCAAAATAGTGTAATGCGCATGCGCCAGCTTTACCTGTGGGTCATCACCGCTCTTTGGCCTTCCCCGGCACATGCACACAACAGTGCTTTGCTCTGCCCTCGGTAGGGTGGAAAAAGTGCTCCTGCACAGGAGTGTGATGGAGGACACTGTGTGGATGACGTAGGACGCATCATCAACATGAAGCAGGGAAGGACGCCGATTGCAAGAAGAGAGGAGGTGCCCAGGAGCTGTGGTATGATCAGACCATGTTCCTGTACGGTCAGACACAGCCATTACACAGTACACAGCAGGGGCACATTTATAAGATTATCTCAACACAGGAACATTTTTATTAAACACATCCAATTGTGGAAGTTATTATTATTCCCAGATCTATTAATTAAAATCAACTTTAAAATTAACTTTGTTTGTGGGAAAACCCCTTTAAAGAAGACTTTAAGGTGGTGGCTATACTTTATATGGGGGAAAACCTGGTGACGGGTTCCTTTTAACCAGACAACTGCTATTTCTTCTGATGTATTAATGTATGTAAATTCCAATGGGGAAAGCAACAATATTTACTGAGGTATATAGAAATTTTTTGCCATGAATTCTCATGAATTTATGACATGTTTTATCAGATGCAGTCTATTCCCCCCTAGAATACAGGACCATATGAAGGCACCATATGGCAGCACAGAGACCGAAGGGACTTTGGAGCGTCGCTGTACAGTTTCTGTGCACATGGCCTTGTCATGTGCATAAGACCTAAAAAAAAAAAGCACATGTTTGAAAAGGCCTTTTTTCTAGTAGCATGGAACAAATAGACTGAAATGTTCCAAAGTGTTTCCATTTCAGGGCACAGTAACCCAGACATACAGAAAAATAAAACATTGATAACTCTAATGTAGAAAGTTGTGGGCGAGAACGGGATAAAACCAGCTAATGGCAGCAGGTCACTAAAAGGTTTATAGTAGAATATGAAATAAGTAAATGTTCGGATATTGCTGGTGCCTTTACCCAGTATTTTATACGATTTCTCCTTTTTTCTGTAAACAGCATAACAGTTTGTAAAATTTTCCAGTATCAATTTAAAAAAAAAACAGAATTAAGCTGAAAATTGATGTGTAAGCAGCAGCTCTATAAAACCATGGGATTGCAGCTCAGCATTGCTACAGATGGAGATGAGAAAGCAAAGACTGAACACGGTGATTTTTATAATTGTACTGTGAGAAACAATATTCTCAAATTCACTAAATTTCTAACAGAATCTGGAATATTTATATACATAGGCGGATTATAATGAGGACGATCTGGGCTACCGCCCGGGGCCCGAGGCTCCGGCAGGGCCCACGGCCAGATCGTCCTCATTATAATGTTTTCTGGAGAGGCAGGGGCAGGGGGACCGCACATTACCATTAGACGCCGGCCGGCCGCATCAGGGAGACAGACACGCCCCCTGCACGCTGTGTGCTGCGTCTCCAGGACTGACGTCACACAGCAGCGCCTGGAGCTGCTTCACTTCATCCTGCCGGAGAGGAGCTCGTGCATCAGTGGATGGCGGTAAATACGAAGTCGAGGTCGGGCCCTTGGCTGGATGTCTGGAGTGAGGAGGGGGCTGCAGGACGCTGCTCCCCTCCTGATGAGTTCACACGGCTCCCTTAGTGTCAGGTCGGCGGCCGCTCTGCTGGGGCCCTGTATGACTTATGGCCGGAGTCTGACCTTTGCTGCAGATCAGGTCACTCTGGGTCATCGGCTCCAGAGTCACCAGATCTGCAGGAAAATTCAGAGTCCTGCAATAAATCACACTGAGTCCCTGCAGAGTCCACAGACATCAGCATAGAGGATCCTGCACTGACTGATCAACCCTGAACCTACAGCACGTCACATACTATACTGCTCCATATATAATATGTGAGGTCCTGTAGGCAGGTCCAAGTGTGATCAGTACAGTGTATACCCATGTACAAAAAATGTCATCCAGTATATCGATTACTGTATGTTACTGTGGTACAGACATCAGATGGGATATAACAATGTGTATAGCATAGAACATCTAATGTCTTTATCACAGTATATCATACTAGCTATTAAACCTGTTCTATCCCGGGTGGTGAGCTTTTTTATTGGTATATTTGCTCTCCCATCTTGGCCCCGTATCCTGGTATATGCTCCCCCATCCTGGTCCCCCATCCTGGTATATGCTTCCCCATCCTGCTCCCCCATCCTGGTATATGCTCCCCCATCCTGGCATATGCTTCCCCATCCTGGTCCTCCATCCTGGTAAATGCTCCCCCCATCCTGGTATATGCTCCCCCATCCTGGTATATGCTTCCCCATCCTGGTCCCCCATCCTGGTATATGCTCCCCCCATCCTGGTCCCCCATCCTGGTCCCCCATCTTGGTATATTCTCCCCCATCCTGGTATATGCTCCCCCATCCTGGTCTGCCATCCTGGTGTATGCTTCCCCATCCTGGTCTCCCATCCTGGTATATGCTCCCCCATCCTGGTCCCCCATCCTGGTATATGCTCCCCCATCCTGGTATATGCTCCCCCATCCTGGTGTATTCTTCCCTATCCTGGTCCCCCATCCTGATATATGCTCCCCCATCCTGGTGTATGCTCCCCCATCCTGGTGTATGCTCCACCATCCTGGTGAATGCATCCCCATCCTGGTGTATGCTCCTTCATCCTGGTCCATGCTTCCCCCCCATTATGGTATATGCTCCCCCATCCTGGTCCATGCTTCTCCCCATCCTGGTATATGCTCCCCCATCCTGGTATATGCTCCCCCATCCTGGTCCATGCTTCCCCCCATCCTGGTATATGCTCCCCCCTCACTCTGGTCCATGCTCCACATGTCCGCATAGCGCGATATCTGGTTTCATTTGAATGAATACAAATGTGCAGAGTGTATTCAACAAAATGGCACCAAAGTACGCGCATGCGCATACCACGCTGTCCATTTTGTCGAAGACACTGTTCATATTTGTCTTCACTAAAATAGTGCCGGAAATCGGCGCCTGCGCCACACTCCTCCCCTGGCCTCTCCAAAGATAACAGGACCGAACACGTATGTGTTTATGGTGCCAGAGATCGCGGTATGCGCTCAGTGGTTATGTATGTCGCAATCTCCGGCGCCAGACTCCTCATCCCTGTCTGGGATGTGGATGTGTCTTTCTGTCTGTGGCCAGACTGCGCAGGTATTGCGCTTGCACAATCTATAGAGGCTTCTGGCAGAAGGACACATCCCTGATTATACTATAGATACCAGTCATGTATTGTCATATAAACTATACAGGGCCATACCTAGGGGAATCAGGGGGGGCATGTGACCTGGGTACAGCCGTCAGGGGGGTGCCTTCGGGCCACCTCATGCGGTGGTCAGAGGTGTCTCGCAGGTAGCTGCATTTTGCATTCGACCATTCTCTGAGCTGGCTGTGGAACCGACAATCGATCAGAGAAGGGAGCTATGTACGGGCTCATATTGTATGTAGGGAGCTATGTGGGTGCTCATACTGTATATAGGGAGCTATGTGGGGCTCATACTGTATATAGAGAGCTATGTACGGGCTCATACTGTATATAGGGAGCTATGTGGGGGCTCATACTATATATAGGAGGCTATGTGCGGGCTCATATTGTATATAGGGGCTATGCGGGATCTCATACTGTATCTAGGGAGCTATGTGGGGGCTCATACTGTATCTAGGGAGCTTTGTGCGGTCTCATACTATATCTAGGGAGCTATGTACGGGCTCGTACTGTATCTAGGGAGCTATGTTCGGGCTCATACTGTATCTAGAGAGCTATGTGGGGGCTCATACAGTATCTAGGGAGCTATGTGAGGGCTCATACTGTATCTAGAGAGCTACAGTACAGACCAAAAGTTTGGACACACCTTCTCATTTAAAGATTTTTCTGTATTTTCATGACTATGAAAACTGTACATTCACACTGAAGGCATCAAAACTATGAATTAACACATGTGGAATTATATACGTACTTAACAAAAAAGTGTGAAACAACTGAAGATATGTCTTATATTCTAGGTTCTTCAAAGTAGCCACCTTTTGCTTTGATGACTGCTTTTCACACTCTTGGCATTCTCTTGTGGGGCCATTATACTGTATGGAGCACTATGTGGGGCCATTATACTTCATGGAGGACTATGTGGGGCCATTATACTTTATGGAGGACTATGTGGGGCCATTATTCTGTATGGAGGACTATGTGGGGCCATTATACTGTATGGAAGACTATGTGGGGCCATTATTCTGTATGGAGGACTATGTGGGGCCATTATACTGTATGGAGGACTATGTGGGGCCATTATACTGTATGGAGGAATAAGTGGGGCCTTTATTCTGTATGGAAGACTATGTGGGGCCATTATACTGTATGGAGGACTATGTGGGGCCATTATACTGTATGGAGGACTATGTGGGGCCATTATACTGTATGGAGGACTATGTGGGGCCAATTATACTGTATGGAGGACTATGTGGGGCCATTATACTGTATGGAGGACTATGTGGGGCCCATTATACTGTATGGAGGACTATGTGGGGCCCATTATACTGTATGGAGGACTATATGGGACCATTATACTGTATGGAGGACTATGTGGGGCCATTATACTGTATGGAGGACTATGAGGGGCCCATTATACTGTATGGAGGACTATGTGGGGCCATTATACTGTATGGAGGACTATGTGGGGGCCATTATACTGTATGGAGGACTATGTGGGGGCCATTATACCGTATGGAGGACTATGTGGGGCCCATTATACCGTATGGAGGAGTATGTGGGGCCCATTATACTGCATGGAGGACTGTGTGGGGCCCATTATACTGTATGGAGGACTATGTGGGGCCCATTATACTGTACGGAGGACTATGTGGGGCCATTATACTGTATGGAGGACTATGTGGGGCCATTATACTGTATGGAGGACTATGTGGGGCCCATTTTAGTGTATGGAGGACTATGTGCAGCCATTATACGGTATGAAGGACTATGTGGGGCCCATTATACTGTATGGGACTATGTGGGGCCCATTATACTGTATAGAGAACTATGTGGGGCCCATTATTCTGTATGGAGGACTATGTGGGGCCCATTATACTGTATGGAGGACTATATGGGGCCCATTATACTGTATGGAGGACTCTGTTTGGCCCATTATTCTGTATGGGGGAAAATGTGGGGACCATTATACTGTATGGAGGACTATGTGGGGCCCATTATACTGTATGGAGGAGTATGTGCGGCCATTAGAAGGGATGAAGGACTATGTGAGGCCCATTATACTGTATGGGACTATGTGGGGCCCATTATACTGTATAGAGAACTATGTGGGGCCCATTATTCTGTATGGAGGACTATGTGGGGCCCATTATACTGTATGGAGAACTATATGGGGCCCATTATACTGTATGGAGGACTCTGTTTGGCCCATTATTCTGTATGGGGGAAAATGTGGGGACCATTATACTGTATGGAGGACTATGTGGGGACCATTATACTGTATGGAGGACTATGTGGGGCCCATTTTTCTGTATGGAGGACTATGTGGGGACCATTATACTATATGGAGGACTATGTGGGGGCCATTATACTGTATGGAGGACTATGTGGGGACCATTATACTGTATGGAGGACTATGTGGGGCCCATTATACTGTATGGAAGACTATGTGGGGCCATTATACTGTATGGAGGACTATGTGGGGCGCATTATACTGTATGGAAGACTATGTGGGGCCATTATACTGTATGGAGGACTATGTGGGGCCCATTATACTGTATGGAGGACTATGTGGGGCCCATTATACTGTATGGAGGACTGTGTGTGACCCATTATTCTGTATGGAGGACTATGTGGGGCCATTATACTGTATGGAGGACTATGTGGGGCCCATTATACTGTATGGAGGACTATGTGGGGCCCATTATACTGTATGGGGGACTATGTGGGGCCCATTATACTGTATGGAGGACTCTGTGGGACCCAATATTCTGTATGGAGGACTAAGTGGGGCCCATTATTCTGTATAGAGGGCTATGTGGGGACCATTATTATGTATGGAGGGCTATGTGGGGCCCATTATTCTGTATGGAGGGCTATGTAGGGCCCATTATTCTGTATGGAGGACTATGTGGGGCCCATTATTCTGTATGGAGGACTATGTGGGACCGATTATTCTATATGGAGGACTATGTGGGACCCATTTTTCTGTATGGAGGACTATGTGGGGCTCATTATTCTGTATGGAGGACTATGTGGTGCCCATTACACTGTATGGAGGACTATGTGGGGCCCATTATACTCTATGGAGGACTATGTGGGGCCATTATACTGTATGGAGCACTTTGTGGGTCCCATTATACTGTATGGAGGACTATGTGGGGCCATCATACAGTATGGAAGATTATGTGGGGCCATTATACTGTATGGAGGACTATGTGGGGCCCATTATACTGTATGGAGGACTATGTGGGGCCATTATACTGTATGGAGGAGTATGTGGGGCCCATTATACTGTATGGAGCACTATGTGGGGCCCATTATACTGTATGGAGGACTATGTGGGGACATTATACTGTATGGAGGACTATGTGGGGCCCATTATACTGTATGGAGGACTATGTGAGGCCCATTATACTGTATGGAGGACTATGTGTGACCCATTATTCTGTATAGAGGACTATGTGGGGCCATTATACTGTATGGAGGACTATGTGGGGCCCATTATACTGTATGGAGCACTATGTGGGGCCCATTATACTGTATGGAGGACTATGTGGGACCCATTATTCTGTATGGAGAACTAAGTGGGGCCCATTTTTCTGTATGGAGGGCTATGTGGGGCCCATTATTCTGTATGGAGGGCTATGTGGGGCCCATTATTCTGTATGGAGGGCTATGTGGGGCCCATTTTTCTGTATGGCAGACTAAGTGGGGCCCATTATTCTGTATCGAGGACTATGTGGGAACTATTATTCTGTATGGAGGACTATGTGGGACCCATTTTTCTGTATGGAGGACTATGTGGGGCCCATTATTCTGTTTAGAGGACTATGTGGGGCCCAGTATACTGTATGGAGGACTATGTGGGGCCCATTATACTGTATGGAGGACTATGTGGGGCCCATTATACTGTATGGAGGACTATGTATGACCCATTATTCTGTATGGAGGACTATGTGGGGCCATTATACTGTATGGAGTACTATGTGGGGCCCACCATTATTCTGTATGGAGGACTATGTGGGGCCATTATACTGTATGGAGTACTATGTGGGGCCCATTATACTGTATGGAGGACTATGTGGGGCCATTCTACTGTATAGAGGACTATGTGGGGCCATTATACTGTATGGAGGACTATGTGGGGCCCATTATACTTTATGGAGGACTATGTGGGGCCCATTATACTGTATGGAGGACTATGTGGGGCCCATTATACTGTATGGGGGACTATGTGGGGCCCATTATACTGTATGGAGGACTCTGTGGGACCCATTATTCTGTATGGAGGACTAAGTGGGGCCCATTATTCTGTATAGAGGGCTATGTGGGGACCATTATTATGTATGGAGGGCTATGTGGGGCCCATTATTCTGTATGGAGGGCTATGTAGGGCCCATTATTCTGTATGGAGGACTATGTGGGGCCCATTATTCTGTATGGAGGACTATGTGGGACCGATTATTCTATATGGAGGACTATGTGGGACCCATTTTTCTGTATGGAGGACTATGTGGGGCTCATTATTCTGTATGGAGGACTATGTGGTGCCCATTACACTGTATGGAGGACTATGTGGGGCCCATTATACTGTATGGAGGACTATGTGGGGCCATTATACTGTATGGAGCACTTTGTGGGTCCCATTATACTGTATGGAGGACTATGTGGGGCCATCATACAGTATGGAAGATTATGTGGGGCCATTATACTGTATGGAGGACTATGTGGGGCCCATTATACTGTATGGAGGACTATGTGGGGCCATTATACTGTATGGAGGAGTATGTGGGGCCCATTATACTGTATGGAGCACTATGTGGGGCCCATTATACTGTATGGAGGACTATGTGGGGACATTATACTGTATGGAGGACTATGTGGGGCCCATTATACTGTATGGAGGACTATGTGAGGCCCATTATACTGTATGGAGAACTATGTGTGACCCATTATTCTGTATAGAGGACTATGTGGGGCCATTATACTGTATGGAGGACTATGTGGGGCCCATTATACTGTATGGAGCACTATGTGGGGCCCATTATACTGTATGGAGGACTATGTGGGACCCATTATTCTGTATGGAGAACTAAGTGGGGCCCATTTTTCTGTATGGAGGGCTATGTGGGGCCCATTATTCTGTATGGAGGGCTATGTGGGGCCCATTATTCTGTATGGAGGACTATGTGGGACCGATTATTCTATATGGAGGACTATGTGGGACCCATTTTTCTGTATGGAGGACTATGTGGGGCTCATTATTCTGTATGGAGGACTATGTGGTGCCCATTACACTGTATGGAGGACTATGTGGGGCCCATTATACTGTATGGAGGACTATGTGGGGCCATTATACTGTATGGAGCACTTTGTGGGTCCCATTATACTGTATGGAGGACTATGTGGGGCCATCATACAGTATGGAAGATTATGTGGGGCCATTATACTGTATGGAGGACTATGTGGGGCCCATTATACTGTATGGAGGACTATGTGGGGCCATTATACTGTATGGAGGAGTATGTGGGGCCCATTATACTGTATGGAGCACTATGTGGGGCCCATTATACTGTATGGAGGACTATGTGGGGACATTATACTGTATGGAGGACTATGTGGGGTCCATTATACTGTATGGAGGACTATGTGAGGCCCATTATACTGTATGGAGGACTATGTGTGACCCATTATTCTGTATAGAGGACTATGTGGGGCCATTATACTGTATGGAGGACTATGTGGGGCCCATTATACTGTATGGAGCACTATGTGGGGCCCATTATACTGTATGGAGGACTATGTGGGACCCATTATTCTGTATGGAGAACTAAGTGGGGCCCATTTTTCTGTATGGAGGGCTATGTGGGGCCCATTATTCTGTATGGAGGGCTATGTGGGGCCCATTATTCTGTATGGAGGGCTATGTGGGGCCCATTTTTCTGTATGGCAGACTAAGTGGGGCCCATTATTCTGTATCGAGGACTATGTGGGAACTATTATTCTGTATGGAGGACTATGTGGGACCCATTTTTCTGTATGGAGGACTATGTGGGGCCCATTATTCTGTTTAGAGGACTATGTGGGGCCCAGTATACTGTATGGAGGACTATGTGGGGCCCATTATACTGTATGGAGGACTATGTGGGACCCATTATTCTGTATGGAGGACTATGTGGGGCCCATTATTCTGTATGGAGCACTGTGTGGGGCCCATTATACTGTATGGAGGACTATGTGGGGCCCATTATACTGTATGGAGGACTATGTATGACCCATTATTCTGTATGGAGGACTATGTGGGGCCATTATACTGTATGGAGTACTATGTGGGGCCCATTATACTGTATGGAGGACTATGTGGGGCCATTCTACTGTATAGAGGACTATGTGGGGCCATTATACTGTATGGAGGACTATGTGGGGCCCATTATACTTTATGGAGGACTATGTGGGGCCCATTATACTGTATGGAGGACTATGTGGGGCCTATTATACTGTATGGAGGACTATGTGAGGCCATTATATTGTATGGAGGACTATGTGGGGCCCATTATACTGTATGGAGGGCTATGTGGGGCCCATTATACTGTATGGAGGACTATATGGGGCCATTATACTGTATGGAGGACTATGTGGGGCCCATTATACTGTATGGAGGACTGTGTGTGACCCATTATTCTGTATGGAGGACTATGTGGGGACATTATACTGTATGGAGGACTATGTGGGGCCCATTATACTGTATGGAGGACTATGTGGGGCCCATTATACTGTATGGGGGACTATGTGGGGCCCATTATACTGTATGGAGGACTCTGTGGGACCCATTATTCTGTATGGAGGACTAAGTGGGGCCCATTATTCTGTATAGAGGGCTATGTGGGGACCATTATTATGTATGGAGGGCTATGTGGGGCCCATTATTCTGTATGGAGGGCTATGTAGGGCCCATTATTCTGTATGGAGGACTGTGTGGGGCCCATTATTCTGTATGGAGGACTATGTGGGACCGATTATTCTATATGGAGGACTATGTGGGACCCATTTTTCTGTATGGAGGACTATGTGGGGCTCATTATTCTGTATGGAGGACTATGTGGTGCCCATTACACTGTATGGAGGACTATGTGGGGCCCATTATACTGTATGGAGGACTATGTGGGGCCATTATACTGTATGGAGCACTTTGTGGGTCCCATTATACTGTATGGAGGACTATGTGGGGCCATCATACAGTATGGAAGACTATGTGGGGCCATTATACTGTATGGAGGACTATGTGGGGCCCATTATACTGTATGGAGGACTATGTGGGGCCATTATACTGTATGGAGGAGTATGTGGGGCCCATTATACTGTATCGAGCACTATGTGGGGCCCATTATACTGTATGGAGGACTATGTGGGGCCATTATACTGTATGGAGGACTATGTGGGGCCCATTATACTGTATGGAGGACTATGTGAGGCCCATTATACTGTATGGAGGACTATGTGTGACCCATTATTCTGTATAGAGGACTATGTGGGGCCATTATACTGTATGGAGGACTATGTGGGGCCCATTATACTGTATGGAGGACTATGTGGGGCCCATTATACTGTATGGAGGACTATGTGGGACCCATTATTCTGTATGGAGAACTAAGTGGGGCCCATTTTTCTGTATGGAGGGCTATGTGGGGCCCATTATTCTGTATGGAGGGCTATGTGGGGCCCATTATTCTGTATGGAGGGCTATGTGGGGCCCATTTTTCTGTATGGCGGACTAAGTGGGGCCCATTATTCTGTATCGAGGACTATGTGGGAACCATTATTCTGTATGGAGGACTATGTGGGACCCATTTTTCTGTATGGAGGACTATGTGGGGCCCATTATTCTATTTAGAGGACTATGTGGGGCCCAGTATACTGTATGGAGGACTATGTGGGGCCCATTATACTGTATGGAGGACTATGTGGGACCCATTATTCTGTATGGAGGACTATGTGGGGCCCATTATTCTGTATGGAGCACTGTGTGGGGCCCATTATACTGTATGGAGGACTATGTGGGGCCCATTATACTGTATGGAGGACTATGTATGACCCATTATTCTGTATGGAGGACTATGTGGGGCCATTATACTGTATGGAGTACTATGTGGGGCCCATTATACTGTATGGAGGACTATGTGGGGCCATTCTACTGTATAGAGGACTATGTGGGGCCATTATACTGTATGGAGGACTATGTGGGGCCCATTATACTGTATGGAGGACTATGTGGGGCCCATTATACTGTATGGAGGACTATGTGGGGCCTATTATACTGTATGGAGGACTATCTGAGGCCATTATATTGTATGGAGGACTATGTGGGGCCCATTATACTGTATGGAGGACTATGTGGGGCCCATTATACTGTATGTAGGACTATGTGGGGCCCATTATTGTGTATGGAGGATTATGTAGGGCCCATTATACTGTATGGAGGACTATATGGGGCCCATTATACTGTATGGAGGACTAAGTTTGGCCCATTATTCTGTACGGAGGACTATGTGGGGACAATTATACTGTATGGAGGACTATGTGGGGACCATTATACTGTATGGAGGACTATGTGGGGCCCATTATTCTGTATGGAGGACTATGTGGGGACCATTATACTATATGGAGGGCTTTGTGGGGACCATTATACTGTATGGAGGACTATGTGGGGACCATTATACTGTATAGAGGACTATGTGGGGCCCATTATACTGTATGGAAGACTATGTGGGGCCATTATACTGTATGGAGGACTATGTGGGGCCCATTATACTGTATGGAGGACTATGTGGGGCCATTATACTGTATGGAGGAGTATGTGGGGCCCATTATACTGTATGGAGCACTATGTGGGGCCCATTATACTGTATGGAGGACTATGTGGGGCCATTATACTGTATGGAGGACTATGTGGGGCCATTATACTGTATGGAGGAGTATGTGGGGCCATTATACTGTATGGAGGACTATGTGGGGCCTATTATACTGTATGGAGGACTATGTGGGACCCATTATACTGTATGGAAGACTGTGTGTGACCCATTATTCTGTATGGAGGACTATGTGGGGCCATTATACTGTATGGAGGACTATGTGAGGCCCATTATACTGTATGGAGGACTATGTGGGGCCCATTATACTGTATGAAGGAATATGTGGGGCCATTATTCTGTATGGAGGACTATATTGGGCTCATTATTCTGTATGGAGGACTATGTGGGGCCCATTATACTGTATGGAGGACTATGTGAGGCCCATTATACTGTATGGAGGACTATGTGGGGCCATTATACTGTATGGAGGACTATTTGGGGCCCATTATACTGTATGGAGGACTATGTGGGGCCATTATACTGCATGGAGGACTATGTGGGGCCCATTATACTGTATGGAGGACAGTGTGGGGCCATTATACTGTATGGAGGACTATGTGGGGCCATTATACTGTATGGAGGACTATGTGGGGCCCATTATACTGTATGGAGGACTATGTGGGGCCATTATACTGTATGGAGGACTATGTGGGGCCCATTATACTGTATGGAGGACTATGTGGGGCCCATTATACTGTATGGAGGACTATGTGGGGCCTATTATACTGTATGGAGGACTATGTGAGGCCATTATATTGTATGAAGGACTATGTGGGGCACATTATACTGTATGGAGGACTATGTGGGGCCCATTATACTGTATGGAGGAATATGTGGGGCCAATTATTCTGTATGGAGGACTATGTGGGGCCCATTATACTGTATGGAGGACTATATGTGGCCCATTATACTGTATGGAGGACTATGTTTGGCCCATTATTCTGTATGGAGGACTATGAGGGGACCATTATACTGTATGGAGGACTATGTGGAGACCATTATACTGTATGGAGGACTATGTGGGGCCCATTATTCTGTATGGACGACTATGTGGGACCATTATACTATATGGAGGACCATGTGGGGACCATTTTACTGTATGGAGGACTATGTGGGGACCATTATACTGTATAGAGGACTATGTGGGGCCCATTATACTGTATGGAAGACTATGTGGGGCCATTATACTGTATGGAGGACTATGTGGGGCCCATTATACTGTATGGAAGACTATGTGGGGCCATTATACTGTATGGAGGACTATGTGGGGCCCATTATACTGTATGGAGGACTATGTGGGGCCCATTATACTGTATGGAGGACTGTGTGTGACCCATTATTCTGTATGGAGGACTATGTGGGGCCATTATACTGTATGGAGGACTATGTGGGGCCCATTATACTGTATGGAGGACTATGTGGGGCCCATTATACTGTATGAAGGAATATGTGGGGCCCATTATACTGTATGGAGGACTATGTGGGGCCCATTATACTGTATGGAGGACTATGTGGGGCCATTATACTGTATTGAGGATTTTGTGAGTCCCATTATACTGTATGGAGGACTATGTGGGGCCATTATTCTGTATGGAGGACTATGTGGGGCCATTATACTGTATGGAGGACTATGTTGGGCCCATTTTACTGTATGGAGGACTATGTGGGGCCATTATACTGTATGGAGGAGTATGTGGGGCCCATTATACTGTATGGAGCACTATGTGGGGCCCATTATACTGTATGGAGGACTATGTGGGGCCATTATACTGTATGGAGAAATATGTGGGTCCCATTATACTGTATGGAGGACTATGTGGGGCCCATTATACTGTATGGAGGACTATGTGTGACCCATTATTCTGTATAGAGGACTATGTGGGGCCATTATACTGTATGGAGGACTATGTGGGGCCCATTATACTGTATGGAGGACTATGTGGGGCCCATTATACTGTATGGAGGACTATGTGGGACCCATTATTCTGTATGGAGGACTAAGTGGGGCCCAATATTCTGTATGGAGGGCTATGTTGCGCCCATTATTCTGTATGGCGGACTATGTGGGGCCCATTATTCTGTATGGAGGACTATGTGGGAACCATTATTCTGTATGGAGGACTATGTGGGACCCATTTTTCTGTATGGAGGACTATGTGGGGCCCATTATTCTGTCTGGAGGACTATGTGGGGCCCATTATACTGTATGGAGCACTATGTGGGGCCCATTATACTGTATGGAGGACTATGTGGGGCTCATTATACTGTATGGAGGACTGTGTGTGACCCATTATTCTGTATGGAGGACTATGTGGGGCCATTATACTGTATGGAGGACTATGTGGGGCCCATTATTCTGCATGGAGGACTATATTGGGCTCATTATTCTGTATGGGGGACTATATGGGGCCCATTATACTGTATGGAGGACTATGTGGGGCCCATTATACTGTATGGAGGACTATGTGGGGCCCATTATACTGTATGGAGGACTATGTGGGGCCATTATACTGTATGGAGGATTTTGTGGGTCCCATTATACTGTATGGAGGACTATGTGGGGCCATTATTCTGTATGGAGGACTATGTGGGGCCATTATACTGTATGGAGGACTATGTTGGGCCCATTATACTGTATGGAGGACTATGTGGGGCCATTATACTGTATGGAGGAGTATGTGGGGCCCATTATACTCTATGGAGCACTATGTGGGGCCCATTTTACTGTATGGAGAATGTGGGGCCATTATACTGTATGGAGGACTATGTGGGGCCCATTATACTGTATGGAGGACTATGTGGGGCCCATTATACTGTATGGAGGACTATGTGTGACCCATTATTCTGTATAGAGGACTATGTGGGGCCATTATACTGTATGGAGGACTATGTGGGGCCCATTATACTGTATGGAGGACTATGTGGGGCCCATTATACTGTATGGAGGACTATGTGGGACCCATTATTCTGTATGGAGGACTAAGTGGGGCCCATTATTCTGTATGGAGGGCTATGTGGGGCCCATTATTCTGTATGGAGGGCTATGTGGGGCCCATTATTCTGTATGGAGGGCTATGTGGGGCCCATTATTCTGTATGGCTAACTATGTGGGGCCCATTATTCTGTATGGAGGACTATGTGGGAACCATTATTCTGTATGGAGGACTATGTGGGACCCATTTTTCTGTATGGAGGACTATGTGGGGCCCATTATTCTGTATGGAGGACTATGTGGGGCCCATTATACTGTATGGAGCACTACGTGGGGCCCATTATACTGTATGGAGGACTATGTGGGACCCATTATTCTGTATGGAGGACTATGTGGGGCCCATTATTCTGTATGGAGCACTATGTGGGGCCCATTATACTGTATGGAGGACTATGTGGGGCCCATTATACTATATGGAGGACTATGTGTGACTCATTATTCTGTATGGAGGACTATGTGGGGCCATTATACTGTATGGAGGACTATGTGGGGCCCATTATACTGTATGGAGGACTATGTGTGGCCATTATACTGTATGGAGGACTATGTGGGGCCCATTATACTGTATGGAGGACTATGTGGGGCCCATTATACTGTATGGAGGACTATGTGGGGCCCATTATACTGTATGGAGGAATATGTGGGGCCATTATTCTGTTTGGAGGACTATATTGGGCTCATTATTCTGTATGGTGGACTATGTGTGGCCCATTATACGGTATGGAGGACTATGTGGGGCCCATTATACTGTATGGAGGACTATGTAGGGCCATTATACTGTATGGAGGATTTTGTGGGTCCCATTATACTGTATGGGGGACTATGTGGGGCCATTATTCTGTATGGAGGACTATGTGGGGCCATTATACTGTATGGAGGACTATGTGGGGCCCATTATACTGTATGGAGGAGTATGTGGGGCCATTATACTGTATGGAGGAGTATGTGGGGCCCATTGTATTGTATGGAGCACTATGTGGAGCCCATTATACTGTATGGAGGACTATGTGGGGCCCATTATACTGTATGGAGGACTATGTGGGGCCATTATACTGTATGGAGGACTATGTGGAGCCCATTATACTGTATGGAGGACTATGTGGGGCCCATTATACTGTATGGAGGGCTATGTGGGGCCCATTATTCTGTATGGAGGGTTATGTGGGCCCATTATTCTGTATGGCGGACTATGTGGGGCCCATTATTCTGTATGGAGGACTATGTGGGAACCATTATTCTGTATTGAGGACTATGTGGGACCCATTTTTCTGTATGGAGGACTATGTGGGAACCATTATTCTGTATGGAGGACTATGTGGGGCCCATTATACTGTATGGAGGACTATGTGGGGCCCATTATACTGTATGGTGGACTATGTGGGACCCATTATTCTGTATGGAGGACTAAGTGGGGCCCATTATTCTGTATGGAGGGCTATGTGGGGCCCATTATTCTGTATGGAGGGCTATGTGGGGCCCATTATTCTGTATGGAGGGCTATGTGGGGCCCATTATTCTGTATGGAGGACTATTTAGGAACCATTATTCTGTATGGAGGACTATGTGGGACCCATTTTTCTGTATGGAGGACTATGTGGGGCCCATTATTCTGTATGGAGGACTATGTGGGGCCCATTATACTGTATGGAGGACTATATGGGGCCCATTATACTGTATGAAGGACTATGTGGGGCCCATTATACTGTATGGAGGACTATGTGGGGCCATTATACTGTATGGAGGATTTTGTGGGTCCCATTATACTGTATGGAGGACTATGTGGGGCCATTATTCTGTATGGAGGACTATGTGGGGCCATTATACTGTATGGAGGACTATGTTGGGCCCATTTTACTGTATGGAGGACTATGTGGGGCCATTATACTGTATGGAGGAGTATGTGGGGCCCATTATACTGTATGGAGCACTATGTGGGGCCCATTATACTGTATGGAGGACTATGTGGGGCCATTATACTGTATGGAGGACTATGTGGGTCCCATTATACTGTATGGAGGACTATGTGGGGCCCATTATACTGTATGGAGGACTATGTGTGACCCATTATTCTGTATAGAGGACTATGTGGGGCCATTATACTGTATGGAGGACTATGTGGGGCCCATTATACTGTATGGAGGACTATGTGGGGCCCATTATACTATATGGAGGACTATGTGGGACCCATTATTCTGTATGGAGGACTAAGTGGGGCCCAATATTCTGTATGGAGGGCTATGTTGCGCCCATTATTCTGTATGGCGGACTATGTGGGGCCCATTATTCTGTATGGAGGACTATGTGGGAACCATTATTCTGTATGGAGGACTATGTGGGACCCATTTTTCTGTATGGAGGACTATGTGGGGCCCATTATTCTGTATGGAGGACTATGTGGGGCCCATTATACTGTATGGAGCACTATGTGGGGCCCATTATACTGTATGGAGGACTATGTGGGGCTCATTATACTGTATGGAGGACTGTGTGTGACCCATTATTCTGTATGGAGGACTATGTGGGGCCATTATACTGTATGGAGGACTATGTGGGGCCCATTATTCTGCATGGAGGACTATATTGGGCAAATTATTCTGTATGGGGGACTATATGGGGCCCATTATACTGTATGGAGGACTATGTGGGGCCCATTATACTGTATGGAGGACTATGTGGGGCCCATTATACTGTATGGAGGACTATGTGGGGCCATTATACTGTATGGAGGATTTTGTGGGTCCCATTATACTGTATGGAGGACTATGTGGGGCCATTATTCTGTATGGAGGACTATGTGGGGCCATTATACTGTATGGAGGACTATGTTGGGCCCATTATACTGTATGGAGGACTATGTGGGGCCATTTTACTGTATGGAGGAGTATGTGGGGCCCATTATACTGTATGGAGCACTATGTGGGGCCCATTATACTGTATGGAGGACAATGTGGGGCCATTATACTGTATGGAGGACTATGTGGGGCCCATTATACTGTATGGAGGACTATGTGGGGCCCATTATACTGTATGGAGGACTATGTGTGACCCATTATTCTGTATAGAGGACTATGTGGGGCCATTATACTGTATGGAGGACTATGTGGGGCCCATTATACTGTATGGAGGACTATGTGGGGCCCATTATACTGTATGGAGGACTATGTGGGACCCATTATTCTGTATGGAGGACTAAGTGGGGCCCATTATTCTGTATGGAGGGCTATATGGGGCCCATTATTCTGTATGGAGGGCTATGTGGGGCCCATTATTCTGTATGGAGGGCTATGTGGGGCCCATTATTCTGTATGGCTAACTATGTGGGGCCCATTATTCTGTATGGAGGACTATGTGGGAACCATTATTCTGTATGGAGGACTATGTGGGACCCATTTTTCTGTATGGAGGACTATGTGGGGCCCATTATTCTGTATGGAGGACTATGTGGGGCCCATTATACTGTATGGAGCACTACGTGGGGCCCATTATACTGTATGGAGGACTATGTGGGACCCATTATTCTGTATGGAGGACTATGTGGGGCCCATTATTCTGTATGGAGCACTATGTGGGGCCCATTATACTGTATGGAGGACTATGTGGGGCCCATTATACTATATGGAGGACTATGTGTGACTCATTATTCTGTATGGAGGACTATGTGGGGCCATTATACTGTATGGAGGACTATGTGGGGCCCATTATACTGTATGGAGGACTATGTGTGGCCATTATACTGTATGGAGGACTATGTGGGGCCCATTATACTGTATGGAGGACTATGTGGGGCCCATTATACTGTATGGAGGAATATGTTGGACCCATAATTCTGTATGGAGGACTAAGTGGGGCCCATTATTCTGTATGGAGGGCTATGTGGGGCCCATTATTCTATATGGAGGCTATGTGGGGCCCATTATTCTGTATGGAGGGCTACGTGGGGCCCATTATGCTGTATGGCGGACTATGTGGGGCCCATTATTCTGTATGGAGGACTATGTGGGAACCATTATTCTGTATGGAGGACTATGTGAGACCCATTTTTCTGTATGGAGGACTATGTGGGGCCCATTATACTGTATGGAGCACTATGTGGGGCCCTTTATACTGTATGTAGGACTATGTGGGACCCATTATTCTGTATGGAGGACTATGTGGGGCCCATTGTTCTGTATGGAGGACTATGTGGGGCCCATTATACTGTATGGAGGACTATGTGTGACCCATTATTCTGTATGGAGGACTATGTGGGGCCATTATACTGTATGGAGGACTATGTGGGGCCCATTATACTGTATGGAGGACTATGTGGGTCCATTATACTGTATAGAGGACTATGTGGGGCCATTATACTGTATGGAGGACTATGTGGGGCCCATTATACTGTATGGAGGACTGTGTGGGGCCATTATACTGTATGGATGACTATGTGGGGCCCATTATACTGTATGGAGGACTATGTGGGTCCCATTATACTGTATGGAGGACTATGTGGGGCCCATTATACTGTATGGAGGACTATGTGTGACCCATTATTCTGTATAGAGGACTATGTGGGGCCATTATACTGTATGGAGGACTATGTGGGGCCCATTATACTGTATGGAGGACTATGTGGGGCCCATTATACTGTATGGAGGACTATGTGGGACCCATTATTCTGTATGGAGGACTAAGTGGGGCCCAATATTCTGTATGGAGGGCTATGTTGCGCCCATTATTCTGTATGGCGGACTATGTGGGGCCCATTATTCTGTATGGAGGACTATGTGGGAACCATTATTCTGTATGGAGGACTATGTGGGACCCATTTTTCTGTATGGAGGACTATGTGGGGCCCATTATTCTGTATGGAGGACTATGTGGGGCCCATTATACTGTATGGAGCACTATGTGGGGCCCATTATACTGTATGGAGGACTATGTGGGGCTCATTATACTGTATGGAGGACTGTGTGTGACCCATTATTCTGTATGGAGGACTATGTGGGGCCATTATACTGTATGGAGGACTATGTGGGGCCCATTATTCTGCATGGAGGACTATATTGGGCAAATTATTCTGTATGGGGGACTATATGGGGCCCATTATACTGTATGGAGGACTATGTGGGGCCCATTATACTGTATGGAGGACTATGTGGGGCCCATTATACTGTATGGAGGACTATGTGGGGCCATTATACTGTATGGAGGATTTTGTGGGTCCCATTATACTGTATGGAGGACTATGTGGGGCCATTATTCTGTATGGAGGACTATGTGGGGCCATTATACTGTATGGAGGACTATGTTGGGCCCATTATACTGTATGGAGGACTATGTGGGGCCATTTTACTGTATGGAGGAGTATGTGGGGCCCATTATACTGTATGGAGCACTATGTGGGGCCCATTATACTGTATGGAGGACAATGTGGGGCCATTATACTGTATGGAGGACTATGTGGGGCCCATTATACTGTATGGAGGACTATGTGGGGCCCATTATACTGTATGGAGGACTATGTGTGACCCATTATTCTGTATAGAGGACTATGTGGGGCCATTATACTGTATGGAGGACTATGTGGGGCCCATTATACTGTATGGAGGACTATGTGGGGCCCATTATACTGTATGGAGGACTATGTGGGACCCATTATTCTGTATGGAGGACTAAGTGGGGCCCATTATTCTGTATGGAGGGCTATATGGGGCCCATTATTCTGTATGGAGGGCTATGTGGGGCCCATTATTCTGTATGGAGGGCTATGTGGGGCACATTATTCTGTATGGCTAACTATGTGGGGCCCATTATTCTGTATGGAGGACTATGTGGGAACCATTATTCTGTATGGAGGACTATGTGGGACCCATTTTTCTGTATGGAGGACTATGTGGGGCCCATTATTCTGTATGGAGGACTATGTGGGGCCCATTATACTGTATGGAGCACTACGTGGGGCCCATTATACTGTATGGAGGACTATGTGGGACCCATTATTCTGTATGGAGGACTATGTGGGGCCCATTATTCTGTATGGAGCACTATGTGGGGCCCATTATACTGTATGGAGGACTATGTGGGGCCCATTATACTATATGGAGGACTATGTGTGACTCATTATTCTGTATGGAGGACTATGTGGGGCCATTATACTGTATGGAGGACTATGTGGGGCCCATTATACTGTATGGAGGACTATGTGTGGCCATTATACTGTATGGAGGACTATGTGGGGCCCATTATACTGTATGGAGGACTATGTGGGGCCCATTATACTGTATGGAGGAATATGTTGGACCCATAATTCTGTATGGAGGACTAAGTGGGGCCCATTATTCTGTATGGAGGGCTATGTGGGGCCCATTATTCTATATGGAGGCTATGTGGGGCCCATTATTCTGTATGGAGGGCTACGTGGGGCCCATTATGCTGTATGGCGGACTATGTGGGGCCCATTATTCTGTATGGAGGACTATGTGGGAACCATTATTCTGTATGGAGGACTATGTGAGATCCATTTTTCTGTATGGAGGACTATGTGGGGCCCATTATTCTGTATGGAGGACTATGTGGGGCCCATTATACTGTATGGAGCACTATGTGGGGCCCTTTATATACTGTATGGAGAACTATGTGGGACCCATTATTCTGTATGGAGGACTATGTGGGGCCCATTGTTCTGTATGGAGGACTATGTGGGGCCCATTATACTGTATGGAGGACTATGTGTGACCCATTATTCTGTATGGAGGACTATGTGGGGCCATTATACTGTATGGAGGACTATGTGGGGCCCATTATACTGTATGGAGGACTATGTGGGTCCATTATACTGTATAGAGGACTATGTGGGGCCATTATACTGTATGGAGGACTATGTGGGGCCCATTATACTGTATGGAGGACTGTGTGGGGCCATTATACTGTATGGATGACTATGTGGGGCCCATTATACTGTATGGAGGACTATGTGGGGCCATTATACTGTATGGAGGACAATGTGGGACCCATTATACTGTATGGAGGACTATGTGGGGCCCATTATGCTGTATGGAGGACTATATGGGGCCATTGTACTGTATGGAGGACTATGTTGGGCCATTAGACTGTATGGAGGACTATGTGGGGCCCATTATACTGTATGGAGGACTATGTTGGGCCATTATACTGTATGGAGGACTGTGTGGGGGCCATTATACTGTATGGAGGACTATGTGGGTGCCTTTTTACTGTATGGAGGACTATGTGGGTCCCATTATTCTGTATGGAGGACTATGTGGGGCCCCTTATTCTGTATGGAGGACTATGTGGGACCCATTATTCTGTATGGAGGACTATGTGGGGCCCATTATTCTGTATGGAGGACTATGTAGGGCCCATTATACTGTATGGAGGACTATGTGGGGCCATTATTCTGTATTGAGGACTATGTGGGGCCCATTATTCTGTATGGAGGACTATCTGGGGCCCATTATTCTGTATGGAGGACTATGTGGGAACCATTATTCTGTGTGTAGGACTATGTGGGACCCATTTTTCTGTATGGAGGACTATGTGGGGCCCATTATTCTGTATGCAGAACTAGGTGGGGCCCATTATACTGTATGGAGGACTTTGTGGGGCCCATTATACTGTATGGAGGACTATGTGGGACCCATTATTCTGTATGGAGGACTATGTGGAGCCCATTATTCTGTATGGAGGACTATGTGGGGCCCATTATACTGTATGGAGGACTATGTGTGACCCATTATTCTGTATGGAGGACTATGTGGGGCCATTATACTGTATGGAGGACTATGTTGGGGCCCATTATACTGTATGGAGGACTATGTGGGGCCATTATACTGTATGGAGGACTATGTGGGGCCATTATACTGTATGGAGGACTATGTGGGGCCCATTATACTGTATGGAGGACTATGTGGGGACATTATACTGTATGGAGGACTATGTGGGGCCCATTATACTGTATGTAGGACTATGTGGGGGCAATTATACTGTATGGAGGACTATGTGGGGCCCATTATACTGTATGGAGGACTATGTGGGGCACATTATACTGTATGGAGGACTATATGGGGCCATTATACTGTATGGAGGACTATATTGGGCCATTAGACTGTATGGTGGACTATGTGGGGCCCATTATACTGTATGGAGGACTAGGTTGGGCCATTATACTGTATGGAGGACTGTGTGGGGGCCATTATACTGTATGGAGGACTATGTGGGGGCCTTTATACTGTATGGAGGACTATGTGGGGCCCATTATTCTGTATGGAGGACTATGTGGGGCCCCTTATTCTGTATGGAGGACTATGTGGGGCCCATTATTCTGTATGGAGGACTATGAAGGGTCCATTATACTGTATGGAGGACTATGTGGGGCCATTATTCTGTATGGAGGACTATGTGGGGCCCATTATTCTGTATGGAGGACTATGTGGGGCCCATTATTCTGTATGGAGGACTATGTGGGGCCCATTATTCTGTGTGGAGGACTATGTGGGACCCATTTTTCTGTATGGAGGACTATGTGGGGCCCATTATTCTGTATGGAGGACTATGTGGGGCCCATTATACTGTATGGAGGACTATGTGGGGCCCATTATACTGTATGGAGGACTATGTGGGACCCATTATTCTGTATGGAGGACTATGTGGGGCCCATTATTCTGTATGGAGGACTATGTGGGGCCCATTATACTGTATGGAGGACTATGTGTGACACATTATTCTGTATGGAGGACTATGTGGGGCCATTATACTGTATGGAGGACTTTGTGGGGCCCATTATACTGTATGGAGGACTATGTGGGGCCATTATACTGTATAGAGGACTATTTTGGGCCATTATACTATATGGAGGACTATGTGGGACCATTGTACTGTATGGAGGACTATGTGCGGCCTTTATACTGTATGGAGGACTATGTGGGGCCCATTATACTGTATGGAGGACTATGTGGGGCCATTCTACTGTATGGAGGACTATTTGGGGTCCATTATACTGTATTGAGGACTATGTGGGGCCCATTATACTGTATGGAGGACTATATGGGGCCATTATACTGTACGGAGGACTATGTTGGGCCATTATACTGTTTGGAGGACTATGTGGGGCCCATTATACTGTTTGGAGGACTCTTTGGGGCCATTATACTATATACTGTGTGGGGGCCATTATACTGTATGGAGGACTATGTGGGACCCATTATTCTGTATGGAGGACTATGTGGGGCCCATTATTCTGTATGGAGGACTATTTGGGCCCATTATACTGTATAGAGGACTATGTGGGGCCATTATTCTGTATGGAGGACTATGTGGGGCCCATTATTCTGTATGGAGGACTATGTGGGGCCCATTATTCTGTATGGAGGACTAAGTGGGAACCATTATTCTGTATGGAGGACTTTGTGGGACCCATTTTTAAGTATGGAGGACTATGTGGGTCCCATTATTCTGTATGGAGGACTATGTGGGGCCCATTATACTGTATGGAGCACTATGTGGGGCCCATTATACTGTATGGAGGACTATGCGGGACCCATTATTCTGTATGGAGGACTATGTGGGGACCATTATTCTGTATGGAGCACTATGTGGGGCCCATTATACTGTATGGAGGACTATGCGGGCCCATTATACTGTATGGAGGACTATGTGGGGCCATTATACTGTATGGAGGACTATGTGGGGCCCATTATACTGTATGTAGGACTATATTGGGCCATTATACTGTATGCAGGACTTTGTTGGGCCATTAGACTGTATGGAGGACTCTGTGGGGCCCATTATTCTGTATGGAGGACTATGTGGGAACCATTATTCTGTATGGAGGACTATGTGGGACCCATTTTTCTGTATGGAGGACTATGTGGGGCCCATTATTCTGTATGGAGGACTATGTGGGGCCCATTATACTGTATGGAGCACTATGTGGGGCACATTATACTGTATGGAGGACTATATGTGGCCATTATACTGTATGGAGGACTATATTGGGCCATTAGACTGTATGGTGGACTATGTGGGGCCCATTATACTGTATGGAGGACTAGGTTGGGCCATTATACTGTATGGAGGACTGTGTGGGGGCCATTATACTGTATGGAGGACTATATGGGGGCCTTTATACTGTATGGAGGACTATGTGGGGCCCATTATTCTGTATGGAGGACTATGTGGGGCCCCTTATTCTGTATGGAGGACTATGTGCGGCCCATTATTCTGTATGGAGGACTATGTAGGGCCCATTATACTGTATGGAGGACTATGTGGGGCCATTATTCTGTATGGAGGACTATGTGGGGCCCATTATTCTGTATGGAGGACTATGTGGGGCCCATTATTCTGTATGGAGGACTATGTGGGAACCATTATTCTGTGTGGAGGACTATGTGGCACCCATTTTTCTGTATGGAGGACTATGTGGGGCCCATTATTCTGTATGGAGGACTATGTGGGGCCCATTATACTGTATGGAGGACTATGTGGGGCCCATTATACTGTATGGAGGACTATGTGGGACCCATTATTCTGTATGGAGGACTATGTGGGGCCCATTATTCTGTATGGAGGACTATGTGGGGCCCATTATACTGTATGGAGTACTATGTGTGACCCATTATTCTGTATGGAGGACTATGTGGGGCCATTATACTGTATGGAGGACTTTGTGGGGCCCATTATACTGTATGGAGGACTATGTGGGGCCATTATACTGTATGGAGGACTTTGTGGGGCCCATTATACTGTATGGAGGACTATGTGGGACCATTGTACTGTATGGAGGACTATGTGGGGCTTTTATACTGTATGGAGGACTATGTGGGGCCCATTATACTGTATGGAGGACTATGTGGGGCCATTATACTGTATGGAGGACTATGTGGGGCCCATTATACTGTATGGAGGACTGTGTGGGGCCATTATACTGTATGGATGACTATGTGGGGCCCATTATACTGTATGGAGGACTATGTGGGGCCATTATACTGTATGGAGGACAATGTGGGACCCATTATACTGTATGCAGGACTATGTGGGGCCCATTATGCTGTATGGAGGACTATATGGGGCCATTGTACTGTATGGAGGACTATGTTGGGTCATTAGACTGTATGGAGGACTATGTGGGGCCCATTATACTGTATGGAGGACTATGTTGGGCCATTATACTGTATGGAGGACTGTGTGGGGGCCATTATACTGTATGGAGGACTATGTGGGTGCCTTTTTACTGTATGGAGGACTATGTGGGTCCCATTATTCTGTATGGAGGACTATGTGGGGCCCCTTATTCTGTATGGAGGACTATGTGGGACCCATTATTCTGTATGGAGGACTATGTGGGGCCCATTATTCTGTATGGAGGACTATGTAGGGCCCATTATACTGTATGGAGGACTATATGGGGCCATTATTCTGTATTGAGGACTATGTGGGGCCCATTATTCTGTATGGAGGACTATCTGGGGCCCATTATTCTGTATGGAGGACTATGTGGGAACCATTATTCTGTGTGTAGGACTATGTGGGACCCATTTTTCTGTATGGAGGACTATGTGGGGCCCATTATTCTGTATGCAGAACTATGTGGGGCCCATTATACTGTATGGAGGACTTTGTGGGGCCCATTATACTGTATGGAGGACTATGTGGGACCCATTATTCTGTATGGAGGACTATGTGGAGCCCATTATTCTGTATGGAGGACTATGTGGGGCCCATTATACTGTATGGAGGACTATGTGTGACCCATTATTCTGTATGGAGGACTATGTGGGGCCATTATACTGTATGGAGCACTATGTTGGGGCCCATTATACTGTATGGAGGACTATGTGGGGCCATTATACTGTATGGAGGACTATGTGGGGCCATTATACTGTATGGAGGACTATGTGGGGCCCATTATACTGTATGGAGGACTATGTGGGGACATTATACTGTATGGAGGACTATGTGGGGCCCATTATACTGTATGTAGGACTATGTGGGGGCAATTATACTGTATGGAGGACTATGTGGGGCCCATTATACTGTATGGAGGACTATGTGGGGCACATTATACTGTATGGAGGACTATATGGGGCCATTATACTGTATGGAGGACTATATTGGGCCATTAGACTGTATGGTGGACTATTTGGGGCCCATTATACTGTATGGAGGACTAGGTTGGGCCATTATACTGTATGGAGGACTGTGTGGGGACCATTATACTGTATGGAGGACTATGTGGGGGCCTTTATACTGTATGGAGGACTATGTCGGGCCCATTATTCTGTATGGAGGACTATGTGGGGCCCCTTATTCTGTATGGAGGACTATGTGGGGCCCATTATTCTGTATGGAGGACTATGTAGGGTCCATTATACTGTATGGAGGACTATGTGGGGCCATTATTCTGTATGGAGGACTATGTGGGACCCATTATTCTGTATGGAGGACTATGTGGGGCCCATTATTCTGTATGGAGGACTATGTGGGAACCATTATTCTGTGTGGAGGACTATGTGGGACCCATTTTTCTGTATGGAGGACTATGTGGGGCCCATTATTCTGTATGGAGGACTATGTGGGGCCCATTATACTGTATGGAGGACTATGTGGGGCCCATTATACTGTATGGAGGACTATGTGGGACCCATTATTCTGTATGGAGGACTATGTGGGGCCCATTATTCTGTATGGAGGACTATGTGGGGCCCATTATACAGTATGGAGGACTATGTGTGACACATTATTCTGTATGGAGGACTATGTGGGGCCATTATACTGTATGGAGGACTTTGTGGGGCCCATTATACTGTATGGAGGACTATGTGGGGCCATTATACTGTATAGAGGACTATTTTGGGCCATTATACTATATGGAGGACTATGTGGGACCATTGTACTGTATGGAGGACTATGTGCGGCCTTTATACTGTATGGAGGACTATGTGGGGCCCATTATACTGTATGGAGGACTATGTGGGGCCATTCTACTGTATGGAGGACTGTTTGGGTCCATTATACTGTATTGAGGACTATGTGGGGCCCATTATACTGTATGGAGGACTATATGGGGCCATTATACTGTACGGAGGACTATGTTGGGCCATTATACTGTATGGAGGACTATGTGGGGCCCATTATACTGTTTGGAGGACTCTTTGGGGCCATTATACTATATACTGTGTGGGGGGCATTATACTGTATGGAGGACTATGTGGGACCCATTATTCTGTATGGAGGACTATGTGGGGCCCATTATTCTGTATGGAGGACTATTTGGGCCCATTATACTGTATGGAGGACTATGTGGGGCCATTATTCTGTATGGAGGACTATGTGGGGCCCATTATTCTGTATGGAGGACTATGTGGGGCCCATTATTCTGTATGGAGGACTAAGTGGGAACCATTATTCTGTATGGAGGACTTTGTGGGACCCATTTTTAAGTATGGAGGACTATGTGGGGCCCATTATTCTGTATGGAGGACTATGTGGGGCCCATTATACTGTATGGAGCACTATGTGGGGCCCATTATACTGTATGGAGGACTATGCAGGACCCATTATTCTGTATGGAGGACTATGTGGGGACCATTATTCTGTATGGAGCACTATGTGGGGCCCATTATACTGTATGGAGGACTATGCGGGCCCATTATACTGTATGGAGGACTATGTGGGGCCATTATACTGTATGGAGGACTATGTGTGGCCCATTATACTGTATGGAGGACTATGTGGGGCCCATTATACTGTATGTAGGACTATATTGGGCCATTATACTGTATGCAGGACTTTGTTGGGCCATTAGACTGTATGGAGGACTCTGTGGGGCCCATTATTCTGTATGGAGGACTATGTGGGAACCATTATTCTGTATGGAGGAATATGTGGGACCCATTTTTCTGTATGGAGGACTATGTGGGGCCCATTATTCTGTATGGAGGACTATGTGGGGCCCATTATACTGTATGGAGCACTATGTGGGGCACATTATACTGTATGGAGGACTATATGGGGCCATTATACTGTATGGAGGACTATATTGGGCCATTAGACTGTATGGTGGACTATGTGGGGCCCATTATACTGTATGGAGGACTAGGTTGGGCCATTATACTGTATGGAGGACTGTGTGGGGGCCATTATACTGTATGGAGGACTATATGGGGGCCTTTATACTGTATGGAGGACTATGTGGGGCCCATTATTCTGTATGGAGGACTATGTGGGGCCCCTTATTCTGTATGGAGGACTATGTGCGGCCCATTATTCTGTATGGAGGACTATGTAGGGCCCATTATACTGTATGGAGGACTATGTGGGGCCATTATTCTGTATGGAGGACTATGTGGGGCCCATTATTCTGTATGGAGGACTATGTGGGGCCCATTATTCTGTATGGAGGACTATGTGGGAACCATTATTCTGTGTGGAGGACTATGTGGCACCCATTTTTCTGTATGGAGGACTATGTGGGGCCCATTATTCTGTATGGAGGACTATGTGGGGCCCATTATACTGTATTGAGGACTATGTAGGGCCCATTATACTGTATGGAGGACTATATGGGACCATTATACTGTATGGAGGACTATGTTGGGCCCTTACACTGTATGGAGGACTATGTGGGGCCCATTATACTGTATGGAGGACTATGTGGGGCCATTATACTGTATACTGTGTGGAGGCCATTATACTGTTTGGAGGACTATGTGGGGGCCTTTATACTGTATGGAGGACTATGTGGGGCCCATTATTCTGTATGGAGGACTATGTGGGGCCCATTATTCTGTATGGAGGACTATGTGGGACCCATTATTCTGTATGGAGGACTATGTGGGGCCCATTATTCTGTATGGAGGACTATGTGGGGCCCATTATACTGTATGGAGGACTATGTGGGACCATTATTCTGTATGGAGGACTATGTGGGGCCCATTATTCTGTATGGAGGACTATGTGGAGCCCATTATACTGTATGGAGGACAATATGAGGCTCATTATACTATATGGAGGACTATGTGGGGCGCATTATTCTGTATGGAGGACTATTTGGGCCCATTATACTGTATAGAGGACTATGTGGGGCCATTATTCTGTATGGAGGACTATGTGGGGCCCATTATTCTGTATGGAGGACTATGTGGGGCCCATTATTCTGTATGGAGGACTAAGTGGGAACCATTATTCTGTATGGAGGACTTTGTGGGACCCATTTTTAAGTATGGAGGACTATGTGGGTCCCATTATTCTGTATGGAGGACTATGTGGGGCCCATTATACTGTATGGAGCACTATGTGGGGCCCATTATACTGTATGGAGGACTATGCGGGACCCATTATTCTGTATGGAGGACTATGTGGGGACCATTATTCTGTATGGAGCACTATGTGGGGCCCATTATACTGTATGGAGGACTATGCGGGCCCATTATACTGTATGGAGGACTATGTGGGGCCATTATACTGTATGGAGGACTTTGTGGGGCCCATTATACTGTATGGAGGACTATGTGGGGCCATTATACTGTATGGAGGACTTTGTGGGGCCCATTATACTGTATGGAGGACTATGTGGGACCATTGTACTGTATGGAGGACTATGTGGGGCTTTTATACTGTATGGAGGACTATGTGGGGCCCATTATACTGTATGGAGGACTATGTGGGGCCATTATACTGTATGGAGGACTATGTGGGGCCCATTATACTGTATGGAGGACTGTGTGGGGCCATTATACTGTATGGATGACTATGTGGGGCCCATTATACTGTATGGAGGACTATGTGGGGCCATTATACTGTATGGAGGACAATGTGGGACCCATTATACTGTATGCAGGACTATGTGGGGCCCATTATGCTGTATGGAGGACTATATGGGGCCATTGTACTGTATGGAGGACTATGTTGGGCCATTAGACTGTATGGAGGACTATGTGGGGCCCATTATACTGTATGGAGGACTATGTTGGGCCATTATACTGTATGGAGGACTGTGTGGGGGCCATTATACTGTATGGAGGACTATGTGGGTGCCTTTTTACTGTATGGAGGACTATGTGGGTCCCATTATTCTGTATGGAGGACTATGTGGGGCCCCTTATTCTGTATGGAGGACTATGTGGGACCCATTATTCTGTATGGAGGACTATGTGGGGCCCATTATTCTGTATGGAGGACTATGTAGGGCCCATTATACTGTATGGAGGACTATGTGGGGCCATTATTCTGTATTGAGGACTATGTGGGGCCCATTATTCTGTATGGAGGACTATCTGGGGCCCATTATTCTGTATGGAGGACTATGTGGGAACCATTATTCTGTGTGTAGGACTATGTGGGACCCATTTTTCTGTATGGAGGACTATGTGGGGCCCATTATTCTGTATGCAGAACTATGTGGGGCCCATTATACTGTATGGAGGACTTTGTGGGGCCCATTATACTGTATGGAGGACTATGTGGGACCCATTATTCTGTATGGAGGACTATGTGGAGCCCATTATTCTGTATGGAGGACTATGTGGGGCCCATTATACTGTATGGAGGACTATGTGTGACCCATTATTCTGTATGGAGGACTATGTGGGGCCATTATACTGTATGGAGCACTATGTTGGGGCCCATTATACTGTATGGAGGACTATGTGGGGCCATTATACTGTATGGAGGACTATGTGGGGCCATTATACTGTATGGAGGACTATGTGGGGCCCATTATACTGTATGGAGGACTATGTGGGGACATTATACTGTATGGAGGACTATGTGGGGCCCATTATACTGTATGTAGGACTATGTGGGGGCAATTATACTGTATGGAGGACTATGTGGGGCCCATTATACTGTATGGAGGACTATGTGGGGCACATTATACTGTATGGAGGACTATATGGGGCCATTATACTGTATGGAGGACTATATTGGGCCATTAGACTGTATGGTGGACTATTTGGGGCCCATTATACTGTATGGAGGACTAGGTTGGGCCATTATACTGTATGGAGGACTGTGTGGGGGCCATTATACTGTATGGAGGACTATGTGGGGGCCTTTATACTGTATGGAGGACTATGTCGGGCCCATTATTCTGTATGGAGGACTATGTGGGGCCCCTTATTCTGTATGGAGGACTATGTGGGGCCCATTATTCTGTATGGAGGACTATGTAGGGTCCATTATACTGTATGGAGGACTATGTGGGGCCATTATTCTGTATGGAGGACTATGTGGGACCCATTATTCTGTATGGAGGACTATGTGGGGCCCATTATTCTGTATGGAGGACTATGTGGGAACCATTATTCTGTGTGGAGGACTATGTGGGACCCATTTTTCTGTATGGAGGACTATGTGGGGCCCATTATTCTGTATGGAGGACTATGTGGGGCCCATTATACTGTATGGAGGACTATGTGGGGCCCATTATACTGTATGGAGGACTATGTGGGACCCATTATTCTGTATGGAGGACTATGTGGGGCCCATTATTCTGTATGGAGGACTATGTGGGGCCCATTATACAGTATGGAGGACTATGTGTGACACATTATTCTGTATGGAGGACTATGTGGGGCCATTATACTGTATGGAGGACTTTGTGGGGCCCATTATACTGTATGGAGGACTATGTGGGGCCATTATACTGTATAGAGGACTATTTTGGGCCATTATACTATATGGAGGACTATGTGGGACCATTGTACTGTATGGAGGACTATGTGCGGCCTTTATACTGTATGGAGGACTATGTGGGGCCCATTATACTGTATGGAGGACTATGTGGGGCCATTCTACTGTATGGAGGACTATTTGGGTCCATTATACTGTATTGAGGACTATGTGGGGCCCATTATACTGTATGGAGGACTATATGGGGCCATTATACTGTACGGAGGACTATGTTGGGCCATTATACTGTATGGAGGACTATGTGGGGCCCATTATACTGTTTGGAGGACTCTTTGGGGCCATTATACTATATACTGTGTGGGGGGCATTATACTGTATGGAGGACTATGTGGGACCCATTATTCTGTATGGAGGACTATGTGGGGCCCATTATTCTGTATGGAGGACTATTTGGGCCCATTATACTGTATGGAGGACTATGTGGGGCCATTATTCTGTATGGAGGACTATGTGGGGCCCATTATTCTGTATGGAGGACTATGTGGGGCCCATTATTCTGTATGGAGGACTAAGTGGGAACCATTATTCTGTATGGAGGACTTTGTGGGACCCATTTTTAAGTATGGAGGACTATGTGGGGCCCATTATTCTGTATGGAGGACTATGTGGGGCCCATTATACTGTATGGAGCACTATGTGGGGCCCATTATACTGTATGGAGGACTATGCAGGACCCATTATTCTGTATGGAGGACTATGTGGGGACCATTATTCTGTATGGAGCACTATGTGGGGCCCATTATACTGTATGGAGGACTATGCGGGCCCATTATACTGTATGGAGGACTATGTGGGGCCATTATACTGTATGGAGGACTATGTGTGGCCCATTATACTGTATGGAGGACTATGTGGGGCCCATTATACTGTATGTAGGACTATATTGGGCCATTATACTGTATGCAGGACTTTGTTGGGCCATTAGACTGTATGGAGGACTCTGTGGGGCCCATTATTCTGTATGGAGGACTATGTGGGAACCATTATTCTGTATGGAGGAATATGTGGGACCCATTTTTCTGTATGGAGGACTATGTGGGGCCCATTATTCTGTATGGAGGACTATGTGGGACCCATTATACTGTATGGAGCACTATGTGGGGCACATTATACTGTATGGAGGACTATATGGGGCCATTATACTGTATGGAGGACTATATTGGGCCATTAGACTGTATGGTGGACTATGTGGGGCCCATTATACTGTATGGAGGACTAGGTTGGGCCATTATACTGTATGGAGGACTGTGTGGGGGCCATTATACTGTATGGAGGACTATATGGGGGCCTTTATACTGTATGGAGGACTATGTGGGGCCCATTATTCTGTATGGAGGACTATGTGGGGCCCCTTATTCTGTATGGAGGACTATGTGCGGCCCATTATTCTGTATGGAGGACTATGTAGGGCCCATTATACTGTATGGAGGACTATGTGGGGCCATTATTCTGTATGGAGGACTATGTGGGGCCCATTATTCTGTATGGAGGACTATGTGGGGCCCATTATTCTGTATGGAGGACTATGTGGGAACCATTATTCTGTATGGAGGACTATGTGGCACCCATTTTTCTGTATGGAGGACTATGTGGGGCCCATTATTCTGTATGGAGGACTATGTGGGGCCCATTATACTGTATGGAGGACTATGTGGGGCCCATTATACTGTATGGAGGACTATGTGGGACCCATTATTCTGTATGGAGGACTATGTGGGGCCCATTATTCTGTATGGAGCACTATGTGGGGCCCATTATACTGTATGCAGGACTATGTGGGGCCCATTATACTGTATGGAGGACTATGTGGGGCCATTATACTGTATGGAGGACTTTGTGGGGCCCATTATACTGTATGGAGGACTATGTGGGGCCATTATACTGTATGGAGGACTTTGTGGGGCCCATTATACTGTATGGAGGACTATGTGGGGCCCATTATACTGTATGGAGGACTATGTGGGGCCCATTATACTGTATGGAGGACTATGTGGGGCCATTATACTGTATAGAGGACTATGTGGGCCATTATACTGTATGGAGGACTATGTGGGGCCCATTATACTGTATGGAGGACTATGTGGGGCCATTATACTGTATAGAGGACTATGTGGGGCCATTATACTGTCTGGAGGACTATGTGGGGCCCATTATACTGTATGGAGGACTATGTGGGGCCTTTATACTATATGGAGGACTATGTGGGACCCATTATACTGTATGGAGGACTATGTGGGGCCCATTATACTGTATTGAGGACTATGTAGGGCCCATTATACTGTATGGAGGACTATATGGGACCATTATACTGTATGGAGGACTATGTTGGGCCATTACACTGTATGGAGGACTATGTGGGGCCCATTATACTGTATGGAGGACTATGTGGGGCCATTATACTGTATACTGTGTGGAGGCCATTATACTGTTTGGAGGACTATGTGGGGGCCTTTATACTGTATGGAGGACTATGTGGGGCCCATTATTCTGTATGGAGGACTATGTGGGGCCCATTATACTGTATGGAGGACTATGTGGGACCATTATTCTGTATGGAGGACTATGTGGGGCCCATTATTCTGTATGGAGGACTATGTGGAGCCCATTATACTGTATGGAGGACAATATGGGGCTCATTATACTATATGGAGGACTATGTGGGGCGCATTATTCTGTATGGAGGACTATGTGGGGACCATTATACTGTATGGAGGACTATGTGGGGACATTATACTGTATGGAGGACTATGTGAGGCCCATTATACTGTATGGAGGACTATGTGGAGCCATTATACTGTGTGGAGGACTATGTGGGGCCCATTATACTGTATGGAGGACGATGTGGGGCCATTATACTGTATGGAGGACTATGTGGGCCCATTATACTGTATGGATGACTATATGGGGTCATTATACTGTATGGAGGACTATGTGGGGCCATTATACTATATGGAGGACTATGTGGGGACCATTATTCTGTATGGAGCACTATGTGGGGCCCATTATACTGTATGGAGGACTATGCGGGCCCATTATACTGTATGGAGGACTATGTGCGACCCATTATTCTGTATGGAGGACTATGTGGGGCAATTATACTGTATGTAGGACTATGTGGGGCCCATTATACTGTATGGAGGACTATGTGGGGCCATTATACTGTATAGAGGACTATGTGGGGTCATTATACTGTATGGAGGACTATGTGAGACCCATTATACTGTATGGAGGACTATGTGGGGCCATTATACTGTATGGAGGACTATGTGGGGCCCATTATACTGTATGGAGGACTATGTGGGGCCATTATTCTGTATGGAGGACTATGTGGGGCCCATTATTCTGTATGGAGGACTATGTGGGGCCCATTATTCTGTATGGAGGACTATGTGGAAACCATTATTCTGTGTGGAGGACTATGTGGGACCCATTTTTCTGTATGGAGGACTATGTGGGGCCCATTATTCTGTATGGAGGACTATGTGGGGCCCATTATACTGTATGGAGGACTATGTGGGGCCCATTGTACTGTATGGAGGACTATGTGGGACCCATTATTCTGTATGGAGGACTATGTGGGGCCCATTATTCTGTATGGAGGACTATGTGGGGCCCATTATACTGTATGGAGGACTATGTGTGACACATTATTCTGTATGGAGGACGATGTGGGGCCATTATACTGTATGGAGGACTTTGTGGGGCCCATTATACTGTATGGAGGACTATGTGGGGCCATTATACTGTATAGAGGACTATTTTGGGCCATTATACTATATGGAGGACTATGTGGGACCATTGTACTGTATGGAGGACTATGTGCGGCCTTTATACTGTATGGAGGACTATGTGGGGCCCATTATACTGTATGGAGGACTATGTGGGGCCATTCTACTGTATGGAGGACTCTTTGGGGTCCATTATACTGTATTGAGGACTATGTGGGGCCCATTATACTGTATGGAGGACTATATGGGGCCATTATACTGTACGGAGGACTATGTTGGGCCATTATACTGTTTGGAGGACTCTTTGGGGCCATTATACTATATACTGTGTGGGGGCCATTATACTGTATGGAGGACTATGTGGGACCCATTATTCTGTATGGAGGACTATGTGGGGCCCATTATTCTGTATGGAGGACTATTTGGGCCCATTATACTGTATGGAGGACTATGTGGGGCCATTATTCTGTATGGAGGACTATGTGGGGCCCATTATTCTGTATGGAGGACTATGTGGGGCCCATTATTCTGTATGGAGGACTAAGTGGGAACCATTATTCTGTATGGAGGACTTTGTGGGACCCATTTTTAAGTATGGAGGACTATGTGGGGCCCATTATTCTGTATGGAGGACTATGTGGGGCCCATTATACTGTATGGAGCACTATGTGGGGCCCATTATACTGTATGGAGGACTATGCAGGACCCATTATTCTGTATGGAGGACTATGTGGGGACCATTATTCTGTATGGAGCACTATGTGGGGCCCATTATACTGTATGGAGGACTATGCGGGCCCATTATACTGTATGGAGGACTATGTGGGGCCATTATACTGTATGGAGGACTATGTGTGGCCCATTATACTGTATGGAGGACTATGTGGGGCCCATTATACTGTATGTAGGACTATATTGGGCCATTATACTGTATGCAGGACTTTGTTGGGCCATTAGACTGTATGGAGGACTCTGTGGGGCCCATTATTCTGTATGGAGGACTATGTGGGAACCATTATTCTGTATGGAGGACTATGTGGGACCCATTTTTCTGTATGGAGGACTATGTGGGGCCCATTATTCTGTATGGAGGACTATGTGGGGCCCATTATACTGTATGGAGCACTATGTGGGGCACATTATACTGTATGGAGGACTATATGGGGCCATTATACTGTATGGAGGACTATATTGGGCCATTAGACTGTATGGTGGACTATGTGGGGCCCATTATACTGTATGGAGGACTAGGTTGGGCCATTATACTGTATGGAGGACTGTGTGGGGGCCATTATACTGTATGGAGGACTATATGGGGGCCTTTATACTGTATGGAGGACTATGTGGGGCCCATTATTCTGTATGTAGGACTATGTGGGGCCCCTTATTCTGTATGGAGGACTATGTGCGGCCCATTATTCTGTATGGAGGACTATGTAGGGCCCATTATACTGTATGGAGGACTATGTGGGGCCATTATTCTGTATGGAGGACTATGTGGGGCCCATTATTCTGTATGGAGGACTATGTGGGGCCCATTATTCTGTATGGAGGACTATGTGGGAACCATTATTCTGTGTGGAGGACTATGTGGCACCCATTTTTCTGTATGGAGGACTATGTGGGGCCCATTATTCTGTATGGAGGACTATGTGGGGCCCATTATACTGTATGGAGGACTATGTGGGGCCCATTATACTGTATGGAGGACTATGTGGGGCCCATTATTCTGTAAGAAGGACTATGTGGGGCCCATTATTCTGTATGGAGCACTATGTGGGGCCCATTATACTGTATGCAGGACTATGTGGGGCCCATTATACTGTATGGAGGACTATGTGGGGCCATTATACTGTATGGAGGACTTTGTGGGGCCCATTATACTGTATGGAGGACTATGTGGGGCCATTATACTGTATGGAGGACTTTGTGGGGCCCATTATACTGTATGGAGGACTATGTGGGGCCCATTATACTGTATGGAGGACTATGTGGGGCCCATTATACTGTATGGAGGACTATGTGGGGCCATTATACTGTATAGAGGACTATGTGGGCCATTATACTGTATGGAGGACTATGTGGGGCCCATTATACTGTATGGAGGACTATGTGGGGCCATTATACTGTATAAAGGACTATGTGGGGCCATTATACTGTCTGGAGGACTATGTGGGGCCCACTATACTGTATGGAGAACTATGTGGGGCCTTTATACTATATGGAGGACTATGTGGGACCCATTATACTGTATGGAGGACTATGTGGGGCCCATTATACTGTATTGAGGACTATGTAGGGCCCATTATACTGTATGGAGGACTATATGGGACCATTATACTGTATGGAGGACTATGTTGGGCCATTACACTGTATGGAGGACTATGTGCGGCCCATTATACTGTATGGAAGACTATGTGGGGCCATTATACTGTATACTGTGTGGAGGCCATTATACTGTTTGGAGGACTATGTGGGGGCCTTTATACTGTATGGAGGACTATGTGGGGCCCATTATTCTGTATGGAGGACTATGTGGGGCCCATTATTCTGTATGGAGGACTATGTGGGACCCATTATTCTGTATGGAGGACTATGTGGGGCCCATTATTCTGTATGGAGGACTATGTGGGGCCCATTATACTGTATGGAGGACTATGTGGGACCATTATTCTGTATGGAGGACTATGTGGGGCCCATTATTCTGTATGGAGGACTATGTGGAGCCCATTATACTGTATGGAGGACAATATGGGGCTCATTATACTATATGGAGGACTATGTGGGGCGCATTATTCTGTATGGAGGACTATGTGGGGACCATTATACTGTATGGAGGACTATGTGGGGACATTATACTGTATGGAGGACTATGTGAGGCCCATTATACTGTATGGAGGACTATGTGGAGCCATTATACTGTGTGGAGGACTATGTGGGGCCCATTATACTTTATGGAGGACGATGTGGGGCCATTATACTGTATGGAGGAATATGTGGGCCCATTATACTGTATGGATGACTATATGGGGTCATTATACTGTATGGAGGACTATGTGGGGCCATTATACTATATGGAGGACTATGTGGGGACCATTATTCTGTATGGAGCACTATGTGGGGCCCATTATACTGTATGGAGGACTATTCGGGCCCATTATACTGTATGGAGGACTATGTGTGACCCATTATTCTGTATGGAGGACTATGTGGGGCAATTATACTGTATGTAGGACTATGTGGGGCCCATGACACTGTATGGAGGACTATGTGGGGCCATTATACTGTATAGAGGACTATGTGGGGTCATTATACTGTATGGAGGACTATGTGAGGCCCATTATACTGTATGGAGGACTATGTGGGGCCATTATACTGTATGGAGGACTATGTGGGGCCCATTATACTGTATGGAGGACTATGTGGGGCCATTATACTGTATGGAGGACTATGTGTGGCCCATTATACTGTATGGAGGACTATGTGGGACCCATTATACTGTATGGAGGACTATATTGGGCCATTATACTGTATGGAGGACTATGTTGGGCCATTAGACTGTATGGAGGACTATGTGGGGCCTATTATACTGTATGGAGGACTATGTTGGGCCATTATACTGTATGGAGGACTGTGTGGGGGCCATTATACTGTATGGAGGACTATATGGGGGCCTTTATACTGTATGGAGGACTATGTGGGGCCCATTATTCTGTTTGGAGGACTATGTGGGGCCCCTTATTCTGTATGGAGGACTATGTGGGACCCATTATTCTGTATGGAGGATTATGTGGGGCCCATTATTCTGTATGGAGGACTATGTAGGGCCCATTATACTGTATGGAGGACTATGTTGGGCCATTATTCTGTATGGGGGACTATGTGGGGCCCATTATTCTGTATGGAGGACTATGTGGGGCCCATTATTCTGTATGGAGGACTACGTGGGATCCATTATTCTGTATGGAGGACTATGTGGGACCCATTTTTCTGTATGGTGGACTATGTGGGGCCCACTATTCTGTATGGAGGACTATGTGGGACCCATTATTCTGTATGGAGGACTATTTGGTGCCCATTATTCTGTATGGAGCACTATGTGGGGCCCATTTTACTTTATGGAGGACTATGTGGGGCCCATTATACTGTATGGAGGACTATGTGTGACCCATTATTCTGTAGGGAGGACTATGTGGGGCCATTATACTGTATGGAGGACTATGTGGGGCCCATTATACTGTATGAAGGACTATGTGGGGCCATTATACTGTATAGAGGACTATGTGGGGCCATTATACTGTATGGAGGACTGTGTGGGGCCCATTATACTGTATGGAGGACTATGTGGGGCCTTTATACTGTATGGAGGACTATGTTGGGCCATTATACTGTATGGAGGACTGTGTGGGGGCCATTATACTGTATGGATTACTATATGGGGGCCTTTATACTGTATGGAGGACTATGTGGGGCCCATTATTCTGTTTGGAGGACTATGTGGAGCCCCTTATTCTGTATGGAGGACTATGTGGGACCCATTATTCTGTATGGAGGACTATGTGGGGCCCATTATTCTGTATGGAGGACTATGTAGGTCCCATTATACTGTATGGAGGACTATGTGGGGCCATTATTCTGTATGGGGGACTATGTGGGGCCCATTATTCTGTATGGAGGACTATGTGGGACCCATTTTTCTGTATGGAGGACTATGTGGGGCCCATTATTCTGTATGGAGGACTATGTGGGACCCATTATTCTGTATGGAGGACTATGTGGGGCCATTATACTGTATGGAGGACTATATTGGGCCATTAGACTGTATGCAGGACTATGTGGGGCCCATTATACTGTATGGTGGACTAGGTTGGGCCATTATACTGTATGGAGGACTATGTGGGGCGCATTATTCTGTATGGAGGACTATGTGGGGACCATTATACTGTATGGAGGACTATGTGGGGACATTATACTGTATGGAGGACTATGTGAGGCCCATTATACTGTATGGAGGACTATGTGGAGCCATTATACTGTGTGGAGGACTATGTGGGGCCCATTATACTGTATGGAGGACGATGTGGGGCCATTATACTGTATGGAGGACTATGTGGGCCCATTATACTGTATGGATGACTATATGGGGTCATTATACTGTATGGAGGACTATGTGGGGCCATTATACTATATGGAGGACTATGTGGGGACCATTATTCTGTATGGAGCACTATGTGGGGCCCATTATACTGTATGGAGGACTATGCGGGCCCATTATACTGTATGGAGGACTATGTGTGACCCATTATTCTGTATGGAGGACTATGTGGGGCAATTATACTGTATGTAGGACTATGTGGGGCCCATTATACTGTATGGAGGACTATGTGGGGCCATTATACTGTATAGAGGACTATGTGGGGCCATTATACTGTATGGAGGACTATGTGAGGCCCATTATACTGTATGGAGGACTATGTGGGGCCATTATACTGTATGGAGGACTATGTGGGGCCCATTATACTGTATGGAGGACTATGTGGGGCCATTATACTGTATGGAGGACTATGTGTGGCCCATTATACTGTATGGAGGACTATTTGGGTCCCATTATACTGTATGGAGGACTATATTGGGCCATTATACTGTATGGAGGACTATGTTGGGCCATTAGACTGTATGGAGGACTATGTGGGGCCTATTATACTGTATCGAGGACTATGTTGGGCCATTATACTGTATGGAGGACTGTGTGGGGGCCATTATACTGTATGGAGGACTATATGGGGGCCTTTATACTGTATGGAGGACTATGTGGGGCCCATTATTCTGTTTGGAGGACTATGTGGGGCCCCTTATTCTGTATGGAGGACTATGTGGGACCCATTATTCTGTATGGAGGATTATGTGGGGCCCATTATTCTGTATGGAGGACTATGTAGGGCCCATTATACTGTATGGAGGACTATGTTGGGCCATTATTCTGTATGGGGGACTATGTGGGGCCCATTATTCTGTATGGAGGACTATGTGGGGCCAATTATTCTGTATGGAGGACTACGTGGGATCCATTATTCTGTATGGAGGACTATGTGGGACCCATTTTTCTGTATGGTGGACTATGTGGGGCCCACTATTCTGTATGGAGGACTATGTGGGACCCATTATTCTGTATGGAGGACTATTTGGTGCCCATTATTCTGTATGGAGCACTATGTGGGGCCCATTTTACTGTATGGAGGACTATGTGGGGCCCATTATACTGTATGGAGGACTATGTGTGACCCATTATTCTGTATGGAGGACTATGTGGGGCCATTATACTGTATGGAGGACTATGTGGGGCCCATTATACTGTATGGAGGACTATGTGGGGCCATTATACTGTATAGAGGACTATGTGGGGCCATTATACTGTATGGAGGACTGTGTGGGGCCCATTATACTGTATGGAGGACTATGTGGGGCCTTTATACTGTATGGAGGACTGTGTGGGGCCCATTATACTGTATGGAGCACTATGTGGGGCCCATTTTACTGTATGGAGGACTATGTGGGGCCCATTATACTGTATGGAGGACTATGTGTGACCCATTATTCTGTATGGAGGACTATGTGGGGCCATTATACTGTATGGAGGACTATGTGGGGCCCATTATACTGTATGGAGGACTATGTGGGGCCATTATACTGTATAGAGGACTATGTGGGGCCATTATACTGTATGGAGGACTGTGTGGGGCCCATTATACTGTATGGAGGACTATGTGGGGCCTTTATACTGTATGGAGGACTATGTTGGGCCATTATACTGTATGGAGGACTGTGTGGGGGCCATTATACTGTATGGAGGACTATATGGGGGCCTTTATACTGTATGGAGGACTATGTGGGGCCCATTATTCTGTTTGGAGGACTATGTGGGGCCCCTTATTCTGTATGGAGGACTATGTGGGACCCATTATTCTGTATGGAGGATTATGTGGGGCCCATTATTCTGTATGGAGGACTATGTAGGGCCCACTATACTGTATGGAGGACTATGTGGGGCCAGTATTCTGTATGGGGGACTATGTGGGGCCCATTATTCTGTATGGAGGACTATGTGGGGCCCATTATTCTGTATGGAGGACTACGTGGGAACCATTATTCTGTATGGAGGACTATGTGGGACCCATTTTTCTGTATGGAGGACTATGTGGGGCCCATTATTCTGTATGGAGGACTATGTGGGACCCATTATTCTGTATGGAGGACTATGTGGGGCCCATTATTCTGTATGGAGCACTATGTGGGGCCCATTATACTGTATGGAGGACTATGTGGGGCCCATTATACTGTATGGAGGACTATGTGTGACCCGTTATTCTGTATGGAGCACTATGTGGGGCCATTATACTGTATGGAGGACTATGTGGGGCCCATTATACTGTATGGAGGACTATGTGGGGCCATTATACTGTATAGTGGACTATGTGGGGCCATTATACTGTATGGAGGACTGTGTGGGGCCCATTATACTGTATGGAGGACTATGTGGGGCCTTTATACTGTATGGAGGACTGTGTGGGGCCCATTATACTGTATGGAGCACTATGTGGGGCCCATTTTACTGTATGGAGGATTATGTGGGGCCCATTATACTGTATGGAGGACTATGTGTGACCCATTATTCTGTATGGAGGACTATGTGGGGCCATTATACTGTATGGAGGACTATGTGGGGCCCATTATACTGTATGGAGGACTATGTGGGGCCATTATACTGTATAGAGGACTATGTGGGGCCATTATACTGTATGGAGGACTGTGTGGGGCCCATTATACTGTATGGAGGACTATGTGGGGCCTTTATACTGTATGGAGGACTATGTTGGGCCATTATACTGTATGGAGGACTGTGTGGGGGCCATTATACTGTATGGAGGACTATATGGGGGCCTTTATACTGTATGGAGGACTATGTGGGGCCCATTATTCTGTTTGGAGGACTATGTGGGGCCCCTTATTCTGTATGGAGGACTATGTGGGACCCATTATTCTGTATGGAGGATTATGTGGGGCCCATTATTCTGTATGGAGGACTATGTAGGGCCCACTATACTGTATGGAGGACTATGTGGGGCCAGTATTCTGTATGGGGGACTATGTGGGGCCCATTATTCTGTATGGAGGACTATGTGGGGCCCATTATTCTGTATGGAGGACTACGTGGGAACCATTATTCTGTATGGAGGACTATGTGGGACCCATTTTTCTGTATGGAGGACTATGTGGGGCCCATTATTCTGTATGGAGGACTATGTGGGACCCATTATTCTGTATGGAGGACTATGTGGGGCCCATTATTCTGTATGGAGCACTATGTGGGGCCCATTATACTGTATGGAGGACTATGTGGGGCCCATTATACTGTATGGAGGACTATGTGTGACCCGTTATTCTGTATGGAGCACTATGTGGGGCCATTATACTGTATGGAGGACTATGTGGGGCCCATTATACTGTATGGAGGACTATGTGGGGCCATTATACTGTATAGTGGACTATGTGGGGCCATTATACTGTATGGAGGACTGTGTGGGGCCCATTATACTGTATGGAGGACTATGTGGGGCCTTTATACTATATGGAGGACTATGTGGGGCCCATTATACTGTATGGAGGACTACGTGGGGCCATTATACTGTATGGAGGACTATGTGGGGCCCATTATACTGTATTGAGGACTATGTAGGGCCCATTATACTGTATGGAGGACTATATGGGGCCATTATACTGTATGGAGGACTATGTTGGGCCCATTATACTGTATGGAGGACTATGTGGGGCCATTATACTGTATACTGTGTGGAGGCCATTGCACTGTATGGAGGACTATGTGGGGGCCTTTTACTGTATGGAGGACTATGTGGGGCCCATTATTCTGTATGGAGGACTATGTGGGGCCCATTATTCTGTATGGAGGACTATGTGTGACCCATTATTCTGTATGGAGCACTATGTGGGGCCCATTCTTCTGTATGGAGGACTATGTGGGGCCCATTATACTGTATGGAGGACTATTTGGGGCCATTATTCTGTATGGAGGACTATGTGGGGCCCATTATTCTGTATGGAGGACTAGGTGGGGCCATTATACTGTATGGAGGTCTATGTGGGGCCATTATTCTGTATGGAGGACTATGTGGGGCCCATTATTCTGTATGGAGGACTATTTGGGGCCCATTATACTGTATGGAGGACTATGTAGGGCCATTATACTGTATAGAGGACACTGTGGGGCCATTATACTGTATGGAGGACTATGTGGGGCCCATTATACTGTATGGAGGACTATGTGGAGCCATTATACTGTGCGGAGGACTATGTGGGGCCCATTATACTGTATGGAGGACGATGTGGGGCTATTATACTGTATGGAGGACTATGTGGGCCCATTATACTGTATGGAGGACTATATGGGGTCATTATACTGTATGGAGGACTATGTGGGGCCATTATACTATATGGAGGACTATGTGGGGGCCATTATACTGTATGGAGAACTATGTGGGGGCCAATATACTGTATGGAGGATTATGTGGGGCCCATTATACTGTATGGAGGACTATGTGGGGCCTATTATACTGTATAGGGGACTATGTGGGGACCATTATACTGTATGGAGGACTATGTGGGGACCATTATACTGTATGGAAGACTATGTGGGGCCCATTATTCTGTATGGAGGACTATGTGGGGACCATTATACTGTATGGAGGACTATGTAGGGCCCACTATACTGTATGGAGGACTATGTGGGGCCAGTATTCTGTATGGGGGACTATGTGGGGCCCATTATTCTGTATGGAGGACTATGTGGGGCCCATTATTCTGTATGGAGGACTACGTGGGAACCATTATTCTGTATGGAGGACTATGTGGGACCCATTTTTCTGTATGGAGGACTATGTGGGGCCCATTATTCTGTATGGAGGACTATGTGGGACCCATTATTCTGTATGGAGGACTATGTGGGGCCCATTATTCTGTATGGAGCACTATGTGGGGCCCATTATACTGTATGGAGGACTATGTGGGGCCCATTATACTGTATGGAGGACTATGTGTGACCCGTTATTCTGTATGGAGCACTATGTGGGGCCATTATACTGTATGGAGGACTATGTGGGGCCCATTATACTGTATGGAGGACTATGTGGGGCCATTATACTGTATAGTGGACTATGTGGGGCCATTATACTGTATGGAGGACTGTGTGGGGCCCATTATACTGTATGGAGGACTATGTGGGGCCTTTATACTGTATGGAGGACTGTGTGGGGCCCATTATACTGTATGGAGCACTATGTGGGGCCCATTTTACTGTATGGAGGATTATGTGGGGCCCATTATACTGTATGGAGGACTATGTGTGACCCATTATTCTGTATGGAGGACTATGTGGGGCCATTATACTGTATGGAGGACTATGTGGGGCCCATTATACTGTATGGAGGACTATGTGGGGCCATTATACTGTATAGAGGACTATGTGGGGCCATTATACTGTATGGAGGACTGTGTGGGGCCCATTATACTGTATGGAGGACTATGTGGGGCCTTTATACTGTATGGAGGACTATGTTGGGCCATTATACTGTATGGAGGAGTATGTGAGGCCCATTATACTGTATGGAAGACTGTGTGTGACCCATTATTCTGTATGGAGGACTATGTGGGGTCATTATACTGTATGGAGGACTATGTAGGGCCCATTATTCTGTATGGAGGACTATGTGTGGCCCATTATTCTGTATGGAGGACTATGTGGGACCGATTATTCTGTATGGAGGACTATGTGGGGCTCATTATTCTGTATGGAGGACTATGTGGGGCCCATTTTACTGTATGGAGGACTATGTGGGGCCCATTATACTGTATGGAGGACTATGTGGGGCCATTATACTGTATGAAGGACTTTGTGGATCCCATTATACTGTATGGAGGACTATGTGGGGCCATTATACTGTATGGAGGATTATGTGGGGCCATTTTACTGTATGGAGGACTATGTGGGGCCCATTACACTGTTTGGAGGACTATGTGGGCCATTATACTGTATGGAGGAGTATGTGGGGCCCATTATACTGTATGGAGGACTATGTGGGACCCATTATTCTGTATGAAGGACTATGTGGGGCCCATTATTCTGTATGTAGGACTATGTGGGGCCCATTATACTGTATGGAGGACTATGTGGGGCCCATTATACTGTATGGAGGACTATGTGGGACCCATTATTCTGTATGGAGGACTATGTGGGGCACATTATTCTGTAAGGAGCACTATGTGGGGCCCATTATACTGTATGGAGGTCTATGTGGGGCCCATTATACTGTATGGAGGACTATGTGTGACCCATTATTCTGTATGGAGGACTATGTGGGGCCATTATACTGTATGGAGGACTATGTGGGGCCCATTATACTGTATGAAGGACTATGTGGGGCCATTATACTGTATAGAGGACTATGTGGGGCCATTATACTGTATGGAGGACTATGTGGGGCCCATTATACTGTATGGAGGACTATATGGGGCCATTATACTGTATGGAGGACTATGTGGGGCCCATTTTACTGTATGGAGGACTATGTGGTGCCATTATACTGTATGGAGGACTATGTGGGGCCCATTATACTGTATGGAGGACTATGTTGGGCCCATTATACTGTATGGAGGACTATATGGGGCCATTATACTGTATGGAGGACTATGCTGGGCCATTATACTGTATGGAGGACTATGTGGGGCCCATTATACTGTATGGAGGACTATGTTGGGCCCATTATACTGTATGGAGGACTATATGGGGCCATTATACTGTATGGAGGACTATGCTGGGCCATTATACTGTATGGAGGACTATGTGGGGGCCATCATACTGTATGGAGGACTATGTGGGGCCCATTATACTGTATGTAGGACTGTGTGGGGGCCATTATACTGTATGGAGGACTGTGTGGGGCCATTATACTGTATACTGTGTGGGGGGCATTATACTGTATGGAGGACTATGTGGGGGCCTTTATACTGTATGGAGGACTATGTGGGGCCCATTATTCTGTATGGAGGACTATGTGGGGCCCATTATTCTGTATGGAGGACTGTGTGGGACCTATTATTCTGTATGGAGGACTATGTGGGGCCCATTATTCTGTATGAAGGACTATGTGGGGCCCATTATACTGTATGGAGGACTATGTGGGGCCATTATTCTGTATGGAGGACTATTTGGGTCAATTATTCTGTATGGAGGACTATGTGGGGCCCATTATACTCTATGGAGGACTATGTGGGGCCCATTATTCTGTATGGAGGACTATGTGGGGCCCATTATTCTGTATGGAGGACTATGTGGGGACCATTATACTGTATGGAGGACTATGTGGGGACATTATACTGTATGGAGGACTATGTGAGACCCATTATACTGTATGGAGGACTATGTGGGGCCCATTATACTGTCTGGAGGACTATATGGTGCCCATTATACTGTATGGAGGACTATGTGTGGCCCATTATTCTCTGTGGAGGACTATGTGGGGACCATTATACTGTATGGAGGACTATGTGGGGACCATTATACTGTATGGAGGACGATGTGGGGCCATTATACTGTATGGAGGACTATGTGGGCCCATTATACTGTATGGAGGACTATATGGGGCCAAAATACTGTATGGAGGACTATGTGGAGCCCATTATTCTGTATGGAGGACTATGTGGGGCCCATTATACTGTATCGAGGACTATGTGGGGCCTATTATTCTGTATGGAGGACTATGTGGGGCCCATTATACTGTATGGAGGACTATGTGGGGCCATTATTCTGTATGGAGGATTATGTGGGGCCCATTATTCTGTATGGAGGACTATGTGGGGCCCATTATACTGTCTGGAGGACTATATGGTGCCCATTATACTGTATGGAGGACTATGTGTGGCCCATTATTCTCTGTGGAGGACTATGTGGGGACCATTATACTGTATGGAGGACTATGTGGGGACCATTATACTGTATGGAGGACTATGTGGGGCCCATTATTCTGCATGGAGGACTATGTGGGACCATTATACTGTAGAGAGGACTATGTGGGGACCATTATACTGTATTGAGGACTATGTGGGGACCATTATACTGTATGAAGGACTATGTGGGGACCATTATACTATATGGAGGACTATGTGGGGACCATTATACTGTATGGAGGACTATGTGGGGACCATTATACTGTATGGCGGACTATGTTGGGCCCATTATACTGTATGGTAGACTATGTGGGGCCATTATACTGTATGGAAAACTATGTGGGGCCCATTATACTGTATGGAAGACTATGTGGGGCCATTATACTGTATGGAGGACTATGTGAGGCCCATTATACTGTATGGAGGAGTATGTGAGGCCCATTATACTGTATGGAAGACTGTGTGTGACCCATTATTCTGTATGGAGGACTATGTGGGGCCATTATACTGTATGGAGGACTATGTAGGGCCCATTATTCTGTATGGAGGACTATGTGTGGCCCATTATTCTGTATGGAGGACTATGTGGGACCGATTCTTCTGTATGGAGGACTATGTGGGGCTCATTATTCTGTATGAAGGACTATATGGGGCCCATTATACTGTATGGAGGACTATGTGGGGCCCATTATACTGTATGGAGGACTATGTGGGGCCATTATACTCTATGGAGGACTTTGTGGATCGCATTATACTGTATGGAGGACTATGTGGGGCCATTATACTGTATGGAGGACTATGTGGGGCCATTATACTGTATGGAGGACTATGTGGGGCCCATTATACTGTTTGGAGGACTATGTGGGCCATTATACTGTATGGAGGAGTATGTGGGGCCCATTATACTGTATGGAGGACTATGTGGGGCCCATTATTCTGTATGGAGCACTTTGTGGGGCCCATTATACTGTATGGAGGACTATGTGGGGCCCTTTATACTGTATGGAGGACTTTGTGGGACACATTATTCTGTATGGAGGACTATGTGGGGCCCATTATACTGTATGGAGGACTTTGTGGGGCCCATTATTCTGTATGGAGGACTATGTGGGGCCGATTATTCTGTATGGAGGACTATGTGGGACCCATTATTCTGTATGGAGGACTATGTGGGGCCCATTATTCTGTATGGAGGACTATGTGGGCCCCATTATACTGTATGGAGGACTATGTGGGGCCCATTATACTGTATGGAGGACTATGTGGGACCCATTATTCTGTATGGAGGACTATGTGGGGCACATTATTCTGTAGGGAGCACTATGTGGGGCCCATTATGCTGTATGGAGGACTATGTGGGGCCCATTATACTGTATGGAGGACTATGTGTGACCCATTATTCTGTATGGAGGACTATGTGGGGCCATTATACTGTATGGAGGACTATGTGGGGCCCATTATACTGTATGAAGGACTATGTGGGGCCATTATACTGTATAGAGGACTATGTGGGGCCATTATACTGTATGGAGGACTATGTGGGGCCCATTATACTGTATGGAGGACTATGTGAGGCCCATTATACTGTATGAAGGAGTATGTGAGGCCCATTATACTGTATGGAAGACTGTGTGTGACCCATTATTCTGTGTGGAGGACTATGTGGGGTCATTATACTGTATGGAGGACTATGTAGGGCCCATTATTCTGTATGGAGGACTATGTGTGGCCCATTATTCTGTATGGAGGACTATGTGGGACCGATTATTCTGTATGGAGGACTATGTGGGGCTCATTATTCTGTATGGAGGACTATGTGGGGCCCATTTTACTGTATGGAGGACTATGTGGGGCCCATTATACTGTATGGAGGACTATGTGGGGCCATTATACTGTATGAAGGACTTTGTGGATCCCATTATACTGTATGGAGGACTATGTGGGGCCATTATACTGTATGGAGGATTATGTGGGGCCATTTTAGTGTATGGAGGACTATGTGGGGCCCATTATACTGTTTGGAGGACTATGTGGGCCATTATACTGTATGGAGGAGTATGTGGGGCCCATTATACTGTATGGAGGACTATGTGGGACCCATTATTCTGTATGAAGGACTATGTGGGGCCCATTATTCTGTATGTAGGACTATGTGGGGCCCATTATACTGTATGGAGGACTATGTGGGCCCATTATACTGTATGGAGGACTATGTGGGACCCATTATTCTGTATGGAGGACTATGTGGGGCACATTATTCTGTAAGGAGCACTATGTGGGGCCCATTATACTGTATGGAGGACTATGTGTGACCCATTATTCTGTATGGAGGACTATGTGGGGCCATTAAACTGTATGGAGGACTATGTGGGGCCCATTATACTGTATGAAGGACTATGTGGGGCCATTATACTGTATAGAGGACTATGTGGGGCCATTATACTGTATGGAGGACTATGTGGGGCCCATTATACTTTATGGAGGACTATGTGGGGCCATTATACTGTATGGAGGACTATGTGGGGCCCATTTTACTGTATGGAGGACTATGTGGTGCCATTATACTGTATGGAGGACTATGTGGGGCCCATTATACTGTATGGAGGACTATGTTGGGCCCATTATACTGTATGGAGGACTATATGGGGCCATTATACTGTATGGAGGACTATGCTGGGCCATTATACTGTATGGAGGACTATGTGGGGGCCATCATACTGTATGGAGGACTATGTGGGGCCCATTATACTGTATGGAGGACTGTGTGGGGGCCATTATACTGTATGGAGGACTGTGTGGGGCCATTATACTGTATACTGTGTGGGGGGCATTATACTGTATGGAGGACTATGTGGGGGCCTTTATACTGTATGGAGGACTATGTGGGGCCCATTATTCTGTATGGAGGACTATGTGGGGCCCATTATTCTGTATGGAGGACTGTGTGGGACCCATTATTCTGTATGGAGGACTATGTGGGGCCCATTATTCTGTATGAAGGACTATGTGGGGCCCATTATACTGTATGGAGGACTATGTGGGGCCATTATTCTGTATGGAGGACTATTTGGGTCAATTATTCTGTATGGAGGACTATGTGGGGCCCATTATACTGTATGGAGTACTATGTGGGGCCCATTATTCTGTATGGAGGACTATGTGGGGCCCATTATTCTGTATGGAGGACTATGTGGGGACCATTATACTGTATGGAGGACTATGTGGGGACATTATACTGTATGGAGGACTATGTGAGACCCATTATACTGTATGGAGGACTATGTGGGGCCCATTATACTGTCTGGAGGACTATATGGTGCCCATTATAATGTATGGAGGACTATGTGTGGCCCATTATTCTCTGTGGAGGACTATGTGGGGACCATTATACTGTATGGAGGACTATGTGGGGACCATTATACTGTATGGAGGATGATGTGGGGCCATTATACTGTATGGAGGACTATGTGGGCCCATTATACTGTATGGAGGACTATATGGGGCCAAAATACTGTATGGAGGACTATGTGGAGCCCATTATTCTGTATGGAGGACTGTGTGGGGCCCATTATACTGTATGGAGGACTATGTGGGGCCCATTATTCTGTATGGAGGACTATGTGGGGCCCATTATACTGTATGGAGGACTATGTGGGGCCATTATTCTGTATGGAGGATTATGTGGGGCCCATTATTCTGTATGGAGGACTATGTGGGGCCCATTATACTGTCTGGAGGACTATATGGTGCCCATTATACTGTATGGAGGACTATGTGTGGCCCATTATTCTCTGTGGAGGACTATGTGGGGACCATTATACTGTATGGAGGACTATGTGGGGACCATTATACTGTATGGAGGACTATGTGGGGCCCATTATTCTGCATGGAGGACTATGTGGGACCATTATACTGTAGAGAGGACTATGTGGGGACCATTATACTGTATTGAGGACTATGTGGGGACCATTATACTGTATGAAGGACTATGTGGGGACCATTATACTATATGGAGGACTATGTGGGGACCATTATACTGTATTGAGGACTATGTGGGGACCATTATACTGTATGGCGGACTATGTTGGGCCCATTATACTGTATGGTAGACTATGTGGGGCCATTATACTGTATGGAAAACTATGTGGGGCCCATTATACTGTATGGAAGACTATGTGGGGCCATTATACTGTATGGAGGACTATGTGAGACCCATTATACTGTATGGAGGAGTATGTGAGGCCCATTATACTGTATGGAAGACTGTGTGTGACCCATTATTCTGTATGGAGGACTATGTGGGGCCCATTATACTGTATGGAGGACTATGTGGGGCCCTTTATACTGTATGGAGGACTTTGTGGGACACATTATTCTGTATGGAGGACTATGTGGGGCCCATTATACTGTATGGAGGACTTTGTGGGGCCCATTATTCTGTATGGAGGACTATGTGGGGCCCATTATTCTGTATGGAGGACTATGTGGGACCCATTATTCTGTATGGAGGACTATGTGGGGCCCATTATTCTGTATGGAGGACTATGTGGGCCCCATTATACTGTATGGAGGACTATGTGGGGCCCATTATACTGTATGGAGGACTATGTGGGACCCATTATTCTGTATGGAGGACTATGTGGGGCACATTATTCTGTAGGGAGCACTATGTGGGGCCCATTATGCTGTATGGAGGACTATGTGGGGCCCATTATACTGTATGGAGGACTATGTGTGACCCATTATTCTGTATGGAGGACTATGTGGGGCCATTATACTGTATGGAGGACTATGTGGGGCCCATTATACTGTATGAAGGACTATGTGGGGCCATTATACTGTATAGAGGACTATGTGGGGCCATTATACTGTATGGAGGACTATGTGGGGCCCATTATACTGTATGGAGGACTATGTGAGGCCCATTATACTGTATGAAGGAGTATGTGAGGCCCATTATACTGTATGGAAGACTGTGTGTGACCCATTATTCTGTGTGGAGGACTATGTGGGGTCATTATACTGTATGGAGGACTATGTAGGGCCCATTATTCTGTATGGAGGACTATGTGTGGCCCATTATTCTGTATGGAGGACTATGTGGGACCGATTATTCTGTATGGAGGACTATGTGAGGCTCATTATTCTGTATGGAGGACTATGTGGGGCCCATTTTACTGTATGGAGGACTATGTGGGGCCCATTATACTGTATGGAGGACTATGTGGGGCCATTATACTGTATGAAGGACTTTGTGGATCCCATTATACTGTATGGAGGACTATGTGGGGCCATTATACTGTATGGAGGATTATGTGGGGCCATTTTAGTGTATGGAGGACTATGTGGGGCCCATTATACTGTTTGGAGGACTATGTGGGCCATTATACTGTATGGAGGAGTATGTGGGGCCCATTATACTGTATGGAGGACTATGTGGGACCCATTATTCTGTATGAAGGACTATGTGGGGCCCATTATTCTGTATGTAGGACTATGTGGGGCCCATTATACTGTATGGAGGACTATGTGGGCCCATTATACTGTATGGAGGACTATGTGGGACCCATTATTCTGTATGGAGGACTATGTGGGGCACATTATTCTGTAAGGAGCACTATGTGGGGCCCATTATACTGTATGGAGGACTATGTGTGACCCATTATTCTGTATGGAGGACTATGTGGGGCCATTATACTGTATGGAGGACTATGTGGGGCCCATTATACTGTATGAAGGACTATGTGGGGCCATTATACTGTATAGAGGACTATGTGGGGCCATTATACTGTATGGAGGACTATGTGGGGCCCATTATACTTTATGGAGGACTATGTGGGGCCATTATACTGTATGGAGGACTATGTGGGGCCCATTTTACTGTATGGAGGACTATGTGGTGCCATTATACTGTATGGAGGACTATGTGGGGCCCATTATACTGTATGGAGGACTATGTTGGGCCCATTATACTGTATGGAGGACTATATGGGGCCATTATACTGTATGGAGGACTATGCTGGGCCATTATACTGTATGGAGGACTATGTGGGGGCCATCATACTGTATGGAGGACTATGTGGGGCCCATTATACTGTATGGAGGACTGTGTGGGGGCCATTATACTGTATGGAGGACTGTGTGGGGCCATTATACTGTATACTGTGTGGGGGGCATTATACTGTATGGAGGACTATGTGGGGGCCTTTATACTGTATGGAGGACTATGTGGGGCCCATTATTCTGTATGGAGGACTATGTGGGGCCCATTATTCTGTATGGAGGACTGTGTGGGACCCATTATTCTGTATGGAGGACTATGTGGGGCCCATTATTCTGTATGAAGGACTATGTGGGGCCTATTATACTGTATGGAGGACTATGTGGGGCCATTATTCTGTATGGAGGACTATTTGGGTCAATTATTCTGTATGGAGGACTATGTGGGGCCCATTATACTGTATGGAGGACTATGTGGGGCCCATTATTCTGTATGGAGGACTATGTGGGGCCCATTATTCTGTATGGAGGACTATGTGGGGACCATTATACTGTATGGAGGACTATGTGGGGACATTATACTGTATGGAGGACTATGTGAGACCCATTATACTGTATGGAGGACTATGTGGGGCCCATTATACTGTCTGGAGGACTATATGGTGCCCATTATACTGTATGGAGGACTATGTGTGGCCCATTATTCTCTGTGGAGGACTATGTGGGGACCATTATACTGTATGGAGGACTATGTGGGGACCATTATACTGTATGGAGGACGATGTGGGGCCATTATACTGTATGGAGGACTATGTGGGCCCATTATACTGTATGGAGGACTATATGGGGCCAAAATACTGTATGGAGGACTATGTGAAGCCCATTATTCTGTATGGAGGACTGTGTGGGGCCCATTATACTGTATGGAGGACTATGTGGGGCCCATTATTCTGTATGGAGGACTATGTGGGGCCCATTATACTGTATGGAGGACTATGTGGGGCCATTATTCTGTATGGAGGATTATGTGGGGCCCATTATTCTGTATGGAGGACTATGTGGGGCCCATTATACTGTCTGGAGGACTATATGGTGCCCATTATACTGTATGGAGGACTATGTGTGGCCCATTATTCTCTGTGGAGGACTATGTGTGACCCATTATTCTGTATGGAGGACTATGTGGGACCATTATACTGTATGGAGGACTATGTGGGGCCCATTATACTGTATGAAGGACTATGTGGGGCCATTATACTGTATAGAGGACTATGTGGGGCCATTATACTGTATGGAGGACTATGTGGGGCCCATTATACTTTATGGAGGACTATGTGGGGCCATTATACTGTATGGAGGACTATGTGGGGCCCATTTTACTGTATGGAGGACTATGTGGGGCCCATTATACTGTATGGAGGACTATATGGGGACCATTATACTGTATGAAGGACTATGTGGGGACCATTATACTATATGGAGGACTATGTGGGGCCCATTATACTGTATGAAGGACTATGTGGGGCCATTATACTGTATAGAGGACTATGTGGGGCCATTATACTGTATGGAGGACTATGTGGGGCCCATTATACTTTATGGAGGACTATGTGGGGCCATTATACTGTATGGAGGACTATGTGGGGCCCATTATACTGTATGGAGGACTATGTGGGGCCCATTATACTGTATGGAGGACTATATGGGGACCATTATACTGTATGAAGGACTATGTGGGGACCATTATACTATATGGAGGACTATGTGGGGACCATTATACTGTATTGAGGACTATGTGGGGACCATTATACTGTATGGCGGACTATGTTGGGCCCATTATACTGTATGGTAGACTATGTGGGGCCATTATACTGTATGGAAAACTATGTGGGGCCCATTATACTGTATGGAAGACTATGTGGGGCCATTATACTGTATGGAGGACTATGTGAGACCCATTATACTGTATGGAGGAGTATGTGAGGCCCATTATACTGTATGGAAGACTGTGTGTGACCCATTATTCTGTATGGAGGACTATGTGGGGCCATTATACTGTATGGAGGACTATGTAGGGCCCATTATTCTGTATGGAGGACTATGTGTGGCCCATTATTCTGTATGGAGGACTATGTGGGACCGATTCTTCTGTATGGAGGACTATGTGGGGCTCATTATTTTGTATGAAGGACTATATGGGGCCCATTATACTGTATGGAGGACTATGTGGGGCCCATTATACTGTATGGAGGACTATGTGGGGCCATTATACTCTATGGAGGACTTTGTGGATCGCATTATACTGTATGGAGGACTATGTGGGGCCATTATACTGTATGGAGGACTATGTGGGGAAATTATACTGTATGGAGGACTATGTGGGGCCCATTATACTGTTTGGAGGACTATGTGGGCCATTATACTGTATGGAGGAGTATGTGGGGCCCATTATACTGTATGGAGGACTATGTGGGGCCCATTATTCTGTATGGAGCACTTTGTGGGGCCCATTATACTGTATGGAGGACTATGTGGGGCCCTTTATACTGTATGGAGGACTTTGTGGGACACATTATTCTGTATGGAGGACTATGTGGGGCCCATTATACTGTATGGAGGACTATGTGGGGCCCATTATTCTGTATGGAGGACTATGTGGGGCCCATTATTCTGTATGGAGGACTATGTGGGACCCATCATTCTGTATGGAGGACTATGTGGGGCCCATTATTCTGTATGGAGGACTATGTGGGGCCCATTATACTGTATGGAGGACTATGTGGGGCCCATTATACTGTATGGAGGACTATGTGGGACCCATTATTCTGTATGGAGGACTATGTGGGGCACATTATTCTGTAGGGAGCACTATGTGGGGCCCATTATGCTGTATGGAGGACTATGTGGGGCCCATTATACTGTATGGAGGACTATGTGTGACCCATTATTCTGTATGGAGGACTATGTGGGGCCATTATACTGTATGGAGGACTATGTGGGGCCCATTATACTGTATGTAGGACTATGTGGGGTCATTATACTGTATAGAGGACTATGTGGGGCCATTATACTGTATGGAGGACTATGTGGGGCCCATTATACTGTATGGAGGACTATGTGGGGCCATTATACTGTATGGAGGACTATGTGGGGCCCATTTTACTGTATGGAGGACTATGTGTTGCCATTATACTGTATGGAGGACTATGTGGGGCCCATTATACTGTATGGAGGACTATGTGGGGCCCATTATACTGTATGGAGGACTATATGGGGCCATTATACTGTATGGAGGACTATGTTGGGCCATTATACTGTATGGAGGACTATGTGGGGCCCATCATACTGTATGGAGGACTATGTGGGGCCCATTATACTGTATGGAGGACTGTGTGGGGGCCATTATACTGCATGGAGGACTATGTGGGGCCATTATACTGTATACTGTGTGGGGGGCCATTATTCTGTATGGAGGACTATGTGGGGCCCATTATACTGTCTGGAGGACTATGTGGGGCCATTATACTGTATGGAGGACTATGTGGGGGCCTTTATACTGTATGGAGGACTATGTGGGGCCCATTATTCTCTATGGAGGACTATGTGGGGCCCATTATTCTGTATGGAGGACTGTGTGGGACCCATTATTCTGTATGGAAGACTATGTGGGGCCCATTATTCTGTATGAAGGACTATGTGGGGCCCATTATACTGTATGGAGGACTATGTGGGGCCATTATTCTGTATGGAGGACTATTTGGGTCCATTATTCTGTATGGAGGACTATGTGGGGCCCATTATACTGGATGGAGGACTATATGGGGCCATTATACTGTATGGAGGACTACGTTGGGCCGTTATATTGTATGGAGGACTATGTGGGGCCCATCATACTGTATGGAGGACTATGTGGGGCCCATTATACTGTATGGAGGACTGTGTGGGGGCCATTATACTGTATGGAGGACTATGTGGGGCCATTATACTGTATACTGTGTGGTGGGCATTATACTGTATGGAGGACAATGTGGGGGCCTTTATACTGTATGGAGGACTATGTGGGGCCCATTATTCTGTATGGATGACTATGTGGGGCCCATTATTCTGTATGGAGGACTGTGTGGGACCCATTATTCTGTATGGAGGACTATGTGGGGCCCATTATTCTGTATGAAGGACTATGTGGGGCCCATTATACTGTATGGAGGACTATGTGGGGCCAATTTTCTGTATGGAGGACTATTTGGGTCCATTATTCTGTATGGAGGACTATGTGGGGCCCATTATACTGTATGGAGGACTATATGGGGCCCATTATACTGTATGGAGGACTATGTGGGGCCCATTATTCTGTATGGAGGACTATGTGGGGACCATTATACTGTATGGAGGACTATGTGGGGACATTATACTGTATGGAGGACTATGTGAGGCCCATTATACTGTATGGAGGACTATGTGGGGCCATTATACTGTATGGAGGACTATGTGGGGCCATTATACTGTATGGAAGACTATGTGGGGCCCATTATACTGTATGGAGGACTATGTGGAGCCATTATACTGTGTGAAGTACTATTTGGGGCCCATTATACTGTATGGAGGACGATGTGGGGCCATTATACTGTATGGAGGACTATGTGGGCCCATTATACTGTATGGAGGACTATATGGGGCCATTATACTGTATGGAGGACTATGTGGGGCCCATTATTCTGTATGGAGGACTATGTGGGGCCCATTATACTGTATGGAGGACTATGTGGGGCCCATTATTCTGTATGGACGACTATGTGGGGCCCATTATACTGTATGGAGGACTATGTGGGGCCATTATTCTGTATGGAGGATTATGTGGGGCCCATTATTCTGTATGGAGGACTATGTGGGGTCCATTATACTGTCTGGAGGACTATATGGGGCCCATTATACTGTATGGAGGACTATGTGTGGCCCATTATTTTCTGTGGAGGACTATGTGGTGATCATTATACTGTATGGAGGACTATGTGGGGACCATTATACTGTATGGAGGACTATGTGGGGCCCATTATTCTGCATGGAGGACTATGTGGGGACCATTATACTGTATAGAGGACTATGTGGGGACCATTATACTGTATTGAGGACTATGTGGGGACCAATATACTGTATGAAGGACTATGTGGGGACCATTATACTATATGGAGGACTATGTGGGGACCATTATACTGTACGGAGGACTATGTGGGGACCATTATACTGTATGGAGTACTATGTGGGGCCCATTATACTGTATGGTAGACTATGTGGGGCCATTATACTGTATGGAAAATTATGTGGGGCCCATTATACTGTATGGAAGACTATGTGGGGCCATTATACTGTATGGAGGACTATGTGAGGCCCATTATACTGTATGGAGGAGTATGTGAGGCCCATTATACTGTATGGAAGACTGTGTGTGACCCATTATTCTGTATGGAGGACTATGTGGGGCCATTATACTGTATGGAGGACTATGTAGGGCCCATTATTCTGTATGGAGGACTATGTGTGGCCCATTATTCTGTATGGAGGACTATGTGGGACCGATTATTCTGTATGGAGGACTATGTGGGGCTCATTATTCTGTATGGAGGACTATGTGGGGCTCATTATACTGTATGGAGGACTATGTGGGGCCCATTATACTGTAAGGAGGACTATGTTGGGCCATTATACTGTATGGAGGACTTTGTGGATCCCATTATACTGCATGGAGGACTATGTGGGCCATTATACTGTATGGAGGGCTATGTGGGGCCATTATACTGTATGGAGGACTATGTGGGGCCCATTATACTGTTTGGAGGACTATGTGGGCCATTATACTGTATGGAGGAGTATGTGGGGCCCATTACACTGTATGGAGGACTCTGTGGGGCCCATTATTCTGTATGGAGGACTTTTTGGGGCCCATTATACTGTATGGAGGACTATGTGGGGCTCATTATACTGTATGGAGGACTATGTGGGACCCATTATTCTGTATGGAGGACTATGTGGGGCCCATTATACTGTATGGAGGACTATGTGGGGCCCATTATTCTGTATGGAGGACTATGTGGGGCCCATTATTCTGTATGGAGGACTATGTGGGACCCATTATTCTGTATGGAGGACTATGTGGGGCCCATTATTCTGTATGGAGGACTATGTGGGGCCCATTATACTGTATGGAGGACTATGTGGGGCCCATTATACTGTATGGAGGACTATGTGGGACCCATTATTCTGTATGGAGGACTATGTGGGGCACATTATTCTGTAGGGAGCACTATGTGGGGCCCATTATACTGTATGGAGGACTATGTGGGGCCCATTATACTATATGGAGGACTATGTGTGACCCATTATTCTGTATGGAGGACTATGTGGGGCCATTATACTGTATGGAGGACTGTGTGGGGCCCATTATACTGTATGAAGGACTATGTGGGGCCATTATACTGTATAGAGGACTATGTGGGGCCATTATACTGTATGGAGGACTATGTGGGGCCCATTATACTGTATGGAGGACTATGTGGGGCCCATTTTACTGTATGGAGGACTATGTGGTGCCATTATACGGTATGGAGGACTATGTGGGGCCCATTTTACTGTATGGATGACTATGTGGTGCCATTATACTGTATGGAGGACTATGTGGGGCCCATTATACTGTATGGTGGACTATGTGGGGCCCATTATACTGTATGGAGGACTATATGGGGCCATTATACTGTATGGAGGACTATGTTGGGCCATTATACTGTATGGAGGACTATGTGGGGCCCATCATACTGTATGGAGGACTATGTGGGGCCCATTATACTCTATGGAGGACTTTGTGGGGACATTATACTGTATGGAGGACTATGTGGGGCCATTATACTGTATAGTGTGGGGGGCCATTATTCTGTATGGAGGACTATATGGGGCCCATTATACTGTATGGAGGACTATGTGGGGCCATTATACTGTATGGAGGACTATGTGGGGGCCTTTAAACTGTATGGAGGACTATGTGGGGCCCATTATTCTGTATGGAGGACTATGTGGGGCCCAATATTCTGTATGGAGGACTGTGTGGGACCCATTATTCTGTATGTAGGACTATGTGGGACCGATTCTTCTGTATGGAGGACTATGTGGGGCTCATTATTCTGTATGAAGGACTATATGGGGCCCATTATACTGTATGGAGGACTATGTGGGGCCCATTATACTGTATGGAGGACTATGTGGGGCCATTATACTCTATGGAGGACTTTGTGGATCGCATTATACTGTATGGAGGACTATGTGGGGCCATTATACTGTATGGAGGACTATGTGGGGAAATTATACTGTATGGAGGACTATGTGGGGCCCATTATACTGTTTGGAGGACTATGTGGGCCATTATACTGTATGGAGGAGTATGTGGGGCCCATTATTCTGTATGGAGCACTTTGTGGGGCCCATTATACTGTATGGAGGACTATGTGGGGCCCTTTATACTGTATGGAGGACTTTGTGGGACACATTATTCTGTATGGAGGACTATGTGGGGCCCATTATACTGTATGGAGGACTATGTGGGGCCCATTATTCTGTATGGAGGACTATGTGGGGCCCATTATTCTGTATGGAGGACTATGTGGGACCCATCATTCTGTATGGAGGACTATGTGGGGCCCATTATTCTGTATGGAGGACTATGTGGGGCCCATTATACTGTATGGAGGACTATGTGGGGCCCATTATACTGTATGGAGGACTATGTGGGACCCATTATTCTGTATGGAGGACTATGTGGGGCACATTATTCTGTAGGGAGCACTATGTGGGGCCCATTATGCTGTATGGAGGACTATGTGGGGCCCATTATACTGTATGGAGGACTATGTGTGACCCATTATTCTGTATGGAGGACTATGTGGGGCCATTATACTGTATGGAGGACTATGTGGGGCCCATTATACTGTATGAAGGACTATGTGGGGTCATTATACTGTATAGAGGACTATGTGGGGCCATTATACTGTATGGAGGACTATGTGGGGCCCATTATACTGTATGGAGGACTATGTGGGGCCATTATACTGTATGGAGGACTATGTGGGGCCCATTTTACTGTATGGAGGACTATGTGTTGCCATTATACTGTATGGAGGACTATGTGGGGCCCATTATACTGTATGGAGGACTATGTGGGGCCCATTATACTGTATGGAGGACTATATGGGGCCATTATACTGTATGGAGGACTATGTTGGGCCATTATACTGTATGGAGGACTATGTGGGGCCCATCATACTGTATGGAGGACTATGTGGGGCCCATTATACTGTATGGAGGACTGTGTGGGGGCCATTATACTGCATGGAGGACTATGTGGGGCCATTATACTGTATACTGTGTGGGGGGCCATTATTCTGTATGGAGGACTATGTGGGGCCCATTATACTGTCTGGAGGACTATGTGGGGCCACTATACTGTATGGAGGACTATGTGGGGGCCTTTATACTGTATGGAGGACTATGTGGGGCCCATTATTCTCTATGGAGGACTATGTGGGGCCCATTATTCTGTATAGAGGACTGTGTGGGACCCATTATTCTGTATGGAAGACTATGTGGGGCCCATTATTCTGTATGGAGGACTATGTGGGGCCCATTATACTGTATGGAGGACTATGTGGGGCCATTATTCTGTATGGAGGACTATTTGGGTCCATTATTCTGTATGGAGGACTATGTGGGGCCCATTATACTGGATGGAGGACTATATGGGGCCATTATACTGTATGGAGGACTACGTTGGGCCGTTATACTGTATGGAGGACTATGTGGGGCCCATCATACTGTATGGAGGACTATGTGGGGCCCATTATACTGTATGGAGGACTGTGTGGGGGCCATTATACTGTATGGAGGACTGTGTGGGGCCATTATACTGTATACTGTGTGGGGGGCATTATACTGTATGGAGGACAATGTGGGGGCCTTTATACTGTATGGAGGACTATGTGGGGCCCATTATTCTGTATGGAGGACTATGTGGGGCCCATTATTCTGTATGGAGGACTGTGTGGGACCCATTATTCTGTATTGAGGACTATGTGGGGCCCATTATTCTGTATGAAGGACTATGTGGGGCCCATTATACTGTATGGAGGACTATATGGGGCCAATTTTCTGTATGGAGGACTATTTGGGTCCATTATTCTGTATGGAGGACTATGTGGGGCCCATTATACTGTATGGAGGACTATATGGGGCCCATTATACTGTATGGAGGACTATGTGGGGCCCATTATTCTGTATGGAGGACTATGTGGGGACCATTATACTGTATGGAGGACTATGTGGGGACATTATACTGTATGGAGGACTATGTGAGGCCCATTACACTGTATGGAGGACTATGTGGGGCCATTATACTGTATGGAGGACTATGTGGGGCCATTATACTGTATGGAAGACTATGTGGGGCCCATTATACTGTATGGAGGACTATGTGGAGCCATTATACTGTGTGAAGTACTATTTGGGGCCCATTATACTGTATGGAGGACGATGTGGGGCCATTATACTGTATGGAGGACTATGTGGGCCCATTATACTGTATGGAGGACTATATGGGGCCATTATACTGTATGGAGGACTATGTGGGGCCCATTATTCTGTATGGAGGACTATGTGGGGCCCATTATACTGTATGGAGGACTATGTGGGGCCCATTATTCTGTATGGACGACTATGTGGGGCCCATTATACTGTATGGAGGACTATGTGGGGCCATTATTCTGTATGGAGGATTATGTGGGGCCCATTATTCTGTATGGAGGACTATGTGGGGTCCATTATACTGTCTGGAGGACCATATGGGGCCCATTATACTGTATGGAGGACTATGTGTGGCCCATTATTTTCTGTGGAGGACTATGTGGTGATCATTATACTGTATGGAGGACTATGTGGGGACCATTATACTGTATGGAGGACTATGTGGGGCCCATTATTCTGCATGGAGGACTATGTGGGCACCATTATACTGTATAGAGGACTATGTGGGGACCATTATACTGTATTGAGGACTATGTGGGGACCATTATACTGTATGAAGGACTATGTGGGGACCATTATACTATATGGAGGACTATGTGGGGACCATTATACTGTATGGAGGACTATGTGGGGACCATTATACTGTATGGAGTACTATGTGGGGCCCATTATACTGTATGGTAGACTATGTGGGGCCATTATACTGTATGGAAAATTATGTGGGGCCCATTATACTGTATGGAAGACTATGTAGGGCCATTATACTGTATGGAGGACTATGTGAGGCCCATTATACTGTATGGAGGAGTATGTGAGGCCCATTATACTGTATGGAGGAGTATGTGAGGCCCATTATACTGTATGGAAGACTGTGTGTGACCCATTATTCTGTATGGAGGACTATGTGGGGCCATTATACTGTATGGAGGACTATGTAGGGCCCATTATTCTGTATGGAGGACTATGTGTGGCCCATTATTCTGTATGGAGGACTATGTGGGACCGATTATTCTGTATGGAGGACTATGTGGGGCTCATTATTCTGTATGGAGGACTATGTGGGGCTCATTATACTGTATGGAGGACTATGTGGGGCCATTATACTGTATGGAGGACTTTGTGGATCCCATTATACTGCATGGAGGACTATGTGGGCCATTATACTGTATGGAGGGCTATGTGGGGCCATTATACTGTATGGAGGACTATGTGGGGCCCATTATACTGTTTGGAGGACTATGTGGGCCATTATACTGTATGGAGGAGTATGTGGGGCCCATTACACTGTATGGAGGACTATGTGGGGCCCATTATTCTGTATGGAGGACTTTTTGGGGCCCATTATACTGTATGGAGGACTATGTGGGGCCCATTATACTGTATGGAGGACTATGTGGAACCCATTATTCTGTATGGAGGACTATGTGGGGCCCATTATACTGTATGGAGGACTATGTGGGGCCCATTATTCTGTATGGAGGACTATGTGGGGCCCATTATTCTGTATGGAGGACTATGTGGGACCCATTATTCTGTATGGAGGACTATGTGGGGCCCATTATTCTGTATGGAGGACTATGTGGGGCCCATTATACTGTATGGAGGACTATGTGGGGCCCATTATACTGTATGGAGGACTATGTGGGACCCATTATTCTGTATGGAGGACTATGTGGGGCACATTATTCTGTAGGGAGCACTATGTGGGGCCCATTATACTGTATGGAGGACTATGTGGGGCCCATTATACTATATGGAGGACTATGTGTGACCCATTATTCTGTATGGAGGACTATGTGGGGCCATTATACTGTATGGAGGACTGTGTGGGGCCCATTATACTGTATGAAGGACTATGTGGGGCCATTATACTGTATAGAGGACTATGTGGGGCCATTATACTGTATGGAGGACTATGTGGGGCCCATTATACTGTATGGAGGACTATGTGGGGCCCATTTTACTGTATGGAGGACTATGTGGTGCCATTATACGGTATGGAGGACTATGTGGGGCCCATTTTACTGTATGGATGACTATGTGGTGCCATTATACTGTATGGAGGACTATGTGGGGCCCATTATACTGTATGGTGGACTATGTGGGGCCCATTATACTGTATGGAGGACTATATGGGGCCATTATACTGTATGGAGGACTATGTTGGGCCATTATACTGTATGGAGGACTATGTGGGGCCCATCATACTGTATGGAGGACTATGTGGGGCCCATTATACTGTATGGAGGACTTTGTGGGGACATTATACTGTATGGAGGACTATGTGGGGCCATTATACTGTATACTGTGTGGGGGGCCATTATTCTGTATGAAGGACTATATGGGGCCCATTATACTGTATGGAGGACTATGTGGGGCCATTATACTGTATGGAGGACTATGTGGGGGCCTTTAAACTGTATGGAGGACTATGTGGGGCCCATTATTTTGTATGGAGGACTATGTGGGGCCCAATATTCTGTATGGAGGACTGTGTGGGACCCATTATTCTGTATAGAGGACTATGTGGGGCCCATTATTCTGTATGAAGGACTATGTGGGTCCCATTATACTGTATGGGGGACTATGTGGGCCCATTATTCTGTATGGAGGACTATTTGGGTCCATTATTCTGTATGGAGGACTATGTGGGGCCCATTATACTGTATGGAGGACTATATGGGGCTCATTATACTGTATGGAGGACTATGTGGGGCCCATTATTCTGTATGGAGGACTATGTGGGGACCATTATACTGTATGGAGGACTATGTGGGGACATTATACTGTATGGAGGACTATGTGAGGCCCATTATACTGTATGGAGGACTATGTGGGGCCATTATACTGTATGGAGGACTATGTGGGGCCATTATACTGTATGGAGGACTATGTGGGGCCCATTATACTGTATGGAGGACTATATGGAGCCATTATACTGTGTGAAGGACTATTTGGGGCCCATTATACTGTATGGAGGACGATGTGGGGCCATTGTACTGTATGGAGGACGATGTGGGCCCATTATACTGTATGGAGGACTATATGGGGCCATTATACTGTATGGAGGACTATGTGGGGCCCATTATTCTGTATGGAGGACTATGTGGGGCCCATTATACTGTATGGAGGACTATGTGGGGCCCATTATTCTGTATGGAGGACTATGTGGGGCCCATTATACTGTATGGAGGACTATGTGGGGCCATTATTCTGTATGGAGGATTATGTGGGGCCCATTATTCTGTATGGAGGACTATGTGGGGCCCATTATACTGTCTGGAGGACTATATGGGGCCCATTATACTGTATGGAGGACTATGTGTGGCCCATTATTCTGTGTGGAGGACTATGTGGGGACCATTATACTGTATAGAGGACTATGTGGGGACCATTATACTGTATGGAGGACTATGTGGGGCCCATTATTCTGTATGGAGGACTATGTGGGGACCATTATTCTGTATAGAGGACTATGTGGGGACCATTATACTGTATTGAGGACTATGTGGGGACCATTATACTGTATGGAGGACTATGTGGGGCCCATTATACTGTATGGAGGACTATATGGGGCCATTATACTGTATGGAGGACTATGTGGGGCCCATTATACTGTATGGAAGACTGTGTGGGCCCATTTTACTGTATGGAGGACTATGTGTGACCCATTATTCTGTATGGAGGACTATGTGGAGCCCATTATACTTTATGGAGGACTATGTGAGACCCATTATTCTGTAAGGAGGACTAAGTGGGGCCCATTAATCTGTATGGAGGGCTATGTGGGGCCCATTATTCTGTATGGAGGGCTATGTGGGGCCCATTATTCTGTATGGAGGACTTTGTTGGGCCCATTATTCTGCATGGAGGACTATGTGGGGCCCATTATTCTGTATGGAGGACTATGTGGGACCCATTATTCTGTATGGAGGACTATGTGGGAACCATTTTTCTGTATGGAGGACTATGTGGGGCCTATTATTCTCTATGGAGTACTATGTGGGGCACATTATACTGTATGGAGGACTATGTGGGGCCCATTATACTGTATGGAGGACTATGTGGGACCCATTATTCTGTATGGAGGATTTTGTGGGGCCCTTTACTCTGTATGGAGCACTATGTGCGGCCCATTATACTGTATGGAGGACTATGTGGGGCCCATTATACTGCATGGAGGACTATGTGTGACCCATTATTCTGTATGGAGGACTGTGTGGGGCCATTAAAATGTAGGGAGGACTATGTGGTGCCCATTATACTGTATGGAGGACTATGTGGGGCCAATTATTCTGTATGGAGGACTATGTGGGGCCCATTATACTGTATGGAGGACTATGTGGGGCCATTATTCTTTATGGAGGACTATGTGGGGCCCATTATTCTGTATGGAGGACTATGTGGGGCCATTATACTGTGTAGAGGACTATATGGGGCCCATTATATTGTATGGAGGACTATGTGGTGCCCATTATTCTGTATGGAGGACTATGTGCGGCCCATTATACTGTATGGAGGACTATGTGGGGACCATTATACTGTAAGTAGGACTATGTGGGGCCCATTATTCTGTATGGAGGACTATGTGGGGACCATTATACTATATGGAGGACTATGTGGGGACCATTATACTGTATGGAGGACTATGTGGGGACCATTATACTGTATGGAGGACTATGTGGGGCCCATTATACTGTATGGAAGACTATGTGGGGCCATTATACTGTATGGAAAACTATGTGGGGCCCATTATACTGTATGGAAGACTATGTGGGGCCATTATACTGTATGGAGGACTATGTGTGGCCCCTTATACTGTATGGAGGAGTATGTGGGGCCCATTATACTGTATGGAAAACTGTGTGTGACCCATTATTCTGTATGGAGGACTATGTGGGGCCATTATACTGTATGCAGGACTATGTTGGGCCCATTATTCTGTATGGAGGACTATGTGGGGCCCATTATTCTGTATGGAGGACTATGTGGGACCCATTATTCTGTATGGAGGACTATGTGGGGCTCATTATTCTGTATGGAGGACTATGTGGGGCCCATTATACTGTATGGAGGACTATGTGGGGCCCATTATACTGTATGGAGGACTATGTGGGGCCATTATACTGTATGGAGGACTTTGTGGATCCAATTATACTGTATGGAGGACTATGTGGGGCCATTATACTGTATGGAGGACTATGTGGGGCCATTATACTGTATGGAGGACTATGTGGGGCCCATTATACTGTTTGGAGGACTATGTGGGACATTATACTGTATGGAGGAGTATGTGGGGCCCATTATACTGTATGGAGGACTTTGTGGGGCCCATTATTCTGTATGGAGGACTATGTGGGGCCCATTATTCTGTAAGGAGGACTAAGTGGGGCCATTTTTCTGTATGGAGGGCTATGTGGGGCCCATTATTCTGTATGGAGGGCTATGTGGGGCCCATTATTCTGTATGGAGGACTATGTGGGGCCCTTTATTCTGCATGGAGGACTATGTGGGGCCCATTATTCTGTATGGAGGACTATGTGGGCCCATTATTCTGTATGGAGGACTATGTGGGGACCATTATACTGTATGGAGGACTATGTGGGGACCATTATACTGTATGGAGGACTATGTCGGGACCATTATACTGTATGGAGGACTATGTGGGGCCCATTATACTGTATGGAGGACTATGTGGGGCCATTATACTGTATGGAGGACTATGTGGGGCCCATTATACTGTATGGAGGACTATGTGGGGCCCATTTTACTGTATTCAGGACTATGTGTGACAAATTATTCTGTATGGAGGACTATGTGGGGCCCATTATACTGTATGGAGGACTATGTGGGACCCATTATTCTGTAAGGAGGACTAAGTGGGGCCCATTATTCTGTATGGAGGGCTATGTGGGGCCCATTATTCTCTATGGAGGGCTATGTGGGGCCCATTATTCTGTATGGAGGGCTATGTGGGGCCCATTATTCTGTATGTAGGACTATGTGGGGCCCATTATTCTGTATGGAGGACTATGTGGGGCCCATTATTCTGTATGAAGGACTATGTGGGACCAATTTTTCTGTATGGAGGACTATGTGGGGCCTATTATTCTGTATGGAGGACTATGTGGGGCCCATTATACTGTATGGAGGACTATGTGGGGCCCATTACACTGTATGGAGGTCTATTTGGGACCCATTTTTCTGTATGGAGGACTATGTGGGGCCCTTTATTCTGTATGGAGCACTATGTGGGGCCCATTATACTGTATGGAGGACTATGTTGGGCCCATTATACTGCATGGAGGACTATGTGTGACCCATCATTCTGTATGGAGGACTATGTGGGGCCATTATAATGTATGGAGGACTTTGTGGTCACCCATTATACTGTATGGAGGACTATGTGGCGCCCATTATTCTGTATGGAGGACTATGTGGGGCCCATTATACTGTATGGAGGACTATGTGAGGCCATTATTCTTTATGGAGGACTATGTGGGGCCCATTATTCTCTATGGAGGATTATGTGGGGCCATTATACTGTGTGGAGGACTATGTGGGGCCCATTGTACTGTATGGAGTACTATGTGGGGCCCATTTTTCTGTATGGAGAACTATGTGGAGACTATTATACTGTATGGAGGACTATGTGGGGACCACTATACTGTATGGGGGACTATGTGGGGCCCATTATACTGTATGGATGACTATGTGGGGCCCATTATTCTGTATAGAGGACTATGTGGGGCCCATTATTCTGTATGGAGGACTATGTGGGGACCATTATACTGTATGGAGGACTATGTTGGGACCATTATACTATATGGAGGACTATGTGGGGCCCATTATACTGTATGGAAACTATGTGGGGCCATTATACTGTATGGAGGACTATGTGGTGCCAATATACTGTATGGAGGACTATGTGGGGCCCATTATACTGTATGGAGGACTATGTGGTGCCCATTATTCTGTATGGAGGACTATGTGGGGACCATTATACTGTATGGAGGACTATGTGGGGCCATTATTATATATGGAGGACTATGTGGGGCCCATTATTCTGTATGGAGGACTTTGTGGGGCCCATTATACTGTGTGGAGGACTATGTGGGGCCATTATTCTGTATGGAGGACTATGTGGGGCCCATTATTCTGTATGGAGGACTATGTGGGGCCGATTATACTGTGTGGAGGACTATGTGGGACCCATTATACTGTATGGAGGACTATGTGGGGCCATTATACTGTATGGAGGACTATGTGGGGCCCATTATACTGTATGGAGGATTTTGTGGGTCCCATTATACTGTATGGAGGACTATGTGTGACCCATTATTCTGTATGGAGGACTATGTGGGGCCATTATACTGTATGGAGGACTATGTGGGGCCCATTATACTGTATGTAAGACTATGTGGGGCCATTTTACTGTTTGGAGGACTATGCGGGGCCCATTATACTGTATGGAGGACTATGTGGGGCCCATAATACTGTGAGGAGGACTATGTGGGACCCATTTTTCTGTATGGAGGACTAAGTGGGGTCCATTATTCTGTATGGAGGGCTATGTGGGGCCCATTATTCTGTATGGAGGACCATGTGGGGCCCATTATTCTGTATGGAGGGCTATATGGGGCCCATTATTCTGTATGGAGGACTATGTGGGGCCCATTATTGTGTATGGAGGACTATGTGGGACCCATTATTCTGTATGGAGGACTATGTGGGACCCATTATACTGTAAGGAGGACTATGTGGGGCCCATTATTCTGTATGGAGTACTATGTGCGGCCCATTATACTGTATGGAGGACTATGTGGGGCCCATTATTCTGTATGGAGGACTATGTGGGACCCATTATTCTGTATGGAGGACTATGTGGGGCCCATTATTCTGTGTGTAGGACTATGTGGGACCCATTATTCTTTATGGAATACTTTGTGGAACCCATTATTCTGTATGGAGGACTATGTGGAGCCATTATACTGTATGGAGCACTATGTGGGGCTCATTATTCTGTATGGACGACTATGTGGGGCTCATTATTCTGTATCGAGGACTATATGGGGCCATTGTACTGTATGGAGGACAATATGGGGCCATTATACTGTATGAAGGACTATGTGGGGCCCATTATTCTGTATAGAGGACTATGTGGGGCCCATTATACTGTATGGAAAGCTATGTGGGGCCATTTTTCTATATGGAGGACTATGTGGGGCCCATTATACTGTATGGAGGACTATGTGGGGCCCATTATACTGTATGGAGGACTATGTGGGGCCATTTTACTGTTTGGATGACTATGTGGGGCCAATTATACTGTATGGAGGACTATGTGGGGCCCATTATACTGTGTGGAGGACTATGTGGGACCCATTAGTCTGTATGGAGGACTAAGTGGAGTCCATTATTCTGTATGGAGGGCTATGTGAGGCCCATTATTCTGTATGGAGGACTATGTGGGGCCCATTATTCTGTATGGAGGGCTATGTGGGGCCCATTATTCTGTATGGAGGGCTATGTGGGGCCCATTATTCTGTATGGAGGACTATGTGGGGCCCATTATTGTGTATGGAGGACTATGTGGGACCCATTATTCTGTATGGAAGACTATGTGGGACCCATTATACTGTATGGAGGACTATGTGGGACCCATTATACTGTATGGAGGACTATGTGGGGCCCATTATTCTGTATGGAGGACAATGTGGATCCCATTATTCTGTATGGAGGACTATGTGGGTCCCATTATTCTGTATGGAGGACTATGTGGGACCCATTATTCTGTATGGAGGACTATGTGGGGCCCATTATTCTGTATGGAGGACTATGTGGGACCCATTATTCTTTATGGAGTACTATGTGGAGCCCATTATTCTGTATGGAGGACTATGTGGGGCCATTATACTGTATGGAGGACTATATGGGGCCATTATACTGTATGGAGGACTATATGGGACCATTATACTGTATGGAGGACTTTGTGGGGCCCATTATTCTGTATAGAGGACTATGTGGGGCCCATTATACTGTATGGAAAGCTATGTGGGGGCATTTTTCTATATGGAGGACTATGTGGGGCCCATTATACTGTATAGAGGACTATGTGGGGCCCATTATTCTGCATGGAGGACTATGTGGGGCCCATTATACTGTATGGAAAGCTTTGTGGGGCCATTTTTCTATATGAAGTACTTGGTGGGACAAATTATTCTGTATGGAGGACAATGTGGCGCTATTATTCTGTATGGAGGACTATGTGGGGCCCATTATTCTGTATGGAGTACTATGTGGGGCCCATTATTCCGTATGGAGGACTATGTGGGACCCATTATACTAAGTATAAACATACTTTGCTCGGGGGTACTGTAGGGTCATCATGCCATGTGTGTGGTAAAGAATTTCGCTGTGGGGGTATCATACTGTGTTTGAGGGCACTTTTGGTGTCATCATACTTTATCATTTGTATTACTTATTAATTCAAGTTGTTTTACTCTTTGTTATTACATATTTAAATTAGGCCATTGGGCCTTATTCTTTTTACTGCTCTTACAGAACATATTATATTATTCCAGTATGCCCCATTCGTGATTATGTGCTAATTTTATTCTAAGATCTATTGATAGAACTTATTTTGTTCATGGGATCAGCCCTTTAAGTTTGTTTCCACATGAAAAGTTTCATCATTAAATTTGATAAGGAAAAAACTTTCTGAATTGTAGACTTTTTTTTAATAAATATCAAGGTTGGCTGCAACTTTGGCCAAGTTTTTAATTTTGGCCCTGTGTGTATTTGAGTTTGACATCCCTGCTCTATACAATGATGATGGAGATGTTCAGACCGGCCGTGGGTTGTCTGACTCAAACTCAACAGCCTCATAGGCATATGTGACATGGTTGCGTTTGGTCAAGATTCTAAAATGTAAAGTGCCGCAGAATATATTGGCGCTATAGAAATAAAAATTATTCTTAAAAATTATTAAGAGACACATTGCAGTCTTTACTTGGATCGTGATCATAGAACGTGTGAAATCTTCCTTGATAAAATGTCCTTGTAGCACCGCTCATTGTATAAGAAATATAGTTCTCCAATTCTGTGTATAATTTTGTATATATACACCCAATGGCTGTGTAATTTTTATTTATATCTGGTTGCTCGTATAGTGCCAACATATTCCACAGTGCAGTACCGAGATTGTCACAGTTCACATCAATCCCTGTTCCCAATGGGGATCACCATCTAATTTCTCCACTTCTTACTAAGTACATGTTAACATATACCGGTAACTAGGCGTTTGGAGTGTGAAAGAAAACTAGAACACTCAGTAGCCCAAAGACTGGCCATTTTTAGTGGAGGAAAAATAGTCAGTTCAAAGGTGAGAAAGTGGATTATTAAATGGGATGGAAGAGGTTAAAAAAGTTGGGCTTATTTAGCTTAGAAAAAATATGCCTGAATATATATGTGGTCAGTACAAAGTACTAGCACTTGACTTATTCCTTCCAAAGACCTTACAAAGAACCAGGGGGAAATCAGTACGTATAGAGGAAAGGGGATTCCGGCAGCTAAACAGGAAAGGGTTCTTTACAGTTAGAGCAGTCAGACTGTGGAATATCCGACCACAAGAGGCAGTGATGGCAGACACTATAACAGTTTTCGAAAAAGGCTGGAGGATTTTCTCAGTACAAAACGCATTGTGGGTTATAAATAATCACAATAGAGAATATATACAGAAAATTGGAACATCCAGAGGAAACCCACATAAACAGATGAAGAACAGACAAACTTTTTTAACCCAGCGCCCATACATATTAAAGTTGCCCAAAGACATTACAGAGAAGGTGGTTGAACCCACAGATTTTGGTGGAATAAAATGGCTATAAAATTGGTATGGGCTTTACTGACTCTCCCCCAACATCAAGGATAGGGTATTTTGTATGGGAAGATTAGCTGACCCCAGCGATGTCTGATACATTCTTCATTCAAAGCACATACAGGCTCATCCTAACCGCTAATACATGTGTATCCTCGACTTGGGAGGAATAGGTGCCAGAAGAATGAGTATTCCACCAACAGTGGATGGGCTTCTTAATTACGGTGTCGACCATTGAACCATAGTGCTGCTCATGTTAAAGAATCCTGATATTCCATCCTAACAGTTTTAGCTATACCTCCAAATATCCCTCATTGTTAAAGGGTTAGAGCAAATAAGAACAAATGATAAAATAATATAAAATTTGATGGCCAGCAGCCTGACCATTCATAGTAGATATGATAAAGTGTTGACCAGTTTCCCTTTTATTTTACACTAGTTTTCATTTTAATGTCGTTGCCCCATGTTCTGTCTTCAGGAGCTCAGCACTCTCTTGCCTCTTGGCCTCCTGTTTCCTGGGAGGTGGTATGCACTTGAAGATTGACATTACAGACCAGTGGCATGGTTGCAACGCTGACCTGAACTGTGCTCTACCCAAAGCTGCTTTATGAAGAAGGGGAACTAAAGCTGGCAGGATCCAGCAAGCCAGCCAGCTTCAGAACAGTGCTTCCAAAAGAGCTTGTAAGCGCTGCACTCCTTCACTAAGAGATCGGCCACTGCATATAGATTACAGTGTTAGCTGGTAGCCTAGACAGCAGTCTGTAAGGGAGAAAATTAAAATCCTCTCCATTCTTCCATTCCTGAGAATGAAAAGGATTTTTAATAAGAGGTAAATTGCAAAGTTGCTTGTTTGCAAATTTCCGGCCACATTCTGACAAGACGTGTCCAACCTCGCTCAACAAACTTGCATTGAGCAATACCACGCACGTCTAGTCGGTATGTGACCGCATGTATGCAAATCACATACTTGCGGCACCGTAGAATCCGAGCGCTATGAGGATTCACAAGTCTGCAGTCACATGAAGTGACTGCAGACTTGTACCCTAAGCCCGGACAACCCCTTAAAGGGCCAAATGTGACTAACATCTTTGCACTTTGGGTGGTTTTACTATGAAATAAAGCAAAACTGTTCATTTATTTTCATTCTCATTTTTTTCCTCCCTTTGTTTCAACAGTGATAACTTTTTTATTTATGGTTGTAGCCATACGAGGGCTTGTTTTTTTATGGGATGAGTTGTAGCTTTGAAAGATACCATTCATTTTACTATATATTGTACTGAAAAGCAGAAAAAAAAATTCCAAGTGGGGTGAAATTGTGAAAAAAACTGCAATTCCGCCATTGTTTATTTCATTGTAGTTTGCATTTATTTTCCTGAAATTCGTGGTTTCCCACAAATACGAACATTTTGAGATTCAATTTGCAGTTCACAAAAAAACATTCCCAGCACCATTTCCCACACTGCTGAAGCTTCACAGAGTAGGCTAACGGAATTTTGCGTGACTGTGCGGACCTCCCAATAATGCTCTGCAGTTATGACATCTAGTGGATTATCATAACATGTACAGTGGTGGTCAGTACCGGACCATCACAGATCAGCGGAGCACAGTTTTTATGGCAGAGTTGTGTTCCATTTCTACAGCTACTGAGTAAGTTTCTCTGTCTTGCAGAGTGTAAGCTCTTGTGGTCAGTAGGGTCCTCTCTCTCTCCTGTAGAGTGTAAGCTCTTATGGTTAATAGGGTCCTTTCTCTCTCCTGTAGAGTGTAAGCTCTTATGGTCAGTGGGGTCCTCTCTTTCTCTTTTGTAGAATGTAAGCTCTTATGGTCAGCATGTTCTTCCCTCTCTCTCTCTTGTAGAGTGTAAGCTCTTATGGTTAACAGGGTTCTCTCTCTCCTGTAGAGTGTAAGCACTTATGGTCAGCGGGGTCCTTTCTCCTATAGAATGTAAGCTCTTATGGTTAACAGGGTCCTTTCTCTCCTGTAGAGTGTAAGCTCTTATGGTTAACAGGGTTCTCTCTCTCCTGTAGACTGTAAGCACTTATGGTCAGCGGGGTCCTTTCTCCTATAGAATGTAAGCTCTTATGGTTAACAGGGTCCTTTCTCTCCTGTAGAGTGTAAGCTCTTATGGTCAGTGGAGTCATTGCTCTCTCCTGTAGAGTGTAAGCTCTTATGGTCAGTGGAGTCATTGCTCTCTCCTGTAGAGTGTAAGCTCTTATGGTCAGTGGGGTTCTCTCTTTCTCTCCTATAGAGTGTAAGCTCTTATGATCAGTGGAGTCATTGCTCTCTCCTGTAGAGTGTAAGCTCTTATGGTCAGTGGGGTTCTCTCTTTCTCTCCTATAGAGTGTAAGCTCTTATGGTCAGTGGAGTCATTGCTCTCTCCTGTAGAGTGCAAGCTCTTATGGTCAGTGGGGTTCTCTCTTTCTCTCCTATAGAGTGTAAGCTCTTATGATCAGTGGAGTCATTGCTCTCTCCTGTAGAGTGTAAGCTCTTATGGTCAGTGGGGTTCTCTCTTTCTCTCCTATAGAGTGTAAGCTCTTGTGGTCAGTAGGGTCCTCTCTCTCTCTCCTGTAGAGTGTAAGTTCTTATGGTCAGTGGGGTTCTCTCTTTCTCTCCTATAGAGTGTAAGCTCTTGTGGTCAGTAGGGTCCTCTCTCTCTCCTGTAGAGTGTAAGCTCTTATGGTTAATAGGGTCCTTTCTCTCTCCTGTAGAGTGTAAGCTCTTATGGTCAGTGGGGTCCTCTCTTTCTCTTTTGTAGAATGTAAGCTCTTATGGACAGCAGGTTCTTCTCTCGCTCTCTCTTGTAGAGTGTAAGCTCTTATGGTTAACAGGGTTCTCTCTCTCCTGTAGAGTGTAAGCACTTATGGTCAGTGGGGTCCTTTCTCCTATAGAATGTAAGCTCTTATGGTTAACAGGGTCCTTTCTCTCCTGTAGAGTGTAAACTCTTATGGTCAGTGGAGTCATTGCTCTCTCCTGTAGAGTGTAAGCTCTTATGGTCAGTGGGGTTCTCTCTTTCTCTCCTATAGAGTGTAAGCTCTTATGATCAGTGGAGTCATTGCTCTCTCCTGTAGAGTGTAAGCTCTTATAGTCAGTGGGGTACTCTCTTTCTCTCCTATAGAGTGTAAGCTTTTATGATCAGCGGAGTCCTCTCTCTCATATAGAGTGTAAGCTCTTATGGTCAGTGGAGTTCTCGCTCTCTCCTTTCCCCATGAGTATTTTCCAAGCTATTCCAAGCTTTTCAATATTTAGATTAGCCGCAAATCAAAATTTTTTGAAAAATTCAGCAAAGACGGTGAATTTGAATTTCAAAAGTTCTGCGTAACTCTAATGATCACCATTCCACTAAAACTGCTCCTTACTACTGCCGTGCTGTGCGATGTTCTAGTGATTGGTGTGGTTCTTTGGGAAGACTTTTATCCTCCATCTTGTACATAGGTGATAGATGTCCTCAGTGAGACCACCCTTCTAATGGTTTTGTTTCTGGTGATGATAATTAGTATACAATGCAGCGCTCTGATCACTGTGTTGTATATGGTCAGTATTCTTTTATTTACCATTTGCAATGACATTGCCGTACACTGTGCTGTTCCGGACTGATTCTACTTGGTCATCAGATTCGGTTACAAGACCGAAAACATTTACGCAAAATCTGATTTGCTATTTGTAAATAGAAGAATACTAATAAAATTCAAGAACCTTGCCATGTATATTATTTTCAGGATTGGGAACCTACTTGTGGAACCTCAACCCTCTTCTGCCATCCGGAGCGCCGTGGATTATCTTCTACGTGCTGATAATTGGCACCAAAAGGGTGGCCCCTTGTAATCTTCCTTTGCCTCTTTTTTCATCCATCGTTTCCTCTGCATTTAATAATATTCTTGTTTAGGTAGGGTTAACAGTAAAAAAAAATATTGGATTGCACAAAATATTTCCTGTTTTTAAAGTCTTTTTTTTTAGTCTTTGTATAGATGCCCGTTATAGTCCGTGATGTTTATGAGCAGAATCTGATCTCCATGTTGATGCAGCCACTAATTGAATCATCTGTTTCATAAAAAGCATTTTCCTTGGTGATACATATTTGTTGCATAGCAGCTTAATACAAAAGAATGGGTCACATGGTGTCCCTGCGTGAGCTGGCACACTCTCCGCCAACAGATGGTATATGCTGTTTAATCGCAGCACACTCCATATTAACATTTGTTATTATGATAATTACTATTGAAATGCCTACCTCCATATATAACAGATTAATGCTTAATTTCTGCAAAATATAGATTTTGGGTCCAAGAATCTGGCACTTCACATTCAATAGCGAGATACTATACGCAGTACCGGAACATTGCGGGTACCACCGACTCCTTTCATCCCTGTTCTAAGAGAAATTACTAATGAATAGTTTTGATGTCATGTAATAAAGGCTTTCAAATATCAGCAGTTTAAAGGCAAAAGAATTGAAACGAGTCCCATTAAAAATACAAAAAAGAGTAGTAGTCAGTAGAAGGGGTAAATGAATGCATTAGTAAAAAAAATAAATAAATACAAGAATTAAAAAAATGCATGAGTGACCTGGTGAACAGGAAAGCGCAATAGTTTTATCCAATGACCAGTGATAGAAGTAAAAAGGTAATGCTCCCCTGGTTCATTTGTGTGATATTTTCTGCGTTTTATATGTTGTGTATCAGCTGCAACCAATATAGTACCAGGTAGGAAAAGGGAAGATGGGTGTTCTGCGCTGCTGGGGAGGATCCAAACAAAGGTTCAATGAGACAAGGAAAGTAGCAATGCAGTTGTGACTCTCGCAGCCCTGCCCTGGGAAGATGGGGGGTTACTCGGAGCCGGGTCAGACATTCGGTGGGTTGTAGCCGTGGCCTGGACCCGTTCCGTGCCCAGGGCCGTCACATTAAAAAGGGTGGTACGGGCTATCAGGTTTGAGTGGTTGCTATCGACTACGCCACCTGTGGTACCTGGTGAAGGCCACCAGCGCTGCTGCAGTCCTCTGAGGCGGGATCTTGTGGCAGCCGTCGTTGACACTACTCCCCACAGGCGGAGCAGGGCCTCAAGGCAGAGACGAGGATGGAGAGGGTTGTAGTGTAGGAGGTCTGGTGCTACGTGATGCGGTGTGGTGCAGAAATAAAGAGTCCGGAGGCCATAGGGGTTGACTTCCAGGGTTTTTACTCACGGTGGAGAGTACAGCTGCAAGGCTTCTCCCTGCTCCTCACGGAGTTCTGCGGTCACCAGTGACGGGGGTCCGACAACCTCAGAGTAATTCAAGTGTTCAATCAGGACCCCGCACCAGAGTGTTCCTAGACTTCAGACCGAGTCCTTTCCTGTCTGTGTGTGTGTGTAGATAGGCCGGGTCTCCCTCTGGACTACGCTCAGAAAAAGGGTACGGGTGGCAGCTCCGCTCCTTCCGTTACCCGGTGGGATCCTCTGGGCCTGCCGGGCTTCCCTGACTAGGACATATAGTAGCAAAGTCAGGTGTCGGTGGGTGGTACCCCTCTTGCAGCCGGAATCCCTCTGACTAGAATAGCGAGGACAGGTGGCGCATACCGCTCCGTCTGCATCCCCCTGGGATCCTTTTGCGGTGGAGCTACACTCCTAAGCCCCAGGCCTTCTTGGTCATGGTCCTTGACCGGGTTGAGACATCCGTTAATTCCAACCTGCCCCTCGACCCAAGGCCAGGGTACGAGGGCCGTGTCTCCATCCTCTGCAGGTTCACCCAGAAGCCACGTTCAGGGATGGAGATCACAATCAAAGAACCATGAGCCCAAGATGGCTGTTTACTAAATCTGAAATATTAAGTGTAACTAAATGTGCGTCCTCCACCCACACCCACTAAATGGTTTCCCCTATCTCTTGGTTCCCCTGTCTCCCATTTTCCCGTAGGGGCAGCACACTAGTGCCTACTAGCCCCCTCTGGTGGGAGAAGTGTGATGTTGGATGTGGATTGCACCGTTCTTACCTCGAAGGAGGAACACCACACCCCATTGAAGAGGTGCAGCATCCCTGTGGCGGTCGAACCCTCAGGGGCGCCACACGGTTATTTTCAATGCGTTTCAAAGTCATCCAATTTATTCATCAGGAAATATGTTGAATGTTGTGGTTTTTCCTGATGAAGTTGGATGACTTTGAAAAGCGTTAAAAATAAACCGCATTGCTACTTTCCTTGTTTAATCAAATCTTTGTTTGGATCCTCACCAGCAGCAAAAAATATCCATCTTCCCATTTCCTACCTGGTAAAAATTAAAAAAAAAAACTTGTTTTTTCAGCAACTTAATGAAATTTTAATATGTTTTATGAGTCAGCGGGCTACCAAATAATCTCTAGCCGGACTGTAATACCTGGAGCTGGAGCAGATATCAGCTGATTGGTCAGAGTGTTGGGTATTGGACCCTCACTGATCTCATAGGTCATCAATATGTATGTAGTACCCGACTACCCCTTTAAACGTTTTAAGACTTTAAGACTTTACACTGATCTCATAGGTCATCAATATGTATGTAGTACCGGACTACCCCTTTAAACGTTTTAAGACTTTAAGACTTTACACTGATCTCATAGGTCATCAATATGTATGTAGTACCGGACTACCACTTTAAACGTTTTAAGACTTTAAGACTGAGCCATTTGTCATTTTTACCCTTTCATTTTTTTTCCTCCTCTTTTTCCAAGAGCAATAACATTTTTATTTTTTGGTTTACATATGCGGGCTTGTCTTTTTGCTGGATGAGTTGTAGTTTTACATGACACCATTCATTTTACCATATATTGTACATGGGATAAAGAATTTTCCATTTTGATACATTAGAATTTATGAACGCGGCAATACCAATTTTCTTTATTTTCAGATCAAGACAATGGGGGTGATTTATAATTTTTAGCTTTAATTATTTTTAAAAACTTTTTTTTTATTACATTTCAGTTATTTTTCCATCCCTCTCCATGCATAGACCTGTCTAATCTTAATCCAAACCCTGTCTTTAAGACTAATCCTAGTCCTCAACCTAAACCTAACCCTAAACCAAACCCTAGCCATAACCCTAGCAAGGGATAGAAAACTATAAAAAAAAGTAAAAAGCAACTCCTAGTAATGAATGAAGACATTAGTGAATCATGTACAATTCACTTGATATTCAATACTGTCTTCTTTCATTAGCTGCTTATCTTCTGTCATCTTAGTTACTGCTTATATAGTCACAATGAATTTATCATCGGCTGCTGCATTATTTGGAAGTGACCAAGATGACAACATTTTTACTGAGCTTTGTAATTTGGTTGCTGTGAAATTTTGCACCCCTATAGACTTTGGGGCCCGGGCAACTGCCCCTGTAGCTCTCCCGACACTGTGCCAGTGTCTAGAACTAGAACTACACATTCAAGCACTACATACTGGATTTTTGGGATTTTCCTACTTGTCTCCACGTAACACCCATAATGTTGTAGCGACTGCAAATCTACTATTTTTGGATCTGAAAAAGCTGCCATTTTTTAATCTTTAAGTCTACAAAACTATCTGATTATCCCTTTGTTTCACACCTCACCTGTTTTGAGAGAATCAGTATATTAGGGTACTGGCAGCTTGTCTTATAGCATTACATTTGTTTTGTGTTTGTGTGCAAAGTTCTTTTAAAGCACCACTCCAGCTGTTTTTTTTTTCAGTGCTGGAGTGGTGCTTTAAACGTAAGCCACCTTCCCCTGGTCAAATACTCATTCTCCTGCATCTTCACCGTTTTTTAGCGCCGTTCCTACAGCACCATCTTGCGACCGCAGCTTCTGACTTGCCGGAAGTCAGAAGCTACGTCTCAAGCTCTCAATGCAAGTCTGTGAGAGCCAGAACGAGGCCAGAAGGAGGTCCTCATAGACTTGTATTGCTAAGTGGCCTCCGCACTTCTCCATGAAACACTGGAGCTGCCAGCAGGTCACTTTTTCCCTGAGACTAACTGGAGCGACACTGGAAAAAGATGAAGGCGGCGGCAGGTGAGTATGAGACAGGGGGCAGGGGACTTATATTCCAAGCACCACTCCAGCGGTGCAATAAAAAAAACTCTGGAGTGGTGCTGTTTTTCAGTAATTTGGTGCAATGGATAAACTGGATAAATTGGATTCCTCTCTGCGGCTCTTTGTCCTTTTCCCTCTAATAGTGCTAAATTCTTAAGAAGGACCTTTACAGAAACTAATACTTTGCATGCACCTGCTTCATTTGCAGTGAAGCATAGCACTAAAAATCTAAAAATGAAAGTATTATGGTATGGATTTACTGGCAATAATACTCCCTGCCCAAACCACACAGCAAAATATTTCTATACTCCCAACAGCTCCCATTTCCACAGGGGAGCGGTCATGTAGAAAATAAGATCGTGGTGAGAAATGTCCCAGTTATAAGGAACCATAGGCCTGAAAGGAAAAGCAGTCTGAGACATAGTAACATTGTTTTTAAAATGTTACTAACATTTCAGGTGACTTTTCAGGATAAATTCTTCCTCTAGGCTTTAATTTCTGTCAGTTTTTTCTAAACTCAGCTCCAGAGTGAATGGAGAGTAACTGCTATAATATCTCAAGGAAATGCTGCACACACAGAGAAGAGGAAACCCTGCTCCCTTATCGCTCTGTAGCATCCTCAAAAGTAGCAACAGCAGCATGGGGGATATAATACTGAAATACTGAGCAGTGTACCTGTGAATCCAACTTTGGGGTAAGGTACAAGAATTACTAGAAGCAGCAGCACCATCTCTGTGTCTGTGTTTGCCTCTGTCTCCTCCTTGTCTAATGATATTTATGGGCTGAAGCATGTAGCCCAAAGCCCCCGTCTTACATAGCGAGATCGCTAGCGAGATCGCTGCTGTGTCACGGCTTTGGTGACGCAACAGCGACCTCACCAGCGATGTCGCTATGTGTGACACTTTGCAGCGATCAGGCCCCTGCTGTGAGGTCGCTGATCGCTGCAAAGTGTCCTGGACAATTTTTTGGTCTTTGCCCTCCCGCTGGTCAGCACACATCGCTGTGTGTGACCAGTGGGAGCAGCGATCAGGCTGGTAACCATGATAAACATCGGGTTACTAGGGGCACACGCGCTCCTAGTAACCCGATGTTTACCATGGTTACCAGCCTGCTAAAGTGAGCGGTAACCTCCCGCTCACCGTAGCAGAGTGGTAACCATGATAAACAACGGATTACTAGGTGCGCGTGTGCCCCTAGTAACGTGCTGTTTATCATGGTTACCAGCCTGCTCCTGCTTCAGCAGGCTGGTAACCAGGAGCAGGACATCGTGGAAAGATTCTTTCCACGATGTCGCTGCTCCCCTGATCGCTGGTGAGCCTGCCTGTTTGACAGCTCACCAGCGACCACATAGCGACGCAGCAACGATCCCTGACAGGTCGTATCGTTGTCGGGATCGTTGCAGCGTCGCTAAGTGTGACGGGGCCTTAAGTCCTTTGTGTAGACTTCATCTTGAATATTGTAGAGAACATGATCAGTACAAGAAGCTGGGAAAGATCTGGCAGAAAAGTAGAGAAAAGTATTTTGTCTAATGCTACATTCTCACAGTGAGTTTTTGGTGAGTTTTTTGATATTGCAGATTTTCTGCACCTTACATAGAATAGATTACTTGCATTTTTTCAAAAATATGCAGCTTAAAAATGTCACCAAAAACTCACTGTGGGAACAGAACCTAATTGGATAGATTACAACAACTATTAGCTTATGCTGTAGGGGGGTAATAAATAAATATTTTTATGCCCAAAAAAGACAAAAGTATTCTAGGGGAGATACCTTTATTGGCTAACCAGAAAAGTTATATTTGCAAGTTTTCAGAGCAGAGAGGCTCCTTCATCAACCAAGTTTACAAGTGAATTACTGAGACAATATAAAAAAGATTTACTATTCAAATTCCTCACAATAGTGATATAAGATGTCTAAATATTAATATGCAAATTGCCTCTTCAGAGAAAAAGAGGACTTGAACTCCATGGCGCCACCTATTGGAAGCAGCAATTCTACAAGTCACTATCGACCCTTTAACGAGTCGTGCAATATGACTTAGGATAAAAGCCAAATCAGAATCTCAATATGCAGACATGGTGTTTCGGGCTGTTGGCCCTCGTCAGTGCAAAGTAAACTAAATATTAATAAAAAAAAATTTGAGCACAAAAATTCTCAAAAATATACAACAGAAAATGCGCTTAATATTATTTAGAGATTTTACTAAAAATTCTATGTTATGTTCTTCTCTTCAAGCTTGGGAATTTCTTTCTGTTTACTAAATTAGTAATAAATTAATATAGGGCTTATATGACTATTGCCCACCTTGCAGTCCCCAGCTTCCTACCAATCCTGTCAAGACTCGGCATGCTTCATTATTATGGCTTAGTGATGGATGGACATGTAGATAATTAGATAGATAGATAGATAGATAGATAAATAAACAGATAGATATTTCAAGTAATAGCAAGCTGAGAGCAAACAGCTATAGAAATATAAGGAACTTTCCTTTATTTCTTAGGTTCCTCATTAGGTCATAGTGAGAAAAACCAAACTTTCCATAAACTTCTTGCTTGTGTTAAAGCAGCATTACTCCTAAGGATGATACATTGTGGCAATATCTGTATTGGGTCAATATAAACGTTGAGGTCTTTGGAGGTTACGTTATACCTGAAAGTATTAAAACAACTTATCACTTCTGTTTAAAACAATCTGCTTGATATAAAGGCAATAAATTGTCAGAATAAAAATGGAACAGCCATAGTCTTTCAGTATATAGTAATATGAAAGCGTGTGCACTGTGCATTAAACTGATGGCCTATAGGACCATGAGTTTCGTTCATTAACATGTGTACCAATAGACAGTGCCAGGCTTTTCCGTAAAAAAGATTCCGCTCTCTTACCCCTAACATCTAAGCAACATCCTCCATTAGCCGCATAATAGCAAGTTCTCAGCTCGGATAAAAAGAAATATTTATGATGATATAATTGCAAAGGGTTGTCTAGACTACATCTAACATAGTGGTATGTACCTGTTACCAGAAGCATTGACTGTGTGCAGGATTTAAAGGGTTATTCACAAATTCACAATGCGGTCTTATAATAATGTACACATGTATTTGTTAGTTTGTGCCAATTTAACTGTCACGGGTGTGTCAGATGTGATACACAATCGCGCTGCAGTTGGTTGCAGAAGATCTCTTCGTTTGGCATTACAGACACCTTCCTAGCTGTTTCACTGTAGGACCCAGCGGCTACCTCCAGTCTGCTAATTGACACCCTGGCCTGGGTCTTTACATAGTTTCACTTTGCAGCAAGAAGGTGCCGGTGATACTCACATGTTTCTTTGTGAATGCTTGGAGCTCTCAGACTTCTATCTTCCTCTGTGGTGCTAGGAGGACGCTTGGAGTTATCTCTCTGAAGTCGGCTAAAGCTAAGCTACTTTCCCCAGTGTTTGTCTCCCTTGTTGTTTTTAGTCATTGTGGGGATCGACTAGTGCTCATCCCCCCTTCCCTATACAGGGCCAAGCGCTTGCGAAATACAGGGTTTAGGTTCGCGAGCGGCGATTGGTGAAAAACCAATATGGGGACATTAGTGGAAACAGGGTGATATCAGATTAGCCTAGGAGGTCTCCACTCCCCCCTTTCCTCTTCCCTTTGTGTTGCACTTAGTTTTTCCCACACCATGCGTGACATTAACCCATTTTAAAATCTAGTCAGACAGGCGAGTTGCACGCACCTCATCACTTTTGGGCCCTCAACTCCTGTATATAATGTGCCGCAAGGGCCCGCGGTGTGCTGGCAGCTTAGGAACAGAGGGCGGGCTGGCAGAGTCTGACGTCACTGATATCAGACTTGGCCGCCCCCCTCTGCTGCGGCCATACAATGTCAGTAGCTGCAGCAGTGAGTGACTGGGGCTTAATAAAGCAAAGTAAAGTAATTAGTTCAGACCCCCTACGTGCCACGCAGTCTGCCAGGCCGTTTATATAGTGGCTCGGCTGTGCTCCCTCGGGGCAGGCTGCGCAGCGTGTCTCACCCACTCCAGGCCCCCTCTTTGATTCTGCTCACCAGGCCCCATACACCAGTAAAGCCCTGATGGCGGCCCTGTGCATACCAATATTTTATGCCAAAAAACTGTTCTCGTTCTGAGTAAATTTGGCATTTCAGACTCGCCTTGTCCCAATCTACACAGTCAATGTAACAAGTGAGCTGCAAAAAACAGGAAGTGTCTCCTTATTCTGTCTGCTCCAGTGTGACAACTGCAATCATTTATTTTTATCTGTATAAAAAAACAGAAATGCAAAAGACAATAATTAAAAGTGAAATGTAATAAAAAAAACAACATATTTATAGAATGTTATTTGTGGTTATTCATTCTCTTTAATATTATTAAAATTATTATATTGCATTATAGTCTTGCTAAGCGTAAACTTGAAAGCGGAGCTGAAGACTTGGGACATGAACGCCATTATAGTTCTATCACTGAGGATAAATATGGACACATCATTTATATTTTATTTCTAGTCAGCTAGGCCACAGTGTCTATATATGTCATGTATAGAAAGCTCACTGGAGTTAATGAAAGCATGAGCTCTACATACTGAGTGCAGATTAATGTACAGCGCCTTCAGTGCTTCATTTTCAGACTGACTAATGTGCACTGCAGTTGTGGTAGAACCAATAATAACAGACCGAAACTGGTAAAAAAAAATGCTTTTCTAGATCAATATAAAGGTTCCTTCCTGGTTTGATGCCTTTAATAATTTCCATTATGTGGAGGCTTGTTGGTAAACAATTATATGGACATACGCTTGCAATGATAGGAATTATTTGTTTGGACTCTTGGATAGATTCTGGAACGAGAGTTTAATATCGCTACAATTGTATGCGAACTACAACATTTCTGTGTGATGTTTGTCAAACCATGTTTATTATTAAACCATAATACTACAAAAAAATTGCAGTTTTTACATTGGCCACTAGAGGTCAGCAGAACCAGCTACACTCCAAACTACTATAAAGAAGGGAAATCTCGTTTTACAACCTACAGTAAAATGTAATGATGACAAGTTTAATTGGTTAGGTGCTTAACTTAGATATTGAAACTTTGTTTTATAGAATTTACAGTTTACTGAGTTTCACTTAGTTTCTAAACCTGTAGAAAAGCATGGTCTTGCTGCTTTCATCCCTACAATAAATTAAAGCTGCTTTTGGTGAACGTACCAGTCTAATATGGGGAGGTTGAGTAAACTGCGTAGTGCTGCCTCACTCAACTATTTTCATCACCTCCACCTCTGGGGCCAAGACATAGAAGCAGTTATTCCTGTCTCGGCCATGAAAGGCAGAGCTAAGGATATCCCTTTAAATCCTGAACCGTCACATGAAAAAGAAAGTTCATATGTTTTCACAATAAGGGGGAAACTGATAATATATGAGGATAATGCCAGTGTGTTAGTTGTGTGTCATCCAAAAGAACAATGGGTAAATACTGAGCCAACATCTCCGCAGACTATGCAGAGTTAAAGTTTCTCTGATGCCCATCGCTAGTCACTATCTAACAGCTTAAATGTATTAAGATGGATTCATTCTTGTGTTTTACACCGTGCTGTGAACACCTGAAGGGCAGCCAAAGGGCGCTGGCTGAGTCTGCTGTCCGAAATGCCTTCTACTTCGTACCTGACCGGAATGTAAAATGCATAAATTGGAAGATTATCTCTTTCTGTTGTCTTGTAATATTCTCTGTTCATTCTAGATCTTTATCATGCACCCGATCTCACCGTGCACGTAGAACAATGCCACTGTCTTCAGTATGTCCTTTTCGTAGCCAGAAGTACAGAAAGGGGGAAGTTACAGGTCCATTTACAATGCAAGATTATTCCAAAAAATAACTGTGCAGTGTAAACAGGCTGACGATTACCAATGAATAAGTAAAATGCTCTTTCTTTGGGTGAAATGATCTTTTGGTTTGCACAAATGCTCATCGTTCTCGTTGTGTGGCCAAGAACAATGGAAGCCTGTGTGTACTGAACGGTTTATTATTGGTCATCCAGTGCGCACCTAAAGCGCGGTCAGCCTATGGAAGCAAGCTATTAAATGACTGCCGATCAGAAGACAAGTTGCCATTGGTCGGTTTGTGTAAGCCGACCTTTAGACACTAATCTTATCACTCTACTTTCTAAATATGTCACTATCCACATTTTACCACTAGATGTCAGCAGTGTGCAATGATTCAGAGAAGAGATGCAGCAACATAGTTATTAGTGTAATATTATCATCATCATTATTTATTAATATAATTATTATTATGCACTAAAACTTTAATGTGGTGTATTAATAATATTAAATAAACAAGTGCAAGCTTACGATTCCTTGTGAAGATAACAGGTATGTTTTACTCACACTTTATTGATGTTTTTAACAGTAGTGACTCTTCTTCTTGACATATCATCATTGGAGGAAATTGTATTTATTTATTTTATTCACTTATATAGCGCCATTAATTCCTCAGCGCTTTACAGATATTGTCATCACTGTCCCCTTTGGGGTTCACAATCTGCATTCCCTATCAGTATGTCTTTGGAGTGTGGAAGGAAACCGGAGAACCCGGAGGAAACCCACACAAACAAAGGGAGAGCATACAAACTCCTTGTAGATGTTGTCCGTGGCGGGTTTTGAACCCAGGACCCCTGCGCTGCAAAGCTACAGTGCTAACCACTGAGCCAATTGTATAAAGTAGATGCATTCATAGTATGGACCAACCTGCAGCGCAGGGACCACATCTGGCCGCTCTGCCATACTGTGCAGCCCCTAATTATCTGGTCACAGAAATTCTTACCTGTGTAGCTGTTTGCATGTAGCTTCCATACCAAACAAAAGGGTGGCACAGACCCTCTAAATTTAAGGAGAACGGAGTCCCTTGACCCCTCTTTGTTATTCCATAACGATATATATGGTTTGTACAGGTGGCCATCTATGCATGTACGTAGTAGTTTATGGCATTTAAGTTTACAGTGGTTAGAGCCACATTCACACATGGCTTTTCCTAAGTGCTAATTGGTGTTAAAGGGGACCCCTATTATTCCCATACGTGCAGGTTCCACTTTATGGCCCACTGTCTATCAAGCATTTATTGAACATACTGTAATCTTGATATTGCAGAAATGTCTTAGATGATAAGTATTATTTTGGCTTTTGAAATAATACAACATGACAACCAGGCACCCCTGGTATAGGCAATCACTGTCACAAGGAATCCTCACAGGATATAGACAGTCCTGCTGCTGGGACCCTCAGTAACGTGCAATATAGACATGTCCGATTCTCACCCTAAACTATTACTGATGCTCAAAACAAAGAAGCATTTACATCAGACTCTGACCATAATAGGCTCGCTATCTAATCACTCACATGCACTTGTGCAAATTCAATAAACCAATTAATATGGTTTTATTTGGAATGTTGTTGGAAAAGAGAAAACAGGAAACTTACACTTCACATACAGTAGATGCTTTGGTCTTTGCCTTATGTACTAGATAAGAATCCTGTGCAAGGGGCTATCCAAACTCACCAAGTTATCACCTATCTACAGGATAGAGGTGATATCTTGCCGATTGCTGGGAATCTGACCACTAGGACCCCCGCCGAAACTGCTAACGGGACTGTGAAAGGAGGTAGCAGTGATCCGACTCCCAGCAATAAGCAAGTTTGGGTATCCCATTTAAAGGAGTTGTCCCAACCCCTCTTGAATGGCACCAGAAAATAAGAAAAAAGCATAATGAAAAAAGAAAAAACAGAGCTCCCCACCTTCATCGATGCAATGGCTGGATTGAGGATAAATGATGAATAATCGTGGGTGCCTGCAATTCCGCTGGTGCAGCTCAGCAGTATAGGAAGAAAGTGGTAGGAATTTGGCACATCCAAACGGGAAATATTAAAGAATCAGTCTTTATTAGAAATCCATTTAAACACGAACCAGTTCTGGTGAAACATAAAATTTGACGCGTTTCCGGCAACCGCCCTTAGTCATAGAACATGTATACCCAAGAAAGGAAGTAAACTCTGAGCTATAATTCTTAATCATATTTTTGACAATCCGATATTTGCAGACTGCGATGTAATGATAAAACCTGAAAAACCTTCAATTAAGTTGGAAAGCTGCACAATTAATGCGCAAAATCTAAAATTTAAAAAAAAAAAGGAAAAAAAAATCCGTCCCACATTACCTCCATCATGTCATTTCAAAACTGCTGACTTGTCACAATGTATCATAAACGTTATATAAACCTAAATTACAGCTGTCAGACCAGAACCGGGAAGGCGAGGGCCTTCCATTGCCATTGTGAGATTTACTTTAGCTGCGGAACGGAGTTTTTACATCTTTGTTAACAAACATAAAAAAGCCACCTGAGATTAATTAAAGTTTGTATCCCATCTGTTGTTCTTTGACTATAATCATTGAAGCATTTGTAGTGCGATACGAGATGCCTTCAGCGTCTTCTCCCCCGGGCCGGCAGCTGCTACTGTAAACTTGTATGACATTAGTACTTACAATTTCCTTCCTATTATGTAAAAACATTGAGGAAATTTCAAGCTTCTGTGTTGCCATAAACTTATATCACAAAACGGAAATTCCTAGTCCATGGTTCAACTTTATTACAAGCTATAATGTTCTAAAGTTTCAGCAACTGAGAACTGGAGACAGTTGGACATCACAGACATCTATGAGAAGCCTTCTCAGATATAAGGTATATTATTTTATCTCACAGGGCCTGATGTGATATTACCTGCTGGAAGTTGTAGTTTTGCGGTAGCTTCAGAGTCACAGATTACAGAACACTGCCGTACTGAGATACTATGTACAGTCGTGGCCAAAACGTTTGAGACTGACATAGATTTTGGTCTTCACAAAGTTTGCTGCTTCAGTGTTTTTCCAACTTTTGGTCAGATGTTTCTCTGGTTACTGAAGCACAATTATAGGCACTTTCATAACTTTTTAACCTTTTATTGACAATTACATCAAGTTTAAGCAAAGACTTAATTTGTAGTGTTGACTCTTATTTTTCAAGACTTCCACCCTTTACCCTAGAAGCTGGATATCAGCTTCAGGGCCAAACCCTGACTGATGACTACCCGTTCTTGTTTAATCAGTGCTTGGAGTTTATCTCAATTTCTGTGTTTTTGTTTGCCCACCCGGTTTTTGAGGATTTTGCACAGGTTCTCAGGGGGGATTCAGATCTGGGGAGTTTTCGGGTCAAAGATCCAAAATTTCAATCTGCAAATAGCCTCTTCAGAAAGGAAGAGGACTAGAACTCTAGCGCCACCTATTGGAAGTAGCAATCCTAAAAGTCAATATCGCCCCTTTAATGAGCCTTGTCATATTATTTAGGATAAAAGCCAAACCAGAATCTCAATTTCCAAACACTGTGTTTCGGGGTATTGCCCTTCGTCAGTGCAAAGTATGAGATCTGATTTGGCTAGGTGAGAGACTTAAGACTGGGATGCCAGACGTGGCTTGTCCCTCTCCAAAAGGATGAATGTTGCCCCTTGGATTCCAATATTTAGTTCACAAAGCCACTTAGTTAGCACTAGTGATGAGCGAGCATGCTCGCAACTGCTCGGTGCTCGCCCGAGCCTCTCACTGCTCGAGATGCTCGGCGCTCGCCGAGTATTTCCGGGGTTTCTCGGCGGGAGCTCGGGTCTCCTCCCTGCATGTTTAGCGCTCTTTAGAGCGCCAATCAACATGCAGGGATTGCCTGCCACTCATTGTAATGCCGCAGCCATGGTGGTTGTGGCATTACAGTGATTGGCTGGCCTCACCGCGTCATCAGGTCTATATCAGACCTGGCGCCGCTGTGATCGTCACAGTCACTCCGGAATCAGGCAGAGTAGGGAGAGGTGCTGCTGCATCAGGGAGAGATTTGCTTGTGTATTAGGTAGTGTAGGGAGAAAAACCGTACATTACACATATCCATCTTAATAAACAGTCCTTTTGATATCAGGCAGGCAGTGTATATAGGTAGGCAGGCAGGGTATATAGAAGACTGCAGTGCATATAGCACAAGAGGCTCCATTCCAATTCTGCCTTCTGCTGCTGTTAGATATTTCTATACAAAGGTCCAGGTCTCAGGGGCCAGGAATACTTTTTTTGTATCTTAATCCTCATTATTTGCTTAAAAAGCAATACAGAGAACACTATGCTTGTTGGCACTGCAGAATACAGCCAGGTCCTTTCCATGTTACAGCGCTAGAAATCCAGCTATTGAAAACTGTGTTTTCTCCGTCAAACAGATCACATATACGTTGTCAGAAAATACTGCCATTTCTGGCCTCCATTAAAAATTTCCTTTAGTGTGTCTGTGAAGCAATTCACAGCAGTTTGCTGTTCAAACTACTTACCTACAGGACAGGTATTTAAAACCCAGTTTTCTCCATCACACGAATCACATATAAGTTCGCTCCAAACTCAGTCATTTGTAGTGAGCGTGGAAGATACTGTCCTCCATTTAAAATGGGCAAGGCACGTGGCAAGGGACGGGGAACTGGACGTGATGGTGATGGTGCATGCAGAGGCCGAGGACAAGGCCGTGGGCAAGCTAAAATTGTGCCACAACAAACACCCACATCTTCTCACCTGACCTTCCTGTCCCAATTCCTAGGGGACCGCGGCACATCACTATTGAACCCAGATTAGTGTCAAAAGGTTATTGGTTGGATAGCGGATAATGTTTCCAGTCACTTCCAGCCACCACCAGCACCACCCTGTCTTCCACACGGTCAAGTCTCAGTAGCCGTGAGTCTGGACAGCATGTTCCTCACCCTGATCCTTCTTCCTCCCACCATGCCGAGTGCCCGGAGACAACTGATCCCACACTTGGACACTCTGAAGAGCTGTTCACTTTTCCATTTATAGATTCGGGCCTCTCGCCCGGTCCACTTGAAGCGGGGCAAGAGGAGATCGCGTGTAGCGATGCCCAAATATTTGAGCAGCCACGGTCACACGAAGGCGACGGTGGGAAAGTGTCACAAGAGGTGGACGATGATGAGACACAATTGCCAAAAAGTTAGGAGGAGGACCAGGGTGCAGAAGTGGAAGACGAGGTGGTGGATGATATAGTAACTGACCCAACCTGGCAGGAGGACATGCAGAGCGAGGACAGCAGCACACACGGGGAGGGAGGCAGAGCACCCCAACAGGCAGGATGAAGCAGTGTGGTGGCCGCAGACAGAAGGCAGGCAACCGTTCCCCGTAACACCAACACGAAGGAAGTTGCCAGTACAACTGTTAGGTCTTCCCGAGTCTGGTTGTTTTTTAAAGACTCTGCCGATAACCCGAAAAAGGCCATTTGCACCACCTGCCAGGCCATCATCAGCAGGGGTGGCAAAATGACCAGCCTGACCACCACCAGCATGATCAGGCACATGGCAGCAAAGCACCCGACTTTGTGGGCCGTACTCCAGGGTCCAAGAACAGTGTCTGCAGGTGGCACCATTGCTTCTTCTGCTGTTGTGCAAGCAAGCCAATCCCCTGTCCATGGTGCATGCGAAGATGCCTCCTGCCCTGCACCTGTCATTGCGCACTCTCAAGCAGCAGCATCAGCAAGCACGTCCATGTCCTTGTCCCAGCGCAGCATTCAGTTGTCCATACCCCAGTCCTTGGAACGAAGGCGCAAATATGCAGCCAACACCCCACAGGCCACACTACTAAATTCTCACATTTCACGACTGCTTGCGCTCGAAATGTTACCTTTTAGGCTCGTGGAGACAGAAGCATTCCGCAACCTGATGGCGGCGGCCGTCCCTCGGTACTCGGTCCCCAGCCGCCACTATTTCTCCCGGGGTGCCGTCCCCGCATTACACAAGCACGTGTCCCAAAACATTAGCCGTGCCCTCAACAACGCAATTACCGGGAAAGTCCATCTAACCACGGACACGTGGAAAAGTGCTTGTGGGCAGGGACGATACATCTCGCTGACGGCACACTTGGTTAACATAGTGGAAGCCGGGACCCAGTCGGACCTTGGGACAGAACACGTCCTCCCGAAGCCAAGGATTGCAGGCCCTAGGTCAATCAGGGTTGCCCCCATGGTCTACAGCTCCTGCACCTCATCCTCCTCAGCCTCCTCCTCCTCTTCAGCCTCCATCCCCAAAATGACCACATCAGTCACAAGCTGAAAGCACTGCAGCACTGCCTCGGCCAAGCGGCAACTGGTTGTGCTGAAGCTAATATGCTTAGGTGACAAACCACACAATGCTGAAGAGTTGTGGACAGCTCTGAAAGAGCAGTCAGATCTGTGGCTCACACCGCTGAACCTACAGCCAGGCATGGTCGTGTGTGAGAATGGCCGGAACCTGGTGGCGGCTCTGAGGCGAGGCGAGCTCACACACGTACCTTGCCTGGCCCATGTGCTTAACCTCGTGGTTCAGCAGTTTCTCAAATCCTACCCGGAGCTGCCGGATCTGCTTGTTAAAGTACGCTGCCTGTGTGCCCATTTTAGAAAGTCAGCTACAGCTTCCGCCGCCCTTGCCGTGTTTCAGCAGCGTTTGCAGCTTCCGGCTCACAGACTGGTGTGTGATGTCCCCACTCGTTGGAACTCTACACTGCAGATATTGGGAAGGATTTGTGAGCAGAAGAGGGCAGTTGTTGAGTACCAGTATCAACAAGGCCATCGGAATTTAGTTCAGACTCCACACATAAGACCTCAGGAGTGGACATGGATGTCAGACATACAGTACAGACCAAAAGTTTGGACACACCTTCTCATTTAAAGATTTTTCTGTATTTTCATGACTATGAAAAATTGTACATTCACACTGAAGGCATCAAAACTATGAATTAACACATGTGGAATTATATACTTAACAAAAAAGTGTGAAAAAACTGAAAATATGTCTTATATTCTACGTTCTTCAAAGTAGCCACCTTTTGCTTTGATCACTGCTTTGCACACTCTTGGCATTCTCTTGATGAGCTTCAAGAGGTAGTCACCGGAAATGGTTTTCACTTCACAGGTGTGCCCTGTCAGGTTTAATAAGTGGGATTTCTTGGCTTATAAATGGGGTTGGGACCATCAGTTGTGTTGTGCAGAAGTCTGGATGATACACAGCTGATAGTCCTACTGAAAAGACTGTTCGAATTTGTATTATGGCAAGAAAAAAGCAGCTAAGTAAAGAAAAATGAGTGGCCATCATTACTTTAAGAAATGAAGGTCAGTCAGTGCGAAAAATTGGGAAAACTTTGAAAGTGTCCCCAAGTGCAGTTGCAAAAACCATCAAGTGCTACAAAGAAGCTGGCTCACATGAGGACCGCCCCAGAAAAGGAAGACCAAGAGTCTCCTCTGCTTCTGAGGATAAGTTTATCCGAGTCACCAGCCTCAGAAATCGCAGGTTAACAGCAGCTCAGATTAGAGACCAGGTCAATGCCATACAGAGTTCTAGCAGCAGACACATCTCTTCAACAACTGTTAAGAGGAGACTTTGTGCAGCAGGCCTTCATGGTAAAATGGCTGCTAGGAAACCACTGCTAAGGACAGGCAACAAGCAGAAGAGACTTGTTTGGGCTAAAGAATACATGGAATGGACATTAGACCAGTGGAAATCTGTGCTTTGATCTCCACAGTCACCAGACCTGAACCCAATCGAGATGGTTTGGGGTGAGCTGGACCGCAGAGTGAAGGCAAAAGGGCCAACAAGTGCTAAGCATCTCTGGGAACTCCTTCAAGATTGTTGGAAAACCATTTCCGGTGACTTCCTCTTGAAGCTCATCAAGAGAAAGCCAAGAGTGTGCAAAGCAGTCATCAAAGCAAAAGGTGGCTACTTTGAAGAACCTAGAATATAAGACATATTTTCAGTTGTTTCACACTTTTTTGTTAAGTATATAATTCCACATGTGTTAATTCATAGTTTTGATGCCTTCAGTGTGAATGTACAATTTTCATAGTCATGAAAATACAGAAAAATCTTTAAATGAGAAGGTGTGTCCAAACTTTTGGTCTGTACTGTATGTACCATCCTCCAAAACTGAGGACTCCACCAAGATGGTGAGCGGCGATGACACCATAATTAGCATCACCATCCCGCTTCTCTGTCTTCTGAAAAGCTCTCTGCTCACAATCAAAGAGGATGCATTGCAAGCGGAGCACGATGAGATGGAGCAAGGAACCATACAGGGTGATTACACACAGCCAAGCCTCATCTCATCCCAACGTGGATTGGGTGACACTGAGGAAGAGGAGGAGGAAGGACAGGAGCTAGTTTCATGCACTATAGACGGTACTACCTGCTCAGCTGTCATACCGTCTGTTCAGCGTGGATGGCCAAAGGACAGAGAGGAGGAGAGCATGGTCAGTCATCCTCTTGGTGAGGACATGGAAGTATTGCCTGTTAGTAGTCTGGCACGCATGGCTGAGTTTATGTTACGCTGCCTTTCCCATGACCCTCGCGTTCTCAAAATTTTGGGTGACAGTCATTACTGGTTGGTGACACTTCTAGACCCACGCTACAAGGAGAACGTTATATCTCTTATTCCTGAGGCGGACAGGTCTACAAAAATGGGGCTGTACCAGAAGGTCCTTGTTGCGGAACTATTAAAAAAATTCCCATCTGAAAACGGTGGCGGTAGAGGGCACACTTCGTTGGACAACCAAGGAGTACAGGCTAGAGAGACACAACTTCAATCTAGCAGAGGCAGGGGAACACTGTCAATGTTCTGGGAGAGATTTCTCAGACCCTCCCATCGCACAGGCCCTGAGACACGGGGTACTCTCACAAGGAGTGCAAAGTTTGGGAAGATGCTGAGGGAGTACCTTGCCGACCATACCAACATCCTCCGTGATTCCCCTGTGCCTTATAATTATTGGGTATCCAAGCTGAATACGTGGAATGAACTGGCTCTCTATGCCTTGGAGGGCCTGGCCTGCCCTGCCGCCAGTGTTTTATCAGAGCGGGTTTTTAGTGCCGCTTAGTGCCGCTAGTGGAATTATAACTGATAAGCACATCCGCCTGTCAACTGAAAATGCTGACAGGCTGACTCTTATAAAAATGAACAAGGGCTGGATTGGGCCAGACTTTCCAACACCACCGAATGATAGCAGCGTAACATAAACTCAAATCCAGTGTCTTTTCTTAGGAGGTGTATTCCCATGCACCTTTTCACACCCACACATGGGTATACGCTTCCTGATTTTGACTATTTGCTCTTGTCCTTCTCCTCATCCTCCACCACCATATCACCAGGGTGACCGTGGTCCATGATGCAACACCCACATAATTTTTTTAAAGGGTGTTTATGATGCCCGTAAAAAAATTTTTTATACAGTATGCTCATGTATACCCCCCAGGGGTAAATGTTTGTCAGCCCATACACTTACTGCATGGACTTTACAAGTATAGGAGGCCCGCTCCTTTCTAATGGGAACATTTTTTTATGAGGCCCTCCTCCACGTCTCTTCCAAGGGGCATTGAAGTGCCTCCAAATTTTTGGCAGCCCTTGCATTCACTGCATAGGCCAACACTATGGGAGACTCTCTCCTTTCTAATGGGAATTTGTCGTTACTGTGGCCCTGCTGTATGTCTCTTTAAATTGTTAGTGGGGTTTTTCCTAAATTTGGTCAGCCATTGGACTCACTGCATACCCTATAACGGTATAGAAGACCCTCTCCTTTCTAATGGGAACATGTCGTACTTGTTACTGTGGCCCTGCTCTATGTGTCTTTCAGAATCCCACCATCATCAATGAAACAGGATGTCTTTAAATTCTTAGTGAGGTTTTTCCTAAATGTGGTTAGCCGTTAGACTCACTGCATACCCTATAACTGTATAGCAGACTCTCTCCTTTCTAATGGGAATTTGTCGTTACTGTGGTCTTGCTCTATGTGTCTTTAATTTCTTAGTGGGTTTTTTCCTAAATTTGGTCAGCCGTTGAACTCACTGCATACCCTATAACTGTACAGCAGACTCTCTCCTTTCTAATGGGAACATGTCGTACTCGTTACTGTGGCCCTGCTCTATGTGTCTTTCAGAATCCCTCCATCATCAATGAAACAGGATGTGTCTGATGATGTGTCACACACCACATTGCCAGATAAGGTTGTAAAATGTTAAAATGACATTTCCCAGTGAATGCATTTGCCTTAAAAAATAACAAAAAAAAAAACAGTAGGATCTTTCTTTAGTATAAAAACAGAGTCGCCAATGTAACCTCAATGTAATCACATTGTTCAGCTCCTGCACCTCCTCCTCCATCTCCGAAATGACCACACCAGTCACAAGCTGAAAGCACTGCAGCACTGCCTTGGCCAAGCGGCAACAGGCTGTGCTGAAGATAACATGCTTAATGCTTAGGTGACAAACCGCCCAGTGCTGCAGAGTTGTTGAAAGCTGTAACACAGCAGCTTGATCTGTGGCTCTCACCGCTGAACATACAGCCAGGCATGGTCGTGTGTGACAATGGGCGGAACCTGGTGACAGAGAAATGACCGCCGGAGTAGATACGTTTTCCCTCTATGCCAGTCCTTTCACCGAGCTAAAGAATATGGCTGTGGTGAAATACAACTTCCACTGAGAAGCTGTTTCAGATTGAAAAACATTGGGCCCACCAGAGGATTTGATTCTGAGGGCTCTCCTTTCTCCCCCGCTCAAGAGCCCCATAGCAGCTGCAAAGTTAGCGCTATCATGAACTCTCCTGATGTAGAAGCCAGGGCACACCAGAGGATTCTCTGGTGGGATCGTCCAACCCTGCCGAGAAGCAGTCCTGGCTAAGAAAACTGTGTGGGAAGGTTCCCGGACACTCTATGGCTGCTTTTTTACTGAGGTGGAAACCCACACAAACACGGGGAGAACATACAAAATTCTTGCAGATGTTGTCCTTGCTGGGATTTGAACCCAGGATCCCAGCGCTGCAAGACTTCAGTGCTAACCACTGATCCAATGTGCTGCCGTTCACCCTCTGATATCTAACAGGCTGGAGAAACTTGCACCTACAGCCACTCTATCTTCAGCTCCTTTGTGAGAAACTAATGTATTTGGGCAGCCACTCAGTCTACCAAATAAAATTCCTCAGAAGGAAATTGGGGAATGCTTCGCTACTGGTACTGGGGGCAGTGCTAATACCATGGCGTCGTACCATAGTTTACTGGAAATATTCCAGGCTGGTAGGAGGAAAGCAGATTCCCACAGAAAAGTACCAGCAGTAATGTTCAGGGACCCAAGCTTGTAGAAGGCGGAGACAACACCGGGAGAAATAGTGGCGGCTGGGGACCAAGTATGGACACGAGGCATGAGGTTGTGAAAAGCTTCTAACTCCGTGAGCCTAAAAGGCCACATTTGAAGTGAAAGCAGCTTTAGAGGACTTCCTGTGAGAAATGACAGCTGTGGTAGATATGGTTTCCCAAGTCCTTTCACCAAGCTGTGGTGAAATACAACTCAGCAAAAAAAGCTGTGGACTGGCTCCGTACCGTCCCTGGCCACATTCACTTGTCCACGTGTTTGTGGGTAGGCGGTCCTTCCCAGTAAGTTCACTGGGGAGGGTACGGGTAATGTTGTGGGACCCGTGCTTGTGGAAGGCAGAGACGATACAGGAAGAAATAGTGGCGGCTGGGGACCGATTATTGACACCCGGCCGCTGACGGCATGAGGCTGTGAAAAGCTTCCGCCTCCATGAGCCTAAAAGGCCCCATTTCAAGTGCAAGAAGCTGCCCAGAAATCTGGCAGTTTAGTATTGCAGCCTGTGGGTGGGTGGCTGGCTGTATACTTGTGCTTGCATTCCAAATAACAGAAAACTAAGCAGATGGTGGCCTCTATCATCACCATGGCCTCACCTCGGCACTATGAACTCTCCTGAAGGAGAAGCCAGGGCCCACTGGAGGAGTCTCGGGTTTTCTGGTGGGTCCGTCCAACCCTGCCGAGAAGCAGCCCTGGCTAAGAAAAGTATGGGGGAAGGTTCCGGGACACTCTATGGCTGTTTTTTTTTATGTGGATTGTACGTGCTTATGCATGTTATTTCTCAACCCGGATTGCAGATCAGGCCATTGCCCAACTCTGTAGTCATGAAATTAAATGCGCAAAGAAAGATGTTTGTGTGTCAAAGCACCACCGAGAAGTGCAAGTTGATGTTGGACGGGCTGCCACTGCTTCTGCAAAAGCTGCTTTAGATGACTTCCTGGGAGAAATGACACCCAGAGTAGATACGGTTTCCCTCTCTGCCAGTCCTTTCACCGAGCTAAAGAATATGGCTGTGTTGAAATACAACTCAGCAAAAAAAGCTGTGGACTGGCTCCGTACCGTCCCTGGCCACATTCACCTGTCCACATGCTTGTGGTTAGGCGGTCCTTCCCAGTAAGTGCACTGGGGAGGGCACGAGTAATGTTGTGGGACCCATGCTTGTGGAAGGCGGAGTCGACACCGGGAGAAACAGTGGCGGCTGGGGACCGAGTATGGACACCCGGCCGCCGCCGGCATGAGGTTATGAAAAGCTTCCGCCTCCACGAGCCTAAAAGGCCACATTTCAAGTTAAAGCAGCTTTAGAGGACTTCCTGGGAGAAATGACAGCTGGGTAGATATGGTTTCCCAAGTCCTTTCACCAAGCTAAAGAATATGGCTGTGGTGAAATACAACTCAGCAAAATAAGCTGTGGACTGGCTCCGTACCATCCTTGGCCACATTCACCTGTCCACGTGTTTGTGGTAAGGCGGTCCTTCCCAGTAAGTGCACTGGGGAGGGCACGGGTAATGTTGTGGGACCCGTGCTTGTGGAAGGCGGAGACGACACCGAGAGAAACAGTGGCAGCTGGGGACCGAGTATGGACACCCGGCCGCCGCTGGCATGAGGTTATGAAAAGCTTCCGCCTCCACGAGCCTAAAAGGCCACATTTCAAGTGCAAGCAGCTGTCAAAAATTTGGCAGTATAGCATTGCAGCCTGTGGGTTGGTAGGTGGCTGGCTTCATACTTGCGATTGCATTCCAAGGAATGGGGTAGGGAAAACTGAACGCTGGACTGGGACAAGGACATGGACGGTGATTGTTGCAAGTCTGCAACAACAGGTGCATGGCGGGAGGCATCTTCGCATGCGCCAAGGATCACTTATGATGGGCACACTTTTAGGCAGTGACCTGGGAGTCAGAGATGCTTCCAGAGGTCTTCCCCATGCTGTTCCCATGTATTTTCAGCACTGTTTTCATGTGTCTGATGATGTGTCATACACCACATGGCCAGATAAGGTTGTAAAATGTTAAAATGAAATTTCCTGGTGAATGCATGTGTCTTGGTTGAAAGCAAAGCAAAAGTAGAAAAACGCATCAAAAACGCTACGTGTGAACATAGCCCAAGGTGTAGAGGAGTATTTTTGTTTTTGGCTATTTATTTTGCCTTATATACAAGTCATTACCCTGGAAAGGATGTTCCTTAACATATTTCCCAGGAAAATCCATTTTGATTTCGTTTTTGTATGTTTTATTGTGAGTCCCTAAAAGTGGAGTAATACTCTGACAACGTTGTTGACAGCACTGATCTGGGAGTCAGAGATGCTTCCAGGGGTCTTCCCCATGCTGTTCCCATGTCATTTGAGCACTGTTCCCATCGATTTGAGCAATTTTTAGGCCCTCTGCAGACCACCGGGTGGAGCCGCCTGAAAAATGCTCGAGTTTCCCATAGACTTACATTGGGCTCGTTGCTCGAGCACCCGAGTATTCCAATGTGCTCGACCCGAGCAATGAGTACCCGAGCATTTTAGTGCTCACTCATCACTAGTTATCACTTTTGCCTTGTAACATGGTCTCTGTCATGCTGGTAAAAGCATTCTTCATCACTAAATTGCTCCTAGATCGCTGGGAGAAGTTGCACTTGGAAGATGTTTAGATCCCATTCTTTATTCATGGCCGTGTTATTAGGCAAAGTTGTGAGTGAGCCCCCTCCATGGATGAAAAGCCCCCACACTTGAGTGGTCTCAGGATGCTTTACTGTTAGCATGACACAGGACTCATGTAGCGCTCACCTTTTTTTCTCTGGACAATCATTTATCCAGATGTCCCAAACACTCTTTAGGGCAGTGGTCCCCAACCTTTTTTGCACCAGGGACCGGCTTGAAGCAAGATCATTTTTCCATGGCCCAGCAAGGAGGGGGTGGGGTGGGCGGGGCTTTGGTCATATGGGGGCGGGGTAATGGAGGGATTTGGAGTTTAGTGCATACTTATCATATAGTGTAGACCAGGTCCCCGCCAGGAGCTATGCCAGGAGCCCCACATAATGTGCTGTGCCAGGAGCCGCATCACTGAGGCCCCATCACGCCCTGCAGCAGGACAGGGCAGCTGTCCTGACAGCTGCTGTTCAGCTGCATTTACTTCATCCCAGGGGCGGACACAGACTGTAGTGGGCCCCTGTGCAAGAAATTTTTGGGGGCCCCCCCGCCCTTCATAAGGCAACAAAATTATGTAAACATAACCCCCCCATGTGCATCTCTCACCCCCCCATGTGCATCTCTCACCCCCCCATGTGCATCTCTCATCCCCCCATGTGCATCTCTCATCCCCCTCCCTGCATCTCTCATCCACCCTCCGTGCATCTCTCATCCACCCCCCGTGCATCTCTCATCCACCCCCCGTGCATCTCTCATCCACCCCCCGTGCATCTCTCATCCACCCCCCCGTGCATCTCTCATCCCCTCCGTGCATCTCTCATCCCCTCCGTGCATCTCTCATCCCCTCCGTGCATCTCTCATCCCCCCCGTGCATCTCTCATCCCTCCCGTGCATCTCTCATCCCTCCCCTCCCCCCATGTGCATCTCTCATCTCTCCCCTCCCCCCATGTGCATCTCTCATATCTCCCCTGCCCCCCATGTGCATCTCTCATCTCTCCCCTCCCCCCATGTGCATCTCTCATCTCTCCCCTCCCCCCCATGTGCATCTCTCATCTCTCCCCTCCCCCCCATGTGCATCTCTCATCTCTCCCCTCCCCCATGTGCATCTCTCATCTCTCCCCTCCCCCATGTGTATCTCTCATCTCTCCCCTCCCCCATGTGCATCTCTCATCTCCCCCCCCCATGTGCATCACTCATCTCTCCTCTCCCCCCATGTGGATCTCTCATCTCTCCCCTCCCCCATGTGCATCTCTCATCTCTCCCCTCCCCCCATGTGCATCTCCCATTCCCCCCACTCCTAGTTAATTGTATTTAAAAAAAAATAAAACTTGTTATACTTACCCCCATGCGATCCCTGCAGAATCCTGGCGCTCGTCCAAATCGCTGACACCAGGTTCTCCTGCCTTCCGGTCATGTGACGGCGCCGTCACATGACCGGAAGTCAGAGGAATTATGAGATGTCCTGGACCCGGCGCTTTGCATGGGGCCGGGGGCCCCATGAGGAGAGAGACGCACAAGAGGGGGCTCCTACCGGCCGGGCCCCATACTGGAGTCAGGGCAGTCATGCCCTGATGGCGGCCCTGCTGGAGGGGCCCCCTCTCCCTCGGGGCCCCCGTTCAATGAACCGGCTGCACGGGCGGTAGTTCCGCCCCTGCTTCATCCTGCTTCAGGACCTGTGGTGACATCACAGTTATGTACCTTGATGTCATCACAGGTCCTCTACAGGTCTACCCTGCGGGAGTCTAGAACAGCGGGCAGCATCCACCCCACACAGTGTGCTCTGAGCCACCGCAGACCAGAGCACACTGTCAATGTTTAGTGATTGTCTGTGGCGGTGCCGCGGACCGGCTGAAAAACCCCAACGGCCCGGTCCTGGTCCGCGGACCGGCGGTTGGGGACCTCTGCTTTAGGGGACTTCATCAAAGAAAATGATTTTGCAGAACATACGAGTCTGGACTGCAGAGGACAGGAGTAAAGTTATTTTCTCTGATGAAGACCCCTTCAGACAGGACCTTCATCACAATCTCTCTATTCTTCACAATATAGAATAAAATACGCCATAAGAACAATTGCAAAATGCCAGCATCTAATACTTACTATTTTTTTTACTGTGTTATTAATTGCTCAAATTATTGAAAAATTAACCTACCCGTATCACCACACTTTGCAGCTTCCTCACAAGTGCAGCAATACTGGTTGGCCATTTTTTCCGCCTCATTTCTCTCTAGTCACCTTCAGCCTTTATTATATCAGTGACAAGCTTTACTATACAGTAATTCATTACAGGCTTATTACTCACTTATTTCTGGATTTTAGTACTGTCTTCCCATCACTTTTGGGTATTGTTTTAGGAGATTGAGCGGTATAACTTGAACTATTAGAATCAGCTATTGTAAGGTTTACAAGACTCCTTACTGTAAGGCATGCATCTCTATTGGTAATTTAGTTCTCACATTTAGTGTCACCTCATTATATTATTTTTAGCGCATATATTTGCATATTCAGTGCTATTATTTAGGGGGTAATGATATTATTTGATCTACGGTATATAAATTGGCTTAATCTCTATTTTTGGGGGGTTTGTTGGTTGGGTTGAGTGACCTTATTTAGTTTGCATATTCCCCAATATATTCAATGTACCATTCTGGTTCTTTTTAACACTCTTTATATCTTTGGTTTTTGCTTGATGTGCCAGTGTTCTTAATGAATTCTGTATCCTTATATTTTCCACATGGCTAGGTGCTCGATTTTATACATCTGTAATTAGGGACAAAATGAAAAACCTGCATGCAATGATTAAAAAGTGTCTCCCAATGATTTTGTCCAGTTGTCCTATAATGCAAGTTTTTATACATAACCATATTGCCTCTTCAAATAGGAAGAGGACTAGAACTCTATAGCGCTATCTGTTGGAAGCAGTGATCCTATAAGTGACTATTGACCCTTTAACAAGCCTTGCAATATGACATAAGATAAAAGCTAGTTTTGAGCGAGCATGCTCGACACTGCTCGGTACTCGCCCGAGCATCTCACTACTCGGGATGTTCGGCGAGCACCGAGCATTTCCGGGTTACTCGGGCGGGAGCTCGGGTCTCCGCCCTGCACATTTGGCGCTCTTTACAGAGCCAATGAACATGCAGGGATTGCCAGCCAGTCACTGTAATGCCGCAGCCATGTTGGTTGTGGGCATTACAGTGAGTGGCTGGCCGCACAGCGTCACCTCGAGTATTTAAAACCGGGCGCCGCCATCTTGGACACAGTTGCTCCGGATCAGACGGTGTAGAGAGAGTGCTGCTGAGCTAGGGAGAGATTTATACTGCGAAATAGGTAGTGTAGGGTCTCTAAAGCCTGCAAAATCAAACAAACAGTCCTTCTCAGAACTCATATCCATCCCAGATATCAGGCAGGCAGGCAGGCAGGCTGTATAGGAGACGCAGTGGTTATACCAACAAACACTGCATTACAGTGCTGTATGCTGCTTTTCAAATTGCTAGACTTAGCCCCAGGTCTCAGGGGCCAGGAAAAAATCCTTTTTTTTTCATCTAAATCCTCTTTTTTTTTTTTTTCCTCAGTCAGACTGTACAAATACCCGTCTTATTAACCTTTTGGTATTCCCCCCCCCCCCCAAAAAAAAAAAATTGAGTGTGTCTGTGAGTGTTCAGACACAAATATATCTGTTTAAAAGAGTCTGGTGTAGGTCAGGTAACTAGAACTGTGGTTTTGCAATTCCACAGTTAAAATCTCTGTATTATCCACTTTTTTGCCTTTTTTCCATAAAAAAAAACATTTTGAGTGTCTCGCTGACTGTTCAGACACAAATATATCTGTTTAAAAGAGTCTGGTGTAGGCCAGATAGCTAGAACTGTGGTTTTCCTCTTCCACAGTTCAAATCTCCTTTTTATTACCCTTTTGCCATTGAGTGTAAGTGTAGTGCGAGTGTAAGCTATTTTACTTCATTTACAATGGGCAAGGCGCGTGGCAAGGGACGTGGAACTGGACGTTCTGGTGATGCTGCGTGCAGAGGACGGGGCCGTGGCCAAGGTGAAAATGTGCCACAACCAACAGCCACATCTTCTCGCTCCCAGTTCTTGACCGAATTACTAGGGAAGCACACAACAGCACCACTATTGCGAACTGATCAGTGTGAACAGGTTACTAATTGGATAGCAGATAATACTTGCAGTCACCTGGGCACCAAAAACCTCCGGTCTGTCTTCCACACGGTCAAGTGTTAGTAGCCGTGAGTCTCGGCTGCATACTCCTCTTCACCCTGATGCTTCTTCCTCCCACCATGCCGAGTGTCGTCAGACAGCAAGTGATCCCACACTTGGACACTCTGAAGAGCTGTTCACTGGTCCATTTCCATATTTGGGCCCCTCGCCTGCTCCGCTTGAAGTGGTAGAAGAGGAGATCCCATGTAGCAATGGCCAAATATTTGAACAGCCACGGCCACAGGAAGGCGACGCTGGCAATGTGTCACAAGAGGTGGACGATGACGAGACACAATTGCCACGAACTGAGGAGGAGGACCGTGGTGCGGAAGTGGAAGAGGAGGAGGTGGTGGATGATCTAGTAACTGACCCAACGTGGCAGGAAGACACGCAGAGGGAGGCCAGCAGCACACAGGGGGAGGGAGGCAGAGTGCCCCAACAGGCAGGAAGAAGCAGTGTGGTGGCCGCAGACAGAAGGTGGTCAACCGCTCCCCGTAACACCAACACGAGGGATGTTGCCAGTACAACTGGTAGGTCTTCCAGAGTCTGGAATTTTTTTAAAGACTCTGCTGATAACCCCAAAAAGGCCATTTGTAGCACCTGCCAGGCCAGCATCAGCAGGGGTGACAAAACTACCAGCCTGACCACCACCGGCATGATCAGGCACATGGCAGCAAAGCACCCGACTTTGTGGGGCGAACCCCAGGGTCCACGACCAGTGTCAGCGGGTGTCACCACTGCTTCTTCCGCTGTTGTGCGTGTAAGAGAACCCCCTGTTGTGCGTGCAAGGCAATCCCCTGTCCATACTGCATGCAAAGATGCCCCCTCCTCTCAGTCTTCACTTGTTATGGCAGTTTCTCAAGAAACAGCATCAACGTCCACATCCACGTCCCACCGCAGCGTTCAATTGTCCATATCCCAGAGCTTTGAACGAAAGCGCAAATTCGCATCCAATGCCCCACAGGCCACAGTCCTAAATTCGCACATTTCACGACTGCTTGCATTGGAAATGCTGCCTTTTAGACTGGTGGAGACGGAATCCTTCCGCAACCTTATGGCGGTGGCCGTCCCTCGGTACTCGGTCCCCAGCCGACACTATTTTGCCCGGTGTGCCATCCCCGCACTACACAAGCACGTGTCCCAAAACATCTGCTGTGCCCTCAACAACGCAGTTACTGGGAGAGTCCACCTGACAACGGACACTTGGACAAGTGCTTGTGGCCAGGGACGGTACATCTCCCTGACGGTACACTGGGTAAACATAGTGAAAGCCGGGACCCAGTCAGACCTTGGGATGGAACACATCTTCCCCACACCGAGGATTGCGGGCCCTATGTCAGTCAGAGTTGCCCCCACAGTGTACAGCTCCTGCGCATCATCCTCCTCCTCATGTTCAGCCTCCATCTCAGATATCACCACATTAGTTACAAGCTAGAAGCACTGCAGTACTGCCTCAGCCAAGCGGAAAAAGGCTGTGCTGAAACTCATAAGCTTAGGTGATAAATCTCACACTGCTTGTGAGTTGTGGACAGCTGTGAAAGAGCCGGCAGATCTGTGGCTGAGACCGCTGAACCTACATCCAGGCATGGTCAGGTGTGACAATGGCCGCAACCTGGTGGCGGCTCTGAGGCGAGGCGAGATCACACACGTAGCATGCCTGGCTCATGAGCTTAACCTCGTGGTTCAGCGGTTTATTAAATCGTACCCCGAGTTGCCAGAACTGCTCGTCAAAGTACGCCGCCTGTCAGCTCATTTTCGGAAGTCGGCTACAGCTTCCGCCACCCTTGCTGTGTTGCAGCAGCGTTTGCAGCTTATGGCACACTGACTGGTGTGTGATGTCCCCACACGTTAGAACTCTACCCTCCACATGTTGCAAAGGATTTGTGAGCAGAAGAGAGCAGTTGTGGAGTACCAGCTGCAACAAGGCCATTGATATTCAGGTCAGACTCCACACATAAGACCTCAGGAGTGGACCTGGATGTCTGACATATGTACCATCCTGACAAACTTTGAGGAGTCCACCAAGATGGTGAGTGGCGATGATGCCATCATGAGCATCAGCATCCCACTTGTCTGTCTTTTGCAACGCTCTTGGCAGAGAACTAAAGAGGAGGCATTGCAGCCAGAGTATGATGAGATGGATCAAGAAGCCGTAGCGGGCGATTACACACAGCCCAGCCTCATCTCATCCCAACGTGCATTGGGGGACAATGAGGGAGAGGAGGAGGAGGAAGAACAGGAGCTGGTATCATGCGCTGTAGACGGTAGTACCTGTACAACTGTCATACCGTCGGTTCAGTGTGGGTGGCCTGAGGACAGGGTGGAGGAGGAGGAGGAGGAGAGCATGGTCAGTCGTCATCTTGGTGAGGACACGGAAGTCTTGCCTGTTACCAGTCTGGCACGCATGGCTGACTTTATGTTACGCTGCCTTAACCGTGACCCTCGCGTTGTCAAAATGTTGGGTGACAGTCATAACTGGTTGGTGACACTTTTAGACCCCCGCTACAAGGAGAACTTTCACTCTCTTATTTCTGAGGTGGAGAGGTCTAAAAAGATGGGGCAGTACCAGAAGGCCCTTGCTGCAGAACTGTTAAAAAAATTTCCATCTGAACACGCTAGCGGCAAAGGTCACAGTTCGTTGCCCAACCAAGGCATACAGGTGAGAGAGACGCAACTCCAATCCAGCAGACGCAGGGGAGCACTGTCCTACGTTCTGGGACAGTTTTCTGTGACCCGCCCTGAGGCGCGGGGTACTCTCACAAGGGGTGGAAAGTTTCAAAAGATGGTGAGGGAGTACCTTGCCGACCGTACCAGCGTCCTCCGTGATTCCTCTGTGCTTTTTAATTATTGGGTATCCAAGCAGGACACTTGGAATGAACTCGCTCTGTATGCCTTGGAGGTCCTGGCCTGCCCTGCCGCTAGCGTGTTATCGGAGCGTGTTTTTAGTGCCGCTGTGGGAATTATAATTGATAAGCGCACTCGCCTGTCAACTGACAATGCTGACAAGCTGACGCTTATCAAAATGAACAAGGGCTGGATTGGGCCAGACTTCTCATCACCACCAAATGACAGCAGAGTGACATAAAGTCAAATCCACTGTGTTATTTTGGGAGGTGTATTCCCATGCACCGCTTCACACCCACACATGGGTATACGCTTCCTCATTTCGGCTGTTTTTTGCTCTTCTCCTTATCCTCAGCCTCCACCACCACTATACCACCAGGGTGACCGTGGTCCATGTTGCCAGCATTGCAAGTTCCTCCGTCCTAATTTTTGGCAGCTTTTGCTTGGAAGGAATAGGCAAAGACTATGGGAGACCCACTCCCCAATAATGGGAATAATGTTTTTAATATGCTGTACTGCATGGCTCTTGTAAAGGGCATTAAAACTGTCTTGTTAAGCTACTGTGACCTCCACATCTCTTCCAAGGGGCATTGATATTGTCTTTTTATTCCACTGGGACCTCCACCACTCTTCCAAGGGGCATTAAAACCATCTTGTTAAACCACTCTGAACTCCACGTCTCTTCCAAGGGGCATTAAAACCATCTTGTTAAGCTACTGTGACCTCCATGTCTCTTCCAAAGGGCATTAAAACCGTCTTGCTAAACCACTCTGAACTCCACGTCTTTTCCAAGGGGCATTAAATCCGTCTTGTTAAGCTACTGTGACCTCCACGTCTCTTCCAAGGGGCATTGATATTGTTTTTTTATTCCACTGGGACCTCCACCACTCTTCCAAGGGGCATTGATATTGTCTTTTTATTCCACTGGGATGTCCACCACTCTTCCAAGGGGCATTGATATTGTCTTTTTATTCCACTGGGACCTCCACGTCTCTTCCAAGGGGAATTAAAGCCGTCTTGTTAAACCACTCTGAACTCCACATCTCTTCCAAGGGGCATTAAAATTGTCTTGTTAAACCACTCTGAACTCCACGTCTCTTCCAAGGGGCCTTAAAACCGTCTTGTTAAGCTACTGTGACCTCCACGTCTCTTCCAAGGGGCATTAAAACCGTCCTGTTAAACCACTCTGAACTCCACGTCTCTTCCAAGGGGAATTAAAACTGTCTTGTTAAGCTACTCTGACCTCCACGTCTCTTCCAAGGGGCATTAAAACCGTCTTGTTAAACCACTCTGAACTCCACGTCTCTTCCAAGGGGCATTGAAACTGTCTTGTTAAGCTACTGTGACCTCCACGTCTCTCCCAATGGGCATTAAAACCGTCTTGTTAAGCTACTGTGACCTCCACATCTCTTCCAAGGGGCATTGATATTGTCTTTTTATTCCACTGGGACCTCCACGTCCCTTCCAAGGGGCATTAAAACCGTCTTGTTAAACCACTCAGAACTCCACGTCTCTTCCAAGGGGCATTAAAACCGTCTTGTTAAACCACTCTGAACTCCACGTCTCTTCCAAGGGGTATTAAAACAGTCTTGTTAAACCACTCTGAACTCCACGTCTCTTCCAAGGGGCATTAAAACCGTCCTGTTAAGCTACTCTGACCTCCACGTCTCTTCCAATGGGCATTAAAACCATCTTGTTAAGCTACTGTGATCTCCACGTCTCTTCCAAGGGGCATTGATATTGTCTTTTTATTCCACTGGGACCTCCAACACTCTTCCAAGGGGCATTGATATTGTCTTTTTATTCCACTGGGACCTCTACGTCTCTTCCAAGGGGCATTAAAACCGTCTTGTTAAACCACTCTGAACTCCACGTCTCTTCCAAGGGGCATTAAAACCGTCTTGTTAAACCACTCTGAACTCCACGTCTCTTCCAAGGGGCATTTAAACCGTCTTGTTAAGCTACTGTGACCTCCACGTCTTTTCCAAGGGGCATTAAAAACGTCTTGTTAAGCTACTGTGACCTCCATGTCTCTTCCAAGGGGCATTGATATTGTCTTTTTATTCCACTGGGACCTCCACCACTCTTCCAAGGGGCATTGATATTGTCTTTTTATTCCACTGGGACCTCCACGTCTCTTCCAAGGGGCATTAAAACCGTCTTGTTAAACCACTCTGAACTCCACGTCTCTTCCAAGGGGCATTAAAACTGTCTTGTTAAGCTAATGTGACCTCCACGTCTCTTCCAAGGGGCATTGATATTGTCTTTTTATTCCACTGGGACCTCCATCACTCTTCCAAGGGGTATGGATATTGTCTTTTTATTCCACTGGGACCTCCACGTCTCTTCCAAGGGGCATTAAAACCTTCTTGTTAAACCACTTTGAACTCCACGTCTCTTCCAAGGGGCATTAAAACCGTCTTGTTAAACCACTCTGAACTCCACGTCTCTTCCAAGGGGCATTAAACCGTCTTGTTAAACCACTCTGAACTCCAAGTCTCTTCCAAGGGGCATTAAAATCGTCTTGTTAAGCTACTGTGACCTCCACGTCTCTTCCAAGGGGCATTAAAACCGTCTTGTTAAGCTACTTTAACCTCCACGTCTCTTCCAAGGGGCATTGATATTGTCTTTTTATTCCACTGGGACCTCCACCACTCTTGCAAGGGGCATTGATATTGTCTTTTTATTCCACTGGGACCTCCACGTCTTTTCCAAGGGGCATTAAAACCGTCTTGTTAAACCACTCTGAACTCCACGTCTCTTCCAAGGGGCATTAAAACTGTCTTGTTAAGCTAATGTGACCTCCACGTCTCTTCCAAGGGGCATTGATATTGTCTTTTTATTCCACTGGGACCTCCATCACTCTTCCAAGGGGCATGGATATTGTCTTTTTATTCCACTAGGACCTCCACGTCTCTTCCAAGGGGCATTAAAACCGTCTTGTTAAACCACTCTGAACTCCACGACTCTTCCAAGGGGCATTAAAACAGTCTTGTTAAACCACTCTGAACTCCACGTCTCTTCCAAGGGGCAATAAAACCCTCCTGTTAAGCTACTCTGACCTCCACGTCTCTTCCAATGGGCATTAAAACCATCTTGTTAAGCTACTGTGATCTCCACGTCTCTTCCAAGGGGCATTGATATTGTCTTTTTATTCCACTGGGACCTTCAACACTCTTCCAAGGGGCATTGATATTGTCTTTTTATTCCACTGGGACCTCTACGTCTCTTCCAAGGGGCATTAAAACCGTCTTGTTAAACCACTCTGAACTCCACGTCTCTTCCAAGGGGCATTAAAACCGTCTTGTTAAACCACTCTGAACTCCACGTCTCTTCCAAGGGGCATTTAAACCGTCTTGTTAAGCTACTGTGACCTCCACGTCTTTTCCAAGAGGCATTAAAACCGTCTTGTTAAACCACTCTGAACTCCACGTCTCTTCCAAGGGGCATTAAAAACGTCTTGTTAAGCTACTGTGACCTCCATGTCTCTTCCAAGGGGCATTGATATTGTCTTTTTATTCCACTGGGACCTCCACCACTCTTCCAAGGGGCATTGATATTGTCTTTTTATTCCACTGGGACCTCCACGTCTCTTCCAAGGGGCATTAAAACCGTCTTGTTAAACCACTCTGAACTCCACGTCTCTTTCAAGGGGCATTAAAACTGTCTTGTTAAGCTAATGTGACCTCCACGTCTCTTCCAAGGGGCATTGATATTGTCTTTTTATTCCACTGGGACCTCCATCACTCTTCCAAGGGGTATGGATATTGTCTTTTTATTCCACTGGGACCTCCACGTCTCTTCCAAGGGGCATTAAAACCTTCTTGTTAAACCACTTTGAACTCCACGTCTCTTCCAGGGGGCATTAAAACCGTCTTGTTAAACCACTCTGAACTCCACGTCTCTTCCAAGGGGCATTAAAACCGTCTTGTTAAACCACTCTGAACTCCACGTCTCTTCCAAGGGGCATTTAAACCGTCTTGTTAAGCTATTGTGACCTCCACGTCTTTTCTAAGGGGCATTAAAACCGTCTTGTTAAACCACTCTGAACTCAACGTCTCTTCCAAAGGGCAATAAAACTGTCTTGTTAAACCACTCTGAACTCCACGTCTTTTCCAAGGTGCATTAAAACTGTCTTGTTAAGCTACTGTGACCTCCACGTCTCTTCCAAGGGGCATTAAAACCGTCTTGTTAAGCTACTGTGACCTCCACGTCTCTTCCAAGGGGCATTGATATTGTCTTTTTATTCCACTGGGACCTCCACCACTCTTCCAAGGGGCATTGATATTGTCTTTTTATTCCAGTGGGACCTCCACCACTTTTCCATGGGGCATTGATATTGTCTTTTTATTCCACTGGGACCTCCACGTCTCATCCAAGGGGCATTAAAACCGTCTTGTTAAACCACTCTGATCTCCACCACTCTTCCAAGGGGCATTAAAACCGTCTTGTTAAGCTACTGTGACCTCCACGTCTCTTCCAAGGGGCATTAAAACCGTCCTGTTAAAACACTCTGAACTCCACGTCTCTTCCAAGGGGCATTGAAACCGTCTTGTTAAGCTACTGTGACCTCCACGTCTCTTACAAGGGGCATTAAAACCGTCTTGTTAAGCTTCTGTGACCTCCACGTCTCTTCCAAGGGGCATTGATATTGTCTTTTTATTCCACTGGGACCTCCACCACTCTTCCAAGGGGCATTGATATTGTCTTTTTATTCCACTGGGACCTCCACCACTTTTCCAAGGGGCATTGATATTGTCTTTTTATTCCACTGGGACCTCCACATCTCTTCCACGGGGCATTAAAGCCGTCTTGTTAAACCACTCTGAACTCCACCACTCTTCCAAGGGGCATTAAAACCGTCTTGTTAAGTTACTGTGACCTCCACGTCTCTTCCAAGGGGCATTAAAACCGTCTTGTTAAACCACTCTGAACTCCACAGCTATTCCAAGGGGCATTGAAATGTTGTTTTTAATTACCTCTAACCTCCACGACTCTTCCAACGGGCATTGTATTTCCTCCTAATTTTAGTCAGCTTTTGCTTTTCAATGCATAGGCGAACACTAAGGGAGACCCACTCCCCAATAATGGGTAGAAGGTTTTTAGTACGCTGTAATCCATATCTGTTTCAAGGGGCATTGCAGTTCCTCATAATTTTTGGAAAGCCTTTCATTCACAACAGTGTACAGTAGACCCAGTTGCTACAAATGGAAAAAACGGTTTAGTTAAGGCACTCTGACCTCCATGTCACTTCCAAGGGGCATTGGAGTGCCTTGAAATTTTTGGTAGGCATTGCACTCACTGTATGCCCTATAACTGTGTAGTCGAGCCGCTCCTTTTGGTACAGAAACATATCCTTCAAGACATGTGTGGTTGACTGGCCTGATATTCATGTGAATGGTCCCTGTTCCTCCTGCTCTTTCTCCTTTGCCACCACCTCATCCATCATTCATCACCTGAAGCTTTGTTTTAACGGGAGTCATAGAACTGGGATAGTAGCAGGAAAACTTCCAGCAATCCTCGGAGGAGGTAGGATATGTGCCAAAACGCTGACCACCTCAGGCCTAGCCGCTACTACATACATGCGCTTGCATTCCAAGGAACAGAAAGCTAAGGAGATGGATGGCCTCATGATAATGAATAATTTACTCGTTGTGTAGGAGGCTGACCACTGCTGCTGTCTACCTACTGAACTTTGTGTTGAAGCCTGATTGACCCAGGACCCATAATCTTCTATGTCTGGAGGACTGTAACATCCCTGGTGGCGTGCTGGCATGGCTTACCACCTCCCACCATGCAAGACTGCCATCTTACCTATCAATCCAGGCTGCACACTTTGCTCCAGTACCTGCTGTGTCTCTTGTCTGATTGCTTAGGGCAGCAGCGCGGCTTCTGTCTGACTCTTATAGTTACTGTGTGCGCACTCCTAATGCCTCCCCAGCCTATTGCTGTGAGTCACTGGATACTTAAAACCCCTCCACCCAGTAGGGGGTGCCTGAGCAACACTTTAATTCAGTGTGTTCTGTGCAACTGAGTTGCCAGGTCCTGTCCTGCATCTTGTCTGTTTCCGCCCCTGGGGGCTGTATACCCAGGCCTGTTACCTTTGTCTGTGACTTCTAGTCTGTCTCCGCCACCCTGGGGGCTGAGTTCCCAGGCCCGTTCCTGTATCTTATTCCTGGTTCAGTTTCTGTCTGAACTGTGTCCTAGCCCGTTACCTGTTTCTCTCTATGTCCGAACCTTCCCTTTTCCTGCAGTGTCTGATCCTGCACCTAACTCCAACTCGTTGTCTCTGAACTTCTGTTTGTGAGTTTTGTGTATTCTTGCTACTTCATTGTAAGTACCTTGTGTGTATCTGGTTCTGCTTGTTCACCGCACCTGCAGTTTTGCTGTGCCCGGCTTGTTCACCGCATCTGCGGTTTCGCTCTGCTCTGCTTGTTCACCGCATCTGCGGTTTCGCTCTGCTCTGCTTGTTCACCGCACCTGCGGTTTTGCTCTGCTCTGCTTGTCCACCGCACCGGCGATTTCGCTCTGCTCCACTCTGCTTGTTCACCGCACCGGCGGTTTCGCTCTGCTCTGCTTGTTCACCTCACCTGCGGTTTCGCTCTGCTCAGCTTGTTCACCGCACCTGCGGGTTTTGCTCTGCTCTGCTTGTTTACCGCACCTGCGGGTTTTGCTCTGCTCTGCTTGTTTACCGCACCTGCGGGCTTTGCTCTGCTCTGCTTGTCTACCGCACCTGCGGGTTTTGCTTTTCTTGTCTACCGCACCTGCGGGTTTTGCTCTGCTGTGCTTGTCTACCGCACCTGCGGGTTTTGCTCTGCTGTGCTTGTCTACCGCACCTGCGGGTTTTGCTCTGCTCTGCTTGTCTACCGCATCTGCGGGTTTTGCTCTGCTCTGCTTGTCTACCGCACCTGCGGGTTTTGCTCTGCTCTGCTTGTCTACCGCACCTGCGGGTTTTGCTCTGCTCTGCTTGTTTACCGCACCTGCGGGTTTTGCTCTGCTCTGCTTGTCTACCGCACCTGCGGGTTTTGCTCTGCTCTGCTTGTTTACCGCACCTGCGGGTTTTGCTCTGCTCTGCTTGTCTTCTGCATCTGCGGGTTTTGCTCTGCTCTGTTTGTCTACCGCACCTGCGGGTTTTGCTCTGCTCTTCTTGTCTACTGCACCTGCAGGTTTTGCTCTGCTCTGCTTGTCTACCACACCTGCGGATTTTGCTCTGCTCTGCTTGTCTACCGCATCTGCGGGTTTTGCTCTGCTCTGCTTGTCTACCGCACCTGCGGGCTTTGCTCTGCTCTGCTTGTCTACCGCACCTGCGGGTTTTGCTTTGCTTGTCTACCGCACCTGCGGGTTTTGCTCTGCTGTGCTTGTCTACCGCACCTGCGGGTTTTGCTCTGCTGTGTTTGTCTACCGCACCTGCGGGTTTTGCTCTGCTCTGCTTGTCTACCGCATCTGCGGGTTTTGCTCTGCTCTGCTTGTCTACCGCACCTGCGGGTTTTGCTCTGCTCTGCTTGTCTACCGCACCTGCGGGTTTTGCTCTGCTCTGCTTGTTTACCGCACCTGCGGGTTTCGCTCTGCTCTGCTTGTCTACCGCACCTGCGGGTTTTGCTCTGCTCTGCTTGTTTACCACACCTGCGGGTTTTGCTCTGCTCTGCTTATCTTCTGCATCTGCGGGTTTTGCTCTGCTCTGCTTGTCTACCACACCTGCGGGTTTTGCTCTGCTCTGCTTGTCTACCGCACCTGCGGGTTTTGCTCTGCTCTTCTTGTCTACTGCACCTGCAGGTTTTGCTCTGCTCTGCTTGTCTACCACACCTGCGGGTTTTGCTCTGCTCTGCTTGTCTACCGCATCTGCGGGTTTTGCTCTGCTCTGCTTGTCTACCGCACCTGCGGCTCCGTTCCTGTGTCTCAGTCTGTACTGGTCCCTATCCTGCCTGTGTTCCTACCTGCCAGTACCCGCCTGTCTGCATGCCAGCCGTGCCTGCCAGTGCCCACCTGTCTGCATGCCAGCCGTGCCTGCCAGTGCCCACCTGTCTGCATACCAGCCGTGCCTGCCAATACCCACCTGTCTTCATACCAGCCGTGCCTGCCAGTACCCACCTGTCTGTATGCCAGCCTAACCTGCCTGTTCCTGCATTCCCCGGTGTGGGTCAACAGCTGTGACCGGGGTCTGACCTGCAGTAGCACCTGGTCCCTCTGCTCGGTTCCTCCCTGGTTCACGGAGTCGACTGAGCCACCGTGTGACCTTGGTCGGACCGAGTTGATAGTTAGTTACGCCCCTCCAGGCACTCCTCGGTTCATGGTCCAGTGGGATCACTAATCATGCTCACGCCAGTCAGTCCGGGCGTGTGCATAACAAGGACGTGTTGCATTCCAGTGTCCAACTGTGTCCCGGCTTCCACAATATTAACCCAGTGTGAAGGCGTCAGTGAGATGGACCATCCCTGGCCAAATTCACTTGTCCACTTGTTTGTGGTTAGGCTGTCCTTCCCACTAAATGCACTGGGGAGGGCACAGGTAATGTTTTGGTATACGCGCATGTGTATAAGGCGCACCGGGACAAATAGGGGCGGCTGGGGACCATTTATGGCCACCCGGCCGCCCCCAGGCGGCTGGGGACCGTGTGTGGGCACCCGGCCGCGGGGCGGCTGGGGACCGAGTATGGACACCCGGCCACCCCCTGGCGGCTGGGGACCAAGTGTGGACACCCGGCCGCCGGGCGGCTGGGGACTGAGTATAGATACCAGGCCGCCGACGCAGCCATGACAAGGTGGCCAGATTCCGCCTCCACATGCCTAAAAGGCCCAATTTCAAGTGCAAGCAAGCAAGCAGTATGGTATTGCAGCCTCGGGGTGGGTGGGTGGCAGGCTGCATACTTGCGCTTGCATTGCAAGGAATGGGGGAAGTACAATTAAACACTGCCCTGGGACAAGGACTTGCACGGGGATAGTTGCAAGTCTGCATCTTCTGATGCGGCAAGGATCACTTCTGATGGGCACATTTTTAGGCAGTGACCTGCATGTCAGAGATGCTTCCAGGGGTCTTCCCCATGCTGTTCCCATGTCTTTTCAGCACTGTATGCATGTGTCACACAGCACATGGCCAGATAAGATTGTAAAATGTTAAAATGACATTTCCCGGTGAATGCATTTGTCACGGTTGAAAGCAATACAAAAGTGCAAAAACGCATAAAAAATGCTACTTGTGAACATAGCCCAAGGTGTGGAGGAGTATTTTTGTTTTTGGTTATTTATTTTACCTTATACACAAGTCTTTACCCTGGAAAGGATGTTCCTTAACATATTTCACAGGATAGCAGTTTCAGTTTCGTTTTTGAATGTTTTATTGTGAGCCCGTAAAAGTGGCTTAATACCTCTGACCACGTTGTTGACACCAGTGACCTGGGGGTCAGAAATGCTTCCTGGGGAGATCCCAATGCTGTCCCCATGTCATTTGAGCACTGTCACTATCGTTTTGGGCACTTTTTAGTTTTTCTACAGACTGCCGGTGGTGCCGCCGCAAAAATGCTCGGGTCTCGCATAGACTAACATTGGGCTCGTTGCTCGGGTCGAGCACTCGAGTATCACGGTGAGCTCGGCCCGAGCTTCGAGCACCCGAGCATTTTAGTGCTCGCTCAACACTAATAAAAGCCAATTCAGGATCTTAATTTACAGACACTGTGTTTCGGTGTATTGCCCCTCATTAGTGCAAAGTTTGAGAACTGATTTTGGGTAGGTGAGGGACTTAGACTGAGGTCTAAGAGGTAACGTTTCTCCTTCTGGAGAGTGACATAAGGGCCCTGGCATGCCAATGTAAGGAGGCTTATTCGCCATGCAATACCAAACATTCTTGACTTTATGGAGTTTTGGAGTTTGTGTACTTTTCGTAAACTGTATTCTAAAAAAAAAGTGACTTAATTTGCAGTTTCTGCTCTCAATACATTATATGTTTTGTTATCCATCTGCTATGTGTAACCTGCATGTGGTATAAAATAACACATTCATCACGTTCACAGAGGACCTATATATACTTCCCATCTGTTACTTATATTACTTCAAGGGGCAATACAATGGTAAATAATGCAGAAACCATATGAGATCTAATATTATAAGATTCTGCTTCACATATCCATATCATCCTTTCCTTAACCCAGGACAATATTTTTGAGTTTCCTAATTCTGTGTAGCTGCTTTCATAATCGACAGTGTGTATTAGCAAATCTAAATACTAAAAAGGTGGAAGTTAAGTAATGATATCACCAATGCAATATAATATTTACTCTCATCTGCCAGTTAAATTATTTTGACCATAGTGCCAAAATATAGAAAATCTATGCCATTCTTGGTGCCATTAGTGTACAATAATATCAGTAGCAGCCATGGCTGTACAGTACGTTGGCTGGTTGTCACACCAGGTGTGGGAAAGACTTAGTGCAACACAGAGGGAAGAGGGAAAGGGAGCCCAGACACTAGGGAAAGGGGGGAATGGAGACCTCCTAGTCTGGTCTAGTGTCACCCTGTCTCAACTACCATCCCTATATTGGCTCTGCACCATTCGTGCCTCGTCCTGACTTTCCCTGCAGTATACATAGCACACAGAGACTAGAGTCACCGGAAATGGTCTTCCAACAATCTTGAAGGAGTTCCCAGAGATGCTTAGCACTTGTTGGCCCTTTTGCCTTCACTCTGCGGTCCAGCTCACCCCAAACCTTCTCGATTGGGTTCAGGTCTGGTGACTGTGGAGGCCAGGTCTTCTGGCGTAGCACAGCATCACTCTCCTTCTTGGTCAAATAGCCCTTACACAGCCTGGAGGTGTGTTTGGGGTCATTGTCCTGTTGAAAAATAAATAATGGTCCAACTAAATGCAAACCGGATGGAATAGCATGCTGCTGCAAGATGCTGTGGTAGCCATGCTGGTTCAGTATGCCTTCAATTTTGAATAAATCTCCAACAGTGTCACCATCAAAGCACCCCCACACCATAACACCTCCTCCCCCATGCTTCACGGTGGGAACCAGGCATGTAGAGCCTATCACCTTTTCTGCGTCGCACAAAGACACTGTGGTTGGAACCAAAGATCTCAAATTTGGACTCATCAGACCAAAGCACAGATTTCCACTGGTCTAATGTCCATTCATTGTGTTCTTTAGCCCAAACAAGTCTCTTGTGCTTGTTGCCTGTCCTTAGCAGTGGTTTCCTAGCAGCTATTTTACCATGAAGGCCTGCTGCACAAAGTCTCCTCTTAACAGCTGTTGTAGAGATGTGTCTGCTGCTAGAACTCTGTGTGGCATTGACCTGGTCTCTAATCTGAGCTGCTGTTAACCTGCGATTTCTGAGGCTGGTGACTTGGATAAACTTATCCTCAGAAGCAGAGGTGACTCTTGGTCTTCCTTTCCTGGGGCGGTCCTCATGTGAGACAGTTTCTTTGTAGCGCTTGATGGTTTTTGCAACTGCACTTGGGGACACTTTCAAAGTTTGCCCAATTTTTCGGACTGACTAACCTTTATTTCTTAAAGTAATGATGGCCACTCGTTTTTCTTTACTTAGCTGCCTTTTTCTTGCCATAATACAAATTCTAACAGTCTATTCAGTAGGACTATCAGCTGTGTATCCACCTGACTTCTGCACAACACAACTGATGGTCCCAACCCCATTTATAAGGTTAGAAACCCCACTTATTAAACCTGACAGGGCACACTTGTGAAGTGAAAACCGTTTCTAGTGACTACCTCTTGAAGCTTATCAAGAGAATGCCAAGAGTGTGCAAAGCAGTCATCAAAGGAAAAGGTGGCTACTTTGAAGAACCTAGAATATAAGACATATTTTCAGTTGTTTCACACTTTTTTGCTAAGTATATAATTCCACATGTGTTAATTCATAGTTTTGATGCCTTCAGTGTGAATGTACAATTTTCAAAGTCATGAAAATACAGAAAAATCTGTAAATGAGAAGGTGTGTCCAAACTTTTGGTCTGTACTGTATATCTTCCTCGAGCCTAAGTTTATTTAACTCTAGTCTCTGTGTGCTATGTATCTATCTAGGAAGTACTATTGGTGACCTTTGTGTTATACATTTCCCTGCAGTATGGCTGAGGCTGGGGATGGGAGGAGATGAGCACTAGTCGATCTCCACTGGACTATATAGACAACAAGGTTAGACAAACAGGGGGGAATTGCTTCGCTTTAAACGACTCCAGACAAATACCCATACGGGCTCATGCTACAGAGAGGGCGATGTACTGCTCTTGCTAAGCCTTCACAAGTAGTAATGAGTATCGCCGGCACCTCCCTCTCAGACACACCAGGCATTTATACACCCAGGCAAGGGAGCTAATTAGCCAGAGGGAGGTAGCCGCTGGGTCCTAGAGACAGCCAGCCTCTAAGAAGCTGTATGTAATGCCAAACGTAGAGATCTCCTGCAACCAAATGCAGGGCTACTGTCTGTCACCTCTGATACACCCGTGACACCGGCAGAAGAACATCATGCATCAGAAGTTGTTTCCTTATATGAGAATGCCTAGGCCGGTTTCACAAGTCTCATCATGAGGTAGTTGGCTCAGATCAGGAGACTTGACGGTCAGGCCAGGGATGGAGATATATGTTTTACGGACGTGTAAAGTGGGCATTCAGGTGCATTCAGGCGGGCTGAGCCAAGCCTGGTAATGAGCTCCTATCTACTATATATGAGTTAATCAGCACTTGTTCAAACTGGTAAAAGAGGGACAGAATGATCGTTAATATTATGGCCAAAACGATCTGTCCCCCTACAGCATCATGTTATTGGCAGTACATGACTATGTACACAGGTGGTGTTCTGCCAATAAAGATGATTTTTATGCCGGCATTAATGATTCAATCACCCAACAAACAAGTGTTTTCCTGACTCATCGGGTGATCGCCCAATATTTGTGATCGAGAATTCTAAGAAAATGCACCTTTAAAGGGAACCTTTCACCAGGTTTTCCCCATATAAAGTACGACCAGCATTTTTAAGACCTCAATTACAGCATTCTGCAATGCTGTATGTCTGTCCCCAATCAACTCTGCAAGGCACAAAAAAGACCTTTTATTATACTCACAGAGGGCACGGTCTAGTCCGATGAACGTCTCTGGTCTTGATCTGGCACCTCCCCTATTCGTATAATTGTTGTCCCTCTTCCAACAATGGCCTCCTTCCCTGCTTCATTTGGATGACTCGTCCTATGTCATCCATGTCGACAGTCCCTCGCACTTCTGTGCCGGCGCACTTCTCTCTGCTTTGCCGAGGGAGGGGCAAAGGACTGTAATGTGCATGCCCTGGGAAAGGCCAAAAAGCACCCATGACCCATAGGTAAAGGCGGCGCTTGTGCACTCCAGTGCTTTGCTCTGAGGGCAGAGACAAGTGCACCTGTACAGGAGTGCAATGGAGGACACTGTGTGGATGATGGAAGACGTGTGATCTACACAAAGCAGGTAAGGAGGACGGCGATCGTAGGCAGAGAGGAGGCACCAGATCAAAATCAGACATGCCCATCGGATCAGACTGCGCTATATGTGAGTATAATAAAAGGTATTTTTTGGGCCTTATATAGCGGATTGGGGACAGACATACAGCATTCTAGAATGCTGTAACAGAGGCTGAAAGATACTGGCTGTGCTTTATATGTGTTAAACCTGGTGACAGGTTTCCTTTAAGGAGATGGATAACCTCCTGAGCTCCTCTTTACTGACTACAAGTCATGTGAGGGTTAGATAGACTGGAGCATGTGAGTATGTATATGTACTATACTTCCTGGTGGCATGGAAGAACACTCATGCTTTCATACTGGCCTGGAAATAAAATAAAAAATTACCTAGATTTGTAAGTTAGAAGTGTCCTCTCTCCCCATGTAAACTTTAAGTAACCTCTTTCTTTCTTTCTGTTTTTTTAGAACATGACAGATTATGAGCTGAATAGGTTCAATATAATTTACAAACCGTGAGTATCGATCTCAGCATGACTTCTACATTGTGTGTTTAATGGTTACAAAATAGTCAAATCTATTCATCTATGTACAGAAAAAGTGCACAGCAAAGGATGATATCCCTTGTAAAACCACATTTAGCAGCAATTACTTAAAGGGAACCTGTCATGTGAAAAAATGCTATTAACCTGCAGATATGAGGTTAATCTGTGTAGCATCGGCGTCTCTGCCTTCTTCCAGGCAGAGACGCCGTCCCTCTCACCTCTTCGCTCCCCGCTCTCCTTCCCAGCCTGCTGTCGGCGCGCGCAGCCCTGTAGCTTCGGCGTCTCTGCCTCCTGCCGGGCAGAGACGCCATCCCTCTCACCACGCTCCCCGCTCTCCTTCTCAGCCTGCTGTCTGCGCGCGCAGTCCCCCGGGCACTGTGCTTAGGGCGCGCGCGCTCCCCCCTCTTAAAGGGGCCGCGCGCGCCGTCCTAAGAAGTCCCCGGCCAATAGCCGAGGGTCCTCCCATATATAGGGCACCTCCTCCAAAATGGAGGTGCCCGAGCAAAGTTGTTGCACAGTTTCTTATCTCTGCTTCAGCCCTCAGGTCCCGCTGCTAGCCTGTCTCCTCGTCCTGCCTGCCAGCCTGTTATCTGCCCGTTACCTGCCGAGCCTGCCAGCCTGCTCACCTGGAGCGCTCACCTGTTACCTGCCTGTTACCTGCCCTGGCTGTCCGTTCGCTCACCTGGGAGCACCCGTCTGTTACCTGCTGTGTCTGTCTGCCCGCTCACCTGGGAGCACCCGCCTGTTACCTGCTGTGTCCGTCAGCCCGCTCACCTGGGAGCGGGCTGCCTGTTACCTGCCTTGTCTGTCTGCCCGCTCACCTGGGAGCACCCGCCTGTTTCCTGCTGGCCTGCCTGGAGGCTCTGCCGTCACTCGCTGTGACCACCTGCCTGGTGAACCTAGAGACTTCTACTTGCTCTGCTGTCACGTACCGTGACCACCTGTCAGCTAACCAGAGACTTCTGCCTGCTTGCCGTGTCCATTCGTCATACCGGTCAGTCCCAGCCATCTGACCCGTGGGAGCCACCTGCTCTCTTATAAGGTCGTCCCCAGAGTAGCACCTGGTCCCTCTGTCCGGATCCTCCCTGGTCACGGAGTCGTTAGCCGCCGTCCGACCAGGGTCGATTCGGGTGGATACTTAGTCACGCCCCTCTGGGTCCCTCCTTGCACCTCGGCACAGAGGTTCCACCACCCGGACCCGTAACAATCTGCAGATGAATAACGTTCTGAACCTGCCCTGTACCTGCACGTAGAGTCCCGCTGCCAGGAGGAAATTAACTTTATCCTTCCCAGCAGCGATCGGCGTTCAGTCAGGGGGTGGCACCGGCGTGCATTCAGTTACCACCCTGGGTATAAAGAGCTGCGACTGTAACCGTGCCCCCTGCACTGACTGACAGCAGCTCAGCATTAGATCCGGCTGTCAGTCAGTGCTGTGGGCACGGTTACCGGCACCATTCTCTATATACAAAGCGGTGACTGAAACTGTGCCAGTGCCACCCCCATGACTGAAACCAAACGCTGCTGGGAGAAATAAAGTCAATTTATACCCGGCAGCCGGACTGTAAGTGCAGGCGCTGAGCAGGTTCAGAACGCTATTAACCAGCAGATTAACGCAATATCTGCAGGTTAATAGCGTTTTTTCACATGACATGTTCCCTTTAACCTGTCCTGTGAGCTGTAACCACACCTCGGTACTGACTGACAGCAGTGCATTAGTACTGTAAACCGATTTAGGTTTACAGTTGAGTAACATCAAGTTTTACACCCCCCCACTCCACTGTCAGACGTGTGATCTAACAACCTTATTGTAGAATTTACTGTGGAATATTGTGAATTGTTATTTGTGAGTTTTCCTTTACTCACCGTTGGTGAGAGGCCCTAAGTAAGATGAGTTTCGCTGTGATGTGGCAGTGGCTTAATACAGTCGGATCCGAATGTTAAACAAAGAGCCTCATGTTCAGTTTTGTAAATTTTTGCCTAGCGGCATTAGATCAACGTATGATTTTTGCATGTGTGAATTATGTCATTTTCTACAGCAGATAAGATGTCCCCTAATCAGTTTTCTATAAAATTAGGGCCACAAACACATTAAACTGAAGTCAGACGATCCTGATTGACCTACAGTCGATTGTGTATGGAGGCCTCCCAATTCTCCTCTGACAGAAGATTTTGGGTGAGAGAAGGATCGAGTAGTTGGAATTCCAATGGCTGTTCCTTGTGTTCTGATGGGAGATAAGCTGCTGCCAGAGGACTATGGCAGGGACTGTCTCATAGACAAGACAGGAGTGATCGGCAGAACCAAAGAAGATAGCTGTTGGCCAAATGGTCGTTTGGGGGGCCAGTAATGTAATGTGTAAAGTGGCTTTTAGACTGGGCATAACCATAAGATAACTGCTAAAAAATTCCACAAATGTCAACAGAATTCAATTACAGTCTAAAGTGTATGGTCCACATGGTCTGCTTTCAGGGAAAACAATTTCGGGCATGTTCTAATTAGCATATGAGGTGCCCGAGTGAGTGAGTGAGGTTCCATCACTATGGAAATAATAATTAGAAGCGTTCAATCACTGCTTTTTTTTTAGATGGCAGTTTAGAAGATCGAAAGAGAAAAAGAGAGGGTTTCTGACTTTTGTGTCTTTCAAGTAGGACTGTCTGAAAAGTGCTTCAGGGAACGGTTAGGTGGAGGCTATAACCTGTCCTTGGGCTGATGTATAAAAATATACCCTATGACTTCAAATTCATTACCCAAATTTCTTAAAATTCTCTAAAAAGTATTTTTAATAGCACAAGAATCTAAAGGAAACAAACATCAATAGCAACCAGAACAATAATTAAATCACAGTAAATACCATAACGCACAAACAAAGGTTTTTTCCTACTGTGTTGATATAAAAATAACTATATTCATTTAACCATCACCTGTAGTGAACATCCCACAGAAGTGTAGCACCCTGAGGATTCGGCTGCTACAGGGGTATTGCACCTCAACCCAGAGGTGTGATATTCCACTCCCGGGTAAGGATGGAGTGTGGAACTGAGCTCAGATAGACTGCATGCACTACATACATCCCATTCCAGAGGAGCAGGCCGACGGCACTCCCACTTAGAAATGTGCAGGTGCGACCGAGCCTGTTCCTGGCTGGAGTGGGAGGGGGGAGGAACATCCCATGTAGTGTAGGGGCAGATAGGGGGAGCAGTCTGGGTAGTGGTAGGAGCTCATTGGGTGCTGGTCACCTGAGCTCACACATAGAGGGATATATAAGGAGGGCACCAACTTAGAATCAGGGTCAGTCAGTCAGCTGCAGAGGACAAGTCAGATGCAGAGAGCAGGAAACAGCAGCCCTGGAGAGAGAGAGAGTGGAGTGAAGAAAGACCCAGAGGGGGACAAAGAAGGGACCCAAGAACCCAAATAAGAACACCGGGTGAGGAGTCAGCAAGAGGGTACCGGAACCCAAGCTGGTGGGGGCAAAGACATTCCCCAGCCAGAGACCGGAGACCGTGGGCAGTGTCTGTCACGGTCACCCACTACATTCACCCTGAAGGCACACCACAGGAAGGGTCAGGGAACCTAAGGCCAAAGGTTGCCCAACAGAAGGCCCGAGGGAGCTGGACTTAGGTGAATCACTGGTGGGGACGGCTGAAGTAAGGACAGAGGGAGAGCTCAGGGCCACGCTCCGGACTTGTTTGGGGGTTGGCCGGATCCAGGACCTGGTGGACGCAGCACGGCTCGGGAGGTCACTTGGAGCTAGAGTGACCAGGAACATCTGCAGTAAGTAAAGACCCTTAACTGCACTACCCGAGTCTGTCATCATTACCGGCTGCACCGCACCACCACAACCCCCATCCTCTGCGCCTGTCCCCTCTGAGGCTATACCCCTCCCGTTGGGGGTTATCCCACCAAGCTGCGCATCCACCATCAGCCTCAGCGGACCCTGCTGCAGCGGCGGCCACAGTGACCGCATCACAACGGGTGGCGTAGTCGACACAACGAACTTTAATAACATCAGTAAAGACTGCCACATAACCCTGAGCTTGACGCCCTGGGCACGGGACCGGGTCACAGCCGCTCGGAGACTACAACCCCCCATCTGATCCGGTGCCGGGTATTCCCCTCAAAAAGGAATATGTCCCAGGGGGCGCGTCAACTTTGGCGTAGTCGGCAGGATTACGTGCCCGCAACACCCGGGTACTGCGTGCCTGAAGAAAAGTGCAAGTTTACCTCAGAAAGAAGTCTCCCGCCGGTTCCGGAGGGTCCACGCCATCGGACTCCATCACCAGTCGTTTCCCGCCGATTGTCCGCCATTTCCAGCTTGTTCCCGCCATCTGCAGAGTTTCCCGCCACTGGGCGACGCTTCCCGCCAAAACCGCAGATTTCCCGCCTTGGAAGAGCAGCGGACGCCATTATGGGCGTGCCAAAGGAGGGCAAGAGGCCACCTCCCATCGTGGGCCGGGACAGAAAATGGCGCCAAAAGTGGAAACCGCCCCCACCAACAGAGACTGTGATGCTGGAGGTGTCTGTCAGCGTGAAAGAACTACCCCTGGAGCTGACAGTCACCGAGTTGCCCCGGGACCGCCCTCGAAGTGGGAGGAGACGAAAGAAAAGAGCAAAGATGGGTGTCGCTTGGAGCAGTCTAGAACGAGCGCACCCGGAGGCAAGGTGTCCAGAGCGAGAGCACCCGGAGTCGAGGAGAGGAAGAGTAGACCCGGGAATGGAGCGGCAGCAGAGCAGCACCGGCCCGCTGGCCAGGAGCCTGCAGAAGGAAGAAGGAGGAGAGCAGAGCAGCACCGGCCCGCTGGCCAGGAGCCTGCCGGAAGCAGAGCAGAGCAGCACCGACCCGATGGTCAGGAGCCTGCTGGAGTCAACAACCCCGCTAGGCTTAGCGGAGATCCTGGCGCAGCTTCCCCGAGATCGGGAGTGCGCGCAGAGTGCCCTGGAGGGCCTCGCGGGAAGGATGGCCCGAGTGCAGAGGGAGATCCTGGCGGAGTGGGGCCGGGAGATGGCCCAGCAAGCTGGAATCCGTCCACGGAACCCGCTCCCTTGGAAGAAGACACCGACTACCTCTGCGGATGACGCGGGAGGACCCAAGGCCGGAGACGGCGCAGAAGAGGGAGCGAGACGCATGGCAGCAGGTAAGGGGGACGCCTATACCCCATACCGGAGGACCACCCACCTGCCCCAGCTCCCCGTCGCAGAGCCCGAAAGTCCCCCTGCCGTACCCGAGACCGCCATGACACCGCCACCGACTAGGCCCCGACCGGAAGCCGCCGTCGCGACCCCAGTGACGTCACGCGTCGTGACCCGGAGCGTGGCGAAGGAAGGGAAGCCTCCGGCCTGGTCGCAAGGCCTAGCGTTTCCGGGCGCCGCATCCCCAGCAGAGCCATCTACCTCCGCGGAGCCTCCGGCCTGGTCGCAAGGCCAGGTGGCCCAGGGTGCCGCCGTGTTAACAGTTCCATTTACCTTCCAGATGCCCCAGGCCTGGCCGCAAGGCCTGGGCAACCTGGGCGCCCCCACCATCGCGCCCGCACCCGTAACATCAAGGGTGCCAAATCTGGGAGAGGACCCCTTCAGCCAGCTAACGTGGCCGGACGGGCGGCCTTTCATCTGGCCCGAAGAATTCTTGGAACTGGAGCGACAAAAGAAGTTAGGTCCCCTGTGTGAGCCCCTGATCCCGGCTCCAAAGCCCGTGACTCGGGTCTCGCCTCCACTCGAAGAAGCCCAATTCGTGTGGGACCCCACGGGAGAAGATTTGATGGGGTTCACCGGAGAGACTCGGGCAGCTGCAGCTGAACGCACAGAGTGTTGCCGTCAACAGCTGGCAGAGTTTCAGAGAGAACGGGAGGAGAGGCGGGTCAGAGAGCAATGGGCCCAGACCCGCAGCGCGGAGCAAAAGAGTCGGACCAGAAGGGACCCCTATGCAGCAAATCGTCCCCGTACCATCGGGACGGTAATAAAGTTTAATGCGCAGCATGGGTGGGGCTTCATAAAGGACCGGAACACCATGGGTGACGTCTTCGTTACCCGACGGGACGTCGAGTCCCACCTGCCAGAGGGTCACAAAGGCCGTGACCTCTACGTCGGTGACGAGGTAACGTTCACCCGGCACAAGTGTGCCAAGGGACCTTACGCCCTCCACGTGCATCGCCTGACAGAGGAGGAGTTGCGGTGTAGGGAGGAGGAGCCAGAAGACCCGGACGGGTTCAAGGCTAGAAGGTACTATGACTGAGATAGTACAAAGGACTGTATATAGTTACCTGTCGGGGTACCCAAGTAACCGTGGCTGCTTTAAAGTTTAGTCCCCGTTGGGACCAGTGAACAGTTTAACCCGTGTGTCCCCTACCCAAACCAGGCTGAGGACTGTGAGCAGCCATCCCATTCCCTTTACTTGGCCGGGGACTGAGAACGGCCAAAACTTCCCTGTACATAGTTGCGCTTCCTAAGGCGCCCCCTACTGGTTTTATGAGAAACTGCTTATCAAAAGACTGTCGCACTTTGCCTGGTCACGAGTTGCACGGTGACCAGAGGAGGAAGAAAGAAAGAGACGACGAGAATGTTATAATGATGTCTATATGAAAAAGTTTATATATATATAATATTTTATATGTTTTATATGTTTATAAAAATTTGTATGTTTTGGTGTTTTTGTCTTTGCAGCCCGAGGACGTGCTGTGATTTACCAGGGGGGAATGTAGCACCCTGAGGATTCGGCTGCTACAGGGGTATTGCACCTCAACCCAGAGGTGTGATATTCCACTCCCGGGTAAGGATGGAGTGTGGAACTGAGCTCAGATAGACTGCATGCACTACATACATCCCATTCCAGAGGAGCAGGCCGACGGCACTCCCACTTAGAAATGTGCAGGTGCGACCGAGCCTGTTCCTGGCTGGAGTGGGAGGGGGGAGGAACATCCCATGTAGTGTAGGGGCAGATAGGGGGAGCAGTCTGGGTAGTGGTAGGAGCTCATTGGGTGCTGGTCACCTGAGCTCACACATAGAGGGATATATAAGGAGGGCACCAACTTAGAATCAGGGTCAGTCAGTCAGCTGCAGAGGACAAGTCAGATGCAGAGAGCAGGAAACAGCAGCCCTGGAGAGAGAGAGAGTGGAGTGAAGAAAGACCCAGAGGGGGACAAAGAAGGGACCCAAGAACCCAAATAAGAACACCGGGTGAGGAGTCAGCAAGAGGGTACCGGAACCCAAGCTGGTGGGGGCAAAGACATTCCCCAGCCAGAGACCGGAGACCGTGGGCAGTGTCTGTCACGGTCACCCACTACATTCACCCTGAAGGCACACCACAGGAAGGGTCAGGGAACCTAAGGCCAAAGGTTGCCCAACAGAAGGCCCGAGGGAGCTGGACTTAGGTGAATCACTGGTGGGGACGGCTGAAGTAAGGACAGAGGGAGAGCTCAGGGCCACGCTCCGGACTTGTTTGGGGGTTGGCCGGATCCAGGACCTGGTGGACGCAGCACGGCTCGGGAGGTCACTTGGAGCTAGAGTGACCAGGAACATCTGCAGTAAGTAAAGACCCTTAACTGCACTACCCGAGTCTGTCATCATTACCGGCTGCACCGCACCACCACAACCCCCATCCTCTGCGCCTGTCCCCTCTGAGGCTATACCCCTCCCGTTGGGGGTTATCCCACCAAGCTGCGCATCCACCATCAGCCTCAGCGGACCCTGCTGCAGCGGCGGCCACAGTGACCGCATCACAACGGGTGGCGTAGTCGACACAACGAACTTTAATAACATCAGTAAAGACTGCCACATAACCCTGAGCTTGACGCCCTGGGCACGGGACCGGGTCACAGCCGCTCGGAGACTACAACCCCCCATCTGATCCGGTGCCGGGTATTCCCCTCAAAAAGGAATATGTCCCAGGGGGCGCGTCAGAAGCATTTATCATTTACAGTATAGTCCTGCTTTAAACTTTTTTCTTTATTTCTAAAACTTCAGTAATATCAAAAAGAGATCAAAAGTACGTCACAAGTTAGTGATAAAGAACTATGACTCATCAAAACAATGTCCATAGAGAGCCCAAAAGAACAAAACCAGAAATAGAGCAATGGCTACAAAATAGACAGATCTTACAAAGACCATGATATAATGAAAAGACAAAGTTCACATATCAAGGAGCAACTTACACCTGGGGTCGACATCCAGGAGTTTGGGCACTTTTTAACTTCAATAAATTGCCTTTTTTTGTTACATTTATTTGACATTTTTTTGTCTAAGAAAATATAGTTTTGCTTGTTTAAAGGGGTTTTCCAGGCACACAGATTATTAGAGCATTGAAAAGACTATGAAAATTAAAACTTCATAATTTATTTGCTCTTAAAATTCAACTCTGTTTCATGGTCATGTGACCTCTATATCTTTATTTCCAGCAGGTAAGGAATAGAGTGCAGAGATTTCTAGTCTGTGCCTTGAATGACTCATCCAGTAGCTCTGCAGTGTGATCTGAAAGAGGATGTCATGTAGAAACAAGGGACTATGGGCGCCTATCTGATCCCTCGAACTAGGGGCACCCTAGGCTATACCTGTCCCCCAGATTACCCCAGATGATGGAGATGCTGGGGTCTCGAACCTTGCTATGCTCCTATCTTAACCCTTATCTGTTCCCTCCCTCACCCAGGAAGGTGTGAGACTAAAGTGTATTGAAAAAGACTAACCAGACAGACAGGGGTAAACAGGCAGGGATAAAAGAAAACTACAATCATACAAATACACTCACAAAACAACAGAGTGGAAAACAGGGGAGGAATAGGAGGCACAAACCAAATGGGAGAGGATAAGGATAAACATGCAAACCAACTCCACGCAGAAATCTCCTGAACAACTCTCCAACCACCTACTCCAAACACTGAATTCACCTTCAACTCCAAACCAAGTAGTGGTAAACTATCACTGGCAACTCCCAAGTGCCAGTGTCGAGCATATATACCAGAACAACTGAGGTAATTCAGGATGGAGAGCTCCAGGTGATCAACTGAACTGATTAACCCTTGCAATAACAAAGCAAGGAAAACCTGCACTGTTTAATAGGATGGTGAAGCAGTTCTAATCAGTGCAGGTGTTCATGTAACCAGAGGCCATGATCTTCTGGCTCTTCTCTGTTGCAGTATCCCCGTGACTGTTGATGTCATGGGGGTGTGACCCATAATCCTTGGCAATTTTACAGTGGCTGGTGATGTGTACAAAGCGCAAGAAGAGCAGGGAGCGCACAGAGACATTGCTGGCTTCACAGTAATTTTAAGAACTAGTAACTATGGTCAGAGGCACTAGTGTTGAGTGCTCCAAAGTGATAGATTGTATTATAATAAATGAATATATTATATGATGTATTGCTCCACTGCAGTACACTGAGCCTCTGTGGTGCCAGTGTCATTAACTGTAGCATTACTGACTGCAAGAGAGTCTCAGGACAATGCATACTAGGTGAAGTGGGAGGAAGGTTAGGAAGGAGAACATATGTGTACAGCGCTCTATCCATCTTGAGACTGCATAAGAGTCTCAAGATGGTGCTTTGTAGGTAGAGTGGGTGGGCACAGAGGGTGGACATGTGAGAACTGTGGAACAGATACAGCTCTGTCTCTTGGGAAATGTTGTGTAGAGGCAAAGAGGGAGAGTTGACAGGCAGTTTAGGGTATAAACCAGTGTTTCCCAAACCCTGTCCTCACGGCCCCCCAACACATCATGTTGTCAGGATTTCCTTAGTATTGCTCAGGTGAGAGAACCTGTGTCAGTTTCTGATGCCTTAACAATAACTCCATCACCTGTGTAATACTAAGGAAATCCTGAAAATGCGATCTATTGGGGGCCGTGACGACAGTATAAACCATAACAAACCACAAGGATGGCTCCATAGTGCTGGAGTGGAGTTAAAAAAAAAGAAAATAAAGGTAACAGGGTTTTGGGGGTCATTACAAGGCCAGCCAAATCTTTTTTTTTCCGTTGGGGGGGGGGTTGTGCCCGGAAACCTCTTTAATGTTAAGTGTCTTATTCAGTTTCCTATTAGAACAAATATCCTTCATCATCAAGAAAAAGCATAGGTTTTTAATGGATTTATTTTGTAAAGTCAAATTAAGTTCAAACATTCCTGATTTTTTTCATTTCATTTTGAAAATTCAAGTATATTTCCCTTTTGAATTAGGTGTCATTTCGACAGCACAAATTACTGTCGTCTAGCCCCCAAATGAGTACGGTATCAAATAGCTGGTGGCAGCACTTTCAGTGGCCAGAAATTGCCTGCCACATCAACATGTCATCTTGCTGCAGGTTTTAATAATAAAGGAAGACTGTTTTTCACTGCTCTGCCGGCTGTCCACGTGGAAGAAACATACCATCTGGTTCCAAGGAGGATTTTTTGGATCACTTTTTATTAGATCATTGTCTGTTATAAGTTAAAATCATCAACGCGTTTCAAAGTTTTTGCTTAACTTCTTCATCAGGATAAGATAAGGTACAGGTTTTAGAAGTTGGACCCCCAGATATTGGACATTTATGGTATATTCTGTGTACATATGACTCTCCCAGTGGGATATGGGGGACTCGGGACCCGGGCCTTTACCTTCTTGGGATGTCACGGCGGTCGGCTCCCGGGCCCGTACCCTGGGGTCACTCTTAAAAGGGGTTGTTGCTTGAAGGGATGATAAACGGTTTTGTGACGCCACCTGTGGTTCCTGGTAATGGGTACCAGCGCTGCTGCAGACCTCCGGGGGGTGATGGGATGGCAGCTGAGATGTTTCTGCTCCCCACAGGCGGAGCGGGCCCCCGGGGCAGGGTTGATGGAGGGGATGCAGGTGAGAGGTGGCCCAGCCGGGTCAGGGAAGAATAACAGACACGCACACAGGGGATTCGCTTCAGTACCTTTACTGGTGTAGACGGCAAGTGCGGTCCAGGGTACTTGGTAGGAAGGGTGCACTTCTGGACTCTCCCCAGTGAGCGGGTATAAGGCCTCCTTGTCTGTTTCTTCCTCTCTCTCTATGAAGCTTCTGACCTGCTTGGAACTAGGCCTAGCTTCTGTACTCTTTCTCACTCTCTCATCTGTCTGCTTGGTGGTAAGAACTTTCCTCTGGCTACCACTATCCCTGGACGCTGGGGCCTTCGTGGTTCCTAGTTCTTTGGATGGTTGCAGCTTCAGGTTGACCTGGGGTCTTGAATCCCCTTGGTATACCGGTTATTCCTACTGGGCGTAGAGGACCCTCTAGGCGCAGACCCAGTGTCCGGCTTGTGTTCTGGGGTGAGCCTAAAATGCTCCTCTGCCCCCCCAACACTTCTCTCTACTCTCCTTGCCTCCGGCCACACTCTAGGCCCACAGGTTTCAGCACATGATTTAGGCCTTAACTTTCCCTCAGCACAGCAGCTAACATGTGCTGCTTCTTCGCTGCTCTAAAGTGTCAGCACACTCTCTGCCTACCTAACTCCACCCTCCAGTATATATGTCCCTAACAGGGCTCCCTCTGGTGGTATGAGGTGGAAAGGTGGAGGTATCTGTGTGTACTGAGGGCCTCTTGTGGAGAAGTCCGTCCATGCACCCTTTTGGGTCCTGTGGTACCTGTGGGTAGCAGGGTGCCACACATACACTACCAAAAATATCTAAAAAGGGAACTTCCCTTTGATAAGTCTCAGTTTTACATATGGAAAAAATAGCAATCAAGTATAACATATACTGGGTACAGACAAGCGCTGCATACAAACTGTTAGGTTATAAAACAGTTCATTAAAAATACACCACAGTTAGTTGAACCTTTAAAAAAAATTTAAGGCTAAACTATACTTTCCAACTTTATCAGAATGCCTGGAAGACTGTGCCAAAAAGGGAAACTTCATGAAATCCCAAAAGAATTGGCAAATCTCCCAGTCGTTGCTAAAACTTCCCAAAATCAATACTTCAAAAAGGCTTCTAGTGCAGGATACAGGATTCTCTGTCATCAGAAAAATCTCTGGCATCCACATGTATTCAGAGGGCATGGTATGGACATAGCAGGGATACTGGCTGGAAGACTTTGTCGTTCAGAGACCTCCCAAATGCCAAGCTCCAAAAAGTGGCAAATATAGGCTTCGCATACTCATCATTTTGCAGGGGCATACTGTCACGAATATGCCGCACTCTGCTGGGACCTGTAGTGCATCTGGGATTAGAAGATCTCAGCATTTAGCTGAGCACAGGTCCTCCTTGAAATCCACATGGCCATTTATGAGTTAAACAGATTTATGGTTTCTTGTGGTATGGAATTGGTTAAGAATAGTGTTGAGCGAATTTGTTCGGCGAATGTTCGAAAGTTTCAAATTCGGCACGAATATGGCACATTCGGATTCTTGATCGCAAAGGCAAGCAAATTTTCTTAAAATCAGAAAAGTATGACGAATTCGGGCGGGACGGTGAATACAGAGCTACCACGGCGTTTTGAACAGTTTTGTTAGCATAGTGCAAGTGTATGATGAGCGGTGACATGCCAGGTGAGTGTGGGGTCTGTGGAGAGCTTAGAACAGGTCAGATCAGCGGCGCGCTGTTTTTTTTGTTTGTTTTTTTTCCTGTAGGCAGTAACTTTAGCTGAGGAAAGTGCGGCCAGCCAATCATAACACAGAAAGCATCTACACTATCCAGACATAAGGGCTTCTGCAATTGGCTGCAGAAATCACATGTCCTCTCAATATAAAAAGCGGCCATGTTCCCTCAGCGCCATTATATCCATGTCACTGCTGGGGACAGTAGTGATGGGCAGTGCGGCTCTTTTTGGTGATCTGGCTCTTCTGGCTCCGCTCACCAAAAAGAGACGGCTCTTTTGGATCCTAAATGGATCCCTATTAAATATGTGTTCACCATAGGTGAACACATATTTAACATGACATTGATTCGCCAAAACTCCGCCCACCCACGGAATAAACTCCGCCCACTCACCATTAGCCAATTACATTGAAGAGTGGGCGGAGTTTGGTTTGGGTGGGCGGAGTTACGACCGCTGAACACTGCAATTTTACACCCAGTGAGAGCCATTCAGAGAAGTTAGTGGCTCTCACTGGGGTGCCAGCTCCCATCAGTCACAGCAGGGAGCCAGCTCTTTGTGTCGGATCGTTTGCGACCAACACATCACTAGGAGACAGACGCAGCTCAGTGTTCTCCTGTGTAATGAGAGATATTAGCTAGATAGATGGGCTCTTGTGTGGTAGTCAGATAGTGTAGATAATTCCTGGCCTGTGTACCTCTGCAACCACTGGTGCAGCACATTTTTGGTGTTCTTGTGCAAGTACTGAGATTCTGACAGAAACAGAGGGCCCATGCCATACAATAGTGTTGTGCACCGCTGGTATAGAGCTCCATGTCTCAGCATACCTTGAATCTTTTTTTGCACTTGCTAATGTGATCAAGCAAGCGCAGTGCACCTTTTCATTTAGTGGGGTTGAAATTGTGCTTCTTATTGCGGAGCACAAAATCTTTTTTTTTTTTCTGTTGCTATTGTGATATTTAAAGCTTTGTGCATTAAAGTTTTTTTTAGTGTCAGATACTATTTTAGTGGAGTTGAACTTCAGGTGGTTTCAGAGTAAAAAAATACATTTTTTTCTCCTACTAGGCCCAGTCCAAAAATTATTTTTTCCTGTGCCAAAAGTCATACATTGCTATAAGCCAGCTACTACATCAGTGGCGGTCAAATTCAGCTTGTACGCCCAGTCAAACCTATATATATTTTTGGTTGGCAGGCTGAGTCCACCAAAGGTTTTTTACTGTGGCAAAGTTGATCCAGTCTACTAAAAGGCAGATCCTATTTTAGTGGTGAGGAACTTATCCTGGTTTCACAGTAAAAAAAAAAAAACTTCTCCTACTAGGCCCAGTCCAAAAAATATTTTTTCCTGTGCCAAAAGTCATACATTGCTATAAGCCAGCTACTACGTCATTGGCGGTCAAAGTCAGCTGGACGCAGAGCTTATGCAGAGTAATCCAAAAATATTTTTTGCTCTGAGTAAAGTGATACAGCTGGCTAGATCTGAGTTTGAAATATTTTGGAGCATATATTCTATGTCATACAGGCCTCCTCCACATTCAAAAAAAAAATTTCTTCTGTTCCTAAAGTAATACAGCAGGGGACATCTCAGTTTGAAATTGTTTGGAGAATATCTCGTAGGTTTTATCGGCCTCATGAACGCTAACAAATTTCTTTTGTCTGTTAGTAACATTATACGGCAGACCATATCTTACCTTGTCATTTAGTGTCGCTGAAATTCAGGTGTGTGCTGAGCTATTGCACAGGAAAAAAAGCGTATTTTTCTTTAGTTAATTGCGTGCTCCTACCACTGTATCTGACCAACATGAGTGGGAAAAAGAGAGGGCGTGGTGGAAGGGGGAATAGGCTTGGTGTTCAAGGTGTACGTGGGGTACGTGGTAATGTTAGTGAATGCACTAGTGAACCAACACAAACAGGTCCTATCCAAAGACAGCTGACAACTTATGTTACTGGACTGCCTACTGCACTCCCTTCCTTTAGCAGCCGCACAGCGATACGCCTTGTTGATAAGGCCCAGAAAGAGCAGGTGCTCCAGTGGATGGCAAACTCTGCTTCCAGTGCCCTCTCCTCTTCTTCATCCACCTCAACATCACACGCAGTACAGTCCACAGACGTGGCACCCCAATTACCCATGCTTCCCCCCGCATCACAACTGGCCAACTGCCCAACTGACTGTAGCAAACCGCAGATGGGCAAGTCTGTAGAACTCTTCACCCATTCTACACCATGGGCATCAGAAGTGTACTCCAAACAGTCACAGAGTCAAAAGGAGGAATGCATCTGCACTGATGCCCAAATTTTTTTTTGCTTGGATTCGGAGCAGGACGAAGTAGTGTCCGAGCAGGTTCCTGACCCTCGTCACGAGACGTTAACCGCAGGGGAGGGAGGTGATCCCGATGAGACTCAGATACCAGGATTGTACTGTGCTGTCAGAGCAACAAGAGGAGAGGGGTCACTCTGAGGACGAGGAATGGGATAACACATTGGATGATGACGAGGTTGAAGATCCTACTTGGTGTGAACCAAGAGTCACGCCGCCGAGTAGCTCATCTGAGGACGTGGAGGAGGAAGACAAAGAGGTTACATTTTGCCCTACGGCAACCGTCGCTGTGGCCAGTAGTGGTCACGGGTCTGCAGCTCGCAGGGGCAGCAAGGGTTGCCTAGCATGGGCCTTTTTTGTCACTGCAAAGGATGAGCCAACTCACGTTATCTGCAAACTTTGCAATAAAAAACTCAGTAGAGGGAAAAACTGCAATAATTTGACTACTACATGCATGAACCTTCACATGCTCAAACAACATTCTTTACGCTGAGAATCTTACTGCGCTGAAATGCGGACCAGCGCACCACAACAACCATCAGCTGCCCCATCAAACGAATCCGCTGCTTCTTCCTCATACTCTGTTACCGTGCCAAGTATTGTCACGCAGGTCTCCCATCGCAGAAACTCCGGTTCTTTACCCGCTCCAGTCAGGCTGAGTGACAGCCCGTCAGCTGTAACGGAAGCGGCCACGCCTGCTGTGTTTGTTTCACCGAGCACACTGCATGGTTCTCAATCCACCGTAACATCTGCACCTCACTCACGCTCCACCAGTTTTTCTGATTCACCATACTCCACCCTCCCTAAGCACCTTAGCCAGCCCTCGGTCCCGCAGTTGTGGTCACGTAAAAGATTGTTTCATCCTACGCATGACAAAGCTAAGAGGTTGAACTCCAAAATCTCCAATCTGTTGGCCACGGAAATGCTGCCTTTCCGCCTGGTAGATACAGACGGTTTCCGAAAACTGATGGCCGTCGCAGTCCCCCAGTACCAGTTACCCAGTCACCATTACTTCTCTAAGAAAGCTGTGCCTGCGCTACACCGGCATGTCGCAGATAACATCACCCATTCCTTGTCTAAATCTATGTGTGCCAGGGTGCATTTCACCACAGACACCTGGACGAGTATGCATGGCCAAGGGCGTTACATCTCGCTGACTGGACACTGAGTGACTCTGGTGGCTGTGGGGGCAGGCGGGGAAGGGGCTACTCCACAAATCTTGGAATCTCCAAGGCTTGCAGAAGAAACCTCTGTATTTCCCACTTTTTCCGCTGCTTCTGCGTCCTCCACCTCCTCTAGGGCCTCCACCTGCGCACTCAACCTCTGCCTTAATGAGACACGTGTTCCAAGGGTGCGGAGCGAATACACACCACCTCCGTACTGCGCAGTCAGGGCTCACCGTAATCAGGCAGTCTTCAAATTAATATGTCTTGGAGATCGCAGTTATAGAGGTGAAGAGTTGTGGGCAGCTCTCCAGGCTCAGTTTTAGCAATGGCTGTCTCCGCTGAACCTAGAGCCAGGGAAGGCCGTTTGCGATAATGGTGCGAACCTGTTAGCGGCCCTAGGCCGAGGCAAGCTCGCACACGTGCCTTGCATGGCTCACGTCCTCAACCTGGTGGTACAGCGATTTCTTCGCCACTATCCTGGCCTGGATGAGCTGCTTCACAAAGTACAGAAGGTGTGTGCTCACTTCCACCGTTCGCACCCCTCATGTCATCGACTTGCATCGATACAGAGGTCTTTGTCTGTTCCAGTTAACAGGTTGATCTGCGATGTGCCGAAGCGGTGGAATTTCCACTCTGCACATGTTGCAGTGACTGTGCCAGCAGCAACGAGCTCTGACATATAGCTTGGGGCAACGCAGTACAGACTTGGGGCATATCACGTTTGCGGAGTGGGAACAGATTAAGGACCTCTGCACCCTTCTGCACGGTTTTGAAATGGCTACTAAACTAATTAGCGCTGACGATGCCATCATCAGTATCACTATTCCAATCATACACATGCTGGAGCAAACTTTGAATAACCTGCGGCAGGAGGTGGTGGCCCCAGAAGAAGAGGAGGATGCGGAAGGGATACTAATGTCTCAAATTTCCAGACTGTCGTCTCACAGGCAGATGCCAAGTGACGGTGGATTACAGCGATCGAGGGGGTTTGATGATACCAGGCAAACTGTTAGTGAAGGTGCAAGAGCCGAGGAACTAATGGAGGAGGAAGAGGTGATGGGTGAGCAGCTGTCAGAGGATCAAGAGGATAATCATCCCCTCTTGTTTGAACGTGGTTGGCAGGAGGGGATGGAGGAAACAAGCATCAGTGTTTTGCAGCCCACAATACAGCCTGGCTTTGGACCTCCTGGAAGAGCCCGACATATGAGCAACATGATCCCCGTATAGTTAGGATTCAAAATAATGCTGACTACTGGGTTGCCACTGTGTTAGATCCACATAATAAGAGTCAATTTTGCCAGACACTTCCCGCCCTGGAAAGGGACTCGCTTATGTTGGAGTATCGAAACAAGCTTTTAAGCAACCTTAATAGAGTTTTTCCCCAAGATAACAGTGAGGCATACAGTGTGCATCGCAGCTGTAGTCTTTCAACCTCTGGCACGTCAGTTCGTCAACGCCAAAACATTAGCAGCAGCATCAGCAAGTAAGTGGCAGAAGCAATTTCTGGGAGTCCTTTCACACCTTTTTTGCACCAGCTCGTGCACCAGCACAACAGAGTACAAGTCTGACACGTGGTGAACGACTGGAGAGGATGGTGCAGGAGTATCTAGAGTTCAATATCAATACCATCAGGGAGGGTTTAGACCCTTTTACATTTTGGTCTTCAAAAATGGATGAATGGCCTGAGCTCGCCTCTCACGCCTTGGAGGTTTTATCATGCCTGGCAGCCAGCATTCTCTCTGAGGCTGCGTGCCCACGTAGCGTTTTTCAAGCGTTTACGCTGCGGAATTTCCGCAGCGTAAACGCTTGTTAAACGCTAGGTAATCCGCTCCCCATGGTCCCCAAGGGGATTCCGCAAGTTCTATGCCCACGCTGCGGATTTTTCCGCAGCGTTTATGCTGCGTCCAAAAATCCGCAGCATGTTCATTAATTTTGCGTTTCCGCAAGCGGAATTGCCTTGTGCAATGCATTAAAAACGCAAGTCAATTCCGCATGTGGTAAACGCGCGATAAGCGCACGATAAACGCGCAATAAACGCGTGCGGAATTCCGCATGCGTTTTTCCGGGAGAGGACATGCGGAAATGAAGCAGAAATTTTCTGCTTCATTTCCGCAACGTGGGCACATAGCCGGAACGTGTCTTCAGCACTGCTGGTAGTATCTTGATGGATAAGCACACCCGGCTGTCACCTGAAAGTGTAGACCACCTAACTTTCATCAAGATGAACAAGTCATGGATCTCCAAGGACTTTTGCATCCCAATTGCAGACTGTACAGAGTAGGCGATGTTGTCGTTCTGTGTGTACAGCATTGATCTCTTGAAATTGCAGTCTGTGATATGGCTTCTGTGCCTGCTCTTGCTGCTGCTGCAGGTTTTAGGCCTTAATTTTGGGAAATGTGGAGAATTCTGATTGTGTCTCCATCCATTGGGTTGGCTGTAGTAGGACAGGTTTGGGTCTGCGTTAAACTACTTGTAGTCTGATGACATTGATGCCACTTCGGTGGTGTTAGGCCCTCATTTAGGGCAATGTGAACACTCCTGGCTAGGTCTCCATCTCCTGGGTTGGCTGTACTGGAAGAGGTGTGGGTCTTATTTACACTATTTGTACAGTAGTGAAATTGATGCCACTTTGTGGCGTCTGCCACTAATTTTTTTAAATGTAGGGAATCCTGCTTGGGTCTCCATCTATTGGGTTGGCTGTAGTGGAACCTTCCTGTTCTGCAGTCTAAGTTGTTTAAGGTTGCGTAGCAGTCCTTGCTGCACTCCTGATACAGACTCTGCCTGCTGCACTCCTGATACAGACTCTGCCTGCTGCACTCCTGATACAGACTCTGCCTGCTGCACTCCTGATACAGACTCTGCCTGCTGCACTCCTGATACTGACTCTGCCTGCTGCACTCCTGATACAGACCATGCCTGCTGCACTCCTGATACAGACTCTGCCTGCTGCACTCCTGATACAGACTCTGCCTGCTGCACTTCTGATACAGACTCTGCCTGCTGCACTCTGATATAGACTTGTGGCAATCTCTTGTGGCAATTCAATTCGCCTTTTCCAAAATCAGTCGAGATCAGCCCAAACCACAGTAAAAGACAATTAACCCACAACCTTACCTTATCATAGCCAAACAACGTTTTTAAAAGATATATCTAGCTGTTGTCAAAATCAATATTTTCACACAAGAAGTAAAAATCCACCAATTTGGACAACTTCCATCTAATATTATGGATCACTATAGGGATAGCTTAAAGGAGTTGTCCACTGCTTTCACATAGGATAGGGCATCAATGTATGATCGGCCAGGGATCCGACACCCGGCACCCACGCCGATCAGCTGTTATTGGTGCCAGTGGAGGCGGCCGCCGGCTGGAAGTCCTTACCCGCGGTGTTTGGCCGTCCATTTGTAGTCGCAGCCATGGGGTACTACACATCCGCCTCCCATTGAATTTAATAGGAGGCGGATGTGCAGTAACAAGCGCCGGCCACTACAACTGGACGACCAAGCACTGCAGGTAAGGAGTTCCGGCCGGCGGCCGCTGCTGCCGGCACCGATAACAGCTGTTTGGCGGGGGGTGCCCCGTGCGGGACCCCGGCCGATCATACTTTGATGCCCTAGGGCATCAATGTGAAAGTAGAGGACAACTCATTTAAATAACAACATTCATTAAGCACAATGAATTTGCATTTATGACAGAAGCTGAAATTGGACGATTGAACAAAGCTGCATTAATGATTAAAATTAACTTTGAAGCAAGTAATCATTAACATACAAAAATGAGGAAGTATGAAGCAAAGTTTGCCTGCTTCTATTTACAAATTGATCAAATAGATCAGGCAAATAGTCTTTTGTGACTGTGGAGAGGATCATAGTGTACCCAGGGCGGCAGCACTGAGATATGACAACCTTCATCTGATGAATGTCAGCATAGGAAGAATATAAAGATAATGCGTAAAGGTCAAGTCAAAGAAAAGTCTTTATGGTATGTCTCGTGTAGATATGCATATCTTTGGTTTCCTTGAAGTTAGTGTATTTTTTAACATAACTTTTTTTTATTATTTATGAGTATCTGAATATTACATTAGCCGTAGTTAAAAAGTAGCAGCAGCATCTTGTACTTACACACTTACACATATGGCTAAGAATGCTCTTAGGGCAGTGGTCCTCCAGCTGGTCCAAACCTACAACTCCCAGCCACACTTTGGAGACCTCTTCTTTAGGGTCCTAATTATATCCCATTTCTTCCATTCTTAGAAATGAAAGGGGTTGCTCTAAAATTAAAATGTATCACTTATTCACAAGATAGTAGACAAGCCGGCAGACAGAGTTATGGTGAATGATTACTATTCTGAATGGTCTCCGGTTGTAAGTGGTGTACCAAAAGGTCAGTGTTTGGTCTACTATTATGATTAAGCTATTTATTAATTATATAAATTATATAAAAGACTGGATTAATAGTGTTGTTTCTATTTTTGCACATGACACAAGCTATGTAGTATAGGGCAGTCTATGGATGATGTTTATAACTAGTAACAAGCTGATTTGGACAAACATATTGTTTAGGCATCCACTTGGCAGATAAGATTCATTGTGGATAAATGTAAAGTTATGCATCTAGGCACTAATAACATGAGGGCACCATGTGTTCTATGGTGAGTAAAACTAGGAGAGTCACTTGTAGAGAAGGATCTGGATTTACTTGTAGATCACAGACTAAATAATAGCATGCAATGTCAATCAGCTGCTTCTAAAGCTAGCATACTATTGTTATGTGTTTATTAAAAAAGAGCCTATAAGTCTCCTTACTCTGGCATGTCAGGTATGTCACTCTCCACAAGGAGGAATGTTACTCCTTAGACCCCAGTCAGAGGCCTCTCATACAGCCAAATCAGATCTCATGCTTAGCAATGAGGAGGACCAATACCTTGAAACATGTGTCTGCAAATTGAGATTATGGTTTGGCTTTTATCCTAAATTATGTGGTTGGCAAGGCTCGATATTGACTTTTAGGATTGCTACTTCCAATAGGTGGCACTAGAGTTGAAGTCCTCTTCCTCTTCCTCTCTGAAGAGACAATCTTCATATTTAATTTCCCAGATGAGCATTGCATGGCCTATAAGTCTCCTTACACTGACATGCTACTCTCCAAAAAGAGAAACGTTACCCCTTAGACATTTTATTAAAAGAGGCATGAACTTGCAGGTCAGGGACGTAATACTACCATTTTACAAAGTGTTAGTGTGAATCATAGAAAGGATGCCGTGGAGTTAGAAAAAGAAGAGTCACAGAACTGATAAGGGGCATGAAGGATATCATTTAAAAGGAAAGATACTTAAACTGATTTAGACTTGAGAAGAGACATCTAAGGGGGTACATGATTAACGTGCACAAGTACGTAAATGGTACATACAAAAAATATGGTCAAAAGCTGTTTCATGTAAAACCCCTTCAAAAACAAGAGGGGAGAAAAAAAGGTTTAATCTCAAGAGGAGACAGGCCTTCTTTTCCATGAGAACTATTAATCTGTGAAATAGCTGACCTCAGGAGGTGGTCACAACAGGAACAGTCAATTTCAAAAAGAGCTTAAATGCTTTTTTAGAAGAAAACGAAAATGTATAAAATTCCTGTTCTGAAAGTTGATTTATACTTGGAATCAAGAGGGAAAATCTTGCTGTTTAAGACAGACGGCATCATTGATTATGGTTGAACTTGTGCCCGATTCACTTTATTCCTTTCCATTCCTCAGTAGAACTTGATGGAAATTTTGTCTTTTTTCAATAGTACTATGTAACTAGGCAAGGGTACATTTGCGTTAGCTTCAAACAACTACCAATTGGAAGATATTTGCCTATCGGAGGTAATTTAAAAGCCTGTTTAGACAAGCAGACCATAAACTCATCAACTAACATGCGTATATTACAGAATAATCTGTAATAGATCATTCTGTGCATATAGGCTGCCATTGTTCTCAGCAGCACAGGTCCTGTTTTCGCAGGACGATGGGGTGCCGAGAACAATGATCTTTTGGGCAAACCAAAAATATAATTTCACCCAACGAACAAGAGTTTTTGACGAACGCCAGCCTGTTTACATTGCACAATTATCCAGAAATAAGTCTTCCTATGCATGCTTAGACTTGTCTCCCAATACTTTATTAATATTATTATTATGATGGTCTGATTAAAAAATTCTTTCACCATAATTTCATAGTTATAAGGTTGAAGATAGACTCAAGGCCATCAAGTTCAACCTATAGCCTAACATGTTAATCCACAGGAAAGCAAAAACTCCATGGGGCAGACACCAATAGCTCCATATTAGGGGAAAAATTCCTTCTCGACTCCATACGGCAATCAGACTAGTTCGCTGGACCAACACCGATCACAGAATCTAGTACCCATAACTAGTGTTGAGCGATACCTTCCGATATCAGGAAATATCGGATCGGATTGGATCGGGCCGATACCCAAAAAGTATCGGATATCGCCGATTCCTATACCGGAAACCAATGCAAGTCAATGGGACACAAATATCGGAATGAAAATAAACCCTTTCTTTCCTTGTAGGTTAATTCTACATGAAGGAAAACAGCTAACAATAATTTAGAATGTATTGGGGGAGGTGGTTGCCCAAATTGATGGGAACAGTGCTCACAGTGAAACATGAAAAGCCGGCAATTCAGCAGCGGCATATACCGGTACCCGACAATTTAGAACAGAAAGAATAGAACATCACACATAGATTAGATAGATAGAAACATGTCAGTCACATATATAATAAGTACAGTGACAGTGTTGGTTACTGCACTTGTCATTTTGTGTTAAAGGATTTATTTAAAAAAACAATAGTGTTTTCATGCACCGTCTCTTTAAAAAAGCCGGCCGGCAATTCAGCAGCGGTACCCGACAATTTAGAACAGAAAGATAGAGCATCACACATAGATTAGATAGATAGAAACATGTCAGTCACATATATAATAAGTACAGTGACAGTGTTGGTTACTGTACTTGTCATTTAGTGTTAAAATAAAGGATTTATTTAAAAAAAAATTGGCGTGGGGTTCCCCGTAATTTTAGTCTCTAGCAGTGGTTAAGCAGACTGCTGGGGCAGATGTTTGAAGCCTTGGAAGGGGGTAATACCCACGGAGCTTCCCAGGCTACTAATATCAGCTCCCAGCTGAATACCTAGCCTTTACTAGCTATTAAAATGGGGGACCCCAAAAAAAATTACGTGGGGTCCCCCCTATTTTAATAGCTAGCAAAGGCTAGGCAGACAGCTGGGGGCTGATATTAATAGCCCAGGAAGGGTGCCATGAATATTGCCCCCCTCCCAGGCTAGAAACACCAGCCGTCAGCCTCCCCAGAAATGGTGCATCCATAGGATGCGGCAATTCTGGCACTTAGCCTCGCTCTTCCCACTGCCCTGTAGTGGTGGCAGTGGGGTAATAGGGCTGGGGTTGATGTCAGCTTATAATGCCAGCTGACATCAAGCCCAGGTTAGTAATGGAGAGGCGTCTATAAGACACCCCCATTACTAACCCCATAGTGAAAGTAAAAAAAAACACAAACACCCAGAATAAAGTCCTTTAATTGAAATAAACACACAATTCTTTATTGTTGTAAATTAAACCATACTTACCGTCACGCCCATTCCAGCTGAAGCTAATGATCTCCTGCAATAAAAGTAAAATAATAAACCAACATCATCCTTACCTTCCCATGGTTCCCAGGACAGCTTCAGCTCTGCTACATCGAGATGACAGGCTGGACCTCAGCAGAAAGCTGCCATCCAGCCTGTCATCCCGCAGACACTGAGAAGCGCAGGCATGCTTACGCTCCTCAGTGTCTGGCTGTGATGGCATCCAGATGAGCCGACAATGAACTCAGCTCACCTCATGCACGTCACTGACAGCGTGGGAGAATTCTCCTGCGCATGCGGTGAGCGTGAGAGACTCGGCTCATCTGGATGACGTCACAGCCTGACACTGAGGAGCGCAAGCAAGCCTGCGCTTCTCAGTGTCTGCGGGATGACAGGCTGGATGGCAGCTTTCTGCTGCGGTCCAGCCTGTCATCTCGATGTAGCAGAGCTGGAGCTGTCCTGGGAACCATCGAAAGGTAAGGATGATGTTGCTTTATTATTTTTCTTTTATTGCAGGAGATCGTTGGCTTCAGCTGGAATGGGCGTGACGGTAAGTATGGTTTAATTTAGAACAATAAAGAATTGTGTATTTATTTCAATTAAAGGACTTTATTCTGGGCGAAGCCCCACATCAATTTTTCTTTAATTATTTCATGAAGTTCCTGAAATAATTAAAAAAAAATTGACGTGGCGCTTCGCACAGCCAGGTACAGCAGGCAGGAACGGGCTGCCCCCAACCACCAGCTGCCTATTTGTACCTGGTTGGACACAACAATATAGGGAAGCCCTTTTTTTCTTAATTATTTCATGAATTTCATGAAATAATTTAAAAAAAAAATACGTGGGTCTTCGCCCTATTTTTGTGTCCAGCCAGGTACAACTAGGCAGCTGGGGGCTGGAATCTGCAGCGCAGGGAGGCCCAAGCTTTCTGGGGCCCCCCCGCTGCAAATTGCAGTCCGCAGCCACCCCGGAAAATGGCGCGTTCATAGAAGCGCCATCTTCTGGTGCTGTACCCAACTCATCCAGGGCCCTGGTGCTGTGGCTCACTGGGTAATAAAGGGGTTAGGGCCAGCTTGGTATTATCAGCTGGCCCTAAGCCCGAAATTCATGGGGTCATGCCAATATTAGACATGACCGCCATGAATTTCTAGTAAAGTATTTAAAAAAAACACAACACCCAGAATAAAGTCCTTTAATTGAAATAAACACACAATTCTTTATTGTTCTAAATTAAACCATACCTACCATCACGCCCATTCCAGCTGAAGCCAACGATCTCCTGCAATAAAAGAAAAATAATAAACCAACATCATCCTTACCTTTCCATGGTTCCCAGGACAGCTCCAGCTCTGCTACATCGAGATGACAGGCTGGATCGCAGCAGAAAGCTGCCATCCAGCCTGTCATGCTGCAGGCAGACACTGAGAAGCGCAGGCTTGCTTGCGCTCCTCAGTGTCAGGCTGTGACGGCATCCAGATGAGCCGAGTCTCTCACGTTCACCGCATGCGCAGGAGAATTCTCCCACGCTGTCAGTGACGTGCATGAGGTGAGCTGAGTTCATTGTCGGCTCATCTGGATGCCGTCACAGCCTGACACTGAGGAGCGCAAGCATGCCTGCGCTTCTCAGTGTCTGCCTGCAGTATGACAGGCTGGATGGCAGATTTCTGCTGCGATCCAGCCTGTCATGTGAATGTAGCAGAGCTGAAGCCGTCCTGGGAACCATGGAAAGGTAAGGATGATGTTGCGTTATTATTTTACTTTTATTGCAGGAGATCGTTGGCTTCAGCTGGAATGGGCGTGATGGTAAGTATGGTTTAATTTAGAACAATAAAGAATTGTGTGTTTATTTCAATTAAAGGACTTTATTCTGGGTGTTTGTGTTTTTTTTTAACTTTGACTATGGGGTTGGTAATGGGGATGTCTTATAGACGCCTAACCTGGGCTTGATGTCAGCTGGCATTATAAGCTGACATCAACCCCAACCCTATTACCCCACTGCCACCGCTACAGGGCAGTGGGAAGAGCGAGGCTAAGTACCAGAATTGGCGCATCCTATGGATGCTCCATTTCTGGGGAGGCTGACGGCTGGTGTATCTAGCCTGGGAGGGGGCCAATATTCATGGCACCCTTCCTGGGCTATTAATATCAGCCCCCAGCTGTCTGCCTAGCCTTTGCTAGCTATTAAAATAGGGGGGACCCCATGTCATTTTTTTGGGGGTCCCCCATTTTAATAGCTAGTAAAGGATAGGTATTCAGCTGGGGGCTGATATTAGTAGCCTGGGAAGCTCCGTGGGTATTACCCCCTTCCCAGGCTTCAAACATCTGCCCCAGCCGTCTGCTTAACCTCCGCTAGAGACTAAAATTACGGGGAACCCCACGCCAATTTTTTTTTTTAATAAATCCTTTATTTTAACACTAAATGAAAAGTACAGTAACCAACACTGTCACTGTACTTATTATATATGTGACTGACATGTTTCTATCTATCTAATCTATGTGTGATGCTCTTTCTTTCTGTTATAAATTGTCGGGTACCGATGCTGAATTGCCTGCCGGCTTTTTTAAAGAGACGGTGCATGAAAACACTATTATTTTTTTAAATAAATCCTTTAACACTAAATGACAAGTACAGTAACCAACACTGTCACTGTACTTCTTATATATGTGACTGACATGTTTCTATCTATCTAATCTATGTGTGAAGCTCTATTCTTTCTGTTCTAAATTGTCGGGTACCGGTATATGCCGCTGATGAATTGCCGGCTTTTCATGTTTCACTGTGAGCACTGTTCCCATCGATTTGGGCAACCACTGTAATGCCACAACCACCATGGCTGTGGCATTAACGTCTTAAAAAAATATTAATTCCTGCTATTCCATTTAATTGTAATGTAAGGGAGATATTGTAATGTCAGCGCTTGAGCGGGAGAATTCTCCCACGCTGGGATGGCATTCTGATGACAGGCTGGATCGCAGCTGAGCGCTGCCATCCAGCTTGTCATCCTTCAGAGACACTGCAGACCGCAGGCATTATGTGAACTTCCGATTCCAGTATTCGATATTGTAAAAGTATCGGAACTCAGTATCGGAACTCCGATACAGCGAATATCGGTCGATACCCGATATTTCAGTATCGGAATGCTCAACACTACCCATAACCTGTAATATTATATTTATCAAGAAAGTCATCCAGGCTCTTCTTGAACATTAGCAGTGAATCAACCATTGCCACATCATGTGGCAGAGGGTTACATAGTTTCACAGCTCTAACAGTAAAGAATCTGCGTCTGTGATTATAAAAAAAACTTTTTTTCCCCGGGTTCTCCTCGGATCCGCTAGATAGAGTGACTAGCATCAATTCTGTACGAGGTAGCCTTTTTGAGCTAATGGCTTCTGACAGAAATAACAATTCCGTAATAACTTATAACTCACCAGAAGTTAAAATTTTAAGTCATGGATGAATTCAGCTCATTTTAGTCATATCCACTGGCAGTAATATTCAGGTGCAACCTGTCCCCAGTGGTATATTAACCTGATTACAAGTGAGTTAATATAGAAAAGGCCAATTTAAAATCCCTATTTGATATGCAATTGCACTCTTATTTTACATTAATTTTATTTATTTGGGAACTATTATGTTGTCATCCTGTCATCAAACAGCTTTTGCTCATAAAAGCAAGCGGAAGGGTAGAAATACATTTACAGAATTAAACATAAAATGATTGCGCCGGCAAGCTGTAATTTAAACCAATTACTTTGCCCCTTCATCTTCGCCTGAGATGTAGATGAGGTCATGGGATTAAGCTCGGAACCATCATTTAATTTCACAGTATTTTTGCTAAATAGTTTTCATGTGGTCTCTGGTCATATTGCAGCTGGAACAGTCGAGCAGATCCATCTCTGTCATCAGAAAATAATAGAAAATCAATGTCCACAATTAAATGTTCCACGGCCCTGTACTTAATTTTTCATATGACAGATCTCAAAGGCCATGTTCATACTTACTATAGAGGCTACAATGGCAGCTTTGTAAAAGAATATGGAGAGAATAGTAAGATCAAAATAGCAGAAAGTTTAGTCCAAAGTTCGGTTCGGGTACAGAACTGTACCTGTACTTGAATCTGAACCTGAACCCCATTGAAAACCTAGAGGACCCGAACTTTGGAACTGGAAAATTCTCTCTCCTCCTGGACTTGCCCCGGAACTCCTAATATTAAGACGGACTTCAAGGAGAAGTCAGTGTTCGGAGTTTAGCACCAGACACTGAATGTCCAGTACAAACCCCGAACTTTTAAGTTCGGGTTCGTTCATCTCTACTCGCACCCCATGCGTTCAGTGAAGATGATAATAATTAATAACCCTTTAAGTCTAGCATATTCTTTCCTCTCTCCACAAAGCAAGATCTTTTTTCATACACTCTTCTGGGATGAGGTCCTATGGGCACTAATGTTCCATTCACACAAGAGACACAGGACCACTGTTCTCATGATCAGTGGAAGGTCCTGAAAGTCAGAATGCAGTGAAAAGTACAAGGAAAGGACAGAGAAAATGAGTAAAAAGCAGCATGAGTCTGTAACAGCAAGAAACAGACTAGAGGAACAACCACCTGAGGTACTGACTGTTTAAAGGGAATCTGTCAACAGGTTTCTGCTACTCCATCTGAGAGCAGCATGATTCGGGCGCATAGACACTGATTCCAGTGATATGTCACTTACTGGGCTGCTGGCTGCAATTTTGATAAAATCACTATTTTATTTGTTGCAGATCTAGCAGTTATCTAAATGCTGAGTTCTTTATAGCCCTGCCCACACCACTGATTGGCAGCTTTCTGTGTGCACTGTGCATGGGCAGAAGGCTACCAATCAGTGGTGGGGGCGGGGTTATTCAGAGCTCATGAATATGGAGGACAACATGTCAGCAGGTTTACTAGTCCTCTAGCGATAACCTCCTGCTGATAAAACAGTGATTTTACCAAAACTGAAGAAAACAGCCCAGTAAGTGACACATCGCTGGAATCAAAGTCTTTTTCTCTAAATTATATTGCTCTCAGATTAGAAGGCAATAAGCTAGTGACAGACTCACTTTAATTGTTCACCGTTTAGATGTATAATTGATTTAACTGTGCAGAAAAAGAACGGAAAGATTATATTGGAATTGCCAAGCAAGTCTTATATTGGTCACTTATTCACTTAGCTATTGAAAACTTCCTGATCATCTGCAAGAATTTTGCTTTGCATAAGATGACCGCAAAGTATTTTTTAACTTTCTTTCAGACATATAAATTTATTAACTTTTTACAAGTTATATCCACCTACATAACCATATCCAGCTGTAAAAAAAGGCTCAGTTCATGTCTTATTTTCGTCCGTTTTGTGGATCAGACTCAGGCCATTAAAGTCTTTGGGGATCCGTGAGTCGTGGATGAAACAATGAAGACATATCTTGTACTTCAGACTTCTCTCCTAGACATACTGATAGGGAATGTAGATTGTGAGCCCAAATGGGGACAGTGCCCATAATATCTGTAAGTTGTCTAAATTGTAAAGCGCTGCGGAATATGTTGACACTATATAAAGATTATTATTATTATTCATTTTTAACTGATTCATTGTAAGGCTGCATTCACACATCCGTATGAAGTGATGGTGTGCTGCCTCATTTTTTAATCAAAGAGCTCACAGACCCATTGTAGCCTATTCATCAAAGATTTTATACAGAAAATGTCGTAAAAGCTTTGAAAAGTTGCAACATTTTTGCACAATGGGGAGTTGCACAAAAATTGTGCAACTTTTGGCGTTTTCACACCATCAAAATGGCTGGAGCTTGGGAAGAGCCAGGGCAGGGAAGAGCTCGGACATACCTGTCTGTAAAATGCATCAAATGTGCTGGCGTTTTGTATGGCACAAATGTTACTCCAGTCCTTGACTAGAGGGCACTTTTTTTACCTGTCCGCAAAAATATGTTACGTTTTTTTGGAGATGAAGAGCCTTATACAGATTATTTTGACTATAATTATCATCATTTTACAGTTCACAGTGAATGCAGCTGATGTTTACATTTCAGAATTATGGGCGGCAGAGATGTATCACTCGTAATTAGTGTTGAGCCACCCCCATAGTGTTCGGGTTCAGTTCGGTTCGTCGAACACCGGCATGTTCGTCGAACAGTTCGTCGAACACCATTAAAACCAATGTCAGACAAACAAAAACACATAGAAACACATAGAAAACACATAGAAAACACCTTCAAAGGTGTCCAAAAGCTGGCAAACTGCTCAGAATAGAATAAAATAGAATAGAGCATCACACATAGATTAGATAGATAGAAACATGTCAGTCACATATATAATAAGTACAGTGACAGTGTTGGTTACTGTACTTGTCATTTAGTGTTAAAATAAAGAATTTATTAAAAAAAAAAAAAAAAATAATAGTGTTTTCATGCACCCGTCTCTTTAAAAAAGCCGGTCGGCAATTCATCAGCGGCATACATCGGTACCTGACAATTTAGAACAGAAAGAATAAAGCATCACACATAGATTAGATAGATAGAAACATGTCAGTCACATATATAATAAGTACAGTGACAGTGTTGGTTACTGTACTTGTCATTTAGTGTTATAATAAAGGATTTATTTAAAAAAAAATTGGTGTGGGGTTCACCGTAATTTTAGTCTCTAGCGGAGGTTAAGTAGACGGCTGAGGCACATGTTTGAAGCCAGGGAAGGGGGTAATACCCACGGAGCTTCCCAGGCTACTAATATCAGCCCCCAGCTGAATACCTAGCCTTTACTAGCTATTAAAATGGGGGACCCACCAAAAAAATGAGGTGGGGTCCTCCCTATTTTAATAGCCAGAAAAGGCTAGGCAGACAGCTGGGGGCTGATATTAATAGTAGTGTTGAGCCACCCCCGTAGTGTTCGAGTTCGGTTCGGTTCGTCGAACACCCGTGTGTTCGCCGAACTGTTCGTCGAACTGTTCGTCGAACACCTTCGAACACCGTTAAAACCAATGGCAGGCAAACAAAAACACATAGAAACACATAGAAAACACCTTCAAAGGTGTCCAAAAGCTGACAAACTGCTCAGAAGACATAACTAACACATGAAAAAGTGACAAGTACATATAGTCATGCGAAAATAAAAGAGGTGGAGGAGTAAAAGGAGGGGGAGACACAGATATAGGCATGTCATGCCCTTCTAAAATCCAAAAAGTGAGAAGCCGACACGGCCAGTCCGCTCCTGCCCGTGCCACCTCCGTGTCGCCGGGTTTGTGCCAGAGCCGCGGTGAACCCTGATGGCCAGCCCCCCTCTCCCAATACTGGTGCCTGTCCGCTGGTGGGTCGAGCGAACCCCCCTGTGGTGGAGGCAGCTCTAAGCTTTTTAATTTAAATTGTCTCTCTAATTTGAATGAATACACTTTAAATCCTTTTACAAGGATCTATTGGAGGGCAAGTCTCATGCCAGCAGCCGCGTAATTCCAGCTCCAGTAGCGTCCACTAAAGCTGCTGCAGTTAAAAAGCTTTTATAAGGATCGAGCTCGGCTGTCCACCGCAAGGCATCCTACTGCCAGTCCCAGCCCCTATGCCTTGGGGTGCCTCCTGATGCTCTTCACTGAGTATCCCATGGTCCCGAAGCATTGCCTTTGAAAAAATTAAGTGTCTAAACTACAGGTGGTGTAGCTTGCTTAACAGCCGGGATAATCCGCTGACTAGCAGACACTGCTACTAGGCACAAAGTATTTCCTGGGCTAGATGCAGTTAAAAATTTGTAATTAGATACTCTCGTTGGATGCTGAGAAAGCATTCCATAGAGTCTCCTGGCACGCCATATATGATTCTCTTAAAAAGCTTGGGGTAGGGGTCTAGGGGACCCTTTTATAGCCAAAATCACGGCCCTGTATCACAATACGTCACCTAGGCTGAAGATAAATGGAACTGTAGCACCCTGAGGGCTCGGTTGCTACAGAGGTATTGCACCTCACCCAGAGGTGTGATATCTCACTCTCAGGTAAGGATGGAGTGTGGATCAGGACCCGACACCTGCATGCATTACACCACATTGCCGTGGGGCAGGGCGACCAATATGCCTCTGAGATGGGCACGACAGTCCCTGTCCCTGGCTGGAGTGGGGGGAGGGAACACTGAGGAAGGGGAACCCTGTAGTGCAGGAGCAGGGAGGAAGCAGTTCCTGGGTGCATTGAGAAGGGAGTATAAAAGGTGGGCACCATCTTAGTTCAGTGCAGAGAAGTCTGAGCAGAAGTGGCAGGGAGCAGGGGCTCTGCATGAGCTCTGCTCCGGAGGCGGGCCTAGTAACAGAGGCCCAGGCCTGGAAGAGGGAGAAGGAAGGAAGAGGAGCGGAGAAGGCTCCAGGAACGAGGAATGAAGGGATCCCAGGGGTGCGGACGGGCGAGTCGCCACCGCACGCCCGAATCCACCTGCGTGGAGGGGTCAGGCCAAAGGGGGAGACCGGTCCCCGAAACTAGTGGAGGCAGGAAACGACCCTCAGCTAGAAACCGGAGGCTGTGACATTTTATGTGGCGCAGCCCCTCGCTACACCCGCTAGGAAGGCACCACATAGGGTCAGGGAAACTGGCGCCAAGTTTACCAAGAGGAGGCCCGAGGCAGCCGGACAGAAGGGTTGGTAAGAAAGGCCAGACAAAGGACACACAAAGGGGGTCCTGTGAAGCGCTCCAAAGTTATCTGGGAGTTGTCTGAGCCCCTCACCTGGTGAGCACAGTACGACGTGGGCAGCCGTTACCTGCAGACGTGGTCTGGATAGTAAGAACTGTGAGTAAAGGCCCTGGACTGCATCACTGACTCCGTGTCGTTACTGCTGCTGCCCTGCACCATCACCCCCATCCTCCGCATACACTGCCCTGAGGCTATACTCCTCCCGTGGGGAGTTATGCTACGCTCTGCTGCACCCACAACACCAGCCTCAGCGGTCTGCCCTGCAGCGGTGGTTCACTCTGACCGCAATCCACGGGTGGCGTAGTCGGACATTTAAACATCAAAACCACATAAATAGTTCCGCCACTGGTTTGACCACCCTGAGCCACGGAACCGGGTCACCGCCATGAAGACTACAACCACCAGCATCCACCAAAAAGGGTCCGGCTCCGGGTGTCCCAAGGCCCAGGGGGTGCATCAGAACATTTTCATCACCTTTCACAATCACCAATGGGACAAGGCAGGGATGTCCTCTGTCCCCTCTCTTATACATCCTAGTGACGGAGCACCTGCTCTCATCAATTCGCCATAACCCCAATATTAGGTGGATTGAGGTGGGAGGCACCGAGTACAAGTGCTCTCTATTTGCTGATGATGTCCTAGTATATATCACTCAATCACATATATCCATCCATGCTGTTATGGCTGAAATAGATCACTTTGTTACATGGTCAAATTTTAAAATCAATGCAGCGAAGTCTGAGGCCCTCGATGTCTCCCTCCCCAAATCCATATAGGATTCCATCCAGTCCAACTTTCCCTTTGCCTGGCCCTCACAGGGTATCAAATACTTAGGAATTCCTATTCATAGAGACCTCTCCCATCTATGTTATCTTAATTTTGGGCCCTTTATTGAACAACTCCATACAGACCACGGTTGGCAAGTTAGAACTGTAAGATTCACTACGTGAACCACTGGTGTTTTGTGGAAAAGCACATGTACACTGCGTTCCAAATTATTATGCAAAAAGTGTTTAGGAGTGATAAGGGAAGAATTTGTTTGTTTGTCAGTTAAACTCATTGATGGTGATGTGTGTCAGGGCTCTTTATATCACTGTAAGCAATTGCAGACACCTATGCTAATTAGTTTGGCAGGTGTGTCCAATGAAAGGCAAGACTACTTAAGAAGGCTGTCTCACATTATTAAGCAGCCTACATTTTCTGCCAAAATGGGAAAGAAAAAGGATGTGTCGGCTGCTGAGAAGCAACAAATTGTGGAGTGTTTAGGTCAAGGCATGACTACAATCAACATTGTGCGATGATCAGGATGAAGTGTCTTGGCAATCAAGAAGTATGTAGCTGATTCACAGTACACACGTGTGCGTGCTGATAAGGGCAAATTGAGGACTCTTTCTTACAGGCAATTACGTCAGGTTGAAAGAGCAGCGGCAAAAAAGCCTTGTCATAGCAGCAGACAAGTTTTTGAAGCTGCTTGTGCCTCCAACGTCCCCCGAACAACAAGATGCAGGGTCCTTCAGAGGTTTGCAGCTGTGCATACGCCATCCTGTCGACCTCCTCTATCCACTTCACACAAGCAGAAACGGCTCCAGTGGGCCAAACATTACATGAAGACTGATTTCAAAACTGTTTTGTTCACGGATGAGTGCCGTGCAGCGCTCGATGGTCCAGATGGATGGAGTGGAGGATGGCTGGTTGATGGACACCCCACGCAAACACGGCTACAGCGCCAACAAGGAGGAGGTGGAGTAATGTTTTGGGCTGGAATCATGGGGAGAGAGATTGTCGGCCCCTTTAGGATCCCTGAAGGCGCTAAAGATGAACTCCATAATGTATGTGGATTTTCTCAAACAGCACTTCCTGCCATGGTTCAAGAAGAAGAACCGTGTATTTCACAGCAAGATCATTTTTCTGCATGATAATGCACCATCTCATGCTGCACATAAAACATCTGCATCTCTGGCTGATATGGGCATAAAAGGGGACAAACTTATGGTGTGACCCCCATGCTCCCCTGACCTGTACCCCATTCAGAACCTTTGGAGCATCATTAAAAGGAGTGTCTATGATGGCGGGAGGCAGTTCACATCTAAGCAACAGCTCTGGGAGGGTATTCTGTCCTCATGCAAAACAATTGAAGCAGAAACCATCCAAAACCTGACAAATTCAATGGACGAGAGAGTTCAGAAGCTCCTTTCGAACAAGGGGTCCTATGTGAAAATGTAACATCACCTAGAATAAAGTTTTGAGTTGAAAACTGTTTGATTTCAGTTTCTAACAACCTGCTAATGCTTATAATTTCAAAAATGACCATTTTTTTGGTCTTTATTAAAATGAAAAGGTTGATCGAAAAGTTTGGGGGATCTAAGAGTGTGGCAACCCAGTAGTCATGATTACTTCGAATTCTGACAATATGAGGGTCATGCTGCAGGTAGTGCAGCAAGAAGGCACTTATGTGTCTTGCGCATCTCGGAGCCCCAAAATTATTTTCCGGGCTAGATGCAGCTAAAAATTATTATTAATTTTAAATCTGGTGAAGCTTTAGTATAGATGGCCTAATAGGATCAGTGCTGCACACTGCTACAAAGCCCAAATTATTTTCCAGTCAAGATACAGATAAACATGATTAGTAATTTTAAATCTGGTGGAGCTTATTATAGATGGCCTAATAGAATCAGTGCTGCACACTGCTACAAAGCCCAAATTATTTTCCAGCCAAGATACAGATAAACATGATTAGTAATTTGAAAGCTTAAAACTGTTGGTAGGGTGATTTTAACCAGTCATCAAGCTTTTACTCTCCCCAGGATGACACAGGGGTAGAAAAGTCGTTTCGGATCCATGATTTGTTCATCTTTATGAACGTGAGTCTGTCTACATTATCAGTGGAGAGCCGCGTGCGCTTATCTGTCAGCACACCACCAGCAGCGCTGAACACACGTTCAGACAGAACGCTGGCTGCGGGGCATGACAAGATCTCCAAGGCGTAAGTGGCTAGCTCCGGCCATTTATCCAGATTGGAAGCCCAAAAAGAGCAAGGGTCCAGTGACACAGTCGTGGCTTCAATGTTTACTTGGAGATACTCCTGTACCATCGTCTCTAGGCGTTGACTATGTGTCAGACTTCTTGTCTCCTGTGGCCTTGCAAAGGATGGGCTAAAAAAGTGGTGAAATGATTCCGCAAAATTGATGTTACCAGCAGATACTGTGGTTCTGTTACGGTTTGAGTGCTGAACACTTGACGGTCCCACGGTTGGCAAGTTGGAACTGTGAGATTCACTACGTGCACCACTGGTATTTTGTGGAAAAGCACATGTAAGATTCTGCAACAGTCTCTGCTGATACTCCTGCATGCGTGCATCCCTTTCTATGGCAGGAATAATTTCTGCAAATTTACTTTTGTACCGGGGATCTAACAGTGTGGCAACCCAGTAGTCAGGATTATTTCTAATTCTCACAATTCGAGGGTCATGTTGCAGGTAGTGCAGCAAGAAGGCACTCATGTGTGTTGCGCATCCAGGAGCACCAAGTCCCTGTTGTGTTGGTGGCGAGGTAACAATCATGCTTCCTTCCTCTGTCCTCTCCCCCCAACCTCGCACAACAGAAATGTGATCAAGGTCTCCCTCATCTGATGAGTCTTCCATCAGTTCGTCCTCCACTTCTTCCTGGGCTCCTGCACCTTCCTCACTAGTTTGGCTGCTACCATGCGCCCTGGTAAAACCATCTCCCCCACCCTCACATGCCTGCCGCCTTGGTGCTGCCGACCGTCTGGACCTTGCAGATGTTAGCCCTTCCGCATACAACTCCTCCTCCTCTACTTCCTCCACCTCCTCTTGTGCCACCACCTGACTCCGAATTCTGTTTAACATGTGCTCCAGCATGTAAATCACCGGAATAGTCATGCTGATAATGGCATCGTCAGCACTAAACATCTTTGTCGCCATTTCAAAACTGTGCAGAAGGGTGCATAGGTCCCTGATCTGAGACCACTCCTCCAGCGTGATTTGCCCCACCTCTGAATCTCGTTGGCCCAGGCTATACGTCAGAACGTATTGCACCAGGGCTTGTCGGTGCTGCCACAGTCGCTGCAACATGTGCAGAGTTGAATTCCACCGGGTAGGCACATCGCATTTTAGCCGGTGAAGTGGCAGGCCCAACGACTTCTGTAGAGATGTAAGTTGCTGAGCTGCGGGATGCGAACGGCGGAAGTGAGCACACAGCGACCGTGCCCTCTGCAGAAGGCCATCTAGTCTGGGATAGTGGGCTAAAAATTGCTGGACAACCAGGTTCAACACGTGAGCCATACAAGGCACGTGTGTGACATTGCCCCGGCGAAGGGCCGCACCCAGGTTTGCAGCATTGTCGCACACGGTCTTCCCTGTTTTCAGGTCCAGTGGAGACAACCATTCATGAAATTGGTTCTCCAGAGCTGACCACAACTCCTCAGCTGTGTGACTCACATTTCCCAGACATTTCAATGTAAAAACCGCCTGATGACGTTGAGCCCTACTGCCAGCATAGTAAGGAGGTGTGCAGGATCCCTTCTGCGCAGTTAGAAAGCTTGTGGCATGACCAGACAGGCTTTGGGTGCAGGTGGAAGACCGAGAGGAGGTTGAGGAGGCAGAAGCAGTGGAGGAACTTTGACATAAAGAGGATTGACGCACAACTCGTGGGGACGGCAAGACTTGGACAGCAGCCCCTTGTCCTGCTGTCACCATAGTTACCCAGTGCCCAGTCAGCGACATGTAACGCCCCTGTCCATGCCTACTCGTCCAAGTGTCTGTGGTGAAATGCACCCTGTCACACACAGAGTTTCTCAAAGAAGCGGTGATGTTGTGTGCGACATGCTGGTGGAGCGCAGGCACACCTTTCTTTGAGAAGTAGTGCCGACTGGGCATCTGGTACTGGGGCACTGCGACGGACATAAGGTCTCGAAAATCCTCTGTGTCCACCAGGCGGAAAGGCAGCATTTCTGTAGCCAAGAGCTTGCAGATGGTGAAATTCAACCTCTTAGCTTTCTCATGGCTAGGAGGAAATGGTCTTTTACTTGTCCACATCTGAGGGACCGAGGACTGGCTATTGTGCTTAGACGGGGTTGATAAGGGTGTCCCCGGCAAACTGCCGGTCTGTGAGGAAGATGCAGGCGGACATGTTAGGTTGCCTTGATCCAAAGGTGGTGCTATCGATGTCGGACAGCGCTCAACACCAGCTGGTGTTACCACCTCCAAAGAAAATGATGACCTGCCAATCACGCTGGCTGTTGCGGGTAAAGAGGTGGCAGGTCTGCGCCCCAAAACAGGTGTGACTGCTGTCCCCCCAGTCACAGAGGATGAAGAGGCCGCGGATGCACAAGATATGGCAGACGGTGGTTGGCCCGGCCGGCTAGGCCGCATTGTAGCACACTGAGCTTCCCACTGCAACTTATGCTTCATGTCCATGTGCCGGTTCATGCATGAAGTACTCAAACTATGTATTTTTTGGCCTCTACTTAGCTTTTGCTGACAAATGTTACAGATAACACGAGTTGGGTCATCTTTATCGATCTGAAAAAATGCCCAGGCTATGCAAGGCTTAGCACCCATGCGACCTGAAGAGCCACCACGACTTGTGGTGAGAGGCAGAGTTGTGTTTGAGGATGCAGTTGTTGACGTGCTTCCAGTACTACGTCTCTGTCCAGGAAGGCGCAACCTGACCTCGTCGTCACTAGCATCTTCCTCCACCTCCTCTGCTGACCTCATCTCTTGGCTGACTGTGGGTTGACAGTAAGTGGGATCTCCAACCTCATCATCATCACCCTGTGCGTTATCACACCCGTCGTCCTCAGAGCCAACCTGTTCCTGCCCTGACAAAAAACTAAAGTTGTCGCTCCAATCAGGTATTTGAGTCTTATCATCGTCTTCCTCATTGTCTCCACCAACAGGAGTTACAGTTTGGGAATGAGGGTCTACATTATGGTCAGAACCTTCTGCGTCTGGTCCTGGATCCGACTCATTAAGATTCTGGGCATCAGTGCAGATCATTTCCTCGTCTGGATTCACAGAAGCGCTGGAGTCGACCTCTGATTCCCAGGCTATAGTATGAGTAAACAGCTCTGCAGACTCAACCATCTGTTCTACCTCATACTCAGACGGGCAGCTGGAGATTTGGGAGCTGTGAGGAAGCAAGTGCGATTGGGGTGACACCTTTGAGGACTGGAGTATTTGTGATGTTGAAGTTGATGTGGAGGAGAGCCCACTTAAAGGAGCACTTGATATCCGTTGAAGCACCTGCTGTTTTTGTGCCTCATCTGGAATTTGTAGCGATTGGCGTGGCCGTAAGAAAGGGATCTTATCACATTGTCCGCTAAAAGAAGAAGACATTTTAGTTTGGCTGGAAGATGGTCTTTCTTCTGCAGATGTTACTGTTGCTTTAACACCTACCCCACGGACACAACCTTTTTCCCCTTCCCAACACGCCTATTCCCCTTTCCACCAGCAGCAGGCCTTTTTCCACTCATTTTGGTGGTTAACTAATTCACAACTCTGGAGTTGTTTGCACAAAAAAACAATCGATGGGAACCGAGCAGAGCTGAGTGGCCAAACTGTGGTATTAGGCCAAAACTATTGGCTGGGTTAGATGCAGAAAAAAATTATATTCAATTTGCAACCTGATGGAGGTCTGTATAGATGGATTAATAGAACAAGTCCCACACACAGCTAGAAGCCCAATATTTTTTCAGAGGTAGATGCAGAAAAAAATATATTCAGTTTGCAACCTGATGGAGGTCAGTATAGATGGACTAATACAACAAGTCCCACACACAGCTAGAAGCCCAATATTTTTTCAGAGGTAGATGCAGAAAAAAATATATTCAGTTTGCAACCTGATGGAGGTCAGTATAGATGGACTAATACAACAAGTCCCACACACAGCTAGAAGCCCAATATTTTTTCAGAGGTAGATGCAGAAAAAAATATATTCAGTTTGCAACCTGATGGAGGTCTGTATAGATGGATTAATAGAACAAGTCCCACACACAGCTAGAAGCCCAATATTTTTTCAGAGGTAGATGCAGAAAAAAATATATTCAGTTTGCAACCTGATGGAGGTCTGTATAGATGGATTAATAGAACAAGTCCCACACACAGCTAGAAGCCCAATATTTTTTCAGAGGTAGATGCAGAAAAAAATATATTCAGTTTGCAACCTGATGGAGGTCTGTATAGATGGATTAATAGAACAACTCCCACACACAGCTAGAAGCCCAATATTTTTTCAGAGGTAGATGCAGAAAAAAATATATTCAGTTTGCAACCTGATGGAGGTCTGTATAGATGGATTAATAGAACAACTCCCACACACAGCTAGAAGCCCAATATTTTTTCAGAGGTAGATGCAGAAAAAAATATATTCAGTTTGCAACCTGATGGAGGTCTGTATAGATGGATTAATAGAACAAGTCCCACACACAGCTAGAAGCCCAATATTTTTTCAGAGGTAGATGCAGAAAAAAATATATTCAGTTTGCAACCTGATGGAGGTCTGTATAGATGGATTAATAGAACAAGTCCCACACACAGCTAGAAGCCCAATATTTTTTCAGAGCTAGATGCAGAAAAAAATTATATTCAATTTGCAACCTGATGGAGGTCAGTATAGATGGACTAATAGAATGATGCTATGCCCAAAAGATTTTACTTCACTAGGTGCAGTAAAAAAATTGGTATTCTATACACAGGTGGTATATCTTGCAACACAGATAGGCTACTCCACTGACTAACACACTCTGCAATAGGCCAAAAAGGATTAGCTTTGCTAGATTCAGCCAAATGCTGTGAAAAAAACTTGCACAGCACTGGCACAGACCTGCCTGGCAAAAACTGATAGGAACTGATGTAACCTAGTCCTGAAAAGGACTCCAGTTACAATTAGTCTTTACTCCCACAATCTATCTATTTAAGAGCACAGACCTGCCTGATAAAAGTCGTAGGAAATGCTGTAACCTAGTCCTTAAAAGGACTGCAATCACAACTATTCCCTACTCCCAAGCTATCTGTAGATTTGTGCGAAAATTGGCTTGAAATTAACAAGGTATAGCGCACACAGCAACAGCGGTGCCATCTAACACGCAGCTGCAGCAGTGAGAAAATGGTGGCGACGGGGAAAATTGCTTGGTCTTATAGGGCAAGGACATGTGACATACACTGCCAATGACATTCACTTGCTTGTGTGAAAAAAAGCACTTCGCTCCGTGTGTGCGCTGCTGATAGGCTGACAGATTGCACCTCCCCACTGCAAATGCGGGAAAGAGAAAAAAAAATGGAGATCTTCATTGTTCCTGCAGAGATCCATCCCCTGCCCCTCCCCCCACCCCGCTGTACACTCAAACTGCGTATTAACATTAATTTTCATCATTACTGAGAAAAAATCCAGTTATGATTTTGGTGCACGAACAGTTATCGAACATAACCTCGAACAGCCGAATTTTTCTCAAATTGTTCGTGTTCGCCGAACGGCTCGAACACCGCCCAAAACAGCTCGAATTTGAGATTGGCGAACAGTTCGAGTAGAACAACGCTCATCTCTAATTAATAGCCCTGGAAGGGTGCCATGAATATTGGCCCCCTCCCAGGCTAGAAACACCAGTCGTCAGCCGCCCCAGAAATGGCGCATCCATAGGATGCACCAATTCTGGCACTTATCCTCGCTCTTCCCACTGCCCTGTAGCGGTGGCAGTGGGGTAATAGGGCTGGGGTTGATGTCAGCCTATAATGCCAGCTGATATCAAGCCCAGGTTAGTAATGGAGAGGCGTCAATAAGTGAAAGTTAAAAAAACACAATGTTTCACTGTGAGCACTGTTTCCATCGATTTGGGCAATCACCGTAATGCCACAACCACCATGGCTGTGACATTACAGTGAGTGGCAGACAATCCCTGCATGATTGGTGCTCTAAATAGCGCCAAACATGCAGGACGGGGACCCGAGCTCCCGCCTGAGCATCGCGCAAGTACTCGGCGAGCTCCGAGCATCTCGAGTACTGAGATGCTCGGGCGAGGACCGAGCAGTGGTGAGCATGCTCGCTCATCACTAATTAACAGTATTACTGTGAAAAAATTACGCTTTTGGTGCACAAACAGTTATCGAACATAACCTCGAACAGCCGAATTTTTTTCAAATCGTTCGAGTTCGTCGAACGACTCTAACACCGCGCAAAACAGCTCGAATTTGAGATTGGCGAACAGTTCGAGTCGAACACCGCTCATCTCTACTCGTAATAATAATAAATTATTATTGTTTTCCAATGTGTCCAGAAAAAATATTGTTTGTCCGTGATTTTTTGGTAAGTTGCGCAGAAAAAAAATAAGAAGTCAAGTTGGCAACCCTGAATAGTAGTACTCTATAATCTTTGCCATGCCCTCACTCCTACCATTTCTATCGTAAACTATTTGGATCAATTTTTCTCTTCTAAAATTTCAGTCAATATTTTCCAGGTGCCTAAGCAGAGCTTAAAGCTGAAAGTAAATAGGAAAGTATGAGGTGTAATGCTTATGAGCATAGACTTTGCCTTTAAAACATTTTCAAACCAACAAGGAAACAGATAAGTGGAATTTCCCAGCTACTTATTAATGACATGTCTAACATTACACCAAGTTTTTTATTGCTCTATTGCATGTAAAAAAAAAAATGAAGTAGCCTCGCAGATACTGTAGCTTTGATTAAATATCTCCTATTGTTTTGTTCATATGTAAATCTAGTGATGATTACCGTACATACCAGAAGCAAACCTTGTGTCATCTGATCCTGAAGTCACACTTCTTCTATTTCTCCTTTCCTTCTTTCTTACCTGCAAAACTTATTTGGTTGATTTTTTTGGATCATTAAAAGTCTGATTTCTTCACATATGTTTGTACATAATTAAAAAAAAGTAATTAATTATTGTAAATTCACTCAGAGGCTGTCAGCTCAAAAAGACTACCTAAGACAGCCATGGCATTAGCCACTCCATCAGAAAAAAAACTCAGCATTCACAGTTTAACCCTTGTACAAGCATCTAGATTTCAAAGGGTTCCCCTGGATTTCAACCACAAAGTGGCTGCTGGCCAGATGAGTGAGCTGAAGGCAAGTGAGGTCTAGCTAGTTGGGTTAGTAACTAGAGTGACAGGACAAGAACAGACATCGAAATTTAATGCCAAAGTCTCAGGAATAGCCTGGGTCAGATACCAGGTCAGTCAGAACGTTTTCAAACAGGTCTAGGTCAGGATAGAGGAAAATAACAGATACGGATGAAGTCAAGGTACAAAACTGGGTCTATATCAAGATTCAGAATACAATCAGAACACCAAAGTTCAAGGAGTTTCCATGCACAATATCTGGCAACTTCAGCAGACTGTTGAGAGTTTAAGTAAGGTGTGGTGCTGTCACACTGGCAACAGCAGGAAGATGATTACACCTGCTGGATTAATCCCTGGCTGGACAGCATCTCTACTGGCCTGGTGAGTGATTAGGGTGGTGCCTGGCAACTGAAGTAGACATCACTGGAGCAGATCCTTGAAGAGATGTGACAATTATTAACTAAAGATAAAATAGTCACAAAACATCCCAGCACTTCCTCTTTTAATTTCCTTTTTTTTTCTCATATTTTGTCTCATATTACACTTAAAATTGAACAATTTATAAAAGATTATTCTGTATGTGTCACAGGAGATTAATCATGTTCCTCTTATTATTATCACAAGTATGGCTATAAGACATCTAGCTGAAGCAGGAGCCTTCACCCTCCTCTGCCCTTTTTGCAGAAAAAAAATAAAGAATGATAAGCCTTGCCCCATGATTGAAACTGCTCCCCTAGCCATTTCCAAGCCAAATGGGACATTACACTAGAATGTCAATTGTCCCAAATTTGCCGGGACTATCACAATTTTTCGGAAACTGTCCAAGCAAATTCTTGGTGTCCAAGCTGAAAAAGTGAGGGGTTCATTAAAACTCCGCCAAAAATCAGCATTTCTAATTGGGATTGGGGTCATCCTGGAGGTGGAACAAAAAACCACTTAAATTTTCAACATCACTGTTGGTAACTATGGAATGTAATCAGATAAGGTAGAAGGTCTAAGCTGTGGTGATCTAAGCTGTGGTGCTGAGTGATGACAAAGAGTAAGTATATTGGGAAGTTGATATTTTTTGAGCATATTAAGCACATTTTCTAAGTATTTTCTATATGCATTTTAAGGCTATGTGCCCACGATGCAGAAATGCTCCGGATTTTTCCTGAGCGTTTCTGCATCTCCCTGGCAGAAAAAAACGCATGCGGATTGTACATGTGGATTGTACATGCGGATTGTACATGCATTTTTCCTGCCAGGGACATGTGGATGTGAAGCGTTCTTCACATGCATTTCCGCATGCGGGTTATCAAGCGCTTTTCCAAGCGATTTTAGCATCACTTGGAAAGTGCTTGTCAACTTGGTCATGGATTTATATAGTGTGACCATAAAAGAATGTTTACAAATAAAAAAATAAATCTATACTTACCTTCTGATGGCCCCCGCAGTCTTGCTTCGCTCCGTCCTGGCTTGCTGGCAGATCGCGGTACACTCCACTGAAGGACCTGCCGTCACATGACTATGACGTTAGCGCAGGTCCTTCAGTCCACCGCGATCTGCCGGCAAGCGAAGACAAGCACCAATTAAAAAACACAGCTGATGAATCATTGTCTCCTGGTAGGTAGCCATTCTCAAATTTCATCTAGCTATAGCTGTTTTGACCGCTCCCAAAAAAACATGCAAAATTCTGCAAAAGTGCTGTAAACCACTGTTTCGATCTTTTACATTTATAGAATATTGAGGGGATATGCCATGAATGTCTGATAGAGGAACGCTTTGCAATTTAGAACTGAGATCAATGAAGAAAGTCACTCATGCGCAAACACCCCACTAGTCCTAACACAGCATGTTGGACTACTGTGACACTACTCACGGTCAAGCCATGAGTCAATCTACTCAAGAGGTCTGGGGCCAGATACCAAGAGAGCTCTTCATAAACAGAGGGGTAAGACAAAGGCATAGTCAGGTCACAGTCCGAGGTCAGCATTCCAGGCAGATAACGGATCAATACAAAGGGGCTAGGCAAACGGATGGTCAAAGGCAAGGTCAGGCAGCAAAAATCAAAAACAAAGTACTGGAAAACATGGCAAACACACAACTGAGCTAAAGCTGCGACTGGCAATAATCAGACACTAACAGCCAGCTAAATAGCCAGATAATCACCCAGAACGGGAGACACCTGGATGAAACCTAACATGCCCCTGCCCTGATTGGTAGCTGGACTGTCACTCACAATACTGACAGCTCAACAAACCCCTGCCCCAGATTGGATGGCTGAGCTGCTTCTCACAATACTGACAGCTCTGCATGCCCCTGGCCCAGATTGGACAGCTGAGCTGTTACTCACAATACTGACAGCTCAGCAAGCCCCTGTCCCAGACTGGATGGCTGAGCTGTTACTCACAATACTGATAGCTCAGCACGACACTGATTCTATAGGGCGGCTGAGCTGTTACTCACTATGGACACAGTGAGTGGTGGAATCATGACAACTACCTTCTTGAGAAAGATGAAGGTCCCAGAAATGGGCAATATTCTATAAATGTTACATTTATTTATCACTCTTAAACTGTGTACTTCCAAGCTTACCTACCTGTAGCTGTAAGGGGGAAGACCGGGGTGTAAGTACTTTCAGAGCAAGGGATCCGGAACTGCCGGGGCCGTGCCTCTGGTTGCAGGTGGAAGACAGACTGCGAGCACAGGAGTCAGGTGACTGGGAAGCTGGGGTCATGTCCAGAGTGAGAGCTGGGAGGTCAGGTGACCGGGGAACTGGTGGCGTGGCTAGAGAGAGGAAGAGACGAGGACGTTTGCGCAGAAAAGCGGAGCTGGGTCCTGCTCAGCAGAGCAGTGTGAGAGGGTCCAGGCTTCTGGCTCCAGTACTGGGAGCAAGAGCCGAGTGCAGTGGACCGGAGGAGTCAAGCCGACTAGAGGGAGAAGAGACGCGGGTTCCGTGGAGCCGAGCACATGAGGTGCCGTGTTATGGACTAGGGGCTCAGCGGGTAAAACTGGAGACTGCCTGCTGCCGCCAGAGGACGGAGCATTGTTTGGGCGGGGACGCCTGAAAAATCAACACCGGCATCAGCTGGCAACTGCCTTGTGAGGAGCAAGAGTCAGCTAAGTTAAAAAAACTGTCGATTATAACCGGTTCGACTCTGCTACATCTAGTTAAACTGTGAACTGTCAGTAATAGACTTTTACCTGCTACTTCCCTTGATTTTCCCCCATATTTTCCCCTGTTACTCCCTGCGTGGAGGTTGACTCTGTTATCATAAACCTCCCCTGTTTATTAACCCCGTATTGGCTGCTCTGTGTTTCTGTGTCACTGCATCAAAAGTACCCGTGTTACATAGCATTGCCTTATGAAATGGGAAACACAAAGACTGCACTGTGCTGCAGAGCAGTGATGATTTAACAAATCATATTTTTTCAAAAAATGCAGCAATTTTTTCCTTAGTCTTTTGCCTTGTTTTGTTTTTTTTTGCAGCAGAAACTATGCAGCCAGATCTTAACAAGTACAAAGGAAGTAAACTTTTGACTTTTTCCAGCTACAGGATTTTCTTGGTAAGGCATTTTTCTAATGTGTTTTCCCAAAGGCTTTTATATAGGAAAGTAAGACACAAGAAATAAAAATGTGTAAATAAAAAATAGCAACAAAAAACACATAAAACTTGTATATGAATGAAGCTTAAGTTGAAACCTTAAAAAGAGTTTCCACTTTTAGAAGAATGGACCCCCAATCATTGAGCTCAGTGTCTTTAGCTGATTAGTTGATGTGACATCACCAGACCCGAGCGGTGAGGAGCCGACACTGGTCAGAGGGAGAGTGAGTACTACTGTATCTGTATTTGTTTTTTTACTACTATCTGATAGTTGGGGTCCACGGTTCTAAAAGAGGAAACCCTTAAGAACAGAATCCTGAAGTCTTTACAATCTGGTAAAATCAAATTTCAAAATACAGTGAAAAATTATTTTTTATTACTACTATTATTATTTTAAAAAACAGTAATTGACTTTTTACAATGCATATATCTCCATCTTGTGGTAGAAACAGAAAGTTCATCTTACTAAAAAATAATATAATTTTGTTACATTCATCATTTCTAAATATATATATATATATATATATATGTGTATGTACATACAGTACAGACCAAAAGTTTGGACACACCTTCTCATTTAATGATTTTTTTCTGTATTTTCATGACTATGAAAATTGTACATTCACACTGAAGACATCAAAACTATGAATTAACACACGTGGAATTATATACTTAACAAAAAAGTGTGAAACAGCTGAAAATATGTCTTATATTCTAGGTTCTTCAAAGTAGCCACCTTTTGCTTTGATGACTGCTTTGCACACTCTTGGCATTCTCTTGATAAGCTTCTGGCGTAAATTGCTTCAAAAAGTCACAAAATTTTTGCAGCAACTTGGGGTTGCCCAAAAATTTGTGCCTTTTGGCGTTTTCATGCCAGTTTCTCCCAGCTCTGCCAAAACGGGCAGACATGGGGTGTGGTGGTGGTACAGCAGGGGCATGGCATCACAGCTCATCTAATTCATGATGAGCTGTGACATACCTTATGCCTGAAATCTTACTACAGTCAGTGAATGGAGTAAGATTTGCTGCGAGCAGCATACCACTTGTTGTCAGATGCTCCTGTTTTAGAAAGAGGCGTGCACCTCTTCATGAATAAGGAGCATCTGACTCCACCATCAAGACCAGCGTGAAAATCTCTGGTCTTGATGAATTAGGGCCAAGGTGTCCTCAACATATATGACAATGGATAAATAGACAGTAGCGGTACCTCACTGCTATGCGGTCACAAACTATCTGTAATGTTTTAAAGCTATATATCCCTATCTCTATTGCTAAGCTGTGACTGTGACACCCTTTCACCATCCAGATTCACCATAAAATGGCTGCTGCATTCCCTGCTTCTACTTTTATAGAGGCTCTGATAGTCCCTCATGATTGGCTGTGCTGTACTATGTGTCGTGATAGATGCAAGGTGTTGTTAGGAAGCCTGCCCAGTCACACCCAAAGTCATGTGATCCTTCTCTGGTCAATGCACTTTTCTGCAACGTGTAAAATGGCAGTTTGTGTCATTGTACTAAGAATACCATATGAACTTGATTCACATCAAATCGATTCAGTAATTTCTAATAGTAAACAATCAGATCTCCGTTTCTACTTTCCTAACTTGTACTGTGATGTGTTGCTGTGAAAAACATAGACTGTTTTACTGTTAAGGAAACTTATAAGTTCATATGTATATGTACAGTGTAAGTATATAATTAATTATATTTATAATTCTATATATGTATATTATATAGAGTTATATATATAACCCCCCTAGCGTTATATATATGTATATATATATATAATTATAATTAATTAATATAAATAATTAACATATATATATTAACCCCTCCCCCCCCAAAAAAAAAACGGGGATAAAGCAGCACCAGTGAGAGAGTTTTTTGAAATGGGAGTGGAGTGTTGCCGTTCTTTATTGCTTGTACATATACATTGCTCAACATAAATGAGTGCACCTACATTGAAAAGTAATATTTTAATCAATATCCCACTGAATGCAAAACAATATCCAAAATTTTGACAAGCTTGGGTATCATAGAACATTTTTTTAACTCATAACATGAAAGTAAGGTAATAATATAACTTTCTTTACAAAATCTTCAGTTTTACTGAAATTAGTTGATGCAAAAATGAATACATCCCACATCAAAAACTACTAGATTTAGCATTTTGTATGACCTCCATGATCTTTAACTACAGCACCAAGTCTTCTCTAGGCATGGAATGAACAAGTTGGCGACATATTGCAACATCTATCTTTTTTCTTCCTTCAAGAACGACCTCTTTTAGAGCCTGGATGCTGGATGGAGAGTTGGGTTCAGATCAGGAGACACTCGGCCACTGAATCATTTTCACCCTGTTCTTCTTCAGAAATACAACAGTAGCCTTAGATGTGTGTTTTGGATCGTTGCCATGTTGGAAAACAGCACTATAGGTGTGTCTGGAAGCAAAGTAGCGAGCGACAGTTCAGCCTTCCAATCAAGGACAGTTGTGTGCTGAGCTGTCAGTGTATTGAGTGGCATGCAGCCGTCCAATCAGTGCCAGGGCTTCCGCCATATGTCTGTTGTTTGAGTGATTACCTGGCTATTTAGCTGTCTCACTGCCTCCAATTAGTGCCAGTTGTAGCTTTGTCCAAATGGTGTGCGCTTGCTCAGTTCTCAGTGTTCCTGTATTTGATCTTTGCTGCCCAACATTGGATCTTGTCTTTGACCATCCGTTTGCCTTGCCCTTTTTTGTCTTGATCCACTAACTTCCTGGATTCTGACTTTGGACTGTGACCTGACTATGCCTTTGCCTTAACCCTTTATTTATGGTGAGCCCTCTTCGTATTTGACCCCGGACCTCTTGACTACCCAGCCTCACGTCTACCAAGGGCATGGCGTGATGGCAGCATCTTTTCTTTCAATATAGAGCAGTACATCTGTAAATTCATGATATCATTAATGAAATATAGCTCCCCGACACCAGCAGCACTCACACAGCCCCACATAAGGACACTGCCACCACAATTCACTGTAGTCACAATGCAATTTTTTGTTCTCCTCACCTTTGCAACGCCTTCCATTCCAAAAACATTTTCCGTGGTCGGCCTGGACATCTCTGTGAGATGCTTGCAGTTCCATCTTTGTTACATTTTTTATTCACTTTTGCTACAGTATTCTGCTAAGTAAACCTTTGCCCGGCGAGGGAAGAAGGAGCTCAGGGCGGGGGGCACATCTGGAGCACAGCAAAGGCTCCTTCCTCCCTGACCATTTCATAAAATCAGGAGAAGGGTTATTAACATAATCCAAACCCGAACTGTCGCAGTGGCATTTAGGTAACAGGAGTGCATGCACAAATTATGGCCTTCTATCTAAACGCCATATTCGTCAATGCATCACCTAAAAATTATCCCTATTTGTCTGTCAGTGAGTTCAGATAGTACTAGACTTGACTGCAAGAAAAGGCACCAACAATCAAAAACATACAATTGATGCACTTTTAGGATATAGAACTTTTTGTATGTTCTTCAGCCATGTTTCCCAAGTTGGCTCTGGACCAAGTTTGGAAAACCTCATCATACAGGGAATTTGTTCTAAAGGTCATTTGTAAATACTTAGAAATAGGTGAACATAGTAAGTCTGAGTCATTTAGAGGAACATGAGTTTAATTTGTACATATTCCATCTGAAATTTGTCCTTGGTTACATCTCAACCGCTTCGGTCATGATTCTCAAAACCATTTCTAGGTCATTTCAGACACTCTTTCATGTACCAGTCTCAGCACTTTTACAATGGGCAAGTCAGATCTTCCATCTTTAACAAATGTTCTTTCACTTCAAGTCTGTCTTCAATTACCTTCGAAGAAAGACGATTTGAAGAAAAGGAAGTTGTTGAAGCCATTGGACTTTTAGTTGTTTTTATTAACTTTAAAGTCACAGATAAAACATTAAATCTGTGCTGTTCTGAACAATGACCCCAGTATATAAAGCTTCAGTGCTGGAAGATCTAGACTGAGACATCAGCAATAGAATTTATCAGACTAGTGGAAGACTTTGTTTTATTATAGTTTATATATAATTGTGTCTTCTATGCAACAAAGTATCTGATAAGTGAGAACCTGGGACAATTCTGGATACAAAGCAGAAAGTATCAGAAGAAAAAAATGTATTACTGCTGGTTTTTAAGGCGGGTAAAGATGGCAACTGCTTAAGACCCCTTCTTCATTAAGTCGCCCCAAGAATGGGACCATCAGGAGCCACCAAAGAAAAAAAAACATTTTGCTTCACTGTCAGTCTAAATACTCTGCAAATCATTCCAACTATAGAGAGAACTACTAAATGACAATCACAAAGATCTGTCTCCTGCTCTGCATTCATCTATATGGCAGTTTAATTAAGGTTTTATATAAGTAGTATTTTGTGGAAAATTGGATGAGAGTATTATTTGGTCACTATAAGGACCTGTTCCCATGTGAGAAAATGTTGCGTTTTTGCTTCACCTTTGTTTTTGCCGTTGTCTGTACCAAAATACACAATAGATTACTGATTGGTTGCAGCGCTGTCGATATGATGTCAGCGCTGCAAACAATAACAGAGCCTAAGAGGAATGGTGGAGACTAATCGCTGGATCCGGGAAGGGTGTTTAAAGTGTATTTTGTTTTGTTTTTTTAGTTATATACTAGTCTTGGGACATTGGTTTTCCAAAAAAGGAATATCTAGTTAATCCCCACACTACAGAAACACATAAACCTCAGCCCCATTGAGCCCATGAGGACCAAGAAATCCGGGAGATTTGTCAACTTTGCTCTACTGCACTTGTGTGACGGCATGGGATTATTACCTAGGCTCCCAGTTTAGGGGGAATAGTGAAATGCCTGTAGATTGTAACCCCTTGAGGGCAGGGTGCTCACCCCCTCTGTACAAGTCTGTCAGTTTGTATAATTTTATATATGTATTTTATAAATGTTTGGGCACCCCTGGTCAAAATTACTGTTTTGTGAACAGTTAAGCAAGTTGAAGATGAAATGATCTCTAAAAGGCCTAAAGTTAAAGATAACAGATTTCCTTTGTATTTTAGGGAAGAAAAAAAAATAATAAAAAATATATATATTATATATATATATATATATATATATATATATATATACATATATATATATTAGTAATTTTTTACATTTTAAAAATTACAAAAAGTAAGATGAGATGATGCAAGAGTTTGGGGACCCTTGGAGATTTGTGCGCTCAGATGACTTTGACCAAGGTTTCAGACCTTAATTAGTCTGTTAGGGTTATGGTTTGTTCACTATCATCGCCTCAAAAGGCACAAGCTGAAGGTTTTACAATGGCCCTCACAGTCCCCTGATCTGAACATCATTGTAAATCTGTGGCTAGACCTCAAAATAGCAGTGCATGCAAGACGACCGAGGAATTTCACAGAACTGGAAGAATTTTCCAAGGAAGAAAGTATGAAAATCCCTCAAACAAGAGTTGCAAGACTCTTGTCTGGCTAAAAAAAAGTGTTTACAAGCTGTGATACTTGGGGATGCTACTAGGTACTAACCATGCAGGGTGCCCAAATTTTTCATTGGCCCATTTTCCTTTTTGTAATTTTTAAAATGGAAAAAATGACTATATACACTGCTCAAAAAATAAAGGGAACACTTAAACAACAGAATATAACTCCAAGTAAATCAAACTTCTGTGAAATCAAACTGTCCACTTAGAAAGCAACACTGATTGACAATCAATTTCACATGCTGTTGTGCAAATGGAACAGACAATAGATGGAAATTATTGGCAATTATCAAGACTCACTCAATAAAGGAGTGGTTCTGCAGGTGGGGACCACAGACCACATCTAAGTACCAATGCTTTCTGGCTGATGTTTTGGTCACTTTTGAATGTTGGTTGTGCTTTCACACTCGTGGTAGCATGAGACAGACTCTACAACCTACAGAAGTTGCTCAGGTAGTGCAGCTCATTCAGGATGGCACATCAATGCGAGCTGTGGCAAGAAGGTTTGCTGTGTCTGTCAGCGTAGTGACCAGAGGCTGGAGGCGCTACCAGTAGACAGGCCAGTATACCAGAAGACATGGAGGGGGCCGTAGGAGGGCAACAACCCAGCAGCAGGACCACTACCTCCGCCTTTGTGCAAGGAGGAACAGGAGGAGCACTGCCAGAGCCCTGCAAAATGACTTCCAGCAGGCCACACATGTGCATGTGTCTGCACAAATGGTTAGAAACCGACTCCATGAGGGTGGTATGAGGGCCCGACGTCCACAGATGGGGGTTGTGCTCACAGCCAAACACCGTGCAGGACGCTTGGCATTTGCCACAGAACACCAGGATTGACAAAGTCGCCACTGGCGCCCTGTACTCTTCACAGATGAAAGCAGGTACACACTGAGCACGTGTGACAGACGTGACAGAGTCTGGAGACGCCGTGGAGAGCGATCTGCTGCTTGCAACAGCCTTCAGCATGACCGGTTTGGCAGTGGGTCAGTAATGGTGTGGGGTGGCATTTCTTTGGAGGGCCGCACAGCCCTAGATGTGCTCGCCAGAGGTAGTCTGACTGCCATTAGGCTGGAGTGTGTCAGCAGTTCCTGCAAGATGAAGGCATTGAAGCTATGGACTGGCCGGCCCATTCCCCAGACCTGAATGCAATTGAGCACATCTGGGACATCATGTCTCGCTCCATCCACCAACGTCACATTGCACCACAGACTGTCCAGGAGTTGGCGGATGCTTTAGTCCAGGTCTGGGAGGAAATCCCACAGGAGACCATCCGCAACCTCATCAGGAGCATGCCCAGGCGTTGTCAATTTCTCCGCAACATGTCAAGAGAAATTGACATGTTGCGGATTTCAAACACGCACCTCAGGCCATTTTATGCTACACAATAAAAAAGCACAATGGGCAGGAGATTTCTATATATACCACCCACTTTGCTTGAACTATAAGACACAAAGAAAATAGGCAGAATCGAAAACTCATTGTGCGAACTTAACCTAAGGGTTCTCTCAGGCCATGGATATTGGCCCCCTCCCAGACTAATAACACCAGCCCTCATCTGCCCCAGAAATTGCACGTCCATTAGATGCGCCAATTCTGGCACTTAGCCTCAGCTCTTCTCGCTTGCCCTAATGCATTGGCAAGCGGGGTAATGGTTTTGGGGTTGATATCAGCTGTGTAATGTTCACTGACATCAAGCACAGGGGTTAGTAATGGAGAGGCATCTATAAGCCACCCCCATTACTAACCCCGCAAGTTTAAAGCAAAAAACACACACAGAGAAAAGTCTTTTATTTGTACAAATCACTCCTCAACCCTCTTTTACCTATTTATTACCTTTAAAAAAATCTAATAATCCAAGGGGTCTGCCGTAAATCCATCCCACGATGATCCCCGACTCTGCTACATCCTAATGCACTGCTGAGCGGTAACATCAGTAATGTGACCACTCAGCATGGCCGCTGGCACACAATGACAATAGTGCGTGAATCCGGCAGCTGCGACGAGTGCTGAAGTCAGTAAGGTTATCACAGTTCATAGCCAATAAACTGCGGTAACCTTACTGACGTCACTGCTCGCAGAGTGAGAAATTTCTCATGCTGTGAGCAGTGACATCAGTGAGGTGACCGGAGTTCATCGGCCCTGAACTGCGATAACCTTAGTGACATCAGCACTCGTCTAATGGATGCGCCATTTCTGGGGCAGCTGAGGCCTGGTGTTATTAGTCTGAGAGGGGGCCAATATCCATGGCCCCTTCCCAGCCTATTAATATCAGCCTGCAGCTGTCTGCTAAGCCTTTGCTGGTTATTAAAAATAGTGGGGACCCCACATCATTTTTTGGGGGGCCCCCCTTTTTAACAACCAGCAAAGGCTACACAGACAGCTGTGAGTTGATATTAATAGCCTGGGAAGCTTCATGAATATTGGTCTTTTCTCAGAATAATAACACTAGCCCCCAGCTGTTGGCTTTCCCTCAGCTGGTTAATAAAAATAAGGGTGACCCCATGCCATTTTTTTCATTTAATTTCATATTTATTAGCTAAATACATGTGCAATAAGCTACACACGCACTGCACTAATTTTATATCTCACTGACATCTTTCTATTTATCTATTCTATCTATTCTATTCTGACGGTTCATGCTGTGAATTTACTACACTCGGCTGATGAAATGTTGGGTTTCCTATGAGATGGGTGCACAAAATCAGACAATTTTTTTTATCCCACCCATTGACTTGCATTGGTGAGTCTTGGACATTTTACGCGGCCATACGCAGCATGCTGCAATTTTTTCCTCACCTCTATTCCAGGTGAAGTAAAACTTGCAGATGAACACTGCTTAATTGAATAACATTGCTGCGAGTGCAATGCGATTTTTTTCTCAAATTGCACTTGCCGATTTTATACGCAGATGTGAGCGAACCCTTACACTGATAACAAAAAACTGGAGGGAACAGACTTTATGAACATATTGCAGGAAGAATAGTCATGTTTTAATGTTAGAGGCGGAGCGCCATTTTGATTTATGCTTAGGGTTCTCTTCATTTTTATCAAACGTTCATCTCCAGTGTCTGGTTCCATGTTAGGGATGCAAATGTGAACCCTTAATTGCTTCCAGTAGATCCATTAATTTCTATGGAGTATGGCATCAGATGTGTCACCCAGTTGATCCCTAGAGAATGAGCCTATAATATAATAATAATTGTATTATAATAATATGTCAAAATGAGAAGTCTTGTAAAAATGGTTGACAGACCATGTCATTGTCATGGGATATGCAACGAGGAAATTCAACACTGAACTTGTTCTTTTGCTTTCAGAGCCATAGTATTTTTGCAGCCTCCACCAGGGGGCGCTCACTACATAGAAATTTTTAGTTTCAATTGAATTCAACGGTAGCTGCATAAATCCACGTGCACTGAGCACCCTCCTATGATGGCTGTGAACTTTTATCATGTACTGGCTAAGGGGAAGTTGGTGACTTGGATCTATATGGGGTATATCAATCAATATATTTATTCCTATCGTATTCCAAGATTACAGTTCAGAGTGAGCATTATAGTTAGAAAGTCTCTGTGCCATGTTTTCCTACATACAGATAAGGGGAAAGTGTGCGAGAGCTTCAGAAAAACAAGACAAGTCTGATATGGTATTTTTAGCCTGAACCAGATACATCAACGGAGCGTGCACCCTGTTGACCAGTCAGGTGTGTGGGGTAGTGGGATTGGGAGGAGGTGAGGGCGCTCCGTCAGACTGAGTACTATGCAAAATTTTGCTATGGGGTTCTAGGACTTTATGATAAACTTTTTAAAAACGGTTCACATTTAGAGTTAAAAAACGAGTAGAGATTTCTCACTGCTCTTAAAAGCTGAATTAAGAATAAGGGACAGCAGTAAATATGGAATGAATATTCACAGATCTGCTGATGCCTCATTAGCATCTCATTTGCATCTGATTATCCCTGCCGTCTACAGCATTAATCTTGCTGGATTGCTTGCATTTGTAATGTTCTTGAAAATGTCATAAAATGGTCAAAACTTTAAATAAAACCACAGAAAAGACAGCTACTTCATCTTCCCCCATTACTACCTCTGTTAAAAGTGTTATATAAGACTAGAAGAACATGGCTGATTTGTTCCTGGACCAGCCCCACACTTTTCTATGGATGGTGCCTGGTATTGCAGCTCAGCAGTGGCTTAACTAAAGTGTGATGGGCCCTGGTGCAAAATTTGGACCTGGACCCCGCCTTGCATGTTGGTCAGATGTATGGGCCCTTCTAGTTCTTGTAAAAACATATGTGTTCGCCCCCCGCCTCCCCCCCATGTAATAATGTCCATTTTCTGGCTCCTTCTTGTAATAATCTGCCCCATACTTGGCTTCTTCCAATAACAATGCCTCCCATACTGAGCCCCTTCCTGGTTATCTAATCCAATCCTGGTATGTCCGCATTCTTTTATAATTTCACCCATTCTGATATAATGCCCCCCATCCTGGTATAATGCCCCCCATCCTGGTATAATGCCCCCCATTCTGGGCCCTTCTGTTGTTCTCCAGCACATTTTAAAAAGATACAAACAATTATTCTTACCTTACCCCTCTCTCATGCTTTGCGGCATCCTCTTCTGTACCCAGAGCAAGAACCAGCAGCTGATTTCGGCATGCCGGCACAGGCAGCGCATGACTTGCCTGCCATGCATCACGTGTTACTGCCATGTCGAAGTCAGCTGCCAGCCTCTAATAGGCCGGCGGCGTATATTGCAGCACCGAGAGACGACTGGTCTGTGCACCTGAATGTGTGTCCAATGACGCACATCCAGGTGAAATTGGCGTCTGCGGGCCCCTCACACACGGGACCTATTGGGGTTGCACTCTCTGCAACCACGATCATCACACCCCTGTAGCTCAGCTTTATTATACTGAATAGTGCAGAGCTGCAACACCCCACTGAACTTATGGACAGATAAAAAAAAGTCACCTGTTTTTCTAATATTGTGCAACCTTTTAAGGAAGTATTTCTTTATAGGGATTATCTAATCTTTTTCCTTCAGTACCGTATTGCTCCTCTGCCTCTTGGGTTCCTGCTTGCCTGTGGGTGGTTCTCTCACGCAGATTGACAGTTCGAAACAGCGGCATGGTCACGCTGCTGCTCTGAATTGTGCGTTCTACAGTGCTGCTAGTAGACACAGTTTTGCCTTTTCAATATCAGAGGAGCACAGAGGCACTGAAGTTGGCTTTATTCAGCAAGCCAGCCATATACAGAAAAATGCTTGCAGGCTATATAGAAAACAGCTTGCAAGCATGCACTACTTATGTCACGCAAGGTGTGGGAAAAACTTAGTGCAACACAGAGGGAAGAGGTAAAGGGAGCCCAGACTCTAGGGAAAGGGGGAAGTGGAGACCTCCTAGTCTGGTCTAGTGTCACCTTGTCACAACTATCAACCCTATATTGGCTCTTCACCAATCGCCACACGTGTTCTTTGCCCTGTTTTTCCCTGGCGTAAGACAGGCTAGGGAAGGGAGGAGATGAGCACTAGTCGATCCCCACTGAACACTAAAGACAACAAGGGAGGACAAACAGGGGAAATAACTTAGCTTTAGACGACTCCAGACAAATGCACACACGACCTCAAGTACCAGAGAGGAAGCAGTACTGCTCTTGCTAAAGCCTACACAAGCAGGTATTTATACACCCAGATCAGGGAGTTAATTAGCCAGAGGAAGGTAGTCGCTGGGTCCTAGAGACAGCCTCTAAGAAGATGTCTGTAATGCCAAACATAGAGATCTCCTGCAACCAACTACAGGGCGACTGTCTGTCACTTCTGACACACCCGTGACAACTTGCCTAGGAAACCAGCCACCTCTAATAGAGTAAACAGTTGATCAGTAACTTAGGCAATGAGCACTAAACTCTGACATTAAAAATCCCTCCATTCTTGAGAACAAAGATGATTTTTAATAAGAGGTAAATTGTAAAGTTAAACAAGCACTTTGCAATTTTATCCATTTAAGAAGTTGGTGGCTTGTACATATAAAATTATAAAACTGCTGACAGAGAACCAGGATGAAGTTTCACAGCAATAGTTTGCATTATTCCCGGGTCACATGGCAGTATATTCTCTCATGCAAGACAATTGGGCCAATTATGCTCATGACACACGGGTCAAACTATGTTTGATCCGAGTATCGTGCACTGGGCTCAAATTGTCTCGAGTGAGAGAATCTGAGCACAAATGCAGAGAAGACAGTGGAGAAGATGGAGAAATTAATTTCTCTGTCTCTGTGCCCGTACAACAGACTGCACTCAGATGACATCTGAGCGCAGTCTGATGTTTCACACGTGCCCATAGACTTGTATGGGTGCGCACGGTCCAATTCTTGGATGCACTCACAGTATGCTGCGAATGTTTTCTCATGCCAAATCGGAATGAGAAAAAAATCACAGATCTGCAATGCCCCATAGTATAACATTGGGCCGAGTGCTATCTGATAAAACATCAGCTAGCACTCGACCGTGTTATACGCTCGTGTGAGAGAGCCCTTATACTGATATTTTCTTTAGAACTAACCACAAAGGACTAACCAAGAGTTATACAAGTATTTAGTAATAAAAAAGTCTAGGTCTTAGGATTTTTTATTAATGTTTTTACTTATTTCATTTTATTAAACGTTATGTACTTATTTCAACTTAATTTACTTTAGTTATTGCTTATTATATTGCACTAGATTACCTGTGAAATTAAATACACTATATCCCAGGCATATAAAATGCTCAGTCAGCTGTTATTGTATGGTAGCTGCTATGCTATACCCTTGGCATGCAAGAGAAGGGATTACCTCAGGATATTGAGATATTGTATATTAACAGAACAGTATGGGAAAGGGGCAACAACACAAAGTATATTAGATCAGAATATTACATAACTCTCCTATGTACAGCAATTGGTTTTATTTTCATTAAAGCGCACCTGTTAGTGTATATAGATTAGTGAGCACAATCCTGCTGTCAGGTGGGCGCCCTTACACTGATTAATATGATACCTTGGTGGATGAAATCCGTCCTGTGATTCTTGTGTAATCTTTACTTTCAGTCTGGAGATAATGATATGCTCGCGCTCCGGGGCGGCCTGTGGGGGGCGCTCTATCTGGTGCTCTGCTTGGCTTATTCACCTGTATGCTGTTATGACAGCTCACTGTGCCTTCACTGACCTGCCTCCTATTTTACATAATGCATCTAGTAGTGCGGGGCTAGGTGAAATAGGAGGCAGGTCAGTGAAAGCACAGCGAGCTGTCATAAGAGCATACAGATGAATATGTAGGCAAAGCACCAGATAGAGCGCCCCCCACAGGCTGCCCCAAAGCACAAGCATATCATTATCTACAAACTGAAAGTAAAAATTACACAAGAACCACAGGACGGATTTCATCAACCAATGTATCATGTTAATCAGTGTAATGACGCCCACCTGACAGTGTATGTAGTTTACTGAGCACAATTCTGCTGACAGATGCTTTAAGCTAAAAATTTAAACAAACTATAGTATCAAATGACAAATGGCGGTTACATGACTTTGACCTGGGAGCCAGGTGGAATGTCACCTGACATTATGCAGTTCCTGGTGTTAAAGGGCATCTGTCAGTAGAATCAACCCTCCTAACCCGTCTATACGGACATACAGATCATAGAACGTTGATTCAAACGATACATGTGATCTGATGAATATTTTCTGAAAAATCCACGTTTTTCAAATATGTAAATGAGCTGAAAAGATCTCCATTGATGATCCTACTCTGGTACAGAGATCTTTTCAGCTCATTTACACATTTGAAAAATGTGGATTTTTCAGAAAATATCCATCAGATCACAGACATCAAGGTATCATTTTATTCAGCTTCCTATGACCTGTATGCTCATATAGATGGCTTAGGAGGGATGATCCCACTGACAGATGCCCTTTAAACTTCATCACTTATCACCTGAATACTAGATAACTGTTACAGTGGCATGGGCTCCACTAATGACACCTCCACCAATTACTGGAATGGGGGACTTGTTTCACAGATTCTCCCCTATTTGATGACCGTGGCCAGGAGTAGATAACATGAGCAGCAGGTTGCGCAAGCACCCTACCACTGCATTCAACTACAAGATGCTGATGGAAGACTGTCCTAGGCTATCTTTAGGGATTTTTAGTGTTATAGACTTGAATCATTGTGCATGCACAATACCACTTCATTTATGTGTATGATACCGACAAGTCAAGTGTGCTAGGTTATCTTTGAGTTTGCTTCAGTGTTATAGACCTGAATGGAGCAGGCAAGCTCATTTTGACCTTTTGCTTCATTCAATTCCTCCCTGTCATAGTTTTGGGGCTACGGGAGAACGGGAGCACAACTTCTCTGTTGTGGTGATCAGTGGCGGTCCAAGCAGTGATAACTACACTGAACTAATAGCTAGTATCCAAAGACTGATACTCACATACCAGATCAGTAGCATTCCTCCATACTCTGCACTTTATCTTCCTCTGGTCTACTGGCTTCTTTTTCTGGTGGGAGTGTTATGTGATTAGCTGCAGTCTTCACATTAAAACCAAGGCGGAAGAGAAATTGTTTCTTCCTGTTCAGATGAAATGTGAAGGCTACGACCGGTCAGTGGCTGCTGCTGATTGGCGAGTTCGTATGACACCATATACTGAAAGAAGACAGGAGACTGGCAGGGGATACAGTGCAAGTTACAGAGAAGCAGCACCAGTCTGGTATATGAGTATTGGGTTTTATTTTTTTTCACCACTCTGCTCCCATTTAAAATGTTTCTTAATTTAGTGGACAACACATTCGAAGGGGGTTTTCCTCTTTCAAAGATTATTGCTCCAAAAACTCAAGGAGAGTGATTGAGAGACAGAGTTATTTACTGGAGACGGGTCCTGGGAGAGGACACCTAGCAGTACGGTCCAGAGTTTATAACTCCTAAAGGTAACAGACCTAGACAGGACGGAGTATGAGAGACGAAGAGAGTTCTCCGTGTGGGAGTTCCAGAGAGTACAAGAGAAGATAAGTAACGGACATACTGACACCATAGTTCCCCAGAGGGGAAAGAAGATGCGAAACCGAGAATTAAGTCAAGGATTCTTGCTAGCTGAACTGTAGTGTCAAACTGGTTTGTGGTGAAATAGTGAGGAATAGTGGAGACAGAGAACGAGTAAAGACAGAATTTGTGTGAGGAAAATGTTACCCATTATTGAGGAAACATTTGGGAAGATATGTACCCGCTATCCACTGTATATAACCCTCCCCAAGTTAGGCTGCGTGCCCACTATGCGTTTTTCAAGCGTTTCTGCTGCAGAATTTCAGCAGCGAAAACGCTTGGTAATACATGCCCCATGGTGCCCAATGATAATCCGCATGTGCTGTGCACATACTGCGGAAATTTCCGCTGCGGATTATCATTGCGGAACAATCCGCAGCATGTCCATTAATTTTGCGGACACGCAGCGTAATCGCTGCCATTGACTTGCATTGGACCGCGTGACATCCGCATCACTGCATCTGCCCATGCGGATATCACACGTTTCAATGTGCGGATGGTACCCAGACCTGGAGGAGAGGAGACTCTCCTCCGGACCCAGGTACCATAGAACTTGTAAAAAAAATAATTTAAAATAAAAAATAAAGATTATACTTACCTTCCGATGTCCCCCGGCCTCATCAGCGATGCGTGCGATGTGTTGGGCGGCTCGTTGGTGGTGTGAGGACCTGACATGACGTCATAGAGTCATGTGACAGGTCATGCGACTGCTGACATCGGCGGTCGCGTGACCTGTCACATGACTCAATGACGTCATCGCAGGTCCTTCACACCACCGCGAGACACCGGGGAGACCGAACAGAGCGGAGAAGGAGACTGGGGGCCATCGGAAGGTAAGTATAATCTTTATTTTTTACCATTCTTATTCTTTTTTTTAAACTATTACTTGGTCACACTATATAAATCCATGCCGGTTGCATGGATTTATATAGTGTGACCAAGTTGTCAAGCACTTTTCCTAGTGATGCTAAAATCGCTTGGAAAAGCGCTTGATAACCCGCATGCCGAAATGCATGCAAAAACGCTTGACAAACGCTTCTACCTGGCGGGAAAAAACGCATGTAAAATCCGCATGAGTTTTTCCTGCCAGGGAGAAGTGTAAAAAATATGCAGCATTTCTGCATCGTGGGCACATAGCCTTAATGTTCAGTAAAAAGTTTATTTTGAACTTGTGGTCTTCCTCCTTAAACTATCAAACATCTGGTCCTGGCCACCCTGCAACATTGGCTACTTACAGCCTGCAAGGGCATACAGCCCCCACACCACAAGTCCACACACCCAGCCATGACTCCCACCTTCATGTAACTCAAAAGATGAGTACCTCATTGACGGGTACTGCCCCGCACAATGTTAAAACTGCAACTCTCAGTCAGCACAGTCTTAGAGCACAGCAGTTTTGTAATTAAAGATAATTTGCTAATTTACCTTTTAGCCCATGTATAAATACGCAGCATGGATTATTTCCACTTTACATTCTAAACTAATGTACAGTGGCATGTAAAAGTTTACTGCTCTTGTGAAGGGCTAGAGCTTGTAAACACTTCTTGTAGCCAGCCAAGAGTCTTTCAATTCTTGTTTGAGGGATTTGCATCCATTCTTCCTTGGAAAATTCTTCCAGTTCTGTGAGATTCCTAAGTCTTGCATGCACTGCTATTTTGAGAATTAGCCACAGATTTTCAATAATGTTCAGATCAGGGGACTGTGAGGGCCTTTGTAAAACCTTCAGCTTGCACCTTTTAAGGTAGTTTACTGTGGATTTTGATGTGTGTTTAGGATCATTATTAGTGATGAGCAAACGTGCTCGCCACTACTTGGTACTCGCCCGAGCATCATGGTGCTCGACAAGCTCAGCGAGTATCTCCGGGTTGCTCGGGCGGGAACTCGGGTCCCCTCCCTGCATGTTTGGCGCTCTTTAAAGAGCCAATGAACATGCAGGGATTGCCTGCCATGCACTGTAATGCTGTAGCCATGTTGGTTGTGGGCATTACAGTGATTGGCTGGCCGCACAGCGTCATCAGGTATATATCAGACCTGGCGCCGCCATGCTCGTCACAGTCACTGCGGATCAGACAGTGTAGAGAGAGGTGCTGCTACGTCAGGGAGAGATTTGCTTGTGTATTAGGTACTGTAGGGAGAAAAAACGTACATTACACATATCCATCTTAACAAACAGTCCTTTTGAGGACTAACTAATCCATCTGCAGAGATATCAGGCAGGCAGTGTATATAGGCAGGCAGGCAGTGTATATAGCAGACTGCAGTGCACATAGCACAAGAGGCTCCATTCCAGTTCTGTCGGCTACTGCTGTTAGATATTTCTGGAAATAGGCCCAGGTCTCAGGGGCCAGGAATAATTTTTTTGCATCTTAATCCTCATTATTTGCTTAAAAAGCAATCCAGAGAACACTGTTTTTCTGCGCCATTTGCTTGTTGGCACTGCGGAATACAGCCAGGTCCTTTCCATATTACAGCGCTAGAAATCCAGCTATTTAAAACTGGGTTTTCTCCGTCACACGGATCACATACAGTATAGACCAAAAGTTTGGACACACCTTCTCATTTAAAGATTTTTCTGCATTTTCATGACTTTGAAAATTGTACATTCACACTGAAGGCATCAAAACTATGAATTAGCACATGTGGAATTATATACTTAACAAAAAAGTGTGAAACAACTGAAAATATTTCTTATATTCTAGGTTCTTCAAAGTAGCCACCTTTTGCTTTGATGACTGCTTTGCACACTCTTGGCATTCTCTTGATGAGCTTCAAGAGGTAGTCACCGGAAATGGTCTTCCAACAATCTTGAAGGAGTTCCGAGAGATGCTTAGCACTTGTTGGCCCTTTTGCCTTCACTCTGCAGTCCAGCTCACCCCAAACCATCTCGATTGGGTTCAGGTCTGGTGATTGTGGAGGCCAGGTCATCTGGCGTAGCACCCCATCACTCTCCTTCTTGGTCAAATAGCCCTTACACAGCCTGGAGGTGTGTTTGGGGTCATTGTCCTGTTGAAAAATAAATGATGGTCCAACTAAACGCAAACCGGATGGAATAGCATGCCGCTGCAAGATGCTGTGGTAGCCATGCTGGTTCAGTATGCCTTCAATTTTGAATAAATCCCCAACAGTGTCACCAGCAAAGCACCCCCACACCATCACACCTCCTCCTCCATTCTTCACGGTGGGAAACAGGCATGTAGAGTCCATCCGTCCACCTTTTCTGCTTCGCACAAAGACACGATGGTTGGAACCAAAGATCTCAAATTTGGACTCATCAGACCAAAGCACAGATTTCCACTGGTCTAATGTTCATTTCTTGTGTTCTTTAGCCCAAACAAGTCTCTACTGCTTGTTGCCTGTCCTTAGCAGTGGTTTCCTAGCAGCTATTTTACCATGAAGGCCTGCTGCACAAAGTCTCCTCTTAACAGTTGTTGTAGAGATGTGTCTGCTGCTAGAACTCTGTGTGGCATTGACCTGGTCTCTAATCTGAGCTGCTGTTAACCTGGGATTTCTGAGGCTGGTGACTCGGATAAACTTATCCTCAGAAACAGAGGTGACTCTTGGTCTTCCTTTCCTGGGGCGGTCCTCATGTGAGCCAGTTTCTTTGTAGCGCTTGATGGTTTTTGCAACTGCACTTGGGGACACTTTCAAAGTTTTCCCAATTTTTCGGACTGACTGACCTTCATTTCTTAAAGTAATGATGGCCACTCGTTTTTCTTTACTTAGCTGCTTTTTTCTTGCCATAATACAAATTCTAACAGTCTATTCAGTAGGACTATCAGCTGTGTATCCACCTGACTTCTGCACAACACAACTGATGGTCCCAACCCCATTTATAAGGCAAGAAATCCCACTTATTAAACCAGACAGTGCACACCTGTGAAGTGAAAACCATTTCCGGTGACTACCTCTTCAAGCTCATCAAGAGAAAGCCAAGAGTGTGCAAAGTAGTCATCAAAGCAAAGGGTGGCCACTTTGAAGAACCTAGAATATAAGACATATTTTCAGTTGTTTCACACTTTTTTGTTAAGTATATAATTCCACATGTGTTAATTCATAGTTTTGATGCCTTCAGTCTGAATGTACAATTTTCAAAGTCATGAAAATACAGAAAAATCTTTACATGAGAAGGTGTGTCCAAACTTTTGGTCTGTACTGTATACGTTTTCAGAAAATACTGCCATTTCTGGCCTCCATTAAAAAAAAATTTCAGTGTGTCAGCAAAGTTTTTAACACTGGTTTGCTGTTCAAAACAGTTACCTACAGGCCAGGTATGTAAAACTGTGTTTTCTCCGTCACACGGCTCACATATACGTTGTCAGAAAATACTGCCATTTCTGGCCTCTATTGAAAATTTTTTTCAGTGTGTCAATGAAGCAATTCACCGCAGTTTGCTGTTCAAACTACTTACCTACAGGCCAGGTATTTAAAACTCTGTTTTCTCTATCACAGGGATCACATATAAGTTCGCTCCCAACTCAGTCATTTGTAGTGAGCGTGGAAGATACTGTCCTCTATTTAAAATGGGCAAGGCACGTGGCAAGGGACGGGGAACTGGACGTGATGGTAATGGTGCATGCAGAGGCCGAGGACAAGGCCGTGGGCAAGCCGAAATTGTGCCACAACAAACACACATCTTCTCGTCTGACCTTCCTGTCCCAATTTCTAGGGGACCGCAGCACACCACTACTGAACCCAGAGCAGTGTCAAAAGGTTGTTGGTTGGATAGCGGATAATGCTTCCAGTCACTTAGCCACCACCACCACCACCACCCTGTCTTCCACACGGTAAAGTCTCAGTAGCCGTGAGTCTGGACCGTATAATCCTCACGCTGATACTCCTTCCTCCCACCATGCCATGTACCCGGAGACAACTGATCCCACACTTGGACACTCTGAAGAGCTGTTCACTTTTCCATATATAGATTCGGGCCTCTCGCCCGGTCCACTTGAAGTGGGGCAAGAGGAGATCGCGTACAGTGATGCCCAAATATTTGAGCAGCCACAGTCACAAGAAGGCGACGGTGGGAAAGTGTCACAAGAGGTGGACGATGATGAGACACAATTGCCAGAAAGTCAGGAGGAGGACCAGGGTGCAGAAGTGGAAGACAAGGTGGTGGATGATATAGTAACTGACCCAACCTGGCAAGAGGACATGCAGAGCGAGGACAGCAGCACACAGGGGGAGGGAGGCAGAGCACCCCAACAGGCAGGAAGAAGCAGTGTGGTGGCCGCAGGCAGAAGGCAGGCAACCATTCCCCGTAACACCAACATGAAGGAAGTTGCCAGTACAACTGTTAGGTCTTCCCGAGTTTGGTTGTTTTTTAAAGACTCTGCCGATAACCCCAAAAAGGCCATTTGCAACACCTGCCAGGCCAGCATCAGCAGGGGTGACAAAACGACCAGCTTGACCACCACCAGCATGATCAGGCACATGGCAGCAAAGCACCCGACTTTGTGGGCCGAACCCCAGGGTCCAGGAACAGTGTCTGTGGGTGGCACTATTGCTTCTTCCGCTGTTGTGCATGTAAGCCAATCCCCTGTCCATGGTGCATGCGAAGATGGCTCCTGCCCTGCACCTGTCATTGTACACTCTCAAGTAGCAGCATCAGGAAGCACGTCCATGTCCTTGTCCCAGCGCAGCGTTCAGTTGTCCATACTCCAGTCCTTGGAACGCAAGCGCAAATATGCCACCAACGCCCCACAGGCCACACTACAAAATTCTCACATTTCACGACTGCTTGCGCTCGAAATGTTGCCTTTTATGCTCGTGGAGACGGAAGCATTCCGCAACCTGATGGCAGCGGCCGTCCCTCGGTACTCGGTCCCCAGCCGCCACTATGTCTCCCGGTGTGCCGTCCCCGCATTACACAAGCACATGTCCCAAAACATTAGCCGTGCTCTCAACAACGCAGTTACCGGAAAAGTCCACCTAACCACGGACACGTGGACAAGTGCTTGTGGGCAGGGATGGTACATCTTGTTGACGGCACACTGGGTTAACATAGTGGAAGCCGGGTCCCAGTCGGACCTTGGGACGTAACACGTCCTATCGACTCCAAGGATTGCGGGCCCTAGGTCAATCAGGGTTTCCCCATGGTCTACAGCTCCTGCACCTCATCCTCCTCAGCAGCCTTCATCTCCGAAATGACCACATCAATCACAAGCTGGAAGCACTGCAGCACTGCCTTGGCCAAGAGGCAACAGGCTGTGCTGAAGCTAATATGCTTAGGTGAAAAACCGCACAATGCTGCAGAGTTGTGGATAACTCTGAAAGAGCAGGCAGATCTGTGGCTCACACCGCTGAACCTACAGCCAGGCATGGTCGTGTGTGACAATGGCCGGAAACTGGTGGCGGCTCTGAGGCGAGGCGAGCTCACACACGTACCATGCCTGGCCCATGTGCTTAACCTCCGTGGTTCAGCAGGTTCTCAAATCCTACCCGGAGATGCCGGATCTGCTTGTTAAAGTACGCCGCCTGCGTGCCCATTTTAGAAAGTCAGGTACAGCTTCCGCCGCCCTAGCAGTGTTTCAGCAGCGTTTGCGGCTACCGGCTCACAGAGTGGTGGGTGATGTCCCCACGCATTGTAACTCTACACTGCAGATGTTGGGAAGGATTTGTGAGCAGAAGAGGGCAGTTGTTGAGTACCAGCATCAACAAGGCCGTTGGTATTCAGTTCAGACTCCACACAAGACCTCAGGAGTGGACATGGATGTCAGACATATGTGCTATCCTCCAAAACTTTGAGTACTACACCAAGATGGTGAGCGGCGATGACGCCATAATTAGCGTCACCATCCCGCTTCTCTGTCTTCTGAAATGCTCTCTGCTCACAATGAAAGAGGATGCTTTGCAGGCGGAGCACGATGAGATGGAGCAAGGAACCATACACGGTGATTACACACAGCCAAGCCTCATCTCATCCCAATGTGGATTGGGTGACAATGAGGAAGAGGAGGAGGAGGAGGAAGAACAGGAGCTAGCTTCATGCACTATAGACGGTACTACCTGCACCGCTGTCATACCATCTGTTCAGAGTGGATGGCCAGAGGACAGAGAGGAGGAGGAGGAGGAGGAGAACATGGTCAGTCATCCTCTTGGTGAGGCCATGGAAGTCTTGCCTGTTAGTAGTCTGGCACGCATGGCTGAGTTTATGTTACGCTGCCTTTCCCATGACCCTCGTGTTCTCAAAATTTTGGGTCACAGTCATTACTGGTTGGTGACACTTCTAGACCCACGCTACAAGGAGAACTTTATATTTCTTATTCCTGAGGCGGACAGGTCTACAAAAATGGGGCAGTACCAGAAGGCCCTTGTTGCGGAACTTTTAAAAAAATTCCCATCTGAAAACGCTGGCGGCAGAGGGCACACTTTGTTGGACAACCAAGGAGTACAGGTGAGAGAGACACAACTTCAATCCAGCAGAGGCAGGGGAACACTGTCAAAGTTCTGGGAGAGTTTTCTCAGACCCTCCCATCACACAGGCCCTGAGGCACGGGGTACTCTCACAAGGAGTGCAAAGTTTGGGAAGATACTGAGGGAGTACCTTGCCGACTGTACCAACATCCTCCGTGATCCCGCTGTGCCTTATAATTATTGGGTATCCAAGCTGGATATGTGGAATGAACTGGCTCTCTGTGCCTTTAATGTCCTGGCCTGCCCTGCTGCCAGCATTTTAGCAGAGCAGGTTTTTAGTGCCGCTGGTGAAATTATAACTGATAAGCGCATCTGCCTGTCAACTAAAAATGCTGACAGGCTGACTCTTATAAAAATGAACAAGGGCTGGATTGGGCCAGTCTTCTCAACACCACCGAATGATAGCAGCGTAACAAACTCAAATCCAGTGTCTTTTTTTGGGAGGTGTATTCCCATGCACCTTTTCACACATGGGTATACGCTTCCTGATTTTGGCTATTTGCTCTTGTCCTCCTCCTTCTCCTCATCCTCCACCACCATATCACCAGGGTGACCGTGGTCCGTGATGCAACACATACCTAATTTTTTTAAAGGGTGTTTATGATGCCCGTAAAAAAATTTTTTTATACAGTATGTTCATGTATAACCCCCAGGGGTAAATGTTTGTCAGCCCATACACTTAGTGCATGGGCATTACAAGTATAGGAGGCCCGATCATTTCTAATGGGAACATTTTTTTATGAGGCCCTCTTCCTCGTTTCTTCCAAGGGTCATTGACGTGCCTCCAAATTTTTGGCAGCCCTTGCATTCACTGCATAGGCCAACACTATGGGAGACTCTCTCCTTTCTAATGGGAACATGTCGTACCTTGTTACTGTGGCCCTGCTCTGTGTGTCTTTAAATTCTTAGTGGGGTTTTTCCTAAAATTGTCAGCCGTTGGACTCACTGCATACCCTATAACTGTATAGCAGACTCTCTCCTTTCTAATGGGAACATGTCGTACCTTGTTACTGTGGCCCTGATCTGTGTGTTTTTAAATTCTTAGTGGGGGTTTTCCTAAAATTGTCAGCCATTGGACTCACTGCATACCCTATAACTGTATAGCAGACTCTCTCCTTTCTAATGGGAACATGTCGTACGTTGTTACTGTGGCCCTGCTCCGTGTGTCTTTAAATTCTTTGTGGGGTTTTTCCCAAATTTTGGCAGCCCTTGCAGTCACAGCATGGGCATTACCACTATAGGAGACCTGCTCCTTTATAATGGGAACATTTTTTTTACTGAGACCCTCCTCTATGTCTCTTCAAAGGGGTATTGGGTTGCGTCCAAATTTTTGGCAGCCCTTGCAGTCACTGGATACGCAATAACAGTATAGGAGACCCACTTGTTCATAATGGGAACAACAAAGCATAGCCGGCTGATGGGTCTCTAACAATAGCGAGGGCCTACTGCTGGCCTTTTAAGAATAGTAAGGACCGTCTGATGTCCCTATAAAAATAGGCTTTATGACTTTCAGAGTCCCTCCATCATAAATAAAACAGGATGTGTCTGATGATGTGTCACACACCACATTGCCAGATAAGGTTGTAAAATGTTAAAATGACATTTCCCGGTGAATGCATTTGCCTTAAAAAATAACGAAAAAAAAAGCAAAACAATAGGATCTTTCTTTAGTATAAAAAACAGCGTCACCAATTTAACTAACAACAGTGTAATCACAGTGTTCAGCTCATGCACCTCCTCCTCCATCTCCGAAATGACCACATCAGTCACAAGCTGACAGCACTGCAGCACTGCCTTGGCCAAGCGGCAACAGGCTGTGCTGAAGATAACATGCTTAATGCTTAATTGACAAACCGCCCAGTGCTGCAGAGTTGTTGAAAGCTGTAACACAGCAGCCTGATCTGTGGCTCTCACAGCTGAACATACAGCCAGGCATGGTCGTGTGTGACAATGGTCGGAACCTGGAGATGGAGAAATGACAGCCGGGATAGTTATGGTTTCCCTCTATGCCAGTCCTTTCACCAAGCTAAAGAATATGGCTGTGGTGAAATACAACTCCCACTGAGAAGCTGTTTCAGATTGAAAAACATTGTGCCCACCAGAGGATTTGATTCTGAGGGCTAACCTTTCTTCCCCCGCTCAAGAGCCCCATAGTAGCTGCAAAGTTAGCGCTATCATGAACTCTCCTGAGGTAGAAGCCAAGGCACACCAGAGGATTCTCTGGTGGGACCCTCCAACCCTGCCAAGAAGCAGTCCTGGCTAAGAAAAGTGTGTGGAAAGGTTTTTACTGCTGCTTTTTTACTGAGGAGGAAACAGACGCAAACACGGGGAGAACATACAAAGTCCTTGCAGATGTTGTCCTTGCTGGGATTTGAAGCCAGGATCCCAGCGCTGCAAGTCTTCAGTCCTAACCACTGATCCAATGTGCTGCCATTCACCCTCTAATATCTAACAGGCTGGATAAACTTGCACCTACTGCCATTCTCTATCTTCAGCTCCTTTGTGAGAAAATGTATTTGGGCAGCCACTCAGTCTACCAAATAAAATTCCTGAGAAGGAAATTGGGGATGGCTTCGCTACTGGTACTGGGGGCAGTGCTAATACCATGGCGTCATACCATAGTTTGCTGGAAATATTCCAGGCTGGTAGGAGGCAAGCAAATTCCCACAGAAAAGTACCAGCAGTAATGTTCAGGGACCCGCGCTTGTAGAAGACGGAGACAACACCGGGAGAAATAGTGACGGTTGGGGACCGAGTATGGACACGAGGCATGAGGCATGTGGTTGTGAAAAGCTTCCGCCTCCACGAGCCTAAAAGGCCACATTTCAAGTGAAAGCAGCTTTACAGGACTTCCTGTGAGAAATGACACGCAGGGTAGATAGGGTTTCCCTCTATGCCAGTCCTTTCACCGAGCTAAATACAACTGTCAGCAAAAAAAGTTGTGGACTGGCTCCGTACTGTCCCTGGCCACATTCACCTGTCCACGTGTTTGTGGTTAGGCGGGAGGGCATGGGTAATGTTGTGGGACCCGTGCTTGTGGAAGGCGGAGGCGATACCGGGAAATATAGTGACGGCTGGTGACCGAGTATGGACACTCAGCCGCCGCCGGCATGAGGTTGTGAAAAGCTTCCGCCTCCACGAGCTTAAAAGGCCATATTTCAAGTGCAAAAAGCTGCCCAGAAATCTGGCAATTTAGTGTTGCGGCCTGTGGGTGGGTGGGTGGCTGCATACTTGCACTTGCATTCCAAGTAACAGAAAACTAAGCAGATGGTGGCCTCTTTCATCATCATGGCCTCACCTCGGCACTATGAACTCTCCTGAAGGAGGAGCCAAGGCCCACCGGAGGAGTCTCCGGTTCTCTGGTGGGCCCGTCCAACCCTGCCGAAAAGCAGCCCTGGCTAAGAAAAGTGTGGGGGAAGGTTCCCGGACACTCTTTGGCTGCTTTTTTAATGTGGATCGGCCATGCTTATGCATGTTATTTCTCAAACCGCATTACAGATCAGGCCATTGTCCAACTCTGTATTCAAGAAATTAAATGCGCAAAGAAAGATGTGTGTGTGTCAATGCACCACCGACAAGGGCGAGTTGATGTTGGACAGGCTGCCATTGCTTCTGCAACAAGCTGCATTACAGGACTTCCTGTGAGAAATGACATGCAGGGTAGATAGGGTTTCCCTCTATGCCAGTCCTTTCACCGAGCTAAATACAACTGTCAGCAAAAAAATAAAAAAGTTGTGGACTGGCTCCGTACCGTCCCTGGCCACATTCACCTGTTCACGTGTTTGTGGTTAGGCGGTCCTTCCCAGTAAGTGCACTGGGGAGGGCACGGGTAATGTTGTGGAACCCGTGCTTGTGGAAGGCGGAGGCGATACAGGGAAATATAGTGGCAGCTGGGGACCGAATATGGACACCCGGCTGCCGCCGGCATGAGGTTATGAAAAGCTTCCGCTTCCACGAGGCTAAAAGGCCACATTTCAAGTGCAAGCAGCTGTCAAAAATTTAGCAGTATAGTATTGCAGCCTGTGGGTGGGTGGGTGGCTGCATACTTGCGCTTTCATTCCAAGGAATGGGGTAGGGACAACTGAACGCTGCAGTGGGACAAGGACGTGGACGGTGATTGTTGCAAGTCTGCAACGACAGGTTCATGGTGGGAGGCATCTTCGCATGCACCAAGGATCACTTATGATGGGCACACTTTTAGGCAGTGACCTGGGAGTCAGAGATGCTTCCAGAGGTCTTCCCCATGCTGTTCCCATGTCTTTTCAGCACTGTATGCATGTGTCTGATGATGTGTCACACACCACATGGCCAGATAAGGTTGTAAAATGTTAAAATGACATTTCCTGGTGAATGCATTTGTCTTGGATGAAAGCAATGCAAAAGTGCAAAAACGCTACGTGTGAACATAGCCCAAGGTGTGGAGGAGTATTTTTGTTTTTGGTTATTTATTTTGCTTTATATACATTGTACATATCATGGAAAGGATTTTCCTTAACATATTTCCCAGGAAAATCCATTTTGGTTTCGTTTTGGTATGTTTTATTGTGAGTCCGTAAAGTGGCGTAATACCTCTGACAACGTTGTTGACAGCAGTGACCTGGGAGTCAGAAATGCTTCCAGGGGTCTTCCCCATGCTGTTCACATGTCATTTGAGCACTGTTCCCATCGATTTGGCCAATTTTTAGGCCCTCTGCAGACCGCCGTGGGGAGCCGCCTGAAAAATGCTCAAGTTTCCCATAGACTTACATTGGGCTCGTTACTCGGGTCGAGCACCCGAGTATTCCAATTTGCTCGACCCGAGCAATGAGTACCCAAGCATTTTAGTGCTCGCTCATCACTAATCATTATCCATTTGTAGAAGCCATCATCTTTTCAGCTTTTTTACAGATGGTGTTATGTTTGCATCAAGAATTTGTTGAAATTTTATTGAAATGTTCCCCGTGCCATTGGCTGCAACACAACCCCAAAGAATGATTAATTCACCCCCATTCTTAATGGTTGGCAATGGCAAGATGTTCTTTTCCTGAAATTCTGTGCCCTTTTTCTCCACACATACCTTTGATCATTGTGGCCTATGAGTTATATTTTAACCTCATCGGTCCATAGAACTTGTTTCCAAAATGCATCAGCCTTGTTTAGATGTTCTTTTGCATATTTCAGATGCTGAATTTTATGGTGAGGACACAGGAGAGGTATTCTTCTAATGACTTTTCCATGAAGGCCATATTTGTGCAGGTGTCTCTGAACAATAGAACAATTTACCACAACTCCAGAGTCTGCTAAATCTTTCTGAAGGCCTTTTGCAGTCAAACTGGGGTTCCACTTTGCCTCTCTAGCAATCGTACAAGCAGCTCTCGCTGAAATTTTGCTTGGTCTTCCAGACCCTATCTTGACCTTGACCTTGTTCCTGTTAACTACCATTTCTTACTTACATTTGGAACTGAGGAAAGGACAACTTGAAAACGCTTTGCTATCTTCTTATAGCCTATTCTTGCTTTGTGGGGCGTCACCATTTTCATTTTCAGAGTGCTCGGCAGCTGATTAGAAGAACCCATGGCTGCTGCTTTTGGTACAAGGTTAGAGGAGGTTGGGTTTTTATAAAGCTGGTAAATTTGCATCACCTGGCCTTTCCTAACAGTGATAGTGAACAAGCCATAACATGCAAATTAAAGTCTGAAACCTTGGTCGGCGTTATCTGAGCACATAAATTTCCAAGGGTGCCAAAACTTTTGCATCAGCCCATTTTCCTTTTTGTAATTGTTAAAATGTAAAAAATTACAATATATTTTTTTTGCCTAAAATACAAAGGAAATGTGTCATCTTTAACTTTAGGCCTTTTAAAGATCATTTCATCTTCAACTTGCTTAACTGTTCACAATAACATTAATTTTGTCCAGGGGTGCCCAAACATTTGCATGCCAGTGTACATTACACAATTGTCCTTTAGAGACTTGTGTCAAAGTCAAGTCACATTTAAATGAAATTGTTCATATGAGCTCTCCTTCCTTCTGGTAAAGAAATGAAAATATCTAAGAAACAATATACCAAGGGAAATTCCATAAGGTACTAAACGAGCAGCAGCATAGAAACAGAAATACAATGGAAGGGACATGTACAAATAATCACAATTGTGGCTTATGTTGTACATTCTGTATGAAAAAATCCCCAAAGAGGTGAAGTATTCTTTTACTTTTCCTCTTAACCTGTGTCCCACAGTTATGGCATGGTGTATGGTGTATTGTGTATATCTATTTGCTTAGAAATCTAAGTCAGGTTTTCACAGTAGGGAAGTTTTTATGATCACATGGTACATAGGTTTTAAGCCAGAGCATTCCTAGCTATAAATGTTTCGCACTGAGCACCATTGATAAAAATGATGCAGAGTATGGATTAATTGCCCATTGCAATAATTCAAGTTGTAGCTTTTGTGTCCCTAGGGTATTTTCACACACGACAAAAAAAAATTCATGTGCATTCGCTACAAAATCCGTTGCAGTTTTATTTGCATAGTTACTACAGTTTTCATCCTATTGCAAAGTGTGAAATCCATGGTGTAAGTCTGCTCAAAGAATCACCCTCTCGCGGATGTAAAAGTCTGCAACGCAGGTGTCACGCAAGGTGTGGGAAAGACGTAGTGCAGCACAAAGGGAAGAGGGGAAGGGGGCCCAGACTCTAGGGAAAGGGGGAAAGTGGAGACCTCCTCCTAGGTAGATCTAGCATCACCCTGTCTCCCCTAACGTCCCTGTATTGGCTCTTCACCAATCGCCGCACGCGTGCCTCACCCTGTCTTTCCCTGACGTATGGCTAAGGTTAGGGAAGGGAGGAGATGAGCACTAGTTGATCTCCACTAAACACTATAGACAACAAGGGTGAACAAACAAGGGGAAATTTCTTAGCTTAGCTTTAGACAACTCCAGACTAATGCACACACGTCCTCAAGCACCAGAGACGACGAAGTACTGCTCTTGCTAAAGCCTTCACAAGTAGGAATGAATATCACCGGCACCTCCTTCTGAAACACAGTAAGTATTTATACACCCAGGCCAGGGTGTTAATTAGCCAGAGGGAGGTAGCCGCTGGGTCTTAGAGACAGCCTCTAAGAAGATGTCTGTAACGCCAAACGTAGAGATCTCCTGCAACCAACTGCAGAACGACTGTCTGTCACCTCTGACACATCCGTGACAGTACCCCCCACCTATACGAGTGGCCTCTGGACACTCAGGACCGGGTTTCTCAGGATAAGAGGTGTGGAATGAGTGAACCAATCTGGCAGCGTGCACCTCTGATGCTGAAACACACATCCTCTCCTCTGGACCATAGCCTTTCCAGTGCACCAAGTATAGTAGAGAACGACGTTGGAGACGAAAATATGCAATCCTCGAAATCTGGAACTCCAGATTACCATCAACCATTACTGGGGGCGGTGGTAGAGGTGAGGGCTCAAGAGGTTCCACATACTTTTTGAGTAATGACCTGTGGAACACATTGTGGACCTAAAGTTCAAGACGAAACGCTGCTGGGTTAATGACGGTGGTTATTATATAGGTACCAATAAACCTAGGTCCCAGCTTCCAAGAAGGAACTTTCAATCTTATATTCCTGGTAGACAGCCACACAAAGTCATTCACATTCAGGTCCGGACCTGGCTAGCGTTTTCTGTCAGCCATACGTTTATACCTGTCTCCCATGATCTTTACATTACTCAGAACACCCTGCCATACAGAAGAGAGCGACAAAGCAAACCGTTCCTCCTCAGGAACTCCTGAAGCTCCTCCCCCACTAAAGGTACCAAACTGAATGATAACCATATGCACCGAAGAACGGAGACCTGCCAGTGGATTTTTGATGATGATTATTAATGGCAAATTCTGCCAGCGGTAAGTAGGATGCCCAATCCTCCTGATTTTTGGAGACGAAACACCTGAGGTAGATCTCCAAATTCTGATTGACTCGCTTGGTCTGTCCATTTGACTGAGGGTGGAAGGCAGAGGAAAAGGACAGCTGCATCCCCAGTCGAGAACAGAATGCCTTCCAGAACTTGGAAACAAACTGGGTCCCTCGATCAGCCACCACATCGGAGGGAACCACAGTGCCGAAATGACTACCCCTTTCTGTAATATCGGGGCAGGGTTCTCATGGTCACCACCACCAGGGAAGCTCTGGGACAAAGCATCAGCCTTGACATTTTTGACCCCTGGATGAAAAGTGACAACAAAATTGAACCTAGTAAAAAACAGGGACCATCTGGCTTGCCTAGGGTTGAGATGTTTAGCTGACTGGATATTTGACAGGTTCTTATGGTCAGTAATAACAGTAATAGGATGGACAGCCCTCTCCAATGAATGTCGCCATTCCTCGAATGCCAATTTGATCGCCAAAAGTTCCCTATTACCCACGTCATAATTTCTCTCAGCCGAAGACAATTTTTTAGAAAAGAAGGCGCATGGACGCCATTTAGCAGGGGACGAACCCTGAGACAGCACAGCCCCAACCCCGACATCCGACGCACCATCCTCCACAATAAAGGGTTGGGAAACATTGGGTTGACTGATTATAGGTGCAGTGGCAAAATGATTCTTTAAGGAAGAAAAAGCCTGGAGGGAAGCTTCCGACCATTTGGAAAAATCTGACCCCTTCTTAGTCATGTCAGTAAGGGGTAATTTTGGATGAGTTTCTGGTAAAAATTAGTAAAGCCCAGAAAACATTGTAGAGCCTTCAGGTTCTCGAGACGTTCCCAATCAAGGACTGCCCGGATCTTCTCCAGATCGATCCGAATACCTGAAGATGACAAGTACCCCAAAAACTGCACCTCCTGAACAGCGAAAACACATTTTTCTAGTTTGGCATAAAGTTAGTTATCCCTTAATATCTGGAGCAACTGTTTAACATGCCCCCAATGAGGCTCCAGATCAGGTGAGTAAACCAAAATATCGTCCAGATAGACCACCACAAACCTCCCCTCCAAATGATGGAAAATATCATTTATGAAATTCTGGAATACCGCAGGTGCATTGGTCAAAACAAAAGGCATAACAAGACTCTTGAAATGTCTTTTTGGGGTATTGAATACTTTTTTCCATTCGTCCCCTTCTCTGATTCTAACCAGGTTGTAAGCTCCCCTTAAATTCAACTTGGAGAATACCTTAGCTCCTACAACCTGGCTGAACAAATCAGGAATCAGAGGAAGAGGGTATGGATCACGGATGGTAATTTGATTTAATTCCCGGAAATCTAAACAGGGACGTAGACCGCCATCTTTTTTCTTCATAAAGAAAAACCCTGCCCCCACGGGCGAAGATAAGGATCTGGTATGTCACTTCTCCAGACTTTCCGCAATTAAATTGTTCATGGCTTGTTTCTCAGGGCCAGAAAGATTATACAGTCTGGATTTCAGTAGTTTAGCACCGGGGGTCAGGTTAATAGGACAGTCATAAGTACGATGAGGAGGCAAATCCTGACACCCCCTCTCAGAAAAAACGTCCTTAAAACCAGGCAGAAAAGCAGGTAATATTTCCGTAGAGACAGTAGCGAGGGAAATATCTAAACAGTTCTCATGGCAGTAATCTCCCCGGCTTGCCAAACCATGAACGGATTATGTTTAACAAGCCAAGGAAAACCCAAAACAATTGGTGTGGGAAGATTGTCCAGGACATAGCAAGGGATTATTTCACAATGAACTGACCTCACCCTGAGTAAATGCTTTCTGTGCAAGTGGTGCAGAGTCAATGGCAAAGATGTAAACACAGTACAGACCAAAAGTTTGGACACACCTTCTCATTTAAAGATTTTTCTGTATTTTCAAGGCTATGAAAACTGTACATTCACACTGAAGGCATCAAAACTATGAATTAACACATGTGGAATTATATACTTAACAAAAAAGTATGAAACTACTGAAAATATGTCTTATATTCTAGGTTCTTCAAAGTAGCCATCTTTTGCTTTGATGACTGCTTTGCACACTCTTGGCATTCTCTTGATGAGCTTCAAGAGGTAGTCACCGGAAATGGTCTTCCAACAATCTTGAAGGAGTTCCCAGAGATGCTTAGCACTTGTTGGCCCTTTTTGCCTTCACTCTGCGGTCCAGCTCACCCCAAACCATCTCTATTGGGTTCAGGTCTGGTGACTGTCGAGGCCAGGTCATCTGGCGTAGCACCTCATCACTCTCTTTCTTGGTCAAATAGCCCTTACATAGCCTGGAGGTGTTTGGGGTCATTGTCCTGTTGAAAAATAAATGATGGTCCAACTAAACGCAAACCGGATGGAATAGCATGCCGCTGCAAGATGCTGTGGTAGCCATGCTGGTTCAGTATGCCTTCAGTTTTGAATAAATCCCAAACAGTGTCACCAGCAAAGCACCCCCACACCATCACACCTCCTCCTCCATGCTTCACGGTGGGAACCAGGCAAGTAGAGTCCATTCGTTCACCTTTTCTGCGTCGCACAAAGACACGGTGGTTGGAACCAAAGATCTCAAATTTGGACTCATCAGACCAAAGCACAGATTTCCACTGGTCTAATGTCCATTCCTTGTGTTCTTTAGCCCAAACAAGTCTCTTCTGCTTGTTGCCTGTCCTTAGCAGTGGTTTCCTAGCAGCTATTTTACCATGAAGGCCTGCTGCACAAAGTCTCCTCTTAACAGTTGTTGTAGAGATGTGTCTGCTGCTAGAACTCTGTGTGGCATTGACCTGGTCTCTAATCTGAGCTGCTGTTAACCTGCGATTTGTGAGGCTGGTGACTCGGATAAACTTATCCTCAGAAGCAGAGGTGACTCTTGGTCTTCCTTTCCTGGGGCAGTCCTCATGTGAGCCAGTTTCTTTGTAGCCTTGATGGTTTTTGCAACTGCACTTGGGGACACTTTCAAAGTTTGCCCAATTTTTCGGACTGACTGACCTTCATTCCTTAATGTAATGATGGCCACTCGTTTTACTTTACTTAGCTGCTTTTTTCTTGCCATAATACAAATTCTAACAGTCTATTTAGTAGGACTATCAGTTGTGTATCCACCTGACTTCTGCGCAACACAACTGATGGTCCCAACCCCATTTATAAGGCAAGAAATCCCACTTATTAAACCTGATACGGCACACCTGTGAAGTGAAAACCATTTCTGATGTCTACCTCTTGAAGCTCATCAAGAGAATGCCAAGAGTGTGCAAAGCAGTCATCAAAGCAAAAGGTGGCTACTTTGAAGAACTTAGAATATAAGACATATTTTCAGTTGTTTCACACTTTTTTGTTAAGTATATAATTCCACATGTGTTAATTCATAGTTTTGATGCCTTCAATGAGAATGTACAAAAAGAAAATCTCATATTGTATGGTGGACCATGGGGGTGCATTATATTGTATGGAGGACCATGGAGAGTGCATTATATTGTATGGAGGACCATGGGGAGTGCACTATATTGTATGGAGGACCATGGGGAGTGCACTATATTGTATGGAGCACCATGGGGAGTGCACTATATTGTATAGCGGACCATGGGGAGTGCATTATATTGTATGGCGGACCATGGGGAGTGCATTATATTGTATGGAGGACCATGGGGAGTGCATTATATTGTATGGAGGACCATGGGGAGCGCATTATATTATATGGAGGACCATGGGGAGTGCATTACATTATATGGAGGTGGAGGACCATGGCGAGTGCTTTATATTCTATGGAGGACAATGGTCAATGCATTATATTATATTATATGGAGGACCATGGCGAGTGCATTATACTATATGGAGGATTATGGGCGCGCATTATACTATATGGATGACTATATGAGGCCTATTATAGTATAAGGAAGGCTATGTGGGGCCATTATAATATTTGGAGGGCTATGTGGGGATCCATTATACTGTATATGCAAGCAATTATACAGTTGGAAGGTGTGTGGGGTCCATCATACTGTGTGGAGGGCTGTGTGGGGCCATTATACAGTGTGGAGAGATGTGGGGCCATTACACTGCATGTAGACCCATTATACTGCATGGAGGGCTGTCAGAGTCACAGTTGGGGGATCATACTGTGTTAGGGTCACCATACTTTGCCTTAGGAGTTGAGGTGGGGTACAGTAGGGTCAGTATACTGTGCATGTGGAGGCTAATGTGGAGGAATTTACCATGGGGGTATCATACTGTGTTTGGCGGGCACTTTTGTTGGCATCATACTTTATGGGGGCAATGCAAGAGGGATCTATGTCTTCAGCAGGAGGAAAATTACTATGTAAAGGCTGGAAAGTTGTGAGATATGCTCTTCTGTGACCCTGACAGTTATTTAAAAAAAAATATTGGGGGGGGGGGTGCAATAATTAGAACTTCTGCTATGGGGCCCCATGATTTCTATGACACTTTAGAAAGATCAACTGGAGCAGGGGTGGGGAACCCCAGGCTTGTGGGCCGTTTATGGCCCTTGATGGGCTTTTATCCGGCCCCTGGGCAGTTTCCTGGGGACCGCAGTACTTGGGTCGGCAGCTGTATTTTGACGGCTTCCTTCCCATTAATTTCTTCCTGCTCTGTGAGCCGGCGCACTCAGTGTTCACTACTGAAGGCTGAGGCGCATACAGTGAAAGATTACGTCCTGACAGCAGTGCCAGCGTCAGAATGTACTTTGTGAGTGGAGTTAGAGCGCAATTTGTATGGTTCCCGAAGGATGGTATAAATATCCAAAAGACCCTTGGCAGAAAAAAGATTTCTCACCTCTGAACTAGAGGAAACATGGGACTTTTAAGGAGCAGCTGATAACAGTAGGCTTACTGATCGCTGGGGGTCTGACCTCTGGGACCCCAAGCAATCCCAAGAAAGGGGCTCTGCAGGCGATTGCTGGTAGTCGAATACCCTTCGTATAGGTGTAAAGGTGTGACAAGGGCTGCCATATGCCTCTCCCTCTTGAGACAATGTTTGTATAAAGTGTGTGATTTTATTGCATTTTTGTGATTGTCATGATATGTGAAACTTCATAGAGTTTTATAAATGCTTAGTGATGTGGATCTCTAAACTATGGTTTGAAGAAGATATAATGTACTGTTGTATCAGATATAGGGAAAGGATAAGATAAAGGACATAGGTTTAGAATTAGCTATAAGAAAGGATTGGGAACAGTGCAGTGGTGGTGTCACGGAACGACAAGATGTACGGCGGACGGCACAACACACGGATGCAACGAGATGATATAGGGGGGAGGAGGGCCCTAGCGGTAGGGAACGAAGGAAGGGACACCTCCTCCCACCTATATCATCCTGCAACCTAAACTTGGAATAAATCCAAATACCACATGCAAATATAATAACATACTTTATTGAAAAATGTTAATTAAAAATTCATTTTATGAATCACCAGGTACAGAAATTCAAGAGGAAAGGATGAATCAAGAAAAAATTGGGCACACATAGACCAGGATAAATCCCAATAATAATTATCATTCTTATGGGTTAATGTTTCATAGGAGGGTAATAGTATATATTTGCCAATAATAGCCCTTCCCTGCCACCCACAGACATGCATAGAGTATAACTATACAGGTGGGATCATAAACCAGCCATAATTTCAATAGTATTGATATAAAATATCACAATATAGCTCTCAGAATAAGCCTGTATAGCCAAAACAGTACACCAATGCTTTCCCAAATAGGAAAACCAGAGTCAGCCATCAGACTTACCCATTAGGGATATCACTAAGTCCGGTCTCGTGCCACAGGTAACGCCCCGACGCGCGTTTCGCACACCCATATTTATGTACAACCTCCTCAAATGTCCACCAATTAGTGAGTTGCATGCCTGCGCTGTCACAGAATCTCCAGGAGTTCGAGATCCGGCCCTCCATTCCGGCGCGCATTCGGGGAAATCCCCATTAGACCTCATACATGCATGCCGGAAGTGACGGAGGCCTTTGCCCGACAGTGGGTAAACTGTCTCAGTGCGCATGCCCGCCGGCGCCATTTTTATGGAGTCTCATTTAGCGCACATACATTACCACGGACAGGAAATGCATTATGTAAATGTTACCCTACAAACCGCCCACACATAGTCGGACGCCGAAGCGCCCGCACACACAGGGGAGGAAAAGACTGTTCAATCATTCCATAAGTTAAAGCCCAAAAGACAATGGGACATATCAAAGGGATGGTCCGCATAGTGTCTCCCAGTATGGATCATGATGCTGTCCACATACTATCTCTTGGTCTGAGACATGACACATTGCACAGAAATGCATATATTATGACAACACATCATAAGATATAAAATCCATATATTATAACAAAAGTGCGATCAAGTGCAGGAGGTCAGTGCATATTTATCGATCCAGGACAATACAGATCAGAACATATAATAAGGTATATCAAATATCATTTGTAAAGATAAGCATACTCCAGATCGAAGACTGTCCATCAATGTTAGGGCAATGTTGTCCATTCCTTTATGGATGAAATGAGTGTCTCAGGAAAAATGGCGAAAAGCTGTGGCAGGCATACCAAAAAGTAGGGTGCATATTTCCGATGTATCATTAAGTCCGGATTTCACCAAGAATAACGAGAAAATGACTGAATATTCTTACTAAAGTGGAGGCATAGAAGAAAAAAGATTAAAAACCACACAAAAATAAAATCAGGGTTAAAAAACAGTAGAGATTAAAGGAAAGGTGAAAAGCTAAGTTTCTCATTCAACCCAGTTGGTGACATAGTTCCCAAGTTAATAATCCACTTGAGCTCGAGCTGGGCCAGGGTCTTTTTAGTATCCCCTCCCCTAATTCCACAGTGAACTCGATCGATCCCTCTTATTTTGAAACCCCGGGGGTCAGAGTTATGGAAGATTTTAAAGTGTTTGTGGATAGTTTTCAGGGTCATCAGGTCCTCTACCTCCCCTGCCGCAATGATGTCCCTGACATGCTCACGGGTCCGGATGCGTAGCTCCCTAGAAGTAAGCCCAACATACACTTTATTACAGGGACACACCCCATAATATACTACGTAGGATGTAATACAGGATATGTAGCTGGTGACCGTGAAGGTCCGAGTCCCATCTGCTGTGACAAAAGAGTTGGCTCTAATGATATTTCCCTTTGTACAGGCAAGGCAGTCACTGCAGGGAAAACATCCCCATCTTTGTTTGCTATTCCCAAAATAGTTTTTAACTTTTGGTACGTAGTGGCTTTTAACAAGGTGGTCCCGGAGATTTTAGCTCCGTATTGCCGTCATGAGTGGAGTCTCCGGAATCTCTTTCCTCAGGACCGGATCAGTAAGTAAAACAGGCCAATGCCTGTTGAGAATACTTCTCATTGAATTCCACTCACAATTAAAGGTTGAGATAAATCTCACCCTTGAATTGTTTGTTGGTTTCTTTCTTACAGTCGTGAGTAGTTTCTCCCGCGGTACTGCTCTTGCTCTGTTAAATCCCATCTTTATCATCCTATGGCTATAGCCCCTGTCCAGGAATCGGTCCCGCAAATCTAGTGCCTGCTGATCAAAGGTAGTTGCTGTGGAGCACGTTCTTTTAGCCCTTAAGAATTGCCCAATGGGGATAGGTCTGATTGTTGAAGGTAGGTGAGCGGATGAGGCATGTAAGACAGAATTTACAGATGTGGTCTTACGATGAATGTCAGTCTGGATCAGGCCCATCTGGTCGACCGACATGGCAATGTCCAGGAAGTCAATCTCATTTTTGCTGTATTTGTATGTGAGTTTAATGTTATATTTAATTCCTCAAAAAAATTGTTTAGTTCAACTACGGTTCCCTGCTATATAATCAAAAGATCGTCTATGTATCTAAACCAGTACTGCACATGGTGAGCAGCACATGCCCCCTCACCACAAAAAATCTCCCTCTCCCAAAGGCCGAGGAAGAGATTTGCATATGACGGGGCACAGGCCGCACCCATCGCAGTACCGCTTTTCTGCAAGTAAAAACGATCATTGAACACAAAAAAATAATGTTTGAGAATGAATTCCAACAATTCCAATATCAGATCGACCATGGGCTCGTCCAGACTGCTCATCCCCAGAAACAAACGGGTTGCTCGTAGTCCATCCCCATAATCTATACAAGTATAAAGGGAATCCACGTCCGCGGTCGCCAGCCACATATCCTCTTCCAAGGATATACCATCCAACCTCCCCAGGACGTCCAAGGAGTCCCTGACATAGGAGGGCAGTGTCTCTACTAATGATTTTAGATAGTGATTAGTGTTGAGCGAACATGCTCGACACTGCTCGGTACTCGCCCGAGCATCACGCTACTCGGGATGTTCGGCGAGCACCGAACATTTCCGGGTTACTCGGGCAGGGGCTCGGGTCTCCGCCCTGCATGTTTGGCGCTCTTTACAGAGCCAATGAACATGCAGGGATTGCCAGCCAGTCACTGTAATGCTACAGCCATGTTGGTTGTGGGCATTACAGTGTTTGGCTGGCCGCACAGCGTCACCTCGAGTATTTAAAACGGGGCGCCGCCATCTTGGACACAGTCGCTCCGGATTAGACAGTGTAGGGACAGCGCTGCTGATTTAGGGAGAGATATAAACTGCGAAATAGTTAGTAAAGGCTGCCAGAACAAACAAACAGTCCTTTTCAGGCCTAATAACCATCCCAGATACCAGGCAGGCAGGCTGTATAGGAGACACAGTGGTTATACCAGCAAACGCTGCATTACAGTCCTGTGTGCTCCTGTTGCTGAAACTGCTGGACTTAGCACCAGGTGTCGGGAGCCAGGAAAAATCCTTTTTTTTTCATCTAAATCCTCCTTTTTTTTTCCTCCTTCACACTGTACAAATACCCGTCTTAATAACCTTTTGGTGTGTCCCCCCCCTTCCCCCAAAAAAAAGCATGTCTCTGATTTTTCAGACACAAATATAACTGTTGAAAATAGTCTGGTGTAGGCTAGAGAAACAGAAGTGTTGTTTTGCACTTCCACGGTTCAAACCTCTGTATTATCCATTTTGGGCCATTTGTATCTAAAAAAAAAAACAGTTTGAGTGTGTCGCTCACTGTTCAGCCGCAAATATCTCTATTTAAAAAAGTGTGGTATACCCCAGTAAACAATAACTGTGGTTTTGCCATCCCACGGTAAAAAATCTCTATTATTCAGCTTTTGGTAGTTTTTTCCGTAAAGAAAAACAGTAGTGTCTCCTGACTGTTGTGACACAAAAATATATCTGTTGAAAATAGTCTTGTGTAGGCCCGACATCCCAGTGTGGTTTCGCAGTTCCACGGGTCAAATCGCTGTACTATCCAGTTTTGGGCCTTTGGTATCTAAAAAAAAAGCAGTTTGAGTGTGTCGCTCACTTTTCAGCCGCAAATATCTCTATTTAAAAAAGTGTGGTATACCCCAGTAAACAATAACTGTGGTTTTGCCATCCCACGGTAAAAAAATCTCTATTATTCAGCTTTTGGTAGTTTTTTCCGTAAAGAAAAACAGTAGTGTCTCCTGACTGTTGTGACACAAAAATATATCTGTTGAAAATAGTCTTGTGTAGGCCCGACATCCCAGTGTGGTTTCGCAGTTCCACGGGTCAAATCGCTGTACTATCCAGTTTTGGGCCTTTGGTATCTAAAAAAAAAGCAGTTTGAGTGTGTCGCTCACTGTTCAGCCGCAAATATCTCTATTTAAAAAAGTGTGGTATACCCCAGTAAACAATAACTGTGGTTTTGCCATCCCACGGTAAAAAATCTCTATTATTCAGGTTTTGGTAGTTTTTTCCGTAAAGAAAAACAGTAGTGTCTCCTGACTGTTGTGACACAAAAATATATCTGTTGAAAATAGTCTTGTGTAGGCCCGACATCCCAGTGTGGTTTCGCAGTTCCATGGGTCAAATCGCTGTACTATCCAGTTTTGGGCCTTTGGTATCTAAAAAAAAAGCAGTTTGAGTGTGTCGCTCACTGTTCAGCCGCAAATATCTCTATTTAAAAAAGTGTGGTATACCCCAGTAAACAATAACTGTGGTTTTCCTCTTCCACGGTTCTAATCTACACTTTATTACCCTTTTTCCATTGATAGTGCAAGTGTAAGCTATTTTACTTCATTTACAATGGGCAAGGCGCGTGGCAAGGGACGTGGAAGTGGACGTTCTGGTGATGGTTCGTGCAGAGGAAGGGGCCGTGGCCAAGGTGAAAATGTGCCACAACCAACAGCCACATCTTCTCGCTCCCACTTCTTGACCGAATTACTAGGGAAGCACAGAACAACACCAGTATTGAGAACTGATCAGTGTGAACAGGTTATTAATTGGATAGCAGATAATACTTCCAGTTACCTGGGCACCACCACCTCCGGTCTGTCTTCCATACGGTCAACTCTTAGTAGCCGTGAGTCTCGACCGCATACTCCTCCTCACCCTGATGCTCCTTCCTCCCACCATGCCGAGTGTCGTCAGACAGCAAGTGATCCCACACTTGGACACTCTGAAGAGCTGTTCACTGGTCCATTTCCATATTTGGGCCCCTCGCCTGATACGCTTGAAGTGGTGGAAGAGGAGATCCCATGTTGCGATGCCCAAATATTTGAACAGCCACGGCCACAGGAAGTCGATGTTGGCAATCTGTCACAAGAGGTGGACGATGACGAGACACAATTGCCAGGAAGTGAGGAGGAGGATCGTGGTGCGCAAGTGGAAGAGGAGGAGGTGGTGGATGATCTAGTAACTGACCCAACGTGGAAGGAGGACATGCAGAGTGAGGCCAGCAGCACACAGGTGGGGGGGAGGCAGAGTACCCCAACAGGCAGGAAGAAGCAGTGTGGTGGTCGCAGACAGAAGGCAGGCAACCATTCCCCGTAACACCAACACGAGGGACGTTGCCAGTACAAGCGGTAGGTCTTCCAGAGTCTGGAATTCTTTTAAAGACTCTGCTGATAACCCCAAAAAGGCCATATGTTCCACCTGCCATGCCAGCATCAGCAGGGGTGACAAAACTACCAGCCTGAGCACCACCAGCATGATCAGGCACATGGCAGCAAAGCACCCGACTTTGTGGGGCGAAACCCAGGGTCCACGACCAGTGTCAGCGGGTGTCACCACTGCTTCTTCCACTGTTGTGCATGCAATAGAACCCCCTGTTGTGTGTGCAAGGCAATCCCCTGTCCATACTGCATGTAAAGATGCCCCCTCCTCTCAGTCTTCACTTGTTATGGCAGTTTCTCAAGAAACAGCATCAACGTCCATGTCCACGTCCCACCGCAGCGTTCAATTGTCCATATCCCAGACCTTTGAACGAAAGCGGAAATTCGCAGCTAACGCCCCACAGGCCACAATCCTAAATTCGCACATTTCACGACTGCTTGCATTGGAAATGCTGCCTTTTAGGCTGGTGGAGACAGAATCCTTCTGCAATCTTATGGCGGCGGCCGTCCCTCGGTACTCGGTCCCCAGCCGACACTATTTTACCCGGTGTGCCATCCCCGCACTACACAAGCACGTGTCCCAAAGCATCTGCCGTGCCCTCAACAACGCAGTTACTGGGAGAGTCCACCTGACAACGGACACGTGGACAAGTGCTTGTGGCCAGGGACGGTACATCTCTCTGACGGCACACTGGGTAAACATTGTGGAAGCCGGGACCCAGTCGGACCTTGGGACGGAACACATCCTCCCCACACCGAGGATTGCGGGCCCTATGTCAGTCAGAGTTGCCCCCACAGTGTACAGCTCCTGCGCATCCTCCTCCTCCTCCTCCTCATGTTCAGCCTCCATCTCAGATATCACCACATCAGTTACAAGCTGGAAGCATTGCAGTACTGCCTCCGCCAAGCGGCAACAGGCTGTGCTGAAACTCATAAGCTTAGGTGATAAACCTCACACTGCTTGTGAGTTGTGGACAGCTGTGAAAGAGCAGGCAGATCTGTGGCAGAGACCGCTGAACCTACATCCCGGCATGGTCGTGTGTGACAATGGCCGTAACCTGGTTGCGGCTCTGAGGCGAGGTGAGATCACACACGTACCATGCCTGGCTCATGTACTTAACCTCGTGGTTCAGCAGTTTCTTAAATCGTACCCCGAGTTGCCAGATCTGCTCATGAAAGTACGCCGCCTGTCAGCTCATTTTCGCAAGTCGGCTACAGCTTCCGCCGCCCTTGCTGTGTTGCAGCAGCGTTTGCAGCTTCCGGCACACCGACTGGTGTGTGATGTCCCCACACGTTGGAACTCTACCCTCCACATGTTGCAAAGGATTTGTGAGCAGAAGAGAGCAGTTGTGGAGTACCAGCTGCAACAAGTCCGTCGATATTCAGGTCAGACTCCACACATTAGACCTCAGGAGTGGACCTGGATGTCTGACATATGTACCATCCTGACAAACTTTGAAGAGGCCACCAAGATGGTGAGTGGCGATGACGCCATCATTAGTGTCAGCATCCCACTTGTCTGTCTTTTGCAATGCTCTCTGCAGAGAATTAAAGAGGAGGCATTGCAGCCAGAGTATGATGAGATGGATCAAGAAGCCGTAGCGGGCGATTACACACAGCCCAGCCTCATCTCATCCCAACGTGCATTGGGGGACAATGAGGGAGATGAGGAGGAGGAGGAGGAGGAAGAACAGGAGCTGCAATCATGCGTTGTAGACGGTAGTACCTGTACAAGTGTCATACCGTCGGTTCAGCGTGGGTGGCCTGAGGACAGGGGGGAGGAGGAAGAGGAGGAGGAGGAGGAGAGCATGGTCAGTCGTCATCTTGGTGAGGACACGGAAATCTTGCCCGTTACCAGTCTGGCACGCATGGCTGACTTTATGTTACGCTGCCTTAACCGTGACCCTCGCGTTGTCAAAATGTTGGGTGACAGTCATTACTGGTTGGTGACACTTGTAGACCCCCGCTACAAGGAGAACTTTCACTCTCTTATTCCTGAGGTGGAGAGGTCTACAAAAATGGGGCAATACCATAAGGCCCTTGCTGCAGAACTCTTAAAAAAATTTCCATCTGAACACGCTAGCGGCAGAGGTCACAGTTCGTTGCCCAACCAAGGCGTACAGGCGAGAGAGATGCAACTCCAATCCAGCAGAGGCAGGGGAACACTGTCAACGTTCTGGGACAGTTTTCTGACACCCACCCAGCTTACAGGCCCTGAGGCGTGGGGTAATCTCACAAGGAGTGGAAAGTTTCAAAAGATGGTGAGGGAGTACCTTGCCGATCGTACCAGCGTCCTCCGTGATTCCTCTGTGCTTTTTAATTATTGGGTATCCAAGCTGGACACTTGGAATGAACTCGCTCTGTACGCCTTGGAGGTCCTGGCCTGCCCTGCCGCTAGCGTGTTATCGGAGCGTGTTTTTAGTGCCGCTGGGGGAATTATAACTGATAAGCGCACTCGCCTGTCAACTGACAATGCTGACAAGCTGACCCTTATCAAAATGAACAAGGGCTGGATTGGGCCAGACTTCTCATCACCACCAAATGACAGCAGAGTAACATAAAGTCAAATCCACTGTGTTATTTCGGGAGGTGTATTCACATGCACCGCTTCACACCCACACATGGGTATACGCTTCCTCGTTTCGGCTGTTTAATCTTCTTCTCCTTATCCTCAGCCTCCACCACCACTATACCACCAGGGAGCCAGCATTGCAAGTTCCTCCGTCCTTATTTTTGGCAGCTTTTGCTTGCAAGGCATAACCAAATACTATGGGACACCAACTCCCCAATAATGGGACTTATGTTTGTAATATGCTGTACTGTATGGCTCTTGTAAGGGGCATTGCAAGTTGCTCCATCCTAATTTTTGGCAGCTTTTGCTGGGAAAGCATAAGCAAATACTATGGGACACCCACTCCCCAATAATGGGACTTATGTTTGTAATATGCTGTACTTCATGGCTCTTGTAAGGGGCATTGCAAGTTGCTCCGTCCTAATTTTTGGCAGATTTTGCTGGGAAAGCATAAGCAAATACTACGGGACACCCACTCCCCAATAATGGGACTTATGTTTGTAATATGCTGTACTGCATGGCTCTTGTAAGGGGCATTGAAAGTTGCTCCGTCCTAATTTTTGGCAGCTTTTGCTGGGAAAGCATAAGCAAATACTATGGGACACCCACTCCCCAATAATGGGACTTATGTTTGTAATATGCTGTACTGCATGGCTCTTGTAAGGGGCATTGCAAGTTGCTCCATCCTAATTTTTGGCAGCTTTTGCTGGGAAAGCATAAGCAAATACCATGGGACACCCACTCCCCAATAATGGGACTTATGTTTGTAATATGCTGTACTGCATGGCTCTTGTAAGGGGCATTGCAAGTTGATCCTTCCTAATTTTTGGCAGCTTTTGCTGGGAAAGCATAAGCAAATACTATGGGACACCCATTCCCCAATAATGGGACTTATGTTTGTAATATGCTGTACTGCATGGCTCTTGTAAGGGGCATTGCAAGTTGCTCCGTCCTAATTTTTGGCAGCTTTTGCTGGGAAAGCATAAGCAAATACCATGGGACACCCACTCCCCAATAATGGGACTTATGTTTGTAATATGCTGTACTGCATGGCTCTTGTAAGGGGCATTGCAAGTTGTTCCGTCCTAATTTTTGGCAGCTTTTGCTGGGAAAGCATAAGCAAATACTATAGGACACCCACTCCCCAATAATGGGACTTATGTTTGTAATATGCTGTACTGCATGGCTCTGGTAAGGGGCATTGCAAGTTGCTCCGTCCTAATTTTTGGCTGCTTTTGCTGGGAAAGCATAAGCAAATACTATGGGACACCCACTCCCCAATAATGGGACTTATGTTTATAATATGCTGTACTGCATGGCTCTTGTAAGGGGCATTGCAAGTTGCTCTGTCCTAATTTTTGGCAGCTTTTGCTGGGAAAGCATAAGCAAATACTATGGGACACCCACTCCCCAATAATGGGACTTATGTTTGTAATATGCTGTACTGCATGGCTCTTGAAAGGGGCATTGCAAGTTGCTCCGTCCTAATTTTTGGCAGCTTTTGCTTGGAAAGCATAAGCAAATACTATGGGACACCCACTCCCCAATAATGGGACTTATGTTTGTAATATGCTGTACTGCATGGCTCTTGTAAGGGGCATTGCAAGTTGATCCTTCCTAATTTTTGGCAGCTTTTGCTGGGAAAGCATAAGCAAATACTATGGGACACCCACTCCCCAATAATGGGACTTATCTTTGTAATATGCTGTACTGCATGGCTCTTGTAAGGGGCATTGCAAGTTGCTCCGTCCTAATTTTTGGCAGCTTTTGCTGGGAAAGCATAAGCAAATACTATGGGACACCCACTCCCCAATAATGGGACTTATGTTTGTAATATGCTGTACTGCATGGCTCTTATAAGGGGCATTGCAAGTTGCTCCGTCCTAATTTTTGGCAGCTTTTGCTGGGAAAGCATAAGCAAATACTATGGGACACCCACTCCCCAATAATGGGACTTATGTTTGTAATATGCTGTACTGCATGGCTCTTGTAAGGGGCATTGCAAGTTGCTCCGTCCTAATTTTTGGCAGCTTTTGCTGGGAAAGCATAAGCAAATACCATGGGACACCCACTCCCCAATAATGGGACTTATGTTTGTAATATGCTGTACTGCATGGCTCTTGTAAGGGGCATTGCAAGTTGATCCTTCCTAATTTTTGGCAGCTTTTGCTGGGAAAGCATAAGCAAATACTATGGGACACCCATTCCCCAATAATGGGACTTATGTTTGTAATATGCTGTACTGCATGGCTCTTGTAAGGGGCATTGCAAGTTGCTCCGTCCTAATTTTTGGCAGCTTTTGCTGGGAAAGCATAAGCAAATACTATAGGACACCCACTCCCCAATAATGGGACTTATGTTTGTAATATGCTGTACTGCATGGCTCTGGTAAGGGGCATTGCAAGTTGCTCCGTCCTAATTTTTGGCTGCTTTTGCTGGGAAAGCATAAGCAAATACTATGGGACACCCACTCCCCAATAATGGGACTTATGTTTATAATATGCTGTACTGCATGGCTCTTGTAAGGGGCATTGCAAGTTGCTCTGTCCTAATTTTTGGCAGCTTTTGCTGGGAAAGCATAAGAAAATACTATGGGACACCCACTCCCCAATAATGGGACTTATGTTTGTAATATGCTGTACTGCATGGCTCTTGAAAGGGGCATTGCAAGTTGCTCCGTCCTAATTTTTGGCAGCTTTTGCTTGGAAAGCATAAGCAAATACTATGGGACACCCACTCCCCAATAATGGGACTTATGTTTGTAATATGCTGTACTGCATGGCTCTTGTAAGGGGCATTGCAAGTTGATCCTTCCTAATTTTTGGCAGCTTTTGCTGGGAAAGCATAAGCAAATACTATGGGACACCCACTCCCCAATAATGGGACTTATGTTTGTAATATGCTGTACTGCATGGCTCTTGTAAGGGGCATTGCAAGTTGCTCCGTCCTAATTTTTGGCAGCTTTTGCTGGGAAAGCATAAGCAAATACTATGGGACACCCACTCCCCAATAATGGGACTTATGTTTGTAATATGCTGTACTGCATGGCTCTTATAAGGGGCATTGCAAGTTGCTCCGTCCTAATTTTTGGCAGCTTTTGCTGGGAAAGCATAAGCAAATACTATGGGACACCCACTCCCCAATAATGGGACTTATGTTTGTAATATGCTGTACTGCATGGCTCTTGTAAGGGGCATTCCAAGTTGCTCCGTCCTAATTTTTGGCAGCTTTTGCTGGGAAAGCATAAGCAAATACTATGGGACACCCACTCCCCAATAATGGGACTTATGTTTGTAATATGCTGTACTGCATGGCTCTTGTAAGGGGCATTGCAAGTTGCTCCGTCCTAATTTTTGGCAGCTTTTGCTGGGAAAGCGTAAGCAAATACTATGGGACACCCACTCCCCAATAATGGGACTTATGTTTGTAATATGCTGTACTGCATGGCTCTTGTAAGGGGCATTGCAAGTTGCTCCGTCCTAATTTTTGGCAGCTTTTGCTGGGAAAGCATAAGCAAATGTAGCACCCTGAGGATTCGGCTGCTACAGGGGTATTGCACCTCAACCCAGAGGTGTGATATTCCACTCCCGGGTAAGGATGGAGTGTGGATCTGAGCTCGGTAGGCTGCATGCACTACATACATCCCATTTCCGAGGAACAGACCAACGGTACTCCCACTTAGAAATGTGCAGGTACGAACGAGTCTGTTCCTGGCTGGAGTGGGAGGGGGGTGGAACATCCCATGTAGTGTAGGGGCAGATAGGGGGAGCAGTCTGGGTAGTGATAGGAGCTCATTGGGTGCTGGTCACCTGAGCTCACACATAGAGGGATATATAAGGTGGGCACCAACTAGAATCAGGGTCAGATGCAGAGGACAAGTCAGCTGTAGAGAACAAGTCAGTTGGAGAGGAGTCTGTCTGATGCAGAGAACAAATCGGCAGAGAGAAGGAAACAGCAGCCCTGGAGAGAGAGAGAGTGGAGCAGAGAAAGACCCAGAGGGGGAAGACTGAAGGGACCCAAGAACCCAAATTAGAGCACCGGGTGAGGAGTCAGCAAAAGGGTACCGGAACCCAAACTGGTGGGGGTAAAAACAATCCCCAGCCAGAGACCGGAGGCCGTGGGCAGCATCTGCCACGGCCACCCATCACATCCACCCCGAAGGCACACCACATGAAGGGTCAGGGAACCCAAGGCCAAGGGTGTCCCAACAGCAGGCCCGAGGGAGCTGGACCTAGGTGGATCACTGGTGGGGACGGCTGAAGAAAGGACAGAGGGAGAGCTCAGGGCCACGCTCCGGACTTGTTTGGGGGTTGGCTGGATCCAGGACCTGGTGGACGCAGCACGGCCCGGGTGGTCACTAGCAGCTGGAGTGACCAGTACAACATCTGCAGTAAGTAAACACCCTTAACTGCACAACCCGACTCTGTCTTCACTGCCGTCTGCACTACACCACCACAACCCCCATCCTCTGCGCCTGTCCCCTCTGAGGCTATACCCCTCCCGTTGGGGGTTATCTCATCAAGCTGCGCACCCACCATCAGCCTCAGCGGACCCTGCTGCAGCGGCGGCCACAGTGACCGCATCACAACGGGTGGCGTAGTCGACACAAAAGAACTCTTAATAACATCTGTAGGACTGCCACATAACACTGAGCTTGACGCCCTGGGCACGGGACCGGGTCACAGCCGCTCGGAGACTACAACCCCCCATCTGATCCGGTGCCGGGTATTCCCCTCAAAAAGGAATATGTCCCAGGGGGCGCGTCAACTTTGGCGTAGTCGGCAGGATTACGTGCCCGCAACACCCGGGTACTGCGTGCCTGAAGAAAAGTGCAAGTTTACCTCAGAAAGAAGTCTCCCGCCGGTTCCGGAGGGTCCACGCCATCGGACTCCATCATCAGTCGTTTCCCGCCGATTGACCGCCATTTCCAGCTTGTTCCCGCCATCTGCAGAGTTTCCCGCCACTGGGCGACGCTTCCCGCCAAATCCGCAGATTTCCCGCCTTGGAAGAGCAGCGGACGCCATTATGGGCGTGCCAAAGGAGGGCAGGAGGCCGCCTCCCATCGTGGGCCAGGACAGAAAATGGCGCCAAAAGTGGAAACCGCCCCCACCAACAGAGACTGTGATGCTGGAGGTGTCTGTCAGCGTGAAAGAACTACCCCTGGAGCTGACAGTCACCGAGTTGCCCCGGGACCGCCCTCGAAGTGGGAGGAGACGAAAGAAAAGAACGAAGATGGGTGCCGCCTGGAGCAGTCTGGAGCGAGCGCACCCGGAGGCAAGAGGTCTAACGAGGAGTAGCGGAGAAGTTTACCCGGATATGGAGAAAAAGCAGAGCAGCACCGGCCCGCTGGCCAGGAGCCTGCTGGAAGAAGAGCAGAGCAGCACCGACCCGTTGGTCAGGAGCCTGCTGGACACCACGACCCCACTAGGCCTAGTGGAGGTCCTTGCACAGCTCCCCCGAGACCGGGAGTGTGCACAGACTGCCCTGGAGGGCCTCGCACGGAGGATGGCCCGGGTACAGCGCGAGATACTGGCGGAGTGGAGCCGGGAGATGACCCAGCAAGCAGAGACCAGTCAACGGAGCACGCTACCCTGGAAGAGGAAGCAGACCGCCTCTGAGGATGGCGCGGGAGGACCCAAGGCCGGAGACGACGCCGAGAAGGGAGCCGAACGCATGGAGGCAGGTAAAGGGGACGCCTATACCCCAAGCCGAGAAACCGCCCACCTGCCCCAGCTCCCCGTCGCAGAGCCCGAAAGTCCCCCTGCTGTGCCCGTAGCCGCCATGTCACCGCTATGGACTAGGCCCCGACCGGAAGCCGCCGCAGCGACCCCTGTGACGTCACGCGCCTCGACCCGGAGCGTGACAAAGCAGGAAATACCACCAGCCTGGTCGCAAGGCCTAGTACCCCCGGGCGCCGCATCACCAACAGCGCCCCCTACCTCCGCGGAGCCTCCGGCCTGGCCGCAAGGCCAGGTAGCCCAGGGTGCCGCCGTCCTAACGGTGCCCTTCACCTTCCAGGTGCCCCAGGCCTGGCCGCAAGGCCTGGGCAAGCCGGGCGCCACCACCACCGCGCCCGCGCCCGTAAAACCAAGGGTGCCACACCTGGGGGAGGACTTGTTCAGCCAGCTCACATGGCCGGACGGGCGGCCCTTCATCTGGCCCGAAGGATACCATGAGCTGGAACGGCAGCAGAAACTAAGACCCCTGGATGAGCCCCTGATTCCGGCTCCGAAGCCCGTGGCACGGATCTCGCCCCCGCTAGCGGAAGCACAGTTTGAGTGGGACCTCACCGGAGAAGATCTAATGGGGTTCACTCAGGAAACTAGGGCAGCTGCAGCAGAGTGCGCTGAGTGTTGCCGACAGCAGCTCGAAGAGTTCGCGAGGGAGCGGAGAGAGAGGCGGGTCCGGGAACAACAGGCCCAAATAAGGAGCGCCGAGCAAAAGAGCCGGACCAGGAGGGACCCCCGTGCAGCGCACAGTCCCCGTACCACCGGGACTGTAATCAAGTTTAACCAGCAGCACGGGTGGGGCTTTATCAGAGACAACAACACCCTCGGCGACGTCTTTGTCACGCGCAGAGACGTGGAGTCCCATCTGCCGGAGGGGCACAGAGGTCGTGACCTCTACATCGGAGACGAGGTCACCTTCACCCGGCACAAGTGTGCCAAAGGACCTTACGCCCTCCGCGTGCACCGGTGCGAGGAGGAGGAGCAAGAGGACCCGGACGGGTCTGAAGCAACACCATATCACCAAGAAAAAGCAGGAGGGAGCCGTCGTTGAGGACGGGAGTAGAGACTGTATATAGTTGCCCGTCGGGGCACAGTGAACCGTTGCTGCTAAAATAGTCCCCGTTGGGACCAGTGAACTGTTTACCCGTTAACCCCTTCATCCTACAGGCTGAGGACTGTGAGCAGCCATTCCCTTTCCCTCCTTAACTGGCCGAGGACTGAGAGCGGCCATATTCCCTGTATATAGTTGCGCGTCCTAAAGCGCCCCCTACCGGTTTTATAGAAAAACCAGTTTTTCTAAGAGACTGTCGCACGTTTCCCGGACACACGGTGCACAGTGTCCGGAGGAGGAACCTGAAACAAGAGACGACGAGAATGTTTATATGAAAAGTTTTATATATATAATGTTTTATATGTTTTATTATGTTTATATGAAAAATTTTGTATGTTTTGGTGTTTTTGTCTTTACAGCCCGAGGACGTGCTGTGATTTACCAGGGGGGAATGTAGCACCCTGAGGATTCGGCTGCTACAGGGGTATTGCACCTCAACCCAGAGGTGTGATATTCCACTCCCGGGTAAGGATGGAGTGTGGATCTGAGCTCGGTAGGCTGCATGCACTACATACATCCCATTTCCGAGGAACAGACCAACGGTACTCCCACTTAGAAATGTGCAGGTACGACCGAGTCTGTTCCTGGCTGGAGTGGGAGGGGGGTGGAACATCCCATGTAGTGTAGGGGCAAATAGGGGGAGCAGTCTGGGTAGTGATAGGAGCTCATTGGGTGCTGGTCACCTGAGCTCACACATAGAGGGATATATAAGGTGGGCACCAACTAGAATCAGGGTCAGATGCAGAGGACAAGTCAGCTGTAGAGAACAAGTCAGTTGGAGAGGAGTCTGTCTGATGCAGAGAACAAATCGGCAGAGAGAAGGAAACAGCAGCCCTGGAGAGAGAGAGAGTGGAGCAGAGAAAGACCCAGAGGGGGAAGACTGAAGGGACCCAAGAACCCAAATTAGAGCACCGGGTGAGGAGTCAGCAAAAGGGTACCGGAACCCAAACTGGTGGGGGTAAAAACAATCCCCAGCCAGAGACCGGAGGCCGTGGGCAGCATCTGCCACGGCCACCCATCACATCCACCCCGAAGGCACACCACATGAAGGGTCAGGGAACCCAAGGCCAAGGGTGTCCCAACAGCAGGCCCGAGGGAGCTGGACCTAGGTGGATCACTGGTGGGGACGGCTGAAGAAAGGACAGAGGGAGAGCTCAGGGCCACGCTCCGGACTTGTTTGGGGGTTGGCTGGATCCAGGACCTGGTGGACGCAGCACGGCCCGGGTGGTCACTAGCAGCTGGAGTGACCAGTACAACATCTGCAGTAAGTAAACACCCTTAACTGCACAACCCGACTCTGTCTTCACTGCCGTCTGCACTACACCACCACAACCCCCATCCTCTGCGCCTGTCCCCTCTGAGGCTATACCCCTCCCGTTGGGGGTTATCTCATCAAGCTGCGCACCCACCATCAGCCTCAGCGGACCCTGCTGCAGCGGCGGCCACAGTGACCGCATCACAACGGGTGGCGTAGTCGACACAAAAGAACTCTTAATAACATCTGTAGGACTGCCACATAACACTGAGCTTGACGCCCTGGGCACGGGACCGGGTCACAGCCGCTCGGAGACTACAACCCCCCATCTGATCCGGTGCCGGGTATTCCCCTCAAAAAGGAATATGTCCCAGGGGGCGCGTCACAAATACTTTGGGACACCCACTCCCCAATAATGGGACTTATGTTTGTAATATGCTGTACTGCATGGCTCTTGTAAGGGGCATTGCAAGTTGCTCCGTCCTAATTTTTGGCAGCTTTGCTGGGAAAGCATAAGCAAATACTATGGGACACCCACTCCCCAATAATGGGACTTATGTTTGTAATATGCTGTACTGCATGGCTCTTATAAGGGGCATTGCAAGTTGCTCCGTCCTAATTTTTGGCAGCTTTTGCTGGGAAAGCATAAGCAAATACTATGGGACACACACTCCCCAATAATGGGACTTATGTTTGTAATATGCTGTACTGCATGGCTCTTGTAAGGGGCATTGCAAGTTGCTCCGTCCTAATTTTTGGCAGCTTTTGCTGGGAAAGCATAAGCAAATACCATGGGACACCCACTCCCCAATAATGGGACTTATGTTTGTAATATGCTGTACTGCATGGCTCTTGTAAGGGGCATTGCAAGTTGCTCCGTCCTAATTTTTGGCAGCTTTTGCTGGGAAAGCATAAGCAAATACTATGGAACACCCACTCCCCAATAATGGGACTTATGTTTGTAATATGCTGTACTGCATGGCTCTTGTAAGGGGCATTGCAAGTTTCTCCGTCCTAATTTTTGGCAGCTTTTGCTGGGAAAGCATAAGCAAATACTATGGGACACCCACTCCCCAATAATGGGACTTATGTTTGTAATATGCTGTACTGCATGGCTCTTGTAAGGGGCATTGCAAGTTGCTCCGTCCTAATTTTTGGCAGCTTTTACTGGGAAAGCATAAGCAAATACTATGGGACACCCACTCCCCAATAATGGGACTTATGTTTGTAATATGCTGTACTGCATGGCTCTTGTAAGGGGCATTGCAAGTTGCTCTGTCCTAATTTTTGGCAGCTTTTGCTGGAAAAGCATAAGCAAATACTATGGGACACCCACTCCCCAATAATGGGACTTATGTTTGTAATATGCTGTACTGCATGTGACGCGCCCCCTGGGCCGTGTGTACACGTGTGTGGGATACCCGGTGCCGGGTCTCTGGGGTCTGTAGTCTCCGTGGCGGTGACCCGGTCCCGTGGCTCAGGCTGGTCAAACCAGTGGCAGTCTTTCTTAGGTTTTGAGGTTAATTGTCCGACTGCGCCACCCGTGGATTGCGGTCAGGGAGTACCACCGCTGCGAGGCAGACCGCTGAGGCTGGTGTTGTGTGCGCAGCATAGAATGGGATAACTCCCCTCGGGAGGAGTATAGCCTCAGGGCAGTGAGTGTGGATGATGGGGGTGATGGTGCACGAGCGCAGCAGAAATGACTCAGAGTCTTTGCAGTGCAGTTCAGGGTCTTTACTGATGATTATAAGGTAGATCCTCCCGGGAGTACTGGCTAGCATAAGAGGCCTGGTCAGTCTGTGAGCAAGCAGGAGTTCCCCTGGCCAGGTGGAGCTGTAGGCCTCCCCGTCTGTCTGCACTCTTCCTGGCTACCTTGCTGTAAGCGGGTAGAAGTAGCCCACGTCCCTGAGTGTACCGTGTAGTGCTCACCCGTATGGCTGGTGACTTGGGGCCTTCTGTTAGCCTCCGCTCCACGACGGCGGTGCTGGTCCCTTGCTTGTGACTGAGCCTCCGGGCTTCTATGGCCAAAGGACCTGAAATCCCCTGCCGCCTGGTTTCTGCTGCTGGATATATAAGTCCTCACAGCTTCGGACTCCTGTGTCCGGTTCCTATTGTCTTCTGCCAGGGCGAGCTCTGCTCAGCTTCCAGCCCCTGGTCTTTAGCTCTTAGCTCCTACAGAGCTCCTTGCTGTTACTTTCCCTTGCTCTCACTCTGACTCTGACTGTTCTCTGACTCACTCAACCCCGCCCCAGATCCAGTTTATAAGGGCAGAATTATCCCCTCCCAGGATTGGGGCAGGAGAATGTTGCATGTTTAAGGGATCCTGACCAGGAAACCTCCCACTTGCTCTCCGACGTAATATCTCTATTACTGTGGTGACCAGACCCCTGGGGTGCCACACATGGCTCTTGTAAGGGGCATTGCAGTTCCTCATAATTTTTGGAAAGCCTTCCATTCACTGCTTAGGCCAACAGTGCATGGGAGACCCAGTTGCTATAAATGGAAAAAAAGGTTTAGTTAACGCCCTCTGACCTCCATGTCATTTCCAAGGGGCATTGGAGTGGCTCGAAATTTTTGGTAGGCATTGCACTCACTGTATGCCCTATAACTGTGTAGCCGAACCGCTCCTTTTGTTACAGAAACATATCCTACAAGACATATCTGGTTGACTGGCCTGATATTGATGTGAATGGTCCCTGTTCCTCCTGCTCTTTCTTCTTTGCCAGTACCTCATCCATCATTTATCACCTGAAGCTTTGTTTTAACGGGAGTCATAGAACTTGGATAGTAGCAGGAAAACATCCAGCAATCTTCGGAGGAGGTAGGATATGCGCCAAAACGCTGACCACTTCAGGCCTAGCCGCTACTACATACATGCGCTTGCATTACAACAAAACAAAGCAGATGCTAACTTCTATCATCCTCATCATGCTCCTCACCTTGGCACTCTCAACTCCCCTGATGGAGAAGCCAGGGCCCACCGGAGGAGTCTGATAGTCCGGTGGGCTCGGCCAATGCTGCCCTAAAGCAGGCCAGGCTAAGAAAAGTGTGGGAAAGGTTACCGGGACAAATAGGGGTGGCTGGGGACCGAGTATGGACACCCGGCCACCCCCTGGAGGCTGGGGAGCAAGCGGGGACACCCGGCCACCAGGCGGCTGGGGACTGAGTATGGATACCAGGCCGGCGACACAGCCATGGCGTGGTGGCCAGATTCCGCCTCCACATGCCTAAAAGGCCCAATTTAAAGTGCAAGCAAGCAAGCAGTATGGTATTGCAGCCTGGGGGTGGGTGGGTGGCAGGCTGCATTCTTGCGCTTGCATTGCAAGGAATGGGAGAGGTACAATTGAACACTGCCCTGGGACAAGGACTTGAATGGGGATAGTTGCAAGTCTGCAACGACAGGTGCAAGGTGGGAGGCATCTTCGCTTGTACCATGAACAGGGGTTTGGCATGCACACACTACAGCGGAATAGGCTCTCCTTCCCACTAAATGCACTAGGGAGGGCACAGGTAATGTTTTGGTATATGCGCTTAATCTTTTGTATAAGGCACACCAGGACAAATATGGGCGGCTGGGGACTGAGTATGGATACCTCGCTGCCGAAGCAGCCATGAGGTAGTGGCCAGCTTCGGCCTCCTCCAAACTAAAAGGCCCCATTTCAAGTGCAAGCTAGCAGTATGGAATTGCAGTCTGGGGGTTGGTGGGTGGCAGGCTGCACACTTACACTTGCATTAAAAGAAAACATAGCAGATGCTAACTTCTGTCATCATCATCATGCTCCTCACCTTGGCACTCTCAACTCCACGGATGGAGAAGTCAGGGCCCACCGGAGGAGTCTGGTTCTCTGGTGGGTTCGTCCAATGCTGCCTAAAGCAGGCCGGGCTAAGAAAAGTGTGTGGGGGGATGTTCCAAGGAGAAATAGGGGCGGCTGGGGACCGTTTATGGACACCCGGCTGCCCCCAGGTGGCTGGGGACCGTGTGTGGACACCCAGCCGTGGGGCGGCTGGGGACCGAGTATGGACACCCGGTCGCCGGGCGGCTGGGGACTGAGTATGGATTCCAGGCCGCCAACACAGCCATGACGTGGTGGCCAGATTCCACCTCCACATGCCTAAAAGGCCCAATTTCAAGTTCAAGCAGTATGGTATTGCAGCCTGGTGGTGGGTGAGTGGCAGGCTGCATACTTGAGCTTGTATTGCAAGGAATGGGGGAGGTACAATTGAACACTGCCCTGGGACTAGAACTTGCATGGGGATAGTTGCAAGTCTGCATCTTCTGATGCGGTAAGGATCACTTATGATGGGCACACTTTTAGACAGTGACCTGGGAGTCAGAGATGCTTCCAGGGGTCTTCCCCATGCTGTTCCCTTGTCTTTTCAGCACTTTACGCATGTGTCACACAGCACATGGCCAGATAAGGTTGTAAAATGTTAAAATGACATTTCACGGTGAATGCATTTGTCATAGTTGAAAGCAATACAAAAGTGCAAAAACGCATAAAAAATGCTACTTGTGAACATAGCCGAAGGTGTGGAGGAGTATTTTTGTTTTTGGTCATTTATTTTAACTTATACACAAGTCTTTACCCTGGAAAGGATGTTCCTTAACATATTTCACAGGAAAAAAGTTTCACTTTAGTTTTTGAACGTTTTATTGTGAGCCTGTAAAAGTGGCTTAATACCTCTGACCACGTTGTTGACAGCAGTGACCTGGGGGTCAGAAATGCTTCCTGGGGAGATCCCCATGCTGTCCCCATGTCATTTGAGCACTGTCACTATCGTTTTGGGCACTTGTTAGTCTTTTAAAAGACTGCCGGGGGTGCCACCGCAAAAATGCTCGAGTCTCCCATAGACTAACATTGGGCTCGTTGCTCGGGTCGAGCACCCGAGTATCACGGCGAGCTCAGCCCGAGCTTCGAGCACCCGAGCATTTTAGTGCTCGCTCAACACTAATAGTGATCAATAAATTTGCTTATTGGTTCGCACAGCCCTCCCATACCAGAGACTATTGGACGTCCTGGAGGATCCACCGGATCCTTATGGATCTTTGGGAGTAAGTATAAGGTGGGCAGCTTTGGAAATTTAACTGTTAGACCCTCCAATACCTTTTTTGTAATTATTCCTGCCTCATATGCTGTCACCAAAATTTCTTGGAGTTCACGGCTAAATTGAGATACCGGGTTATTTGTGAGGGTCGAATAATTATCTTTATTTCTAAGCTGTCTATACACTTCCTTCTCGTATTTATTGATGGGCCAAATCACAACATTTCCTCCCTTGTCGGCTTCTTTAATAACCACATCATCTAAGGCCTTAAGTTCTTTAAGGGCTTTTCTCTATAATGGATGTAAGTTGTCTCTCCTAATCCCACGCGGGATTTTCCCAAAATGCTCTATAACCAATTTGGCAAAAATCTCAATTGGTGAGCAGACCGACAAGGGAGGGAATGCAGTTGATTTCGGCATAATTGCCTGGGGAAATCAGCATCCGGGCCTTGTTCTAGTAAAAGATCTTCGATCCTGGATCGATAAATATGCGTTGACCTCCTGCACTTGATCGCACTTTTGTTATAATATATGGATTTTATATCTTTTCATGTGTTGTCATAATATATGCATTTCTGTGCAATGTGTCATGTCTCAGACCGAGAGATAGTATGTGGACAGCATCATGATCCATACTGGGAGACACTATGCAGACCATCCCTTTGATATGTCCCATTGTCTCTTGGGCTTTAACTTATGGAATGATTGAACAGTCTTTTCCTCCCCTGTGTGTGCGGGCGCTTCGACGTCCGACTATGTGTGGGCGGTTTGTGAGGTAACATTTACATAAAGCATTTCCTGTCCGTGGTAATGTATGTGCGCTGAACGAGACTCCATAAAAATGGCGCCGGCGGGCGCATGCGCACTGAGACAGTTTACCCACTGTCGGGCAAAGGCCTCCGTCACTTCCGGCACGCAAGTATGACGTCTAATGGGGATATCCCCGAATGCGCGCCGGAATGGAGGGCCGGATCTCGAACTCCTGGAGATTCTGTGACAGCGCAGGCATGCAACTCACTAATTGGTGGACATTTGAGGAGGTTGTACATAAATATGGGTGTGCGAAACGCGCGTCAGGGCGTTACCTGTGGCACGAGACCGGACTTAGTGATATCCCTAATGGGTAAGTCTGATGGCTGACTCTGGTTTTCCTATTTGGGAAAGCATTGGTGTACTGTTTTGGCTATACAGGCTTATTCTGAGAGCTATATTGTGATATTTTATATCAATACTATTGAAATTATGGCTGGTTTATGATCCCACCTGTATAGTTATACTCTATGCATGTCTGTGGGTGGCAGGGAAGGGCTATTATTGGCAAATATATACTATTACCCTCCTATGAAACATTAACCCATAAGAATGATAATTATTATTGGGATTTATCCTGGTCTATGTGTGCCCAATTTTTTCTTGATTTATCCTTTCCTCTTGAATTTCTGTACCTGGTGATTCATAAAATGAATTTTTCATTAACATTTTTCAATAAAGTATGTTATTATATTTGCATGTGGTATTTGGATTTATTCCAAGTTTAGGTTGCATGAGTAGTGATCCACTGCATAGTTTTGTCCATATTTACTAAATGGGGAGAAATTATTCTAGGTTTCTCTAGCCAACATGTACTATATATGCCTCTGGAATAGTGTCTTGTATGCACCTATATCATCCTGTTGCATCCGTGCGTTGTGCCGTCCGCCGTACATCTCCTTGTCGTTCTGTGAGATTATAACCGGCCCTCCTGACACCAACCTGTGTCTGTCAATAAGCTCCCCTATCGCCCCTAGACGGGTCCTTCCCCCCATGCGCGATGACGTGCCTAATCCCTCGTTGGCCCTGAAGTTAACCTGGCTAGTGAGCAGGCCAGCGAGACACTAGTCTCACCACTACAATAGGACAACACAAGGAAGGGAAGACAAGCAATGCGAGATAACAACAGAAAATTTCACCGCTGCAATAGCAACGAACACCACAGCTTCTCCAGAGACTTGCTCCTTCAAAGAGGTCAGCATAGAATGAGCTATAACCAGTGGTCAGCTGATGGATCATGTGGCTATTAAAAGGGAGGTGGGAGTGGCACCAACCAACATCAGCTGACCATCCTAAAAAGGCTGCCAGCAAAAGACTAAGATTAACCCTTGCTGGACCAAAGGGAAAAAAAAACATTTAAATTGCAGCATACCCAGAGCTGCCGCGAATCTCCAAATTATTCATGACAGGTGGGCACAATAGATTCAGGAAGTAGAATCAGTACAGGATAGGGAATGGTTAGTGTTCTGGAACAGCTCCAGCATGGGAGGAGGAAGGGTTTGTTAAGAAGGGGAGCACTTACTGGTTTTAGTCATATAGAGATAGTTGGAGAACTGCACTGCACTGTTCCCAATCCTACCTTACAGCTAATTCTAAACCTATGTCCTATATCTTATCCTTTCCCTATATCTGATGCAACGGTAAATTATATCTTCTTCAAAACATAGTTGAGAGATCCACAATCCACATCACTAAGCATTTATAAAACTCTATGAAGTTTCACATAGATATCACAGCAATGACAAAAATGCAAAAAAATCGCACACTTTATACAAACACTGTCTCAAGTGGGAGAGGCATATGGCAGCCCTTGTCACACCCTTAAATAGGGAACAACCTTCAATTCTGGGAAAACCCCTTTCAAGACCAAGTAATTTTTTTTGTTTTGTCTTTTTTATGCCATAATATTTTTATTTTTTTATCAAGGTACCTGTATGAGGGCTTCTTTTCTGCAGGAGGAGTTGTAGTTCCCAGAAGCATTATTTTGAGATACATAAAAGTTCTTTGATGAATGACGAATTAATTTTAAAAAAAAAAAAACAGAAATTCCACCAATTTTTTTTTGCATTTTCTATTTCACTTTTTGATGTACAAATAAAATATCAAATTATGCTACAATTATTAGGAATAGGGAGATACCAAATAACCATTTCAGTTAACTCAGTCTTTTATGATAAAATGCAAATAAAAATGCATCAATATTTAACCAAAAAGCCTAATATAACAATGTAACAACTGGGAAGTGCCACTAGAAGATGCTGACTTCAGCATTTCATCCTTTGCCACAAGGTCCATGACTGCTTCCTTATGTCCTGTTCTGCTTTTTCTCACTGCGGTCATCAGCCTGTACGGTGTATGCATTCTTATATTTCAAGGGAAAGGACTCCAGATCAGAGTTGCCAACTGTCCAGAAATTCCTAGACAGTCCGTAAAAATAGGACACTTTTTTAACTTGTCCGTAAAAAAAATTTGAAACGTCCATGATTTTTTTGTAGCTAAAGAAACTTCCACAGGGTTTCATGACTGTAATTATCATCATATTATAGCTTTCAGTGAATGCAGCTGATGTCTGTGATGTCACTGCTTTCTGGGTCTTCTATCCTTGGATTACGATATCGGAGAGAATGAGACGCACGACAGGATGTATGTGTCAAACAAGCTCTAACTTTATTACAAAGCATAGGGTTTATATACACCCTGAAGGCAGGAAACGGATTTACCATATATGGTCCGATTATACAATTTAGCACACAAAGACTGGTTTCTGTTCTCGTGATGTCTATGCTTGTGTTGAAACATTCAATCGGACACATTTAATTAGACACATTTAATCAGATACATTCTGATGACTAGCAAGGACACGTTAGTCTCTATTGCTACAAGGAAGGAACATTCAGCTGTTGTTTTGACCTAAAGTAACTGTCAGACTTATATAGCATAGATGGGGCCTTTAAACTTGAGGGACCTCATCTTCTGCTATAACATTCCGTCCTTTTGTTCCTTCATTTATCAATATGAATTTCTATATTTTCTTTTAGTACAACGCTGAATACACATTAGAAAAAACTTAAAAACCAAATAAACCGCAAGACACATTAGCAAAACCTGAAAAATAGCTTTCGTTACACTGTAGATTGCCAGGTATGTTGGCACAGGTATCATTTGTTCCGTTTTTAAAATAGACATTATTCACCCAATTAGAAGTGTGTAAATATATTTCCAACAGGGAAGGTTTAAAGGCATCACTGCTTCCTGAAGTGGCATTAAAACTTATTTTTAATCCTTGTTCAGGTATTTTCCCTAGATCAGTAATTTTTGTTTTGTTACGAGGTACCCACTCCCCTCCTTTAAATGCTATATACAACCTGGGAATTATTTGACCTGTCAGGTTCCCTTGCCACCAGGGAAATTTTGTCCACCCTACTACGGGAATCCCAACAGTGGTATTCCACAATCTCTGTGTGGCATTATTGGCCCAAGTATCTGAACAGTTCACCCAAAAGTTTATCTCTTCCCATGAGATTGGGACAGCGAGAAAGGGTATGCTAGTGGATGTCACAGGGGCATGTGTACATATCCAACAATTAGCAATAGTCTGGTTTTGCTCCTTTAGTCCATCGATTAGAGCAAGATGGTGTTTAATGAATCTATTGTCGCCTCCATCTGTGGTGCTCAACCTAGTCCATGCACCTGTGGTCGCAAGGATGCAAGTAAGTATAAACAATGTCTTCATTCTTTGTCCGCTGGTTCTACTAGTATCTGTTTGCAATGGGACGGGTGGATCCAGGCCTCTTTTCCCTCTAGCTTAGCGGCTGTGCTTGTGGTCAGCAGAACTTGAAAGGGTCCGTCAAACCGTGGATCTAGGCTTTTCCTCACATGTCTTTTTAGAACCACCCAGTCTCCAGGTTGCAGCGTATGGCTGCTAGAGTCTTGATCTGGATCTGGAAGAGAACTGAAGACATTATCATGTATTTGCTTAATCTTTTTGTGTAAAGCCCTCATGTAGGAACTTAGCACATGGTTGTTCATTTCTAATGCTTGCGGATAGAAACACCCTAGGCTGGGTATGTTGCCAAACAATATCTCATATGGAGAGAGTCCAGTCTTTTTATTGGGCGTGTATCTTACTGAAAACAGAGCAAGTGGTAAACAATCCGGCCATGGTTTTCCTGTCTCAGCCATGGCTTTCTGAATTTTTAATTTCAATGTCCCATTCAGTCTTTCCACTTTACCACTACTTTGCGGGTGATATGGGGTATGGAATGCTTGTTGAATTCCTAGAGCTGACATGACTTCATTCATTATTTCACCCTACTACTCTACCCTGATTATGTGTAGCACATATCATGCACCCTTTTATCAGTCGTTCAATACAGGTGGAGAATCCTGGTGCCACCCAATGTTTCTGCATCACACTCATCACAGCCATTTTAGATTGGTGTACTGGTCCATGTAGCATCTGGGCAGCCGCTGGGTACAGTCCCTTTCCCCCATACCCCATTTGCTTCATTCAGGCATGCACCTTCCTTTAACCACTTATCAACCTCCTCCTTTTGAGCCTGAGCCTGCATTTGGGATAAGATGTCCTCCGACACAAAGGGGTTTTTAGGGGCACTTAACTGACGTACTGTTGATCCTTGTAGCAGCTTGCAGGCTGCTGTTTTTGCTGCTGCATCTGCCATCGCGTTTCCTCTACTCACCTAGTCGGTGCGTCTGGTATGTGCTCTTACCTTTATGACAGCTACTTTTTTTGGTAGTTGTAGTGCATCAATTAACTGCTGGACCGCATCAGCATTCTTTATGGGGTGTCCTGCTGCCGTCAGGAAACCTCTTGACTTCCATATGGGACCAAAATCATGCGATATACCGAATGCGTACCTAGAATCCTTGTAAATGTTAACAATACTACCTTCTGCTAGTTTACAGGCCTCGGTTAGGGCCCTAAGTTCGGCCTCTTGAGCCGATTGGTGTGGGAGCATTGGTTCTGCCTTGATTACTGCATTGAGGGAGACAACTGCATATCCAGTATGGAAAGTACCTGAATCGTCCTGATGACGGGATCCATCTACAAAAAATTCAAAATCTGCATTTTCTAATTCATGTTCAAATACAGTAGATAAACCTGCCGTTTCTTGTACCATCATTTGTACACAGTCATGAGGAACATCCTCTCTTGGATCTTCCTTAAAAAGCACAGTACCTGACCTCTCCTTCAGATCCGAGAGAGGTAACAAAGTTGCTGGGTTCAAAGTAGTACACCTCTGTAAAGAAACATTGGGAGGCATTAACAGTGCACATTGTAACCTAAGATGACGTGCAGCTGAGAGGTGAGCGGGTTGCACTTGGTTCAATATAGTGTAGAGATCATGAGGTGTTAGAACGGTGAGCGGATGATCAAGAACAATGTCTGTGGATTTATGGAGTAATAGTCCAACAGCATGCAGAGCATGTACGCAGGATGGTGCACCTCTGGCTACCGCATCTAATCTGCCACTAAAGTAGGCAACAGGTCTCTGATTATCACCGTGTGTTTGAGTTAAAACTCCTGCTGCATGTCCAGCTTGTTCATGAAGGTACAGAGTAAATGGGAGCTCATAGTTAGGTGTACAGTCATGGCCAAAAGTTTTGAGAATGACACCAAAATTATATTTTCACATGATCTGCTGGCCTTTGGTTTTTATTAGTGTTTGTCTGATGTTTATATCACATACAGAAATATAATTGCAATCATATTATGAGTACCAATAGGTTATATTGACAGTTAGAATGAGTTAATGCAGCAAGTCAATATTTGCAGTGTTGCCCCTTCTTCTTCAAGACCTCTGTAATTCTCCCTGGCATGCTCTCAATCAACTTTTGGACCAAATCCTGACTGATAGCAGTCCATTCTTGCATAATCAATGCTTGCATTTTGCCAGAATTTGTTGGTTTTTGTTTGTCCACCCGTCTCTTGATGATTGACCACAAGTTCTCAATGGGATTAAGATCTGGGGAGTTTCCAGGCCATGGACCCAAAATCTCTATGTTTTGTTCCATGAGCCATTTAGTTATCACCTTTGCTTTATGGCAAGGTGCTCCATCATGCTGGAAAAGGCATTGTTGGGCGCCAAACTGCTCTTGGACGGTTGGCGCCTGATGCCTGATGTTTTTTCTGGAGAGATGTGGCTTCTTTGCTGCCCTCCTTGAAACCAGCCCTTGCTCAAAGAGTCTCCGCCTCACAGTGCGTGCAGAAGCACTCACACCAGCCTGCTGCCATTCCTGAGCAAGCTCGGCACTGCTGGTAGTCCAATCCCGCAGCTGAAACAGTTTTAAGATACGGTCCTGGCGCTTGCTGGTCTTTCTTGGGCGCCCTGGAGCCTTTTTGACAACAATGGAAGCTCTTTCCTTGAAGTTCTTGATGATGCGATAGATTGTTGACTGAGGTGCAATCTTTGTAGCTGCGATACTCTTCCCTGTTAGGCCATTTTTGTGCAGTGCAATGATGGCTGCACGTGTTTCTTTAGAGATAACCATGGTTAACTGAAGAGAAACAATGATACCAAGAACCAGCCTCCTTTTAAAGTGTCCAGTGATGTCATTCTTACTTAATCATGACTGATTGATCGCCAGCCCTGTCCTCATCAACACCCACACCTGTGTTAATGGATCAATCACTAAAACGATGTTAGCTGCTCCTTTTAAGGCAGGACTGCAATGATGTTGAAATGTGTTTTGGGGGTTAAAGTTCATTTTCTGGGCAAATATTGACTTTGCAAGTACAGTAATTGCTGTTAAGCTGATCACTCTTTGACATTCAGGAGTATATGCAAATTGCCATTACAAAAAATGAAGCAGTAAACTTTGGAAAAATTACTATTTGTCTCATTCTCAATACTTTTGGCCATGACTGTACCCAAAGCTGGAGCGGCCAAAATACGGTTTTTAAGAGAATAAAAACAGTCTATTGCCTCTGATGTTAGTACAAAAGGTGTTGGGGTAAGAAAGTCATAAAGGGGCTGCATCAAAACAGAGACGGCATGAATCCACTGTCTGCAATAGGAAACAAGTCCAAGAAAAGTTCTGAGGGCTGCAACATTGTTAGGGACGGTGAATGCCTGTACTGCTTGTTTGCGTGCATTTGTTAAATGACGGGCTCCTGGTGTAATGCAATGTCCCAAAAAGGTGACTGAAGATTTACAAAACTGAAGCTTATCTTTCGATGCCTTGCAGCCAGCGTGATAGAGAAACAACATAAGCGATATAGTTGCACTATAACATTGTTTCCTGGAGGGGGCACAAATGAGCAGGTCATCGACATATTGCAGAACAACGATATGTGGTTCAGACCATCCCTCCAGTATTTCCTGCAGACTTGCAGTGTACATTGTGGGTGAATTCTGGGCACCCTGTGGCAACACTGTCCATGTATATTGACTACCCTGGAATGTGAAAGCAAACAAGTACTGGCAGTCAGGATGTAATGGTACACTGAAAAATGCATTTGCCAAATCGACCACTGAAAAACAAAGGGAGTTAGAAGGCATCTGTGACAGAAGAGTATGCGGGTTGGGCACAACTGGTGTTAGAAGTTCTGTGGCTTTGTTAACCAACTGGAGGTCATGGACCATTCTATATGCGGCTGGTTGTCCTGGCACGCTCTTTTTCTTTACTGGGAACAGGGGAGTGTTGCAAGGGGACTGGGTTTTGACTAGGACTCCCCTGTGTAGTAATTTTTGGACTTGCTGGGCTATGGCATTCTCCTGAGCCGAGCTAAGGGGATACTGCCTCTGTTGAGGTAAGATTGCTCCTGGTTTTAATTTCACCATTACTGGTTGAACTCTTAACCTACCAACATCTGTTTTGTCTGAGGCCCAAAAGTCATGTGGCACAGCCTGCTCCAATATCAGGGGAAAATCGTTTGTCTCTTCTATTCCTGCAATATCTAGCGACATAATTTTGCAAAGGGTACTTGGTTTTAAACCTGGGGTCATGGTGACAGTGCCATCAGGATGATATTCAATATGTGCTTGTAATTGGGACAACACATCATTTCCCAAAAGATTACATTGGCCTCGGGGCGATACCATGAGCTGGCTATGTACAGTAGCTCCTTGAATTTGCATGGGGAATTCTCTTGGTGACAGGGAGCAGGACAGACGGGGAATTGAAGGGGGTGGCAATGACATGGTGTGAAAAATCAGTGTCAGTGTATGGCCAATCACCTTGCGTAATTACTGAATTGTCGGCCCCCGTATCTACTTGGAAATCGATTTCATGTCCCCCTGGTAGGTTCACCTGCACTATACAACTGGGAGTTGGGGGTAAGGAGATGAGGGGGTTCATGTGCAAGCTACCCTTATCCTATGGGTGTGTTGTTTGGTCGGCTGGAGGACCCGTACTCTGAGCATTTGGATAGGGGTTGGTCCTACAGTCCTTTCTAAAATGTCCTGGCTTTTTACATCCGTAACATAGTCTCTGTCCCCCTCCTGCAGTCCGTCCTTTGTCTCTGTTGTTTCTAGGGGTAGTCTCTACTATGTGTACTCTGGCAGCTCTTTTTGCCTGCGCTATGTCATGCTGTGCCCCCTGGGCTATTCTAGCCAAATCCTCTGCTTTCACTGATCTCCAGTCTGGTCTACTTGCTTTTACCTTCTCTGCAATCTCCTTCTTTAGTCCATTCATGAAAATGTGGCACCCCAGGGGTCTGGTTTTCCACAGTAACAGCAATGTTATGTCTGAGAGCAGGTGGGAGGTCTCTTGGTCAGGGATCCTATGCATGCCACACCTCCTGCCCAGTCCTGGGAGGGGAAGAACTTCCCCTATATAAACCTAGGGCTGAGGCAGGGTGAGTGAGTAGAGAAGAAGCAGAGAAAAGAAGCAAATATAGGAAGAAACAACAGGAGCTCTGTGGGAGCAGTGTTACAAGGAGTCAGGGGCTGGCAGCTGCAGAGCTCGCCCTGACTGAGAAGTTATCACCGGACCCGGAGTCCGAGGCTGTGGGGACTAACTCCTATCCAGCAGCAGAAACCGACCGGCAGGGGATTGCAGGTCCTCTGGCCCAGAAACCCGAAGGCCCCGAGTCACCGGCCATACGGGTGAGCACCACACGGTACACTCAGGGACGTGGGCTACTTATACCCGCCTGTAGCAAGGTAGCCAGAAGAGTATCGTTAGTTTGGGAGGCCTACAACTCCGCCTGGCCAGGGGAGATCCCATCTGCTCAAGGACTGACCAGGCCCCAATCGCTAGCCAGTACTCCGGGAGGGTCTATCTTTGTCACCAGTAAAGACCCTGAACTACACAGTACCGTCTCCGAGTGGTTCCTGCTACCCCCATCATCCACGTCGGCTGCCCTGAGGCCATACCCCTCCCGTTGGGGGTTATACTATCACGCTGCACAATCCTACCACCGGCCTCAGCGGTCTGCCCTGCAGCAGCAGCTCCCTGGCTGCACTCAACGGGTGGCGTAGTCGTCCAACATCTACCGCTAAAACAGCGCCACTTAGTCTGACTCCCTGGGCACGGACCGGATCACCGCCACGAGACTACAACCCTCAACAGATCCGGCTCCGGGTAAGCTCCCGCGTGCGCAACGCAGCGCGACACAGGCCCAGGGGCGCGTCAACTTTTGGCGTAGTCGGCAGGATTTCGTGCCCGCAACCACCGGGTACTGCGTGCCTGAAAAAGACTGTGAAAACTTACCCGTGGTGAAGATTCCCGCCATCCGGCGCCATCTTCCGCTTTCTTCCCGCCATCGGTGGAGTTTTCCCGCCATCTGGCGCCATCTTCGGCCTTCTTCTCGCCATCCGTGGAGTTTTCCCGCCATTGGACGCCATCTTGAGGACGCCGCGCGGGAAGAAGAGGGGCGTGGACTCCGAAAACGCATGAGAACTGAAGCCCCGCCTCACGTCCGGACGTTGCGTAAGGTCCTGGAAGGAGCCCAGCAGACGCCGACGTCACAGGAGCGCGACGGAAGGTCCTCAACCCTGACGATCCACTGCGGAGCCGCGGCCTACGGAAGAGGATCATCGCAAGGTAGGCCACGGTCCACTAGGGGGGAGAAGGATGTCGGATACGGAGGAGAGCTTCACCGCTCCAACCCCCGCCAGCGCCACCGCTGTTGCGGTCATGCCTTTCACCATGCCCTATATCCCGGGGGCAGCCTGGCTACCCCAGTACTCAGGGGAGTCACATACCCTGCAGGACTTTAGAGAAAAACTGGATAGCCTCTTCCAGGTGTACCCCCTCACAGAAGAGCAAAAAGTAAGCATCCTGGTGGCCCAATTAACCGGGGCAGCCCAAAGGGAGGTAAAGTCCTGGCCACCTGGGGGGAGGACTGTCGCAGGGATACTAACCCGGCTGAGGGACACCTTTGATACCCGCACCTCAGCCGAGATCAAGCTTAGATTCTACGGGTGCAAACAGCGGGCACATGAGAGTATAAGGGACTATGCCCTGAACCTACAAGAGGCCCTGAGAGCCATTAAGCAGACCGACCCTGACGGCGTGGGAGACGAGGACAGGCTGTTAACTGAACAATTTATAGAGGGTTTATATTGCAATGCCCACCGAACCCAGTTGCGGGCAATGGCCTTACAGGACCCTCATCTGGGATTTGCACAGTTCAAGGACAGAGCCATCCGGGTGCTCCGAGAACCGGCACCAGGTGGCGTTGTGACCCACAGACGCCCCACTACCACCTACCACCAGGAGGCGGCGCCCTTGTCAGCAGGGCCTGTGGGAGCTGATGCGCAGGCTTTGAACAATGACTCGGCTCCAGACCTGCACCATCAGGTCCAAGAGCTAGCTAAAAGCGTTGCTGCGCTAACCCGAACTGAGCAGTCTTTACAGGTTTCCACTCCAGGGAAGATCCAGCTGGCATCCGGACCGGAGGACATCCCGTGGCGTCGACCAAGGAGGACCCCACCGGCCAGAGGAAGACCCAGCGACCGATACAACGAGGACGGACGACCCATCTGCCGCCGCTGTAATCAACCCGGACATATGGCAAGGTACTGTCCTTTAAACTGGCACAACCTAGGGTAGAGGGCCAACCCCTAGGAAAAAGATCATCAGGCCCATCAAACTGGCGCGACAAATATGTGGGAGGACGTCCAGTCTTGCCTGTGGTACTGGATGGCATTCCTATGAGTGCCCTACTGGACACCGGGTCACAGGTCACCACCATCCCGTACGTGCTCTTCAAGCAGTACTGGAATGACTCGGATATTACCCGCTACCCTGACGACGACTTGAGTATCATCGCCAGCAATGGTCAGCCCGTGCCACAGATCGGATTTAAAGAGGTGACCATTAAAATTGGTAGAGTTGAACTGGCAGCACAGGGACTGATCATTGTAGACATTGACAAACACGAGAGTCACCCAAAGATAACTCTAGGAACTAATGTAATTGAAAATTGTCTTGCAGAGGTGATTTTCCTTTTACAGCAGGTTGCCAAGAACGCCAGCTCCGGCGAGCAGCGAGTGCTCCAAAAAGAGATCCGGGCACTGATGCGATGGCAACAGGTGGAACTCTCCGGCGGTGAGATTGGTAGCGTGAGAATGTGTGACCCTTTCCCTATTGCCATGCCCCCAAAAAGTGAAATGATGATTTGGTGCCGGGCAGCTATTGGTCTGAGAGGTAGAGATTACCAGGCAATGGTAGAACCAGTTTACTCAGACAGTAGGCCCACCATCTTGACAGCACGGGAGGTGGTTAATGTACGCCATGGGAGGGTGCCCGTTCGCATAATCAATATCGGGAAGAGGGAAGTGTACCTGCCCCGGTATGCCACGCTAGCCAAATTATATACCATTAACCAAAATGCTATACAATCTGTGGAACCCTTGCCTCCATCTCACCCGGAGGAAGGTAACGGCTCTAAGAAAACAATGGAGGACTGGTGTCAGCAACTACATTTGGGTACTGACTCCACTCCCTCACATCAGAAACAGGGAGTCTATCGGGTGGTTCAAGAGTACGAGAGAGTGTTTAGTAAACACCCGTTAGACTTCGGGCGAGTCAAGGGGGTAGAACACCACATCCCCACGGGAGACCATCCTCCCATAAAAGAGAGGTATCGACCCGTACCCCCTGCACACTACCAACACGCCAAGGGGATGCTTAGAGACATGAAGGAGGCTGGGGTGATCAGGGATAGCTGTAGCCCCTGGGCAGCTCCACTAGTCTTAGTCAAAAAGAAAGACAACACCATGAGGATGTGTGTAGATTACCGGAAAATCAACCGTATCACACACAAGGATGCGTACCCCTTACCAAGGATAGAGGAGTCTTTGGCTGCTTTAAGATCTGCTAACTTCTTCTCTACCTTGGATCTCACTAGTGGGTACTGGCAGGTTCCCGTAGCAGAGGCGGACCGGGAGAAGACCGCATTCACCACCCCGATGGGACTTAGCGAGTTTACCTGCATGCCGTTCGGACTCTGCAACGCACCAGGAACCTTCCAACGATTAATGGAGTGCTGTCTGGGCCATAGAAACTTCGAGACGGTCCTGTTGTACCTGGACGATGTCATCGTATATTCTAAGACTTATGAGGACCACCTGAAACACCTGGCGGAAGTGTTCGAAGCTCTGGCAAGCTACGGCCTAAAGGTGAAACCCTCCAAGTGTCACCTCCTGAAACCAAAGGTGCAGTACCTGGGACACGTGGTGAGCGCTGACGGAGTGGCTCCCGACCCTGATAAGATCACCGCAATTAAGGAATGGCCAAGTCCCTCCAGTGTAAAGGAAGTGCGGCAGTTCCTCGGGTTGGTAGGCTACTACCGCAGGTTCATCCCCGGTTTCACCAAAAAGGCAGCTCCTATGCAGGACCTCCTGATAGGCCAGTCCCGGAAGGCCAAGAACCAGAAGCTGCCCTTCAGATGGGAGAAGTTGGAAGAGGAGTCCTTCCGCCAGCTGAAGATGGCCCTCACGGGGGATGAAATCCTGGCGTACCCGGATTACAGCCAGCCCTTTATCCTCTACACCGACGCAAGTAACATCGGGCTAGGAGCCGTGCTGTCCCAGATCCAGCAGGGGAAAGAACGAGTAATCGCTTACGCCAGCCGAAAACTGCGACCCACCGAGAGAAACCCTGAGAATTACAGCTCATTTAAGCTAGAGTTCCTGGCAGTGGTGTGGGCAGTCACCGAACGCTTTAAGCACTACCTCGCTTCTTCCCGGTTCGTCGTGTACACGGATAACAACCCGTTGACACACCTGGACACAGCAAGACTCGGTGCCCTAGAGCAGAGATGGATGGCCCGTCTGTCCAACTACGAGTTCACAATCAAATACCGGGCAGGACGCTCCAATACCAACGCGGACGCCCTGTCCAGGATGCCAAACCTACCGGACGTAGGAGAAGATCCAGAGGGACTGGAAGAAGTCGAACTCCCTGCGTTCCACCGGCATGGGACTATCCAGTATTCCCACCGGGTAAGGAGTAAGCAAGCCGCTACGTTTAACCCCTTGCCTCACTACAACTGGGAGGAAACGCAAGACAGTGACCCTGCCGTCCGACTGGTGAAGGAGATGCTGACTCGGCCAGAGGCTCGCCTTGACCCAGACGCTCCGGAGGAAGCCAAGCAACTGTGGGCTGAGAAGAGTCGACTGTTCCTTTATAAGGGGAAGTTGTGCCGCAGAATGGTTAACTCCCGGACGCATGAACTAATCTGGCAAGTAGTGGTGCCACGAAGAGACGCAGCCATGGTGATGGAGGCATACCACGACGGGGCTGGACACTTCGGATGGAAGAAGCTGGAGTTCCTGCTGCGCGAGCGGTTCCACTGGGTAGGCATGAGGGGAACCATCGAGAGGTGGTGCAGAGACTGTGGCCCGTGCAACCTAAGAAGGAAGGACCGTGCCAGCCAGAAGACTCCCCTGCAGTCCATCGTCACCCGGCAGCCGTTGGAACTGGTAGCCTTGGATCATGTAAAACTGACCCCAAGCAGAAGTGGCTACGTCTACGCACTAACCATCGTGGATCACTACTCCCGGTTCTTGGTTGTCGTCCCCGTCAAGGACTTAACAGCTCGAACAGCAGCGAGAGCCTTCCAGCAGCATTTCTGCCGTCCACACGGGTACCCGGACCAAGTGTTGACAGACCAGGGACCTGCCTTTGAAGCGGAGGTCTTCCAAGAATTCTGCACTCTGTATGGCTGCCGGAAGATAAGGACGACACCCTATCATCCGCAAACTAATGGACTTTGTGAGAAAATGAACCAGGTGGTAATGGATCTTCTGAAAACGTTGCCCCTGGAAGAACGCAGTCTGTGGCCTGAGAAGCTGCCCGATCTGGTGGACCTATACAACCACATCCCGGTAGGTTCCACCAACTGTACCCCGGCTTACCTAATGAGGAAGAGACCTGGTAAGTTACCTGTTGACCTGGAAATGGGAGTCCTGACACCTGAGGACACTTCACCAGAAGCAGACTGGGACACAGAGAGGCAGCAGCAGTACCGGAAAGTACAGGAGAGCGTGGAGCGAAGTCTCTGTCAGGCTAGGGAAAGACAAGAGAAAACTTACAACCAGTATGCTCCCGCTGTTCCCCTGGTACCCGGAGAGCAGGTCTTGAAGAGAAAAAGACGGCTCCACAAGTTGGACGACCAGTGGGAGAAGGACCCGTACACCGTACTGCCCTCAAGCCACGACAACCCAAAGGTCTGTACCATCAGTAAAGACGGAGGGGAAACCACAACCATTGTATCCCGGGATCACCTGAAGAAGTGTCCCGAACAGCTACGGAACCCTGAAGAGGAACAAGAAGACCCTCGACCCGTAGAGGAAAGGGAAGACATGGTTAATACTGTGCTCGGAGACTTCCCTCGGTCTTGGACTCAAGTCAATGGTGCAGTTGTGGTACCCGTACTCACCTTCCTCCAACCAGCATCCCAAGCACCTACGGAGCAACAGGTAGAGCTGGAAGAACAGCCGGTCCAGGAGGCAGAAGACCCCACACCAGCAGACCAGGAGGATCAACCCTCTGCTTGCAGTGAGCCTGCCATATCCCTAGTGAGCCAAAGGGCCCGTAGACCGCTGCCCAGTTTACCCTTAACAGCTCCTACACCCTGTAGTTCAGGGCCAGACAGTCAGCTCCGTAGGTCCACTAGGGCCACTAGGGGCCAGTTACCCGCACGTTGGAGGGTTTGAAGTGTATAAATTGTTTTATTTGTGGTTGCCTGTTTATTGTTGCTTGTGTATAATTATGTGTTTCTAGTTATTTTTAGGAGTCCTTGGTGTATTTACCGGGAATCCTTTGTACATAGTTGGAGCGTAACCCAGGACGGACTAAAGACTGTTAAGGACTCGGGGCAGGACAGACCCCTACCTGGTTACGTCTCCCTGTTTTGGTGAAATGGACACCTTGCTTTCTTCAAAGACTGCACCCGGTTACGGACATGCCGTGACCACCTTGATGTGTTTCTTTATTGTTATTGTTATGTCTTGTTATGTTTTTCTAAAATATGTTTAGTCCCGGAGTACTAAATTTCACTAGGGGGGAATGTGGCACCCCAGGGGTCTAGTTTTCCACAGTAACAGCAATGTTATGTCTGAGAGCAGGTGGGAGGTCTCTTGGTCAGGGATCCTATGCATGCCACACCTCCTGCCCAGTCCTGGGAGGGGAAGAACTTCCCCTATATAAACCTAGGGCTGAGGCAGGGTGAGTGAGTAGAGAAGAAGCAGAGAAAAGAAGCAAATATAGGAAGAAACAACAGGAGCTCTGTGGGAGCAGTGTTACAAGGAGTCAGGGGCTGGCAGCTGCAGAGCTCACCCTGACTGAGAAGTTATCACCGGACCCGGAGTCCGAGGCTGTGGGGACTAACTCCTATCCAGCAGCAGAAACCGACCGGCAGGGGATTGCAGGTCCTCTGGCCCAGAAACCCGAAGGCCCCGAGTCACCGGCCATACGGGTGAGCACCACACGGTACACTCAGGGACGTGGGCTACTTATACCCGCCTGTAGCAAGGTAGCCAGAAGAGTATCGTTAGTTTGGGAGGCCTACAACTCCGCCTGGCCAGGGGAGATCCCATCTGCTCAAGGACTGACCAGGCCCCAATCGCTAGCCAGTACTCCGGGAGGGTCTATCTTTGTCACCAGTAAAGACCCTGAACTACACAGTACCGTCTCCGAGTGGTTCCTGCTACCCCCATCATCCACGTCGGCTGCCCTGAGGCCATACCCCTCCCGTTGGGGGTTATACTATCACGCTGCACAATCCTACCACCGGCCTCAGCGGTCTGCCCTGCAGCAGCAGCTCCCTGGCTGCACTCAACGGGTGGCGTAGTCGTCCAACATCTACCGCTAAAACAGCGCCACTTAGTCTGACTCCCTGGGCACGGACCGGATCACCGCCACGAGACTACAACCCTCAACAGATCCGGCTCCGGGTAAGCTCCCGCGTGCGCAACGCAGCGCGACACAGGCCCAGGGGCGCGTCAAAAACACTTGCTAATACCCTCTCACTAGTCTTATTTTCGGGAATAAATCCCATTTCTGACCAAGTTCTCCTTAATGCCCAAAAGTAATCTTTGGGGTCTTCTTTCTTACCTTGAACCCGGTCTTCTAGCGTAACCTGCCTCTCTGCCTGTCTGTCTTTACATGCCTTTACCAACGCTGCTGCGAATAGGACTCCGGCTGCTGCATCATTAGATTCTGCATCTACGGGTCCGGTCCTATTGGCATACTGTTTTTTTTGTCTCATCTATTAACCTATCATAGCAGGCTTCATCTGCCAATTTTCCCTTAATTACCCCTTGTAAATCCAACCTAGTTGCATTGTACGTATCCTGTATGGTTCTTATCATTCTGGCAAAACCCATCGGGGACTGGGACGGATCTGGCAACTGGGAAATCAACGCAAATTGTTCTGAGGGACTCCATGGTCTATACATTAACATTGTGCGAGCTTCCTGCCCAGGAACAACTGCATCCCCCCCTGCTGCTGCTGCTGCTACTGCTACTGCTCCCGGTGCTCCTGGCACAACTACCGTTCTCATTGGGAATAGACTAGCTGGGTGGGGTCTCGGTCCTCCACATGCCACACAGATGTCTGCTGTCAAGGGGTTCTGCTGTCCACATCTGGGGCAAACCCAGCAATTGGGTTCCTGGGAATTCTGGTACTGGGGTGGGGGTGACGTCGGGGGCAGATAGGGAGAAAAATCTGTCATTCCGGTTTTTGTCAGTCTGTAACATCCGTCTCCTAGTTCTTCAATCTTTCCTTCAAAATGAGCGCATGCATTCATCCATACATCCACTGTCTTCAACAGACCCTTATCTTTCAGCCATCCATGATAGGAGTTAAAGAAGGATTTCCATTTCTCTCCATTCATCTCTCCATTTTCATTCATTCCCGCTTTACACAATATTTTGTCAATTCCAATCAGTGCCTGTTTCCCTTCTCTGCGTACTACTAAGTCTTTGGCAGTAATGCCTTCTTTGGCATTTTGATTCCCCATTCTTTCGGTTCTCCTCACTTAGAGTAGACTCCTCAGTCACTTAGACAATGGGCCACAAAGGTTTCTGAACCACACCACTACTAGCCTTCCAGGACTTATACGCCAGCCAGAAAAACAGACCAAAAACACCGATCCCGAGACACACCCACAACACAATCATCGGATCCATACTTTCATTCTTAAGTTTTTCCAAAGGATAGAAGGCAGGACTGACAATTTATCTGAGGGGATTCTACTAGTTCAAAGGGACCTGATCCAGACAACAATCTGTGAATTACCTGGGAGCCGACCGCTCGGGGGTGAGGGAGTCTCTTCTATGTAGTGATATAATTTAGGTAGAATATAACAGTTATTCTTACCTCAGCGCTGTATATATCACCAACTGAGAGCTTCGCTCGTCCCACGTCTCGGACCGGTCGAGCACCCCTGGGTAGATTAACTCAGGTCCCTGTTCGGGCGCCAGCTGACGTCACTGCTTTCTGGGTCTTCTATCCTTGGATTACGATATCGGAGAGAATGAGACACAGGACAGGATGTATGTGTCAAACAAGCTCTAACTTTATTACAAAGCATAGCGTTTATATACACCCTGAAGGCAGGAAACGGATTTACCATATATGGTCCGATTATACAATTTAGCACACAAAGACTGGTTTCTGTTCTCTTGATGTCTATGCTTGTGTTGAAACATTCAATCGGACACATTTAATTAGACACATTTAATCAGATACATTCTGATGACTAGCAAGGACACGTTAGTCTCTATTGATACAAGGAAGGAACATTCAGCTGTTGTTTTGACCTAAAGTAACTGTCAGACATATAGCATAGATGGGGCCTTTAAACTTGAGGGACCTCATCTTCTGCTATAACATCTGCATTTCAGAATTTTGGGCTGTAGACCTGTATCACTGACAATCATAATGATTTATTATGGTTTTCCAATGTGTCCGTAAAAAATATTGAGTGTCGGTGATTTTTTTTGATAAGCTGTCCAGAAAAACTAGAAGGTCAAGTTGGCAACCCTGCTCCGGATTTCCTGTTGGTCAGATTTAATTATGGCTTTGAATACTAGCTCTGCTCAACATGAGATCACTCTAGGATAAGATTTCTGCTTTGGTTTATGCATTTTTTGGGGTTTCTGCTCCTGATTCTGATTTGTGCCTGTAAGCTTGGGATGCCACATGATTGGAAACCATGGTGTGGCAGCAAAAGACATCCATAAACCTGGTCCAAATATGGACCATGATGAATAGACCGCCTGCCGGTCTCCTCACCCGAACTTCACAGCCACATAGGTCAGTCTGTGCTTTGCGGTCGGTCCTTGGACTGTGTTTCATTGATGTCTGAATGAGGCCTTAGGTGGATTTCCCCTTTAACTGTGGTGGACTTACTTTTTATAAAATCGGAGTTCTTCTTTCCACTGACACTGTCTTAACACATATCAGGTATGAAAAGTAAGGCAAGTTACTTAAAATTTCCATCATGTCATACAATGACTTCTCCAAACCCACTCTCCAGCCATGGCACAGTCATATGAAGACAGACGGTGCGTTCCCAGGGGTCATTTTATTTTTACACTAAAACAATAATAGAATTTCATTTTTTTCCAAAATAGGCGAATTGGTTTGCATTTATGTTAATGGCATGGGGCTACGTGTTGGAAAGATGAACCGCTGGGTGACAATTATATGTGTGGGAGAGAGGGAAAAATAGCATGCCTTATGTCAGCCTGTGCGAGCATTCACATGACACACACTGTTATATAGCTAGAACCCGAAGAGTCATAGATGTGAGGTGGGATGTGTGACATGTAAGCCCCCCAAGAACTAGTCAGGAGGTACAGGCCTAAATCCCATTAGGCGGCACAAACGCTAGATTACACTTATACAGTTGAGAGTTTCCCCACTTTGAGGGGGAAATTGACCTCATTTATCTCAACCGACTAAGGCCATTTTCACACGTTTATGTTTTACAGACTACGATGTAAGGACTGGCTGTGAGTCTCCCGAACATGACAGACTCGTATGCTGCTGAGGTTGGGTAGGAATATATGGGGACTGTCCGTACATCATGGTCCATACTCGGACCGTGAATGACAGATATCTGAAATAGGCCTGAAAGAAAAACAATCTTTGTTGACCATAATAACCAATCATAGTTTAGCTTTCATTTTTGAAACTACATTGGTAAAATAAAAGCTGTGCTGTGATTGGTTGCTATGAGCAACAGAGACAGGTTTTCTCATAGACAGTTTTAATATTTGATGTAAAACTCATAATCTTGGTTATTTCACTTGGGAATAAAGCAGCACAAAAAATACTTTTAGGACCACCTTATTTCTGGCAAAAAAAAAAAAAACATTGCACTTGGATGATTTATGTAAGCCAAAAGGGAAAATATTAAAAATACTACACAATATGGAACGAATTCATCATTGCTTTTGGTAATTTTTTTCTGAAGTGAAAAAGGTTCTATTAGTGAATTTTTTATTTTTGCTTCATTACTTTTTGGGGGTAGAAATATAATGTAATCTAAATAGTATTTATTCTACATAGAACTTGTTCTGTAATATGCAGCGAAGCACATGAATACGGGATAAGAATGTTCTTCTCTGGCCTCCTCCTCGCTCGATCTCCACGCGTCTTCATTAGGTTTCAGTTCCCTCTTTAAAAAGTTTCTTTTATTCTGAAAGAAAGTATTCAATGGCGGCTCCTACAGGCACCAGCGCAGCGCTTACATCCACGCCTCCCGGATGTACGCAACAATATTGCCAATGGCGGCTCTCCCCACGTGGACGCCACGTGGTACACGGTCTGAGCAATGCATGGACATGGACCTCAATGCACGGACTGGCTGCAGGTTTCCTGATGTAAGCGTGAGAGCCTCATAGAATTATATGAAGCTGTCACTCTTAGGTCGGGAGTCCTGCGGCCAGTCCGTGCATTGCGGTCCATACTCGGGCAATGTTGCACGGACGTCTGCATGAGCCATTAATTTGTGTCTTTTTGAAGTTAACTTACTTGGTTTCATCTCTTTTTTTTGCTGCTTGGCATTATGGAAGCAGATGTTTTTAACGTTTCATCATTTGTGGATTTTGGAATTTTTTGCAGCAAAATTTTTGCACAATTGTAGTCCAATACTTTACTGGAGTACAAAATCTGTCTTTATGGTGCTTTTTTTTGTTTTTGCAGTTGAAGACTAATGTGTGACCTTTTAATGCTTATAGAGAAGATCATGCAACTTATTAATCTAAAAATGGGTAAAAAAAAATTGAATTTGTGTGTATTCCTCAAACATTGTGGTGGGCCCATTTTGATGAATTTGCTACAAAATCCACTAGTACAAAAAGAAAGACAAGATAAAAAAAATACACAAAAAATGCAAATGATGAACTGAGGGCAATGTTTTTTGTGGCTTTTGTTTTTACACTTTTGGTGCATTTTTAGTGAATAATAATAGTATTTTTATAAATTGACAAGTTATCTGGATAACACATTTGAAGTGTGTATGGACACATCCCATTGATAGGACTCATGCAGAGAGCTGTATCGGTCCGAGTACAATCCGACAAAACATCGGATCACACCCGGACCAATGTTAATCTATGGGGCAGCGCACATCTGATTTTTTTCGTCAGACAGGCTCTGTCCAAGGAAAAGATCACTTCATGTCCAAGTTTAATCTGATATTTGGATCGCTCTCGGCCTTGCAAGTCAATGAGTGCGTGCAAATCATAGGACTGCACTCAGATGACATCTGAGTGCAGTCTGTTTTCCGCTCACCAACAAAATGGAGAAGATGGAGGAATGCAGTTCTCCATCTTCTCTTCACAGGTTGCTCCAATTCTCTTATCCGAGAGAATCAGATCACACTATGCTGACACTCTGCCCAAACTCTGATCAGTGTGTCATTCTCTTGGATGAGATAATCTATGGCCATCTGACCTTAGCAATAAGGAGATGGATAACAATTAGCTGGTAATCAATGAATACATTTCCAGGAGGAATAACAGAGGAACAGCACTAGGCAGAGTTTTAAGATGAGCTGCTCCAGAATTCTTATTTTGTAGGGATCGTCCACTTGTAATAAAATGGGCAAACAGTCAGTCCCAAAATACCAGGGCCGGTTAATATCGAGAATGACTGATACAAGTAATAGCATTAGAAGTATTTTTCCTACAGTGAAACGGTTTTACACCTCTGCTTTCTTCAGGTAGTGCTCATGAAACATAGTTTTGCATCAATGGTTTCCCTTCCGCTATTGAAAAATTCAGCTTTGCACCTGGGAGTAGACAGGATGAGCACAATGATATTCAGTTTATGTGATCAGTGAGCCATGGAGTGAGAGAAAGCTGCTAATGGCATCATCTGGCTTCACCATTGTACATCACTGATTAGAAAATCAGTAGCCATAATTACAAGTCAGATACATTCCCAGCAGAGAATCCCAGTCTGGTAAAAAGAGAAATTTTATTTTTATAGATAACCATTTACAGGGAACGTATCATTAGAAAATGTCCTATTGTTTAAATCATTTTTTTGTGTTTTAATGTGTTTTTAAACAACATTTTAGTAATGTTTCTGCCCATATCACAGTCTTTATTATAGTTAAAAATGAGAAACCTTGCAATTTTCACTCTGGCTACTGCTTCTTTTTTTAGGCTCTAATTTCCTGCTGTTTCAGACTATACACAGGTACATTTATTGTCTGTACAATTTCCCTCTAAAATATAAAGTGCTGCGGAATATGTTGGCGCTATGGAAATAAAAATTATTATTACTATTGCATTATCTGAAATAAAAATAAATTGACCCTATTATTTTATATAAAGGAATCTAATGAGTAAAAATTGGAAGATTTCTAATTCAGTTTTTTTTTTATAAAAATTGTGATATGAAATAAAAAACATTGCCATTTTTTTTTTTTTTTTTTTAAATGCATGACACACAAAAACTAAAGCTGGCCGGCACCCGCACTGAGAGCCCCGCTGCCTGTAACAAAATTAACTTTATTCCTCCCGGAAGGCCTATTGCTTTCAGTCATAGGGGTGCGGCCGATGCAGCGTCAGTCATCGCTCAGTACATGGTGAGTAGTGGCTATAGCTACGCCCTAGCGCTGACTGACAGCCGGCTCCAATGAACACTATTAATCTGCAGATGAACTCCATATTTGCAGGCTAGGCCCCCTTCACATGCCCTGATATTTCTGCTACTTGAAAAACCAGTACCGGTGCTATCCATGTCCATTTGTGTATGTGTGAAATCTGTGTGGCATCCGTGTGCACCATCCGTGTGACACATACTGGAATAGAATGCAGAAGAGAAATGACAGATGTTTATGTGTTAGATGTCATAGAATCATAGAATCATAGAATGGTAGAGTTGGACGGGACCTCCTGGGTCATCTGGTCCAACCCCCTGCTCAAAGCAGGATTCACTAAATCATCTCAGACAGATGTCTGTCCAGCCTCTGTTTGAAGACGTCCATTGAAGGGGAACTCACCACCTCTCGTGGCAGCCTGTTCCACTCATTAATCACCCTAACTGTCAAAAAGTTTTTTCTAATATCTAATCTGTGTCTCCTCCCATTTAGTTTCATCCCATTGCTTCTAGTCTTTCCTTGTGCAAATGAGAATAAAGATGATCCTTCTACAATGTGACAGCCCTTGACATATTTGTAGACAGCTATTAAGTCTCCTCTCAGTCTTCTTTTTTGCAAGCTAAACATTCCCAAATCCTGCAACCGTTCCTCATAGGACATGGTTTGCAGACCAGTCACCATTCTGGTCGCTCTTCTCTGAACTTGCTCCAGTTTGTCTATGTCTTTTTTAAAATGTGGTGCCCAAAACTGTACACAGTATTCCAGATGAGGTCTGACCAAAGAGGAGTAAAGACCAATAATGACTTCACGTGATCTAGACTGTATGCTTCTGTTAATACATCCCAGAATTGTATTTGCCTTTTTTGCTGCTGCATCACACTGTTGACTCATGTTCAGTCTATGATCTATTAGTATACCTAAGTCTTTTTCACATGTACTGTTGCTTAGCTCTATTCCTCCCATTCTGTATATGCTTTTTTCATTTTTATTGCCCAGATGTAGTACTTTGCATTTTTCCCTGTTAAAAACCATTCTGTTGGTTGCTGCCCACTGCTCCAGTTTATTTAGGTCTTTTTGAATCCTCTCTCTCTCTTCTCTAGTATTAGTTATCCCTCCTAGCTTTGTGTCATCAGCAAATTTAATCAGTTTACCATCAATTCCTTCATCTAAATCATTGATAAAGATGTTGAACAATACAGGTCCCAGGACGGAGCCCTGTGGTACCCCACTTGAGACATTCATCCAGCTGGTTGTGAAGCCATTTACAATCACCCTTTGAGTCCGATCACTAAGCCAGTTATGAATCCACCTAACAGTTGCCTGGTCCATTGCATACTTGGTCATTTTTTCAATAAGGATGGTGTGAGATACTTTGTCAAATGCTTTGCTGAAGTCAAGATATACTATATCTACAGCATTTCCCTGATCCACCCAGTCAGTGATTCTGTCATAGAAGGAAATTAAGTTAGTCTGACATGACTTGTTAGTTATAAACCCATGCTGACTCTGGTTAATCACTTCATTCTTATCCAGGTACTTACATACATGTTGTTTAATAATTTGTTCAAAGATCTTTCCTGGTATAGAAGTCAGACTCACCGGCCTATAGTTCCCTGGGTCCACCTTCTTCCCCTTTTTGAAGATAGGAACAACATTTGCTCTTCTCCAGTCTTCTGGGACTTCTCCTGTTCTCCAAGAATTTTCAAAGATTATGGAGAGTGGTTCTAAAATTTCTTCTACGATCTCCTTCAGTACTCTGGGGTGTAATTCATCTGGACCTGGAGACTTGAACTCATTTATGTTAGCTAAATATTCCCTCACAATCTTTCTGTTTACAGATAACTTGGATTCTTCTATTCCTTTAAAAGGACAGTGAAGATCAGTTGATGTTACATTTTCTTTCTGAGAGAAAACAGATGCAAAATAGGAATTAAAAAGTTTGGCCTTCTCAACATCCTCTCTTACCATTTCTCCATTTTCATCCTGTAAAAATCCTATAGCATCTTTGACTTTTCTTTTACTTTTGACATACCCCCAAAATCCTTTTTTATTGCTTTTGACATCTCTTGCAAGCCTTAATTCATTGTCAGCTTTAGCTAACCTGATACATGCCCTGCAGGATCTGCAGACTGCATTATAATCTTCTTTAGATATGCCTCCCTCTTTCCATTTAATAAACATTTCTTTCTTTCTTTTTAGCATGTGTTTAAGTTCTGTGTTCATCCATCCTGGTTTCCTTAAATGCCTCCCATTCTTCCTACTTTTCGGGATTGTTAACGATTGTGCTTTGAGAATCTCATTTTTAAAAATTTCCCATCCTTCCTGGACATTTTTGTCTTTAAGGACATCCAGCCATTGGATCCCTCCTATTCTCTTTCTGAGTCTCTTAAAATCTGCCTTTCTAAAATCTAACCTTGAAGTTTGAGTCTTCACATGTCTTCCTCCTCTAGTTATCCAAAATTCTATAATAGCATGATCGCTGCCTCCTAGGGTCCCAGCCACTTTTACCTCCTCAACCATTTCCTCCTTGTTTATAAGGATTAGATCCAAAGTAGCAGATCCCCTTGTTTTCTCCCCTACCTTTTGGAAGATAAAGTTGTCAGCAAGAGAGGATAAGAATTTGCTTGACCTGTTAGTTTTACTTGAGAGAGATGCCCAACAAATGTCTGGATAGTTGAAATCTCCCATGACCACTACGTCATATTTTTTTGAGAACTTGGTCATTTGATACATAAAGAGTTCATCCATATCTTCAGCTTGCCCAGGTGGCCTGTAGTAAATGCCTACAATGGTGTCCTTTCCGTTGTTCTCTCCTTGTATTCTTACCCAAACAGTTTCCACAGAACTCCCAGTCTCTGAAGCTTCAATCTCTGTGCAGATATACGCTTTTCTAACATACAATGCGACACCTCCTCCTCGTTTATCAAGTCTGTTTCTTGCAAATAAGTTGTATCCTTTTAGCCTTTTATTCCAATCATGTGTATCGTCCCACCAAGTTTCAGTGATTCCAATGACATCATATTTCTTTTCCTGCGTTAGTAGTTCTAATTCTCCTTGTTTGTTGCCCATGCTTTGTGCATTTGTATAAAAACATTTTAGTTTGTGATTGGTTTGTCTTCCTCCCATATTTTTATTATTTAAATTGTTTTGTCTTTGTTCTTCCTTTCCACTTCCAGTAGCAGAGATCTCAATAGTATTTGTCAGCTGTATGGCTTTTTCTGGCCTTTTGCTTCCCTTCCCACATTGTTCTAGTTTAAAGCTCTCCTGATGAGTGCAGCAAGGCAATTTCCAAATACATATTTTCCAGTCTTCGTAAGGTGCACCCCATCTCTAGCAAGTAGTCCATCGTATAGGTAATTCATTCCGTGATCCAGAAATCCAAATCCTTGTTGACGGCACCATCGACGTAGCCAGTTGTTCACCTGTAGAATCTTATTCCACCTCATTGTTCCATGGCCATCCACTGGGAGGATGGATGAGAAGACCACCTGCGCTCCCAATTCTTTCACTTTCTTGCCCAAGTCTTCAAAGTCACTGCAGATGGTTTCCAGGTCCTTTCTTGCGGTGTCATTTGTCCCCACATGTATTAGCAGGAATGGGTAGTGATCTGTTGGTCTGAAGAGTCTTGATATCCTGTCAGACACATCTTTAATTTTTACTCCTGGAAGACAGCACATTTCTCTTGAGGTTATGTCTGGTCTGCAGATAGCGGCCTCTGTTCCTCTTAACAGGGAATCCCCCATGACCACCACTCTCCGTTTTTTCTTCACAACATTCTTCTTTCTCCATCCAGGAGGATTCTGAGGGCTTACAAGGTTATTCATTGCTGGCAAAGTCTTATCTTGCAGTATTTCTTCATGGTTCTCCTGCGAGAGAGCCTGGTACTGGTTCCTGAGCAGTATAGGTGCTGACTGCCTCTCTATCCTCCTGCTTCTCTGGGTTACATGCTTCCATTCCTCTGTTTCCTCAGGTGCAGTTCGAATGTCTTCTCTTTCTGAATCATGAAGAGATAATTCTGCTCTGTCTAAGAACTCTTCACCTTCCTTAATGATTTTCAAGGTAGTTAACCTCTCTTCTAGATTTCGCAACTTTTCCTCCAACAGGGACACAAGCTTGCATTTCTGGCATGTGAAGTTTGGCTTTACCACTGTGCAAAGATAGAGATACAGTATATACATAGATAGATATATAGATAGATATCCCTGAGATATATAATTAGTAGTGTTGAGCGAGCACTAAAATGCTCGGGTGCTCGAAGCTCGGGCCGAGCTCACCGTGATACTCGGGTGCTCGACCCGAGCAACGAGCCCAATGTTAGTCTATGGGAGACCCGAACATTTTTGCGGCGGCACCCCCGGCAGTCTGTAGAAAGCCTAAAAAGTGCCCAAAACGATAGTGACAGTGCTCAAATGACACGGGGACAGCATGGGGATCACCCCAGGAAGCATTTCTGACCCCCAGGTCACTGCTGTCAACAACTTGGTCAGAGGTATTAAGCCACTTTTACAGGCTCACAATAAAACGTTCAAAAACGAAAGTGAAAGTGCTTTCCTGTGAAATATGTTAACCCCTTAACGACCATGGGTCTTTCTGTTTTTGTGTTTTCCTTTTTTGCTCCCCTTCTTCCCAGAGCCAGAACTTTTTTAATTTTCGTTCAACATGGCCATGTGAGGGCTTATTTTTTGCAGGACGAGTTGTACTTTTAAACACCATCACTGGTTTTACCATATCGTGTGCTGGAAAATGGGAAAAAAATTCCAAGTGCAGTGAAACTGCAAAAAAAATGCAATTCCACAGTTGTTTTTTGGGTCCTTTTTTTTACCACGTTCACAGATTGCTAAAACTGACCTGCCATCATTATTTTCCAGGTCGTTGCGAGTTCATAGACACCAAACATGTATAGGTTCTTTTTTATTTAAGTGGTGAAAAAAAAATCCAAAGCTTGCTAAAAAAACAAAAAAAAATTACGCCATTTTCCGAGACCCTTAGCTTCTCCATTTTTCGGGATCTGGGGCCAGGTGAGGGCTTATTTTTTGCGTGCCGGGCTGACGTTTTTATTGATACCATTTTAGGGTAGATCCGATGTTTTGATCGCCCGTTATTGCATTTTATTGCAAAGTTGTAGCGACGAAAAAAACTTAATTCTGCCGTTTAAAATTTTTTTCTCGTTACGCCGTTTACTGATTATATTAATCCTTCTTTTATATTGATAGATCGGGCGATTCTGAACGCGGCGATACCAAATATGTGTATGTGTTTTTTTTTTTTATATATATATATATATATTTTATTTTGAATGGGGCGAAAGGGGGGTGACTTAAACTTTTATATATTTTTTATTTTTTTTATTTTTTTAAAAACTTTTTTTTTTACACTTTCTGCTTGCTTCTATAGTCTCCAGAGGAGACTAGAAGCAGCAGTTGTCTGATTGCTTCTGCTGCATACAAGCGATGAGCAGATCGCTTGTATGCAGGAGAAATGCTCACTTGCTATGAGCGCTGACCACTAGGTGGCGCTCATAGCAAGTGAGACATGACAATCACAGGCGTCTGCTGCAGACCCTGAGTTGTCATGCCCACCCATTGGTGACCCGCGATCACGTGACGGGGTCACTGATGGGCGGGGCTTAGGACTCCCAGAAGCGCGAGTTAAATGCCACTGTCAAAGATTTAACATGTTAACAGCCGCGGGTGGATTGCGATTCCAATAATCAGCTGACATGTGCTCGCTTCAGTGCGGGCTCACCGCCGGAGCCCCCGCTGAACCGGCCTTCCCGACCTGGTGCGTACTATTACTGACCAGGTTGGAAAGGGGTTAAGGAACATCCTTTCCAGGGTAAAGACTTGTGTATAAGGTAAAATAAATAACCAAAAACAAAAATACTCCTCCACACCTTGGGCTATGTTCACAAGTAGCATTTTTTTATGCGTTTTTGCACGTTTGTATTGCTTTCAACCGTGACAAATGCATTCACCGGGAAATGTCATTTTAACATTTTACAACCTTATCTGGCCATGTGCTGTGTGACACATGCATACAGTGCTAAAAAGACATGGGAACAGCATGGGGAAGACCCCTGGAAGCATCTCTGACACCCAGGTCACTGCCTAAAAGTGTGCCCATCAGAAGTGATCCTTGCCGCATCAGAAGATGCAGACTTGCAACTATGCCCGTGGAAGTCCTTGTCCCAGGGCAGTGTTCAATTGTACCTCCCCCATAACTTGCAATACAAGCGCAAGTATGCAGCCTGCCACCCACCCACCCCCAGGCTGCAATACCATACTGCTAGCTTGCTTGCACTTGAAATTGGGCCTTTTAGGCATGTGGAGGTGGAATCTGGCCACCACGTCATGGCTGCGTCGGTAGCCTGGTATTCATACTCAGTCCCCAGCCGCCCGGCGGCCGGGTGTCCACGCTTGGTCCCCAGCCGCCAGGGGGCGGCCGGGTGTCCATACTCAGTCCCCAGCCGCCCCGCGGCCGGGTGCCCACACACAGTCCCCAGCCGCGTGGAGGTGGCCGGGTGTCCATAAACGGTCCCCAGCCGCCCCTATTTGTCCCGGTGCGCCTTATACAAAAGCGCGCATACCAAAACATTACCTGTGCCCTCCCCAGTGCATTTAGTGGGAAGGACAGCCTAACCACAAACACGTGGACAAGTGAATGTGGCCAGGAATGGTCCATCTCACTGACGCCTTCACACTGGGTTAATATTGTGGAAGCCGGGACACAGTTGGACACTGGGATGCAACACGTCCTCCAGACATAGAGGATTGCGGGTCCTGGGTCAATCAGGCTTCAACACAAAGTTCAGAAGGTAGACAGCAGCAGTGGTCGGCCTCCTACACAACGAGTAAATTATTCATGATCATGAGGCCATCCACCTCCTTAGCTTTCTGTTCCTTGGAATGCAAGCGCATGTATGTAGTAGCAGCTAGGCCTGAGGTGGTCAGCGTTTTGGCGCATATTCTACCTCCTTCGAGGATTGCTGGATGTTTTCCTGCTACTATCCCAGTTCTATGACTCCCGTTAAAACAAAGCTTCAGGTGATGAATGATGGATGAGGTGGTGGCAAAGGAGAAAGAGCAGGAGGAACAGGGACCATTCACATCAATATCAGGCCAGCCAACCACACATGTCTTGTAGGATATGTGTAGCACCCTGAGGATTCGGCTGCTACAGGGGTATTGCACCTCAACCCAGAGGTGTGATATTCCACTCCCGGGTAAGGAAGGAGTGTGGAACTGAGCTCAGATAGACTGCATGCACTACATACATCCCATTCCAGAGGAGCAGGCCGACGGTACTCCCACTTAGAAATGTGCAGGTACAACCGAGCCTGTTCCTGGCTGGAGTGGGAGGGGGGTGGTACATCCCATGTAGTGTAGGGGCAGATAGGGGGAGCAGTCTGGGTAGTGATAGGAGCTCATTGGGTGCTGGTCACCTGAGCTCACACATAGAGGGATATATAAGGAGGGCACCAACTTAGATCAGGGTCAGACGCTGAGAACAAGTCAGTTGGAGAGGAGAGAGAAGGAAACAGCAGCCCTGGAGAGAGAGAGAGTGGAGCAGAGAAAGACCCAGAGGGGGAATACTGAAGGGACCCAAGAACCCAAATTAGAGCACCGGGTGAGGAGTCAGCAAGAGGGTACCGGAACCCAAGCTGGTGGGGGCAAAGACATTCCCCAGCCAGAGACCGGAGACCGTGGGCAGTGTCTGTCACGGTCACCCACCACATTCACCCCGAAGGCACACCACATGAAGGGTCAGGGAACCCAGGGCCAAGGGTGTCCCAAAAGAAGGCCCGAGGGAGCTGGACCTAGGTGAATCACTGGTGGGGACGGCTGAAGAAAGGACAGAGGGAGAGCTCAGGGCCACGCTCCGGACTTGTTTGGGGGTTGGCTGGATCCAGGACCTGGTGGACGCAGCACGGCTCGGGTGGTCACTAGCAGCTGGAGTGACCGGAACATCAGCAGTAAGTAAACACCCTTAACTGCACAACCCGAGTCTGTCTTCATTGCCGGCTGCACCGCACCACCACAACCCCCATCCTCTGCGCCTGTCCCCTCTGAGGCTATACCCCTCCCGTTGGGGGTTATCCCACCAAGCTGTGCACCCACCATCAGCCTCAGCGGACCCTGCTGCAGCGGCGGCCACAGTGACCGCATCACAACGGGTGGCGTAGTCGACACAAAAGAACTTTAGTAACATCTGTAAAGCTGCCACATAACTCTGAGATTGACGCCCTGGGCACGGGACCGGGTCACAGCCGCTCGGAGACTACAACCCCCCATCTGATCCGGTGCCGGGTATTCCCCTCAAAAAGGAATATGTCCCAGGGGGCGCGTCAACTTTGGCGTAGTCGGCAGGATTACGTGCCCGCAACACCCGGGTACTGCGTGCCTGAAGAAAAGTGCAAGTTTACCTCAGAAAGAAGTCTCCCGCCAGTTCCGGAGGGTCCACGCCATCGGACTCCATCACCAGTCGTTTCCCGCCGATTGTCCGCCATTTCCAGCTTGTTCCCGCCATCTGCAGAGTTTCCCGCCACTGGGCGACGCTTCCCGCCAAAACCGCAGATTTCCCGCCTTGGAAGAGCAGCGGACGCCATTATGGGCGTGCCAAAGGAGGGCAAGAGGCCACCTCCCATCGTGGGCCAGGACAGAAAATGGCGCCAAAAGTGGAAACCGCCCCCACCAACAGAGACTGTGATGCTGGAGGTGTCTGTCAGCGTGAAAGAACTCCCCCTGGAGCTGACAGTCACCGAGTTGCCCCGGGACCGCCCTCGAAGTGGGAGGAGACGAAAGAGAAGAACAAAGATGGGTGTCGCTTGGAGCAGTCTGGAGCGAGCGCACCCGGAGGCAAGAGGTCTGGAGAGGGGTAGCAAAGAAGCTCACCCGGAGATGGAGAGAAAGCAGAACAGCACCGGCCCGCTGGCCAGGAGTCTGCTAGAGACCGAGGAAGGAGGGCAGAGCAGCACCGGCCCGCTGGCCAGGAGCCTGCCGGAAGCCGAGCAGAGCAGCACCGACCCGATGGTCAGGAGCCTGCTAGAGTCCACAACCCCGCTAGGTCTAGCGGAGATCCTAGCGCAGCTCCCCCGAGACCGGGAGTGTGCACAAACTGCCCTGGAGGGCCTCGCAAGGAGGATGGCCCGGGTACAGCGCGAGATACTGGCGGAGTGGGGCCGGGAGATGACCCAGCAAGCAGAGACCAGTCAACGGAGCACGCTACCCTGGAAGAGGAAGCAGACCGCCTCTGAGGATGGCGCAGGAGGACCCAAGGCCGGAGACGGCGCCGAGGAGGGAGCCGAACGCATGGAGGCAGGTAAAGGGGACGCCTATACCCCAAGCCGTGACAACGCTTACCTGCCCCAGCTCCCCGTCGCAGAGCCCGAAAGTCCCCCTGCTGTGCCCGTAGCCGCCAGGTCACCGCCATGGACTAGGCCCCGACCGGAAGCCGCCGCAGCGACCCCTGTGACGTCACGCGCCCCGACCCGGAGCGTGACAAAGCAGGAATTACCACCAGCCTGGTCGCAAGGCCTAGTACCCCCGGGCGCCGCATCACCAACAGCGCCCCCTACCTCCGCGGAGCCTCCGGCCTGGCCGCAAGGCCAGGTAACCCAGGGCGCCGCCGTCCTAACGGTGCCCTTCACCTTCCAGGTGCCCCAGGCCTGGCCGCAAGGCCTGGGCAACCCGGGCGCCACCACCACCGCGCCCGCGCCCGCAATACCTAGGGTGCCACACCTGGGGGAGGACCTCTTCGGCCAGCTCACATGGCCGGACGGGCGGCCCTTCATCTGGCCCGAAGGGTACCCTGAGCTGGAGCGGCAGCAAAGAGAAGGGCCCTTGTGTGAGCCCCTGATCCCGGCTCCGAAGCCCGTGGCTCGGGTCTCGCCTCCTCTAGCAGAAGCCCAATTCGTGTGGGACCCCACGGGAGAAGATTTGATGGGGTTCACCGGAGAAACTCGGGCAGCCGCAGCTGAACGTACAGAGTGTTGCCGTCAACAGCTGGCAGAGTTTAAGAGAGAACGGGAGGAGAGGCGGGTCAGAGAACAACAGGCCCAAATCCAGAGCGCGGAGCAGAAGAGCCGGACTAGGAGGAACCCCCGTGCAGCGCATTGTCCCCGCACCATCGGGACAGTGATAAAGTTCAACCCGCAGCATGGGTGGGGCTTTATTCGGGACCGTAACAACCGTGGTGACGTTTTTGTGACCCGCAGAGACGTCGAGTCCCACCTGCCGGAAGGTCACAAAGGCCGTGACCTCTACGTCGGAGACGAGGTCACTTTCACCCGGCACAAGTGTGCCAAAGGACCTTACGCCCTCCACGTACACCGCTTGACGGAGGAGGAGTTGCGGTACGGGGAGGAGGAGCCAGAGGACCCGGACGGGTCTGAAGAAACATCATATCAAGAAAGAGCAGGAGGAAGACGCCGTTGAGTGCGGCAGAGCAGGAGCTGTAAATAGTTACCCCATGGGGGTATAAAGAAACTGAAACTGTTGCTGCTAAAATAGTCCCCGTTGGGACCAGTGAACTGTTTACCCGTTAACCCCTTTTATCCTACAGGCTGAGGACTGTGAGCAGCCATTCCCTTCCCTCTACCTGGCCGAGGACTGAGAGCGGCCAACTTCCAACTTCTCCCTGTATATAGTTGCGCTTCCTAAAGCGCCCCCTACCGGTTTTATAGAAAACCAGTTTTTCTAAGAGACTGTCGCACTTTTCCCGGACACACGTTGCACAGTGTCCGGAGGAGGAACCAGAGACAAGAGAAGTCTACGAGAATGTTTATATAAAAAGTTTTATATATATGTAATGTTTATATGTTTTATATGTTCATATAAAAATTTTGTATGTTTTGGTGTTTTATGTCTTACAGCCCGAGGACGTGCTGTGATTTACCAGGGGGGAATGGAGCACCCTGAGGATTCGGCTGCTACAGGGGTATTGCACCTCAACCCAGAGGTGTGATATTCCACTCCCGGGTAAGGAAGGAGTGTGGAACTGAGCTCAGATAGACTGCATGCACTACATACATCCCATTCCAGAGGAGCAGGCCGACGGTACTCCCACTTAGAAATGTGCAGGTACAACCGAGCCTGTTCCTGGCTGGAGTGGGAGGGGGGTGGTACATCCCATGTAGTGTAGGGGCAGATAGGGGGAGCAGTCTGGGTAGTGATAGGAGCTCATTGGGTGCTGGTCACCTGAGCTCACACATAGAGGGATATATAAGGAGGGCACCAACTTAGATCAGGGTCAGACGCTGAGAACAAGTCAGTTGGAGAGGAGAGAGAAGGAAACAGCAGCCCTGGAGAGAGAGAGAGTGGAGCAGAGAAAGACCCAGAGGGGGAATACTGAAGGGACCCAAGAACCCAAATTAGAGCACCGGGTGAGGAGTCAGCAAGAGGGTACCGGAACCCAAGCTGGTGGGGGCAAAGACATTCCCCAGCCAGAGACCGGAGACCGTGGGCAGTGTCTGTCACGGTCACCCACCACATTCACCCCGAAGGCACACCACATGAAGGGTCAGGGAACCCAGGGCCAAGGGTGTCCCAAAAGAAGGCCCGAGGGAGCTGGACCTAGGTGAATCACTGGTGGGGACGGCTGAAGAAAGGACAGAGGGAGAGCTCAGGGCCACGCTCCGGACTTGTTTGGGGGTTGGCTGGATCCAGGACCTGGTGGACGCAGCACGGCTCGGGTGGTCACTAGCAGCTGGAGTGACCGGAACATCAGCAGTAAGTAAACACCCTTAACTGCACAACCCGAGTCTGTCTTCATTGCCGGCTGCACCGCACCACCACAACCCCCATCCTCTGCGCCTGTCCCCTCTGAGGCTATACCCCTCCCGTTGGGGGTTATCCCACCAAGCTGTGCACCCACCATCAGCCTCAGCGGACCCTGCTGCAGCGGCGGCCACAGTGACCGCATCACAACGGGTGGCGTAGTCGACACAAAAGAACTTTAGTAACATCTGTAAAGCTGCCACATAACTCTGAGATTGACGCCCTGGGCACGGGACCGGGTCACAGCCGCTCGGAGACTACAACCCCCCATCTGATCCGGTGCCGGGTATTCCCCTCAAAAAGGAATATGTCCCAGGGGGCGCGTCATATGTTTCTGTACCAAAAGGAGCGGTTCAGCTACACAGTTATAAGGCATACAGTGAATGCAATGCCTACCAAAAATTTCGAGGCACTCCAATGCCCCTTGGAAGTAACATGGAGGTCAGAGGGCCTTAACTACACGTTTTTTTCCATTTATAGCAACTGGGTCTCCTGTACACTGTTGGCCTAAGCAGGGAATGGAAGGCTTTCCAAAAATTATTAGGTACTGCAATGCCCCTTGAAACAGACGTGGATTACAGCGTATTAAAAACCTTCTACCCATTATTGGGGAGTGGGTCTCCCTTAGTGTTCGCCTATGCATTGAAAAGCAAAAGCTGACAAAAATTAGGAGGAAATGCAATGCCCGTTGCAAGAGTCGTGGAGGTTAGAGGTAATTAAAAACAACATGTCAATGCCCCTTGGAAGAGCTGTGGAGTTCAGAGTGGTTTAACAAGACGGTTTTAATGCCCCTTAGAAGAGACGTGGAGTTCAGAGTGGTTTAACAAGACAGTTTTAATGCCCCTTGGAAGAGATGTGGAGGTCACAGTAGCTTAACAAGATGGTTTTAATGCCCCTTGGAAGAGACGTGGAGTTCAGAGTGGTTTAACAAGACAGTTTTAATGCCCCTTGAAAGAGTGGTGAAGGTTACAGTGGAATAAAAAGACAATATCAATGCCCCGTGGAAGAGACGTGGAGGTCACAGTAGCTTAACAAGACGGTTTTAATGCCCCTTGGAAGAGTGGTGGAGGTCGCAATGGAATAAAAAGACAATATTAACGACCCTTGGAAGAGACGTGGAGGTCACAGTAGCTTAACAAGACGATTTTAATGCCCCTTCCAAGAGCCATGCAGTACAGCATATTAAAAACATTATTCCCATTATTGGGGAGTGGGTCTCCCATAGTCTTTGCCTATGCCTTCCAAGCAAAAGCTGCCAAAAATTAGGACAGAGGAACTTGCAATGCTGGCAACATGGACCACAGTCACCCTGGTGGTATAGTGGTCGTGGAGGCTGAGGATAAGGAGAAGAGCAAAAACAGCCGAAATGAGGAAGCGTATACCCATGTGTGGGTGTGAAGCGATGCATGGGAATACACCTCCCGAAATAACACAGTGGATTTGACTTTATGTTACTCTGCTGTCATTTGGTGGTGATGAGAAGTCTGGCCCAATCCAGCCCTTGTTCATTTTGATAAGGGTCAGCTTGTCAGCATTGTCAGTTGACAGACGAGTGCGCTTATCAGTTATAATTCCCCCAGCGGCACTAAAAACACGCTCCGATAACACGCTAGCGGCAGGGCAGGCCAGGACCTCCAAGGCGTACAGAGCGAGTTCATTCCAAGTGTCCAGCTTGGATACCCAATAATTAAAAGGCACAGAGGAATCACGGAGGACGCTGGTACGATCGGCAAGGTACTCCCTCACCATCTTTTGAAACTTTCCACTCCTTGTGAGAGTACCCCGCGTCTCAGGGCCTGTAAGCTGGGCGGGTGTCAGAAAACTGTCCCAGAACGTTGACAGTGTTCCCCTGCCTCTGCTGGATTGGAGTTGCATCTCTCTCGCCTGTACGCCTTGGTTGGGCAACGAACTGTGACCTCTGCCGCTAGCGTGTTCAGATGGGAATTTTTTTAAGAGTTCTGCAGCAAGGGCCTTCTGGTATTGCCCCATTTTTGTAGACCTCTCCACCTCAGGAATAAGAGAGTGAAAGTTCTCATTGTAGCGGGGGTCTACAAGTGTCACTAACCAGTAATGACTGTCACCCAACATTTTGACAACGCGAGGGTCACGGTTAAGGCAGCGTAACATAAAGTCAGCCATGCGTGCCAGACTGGTAACGGGCAAGATTTCCGTGTCCTCAACAAGATGACGACAGACCATGCTCTCCTCTTCCTCCTCCTCCTCTTCCTCCTCCCCCCTGTCCTCAGGCCACCCACGCTGAACCGACGGTATGACACTTGTACAGGTACTACCGTCTACAACGCATGATAGCAGCTCCTGTTCTTCCTCATCCTCCTCCTCCTCCTCTCCCTCATTGTCCCCCAATGCACGTTGGGATGAGATGAGGCTGGGTTGTGTGTAATCGCCTGCTACGGCTTCTTGATCCATCTCATCATACTAAGGCTGCAATGCCTCCTCTTTAATTCTCTGCAGCGAGCGTTGCAAAAGACAGACAAGTGGGATGCTGACACTAATGATGGCGTCATCGCCACTCACCATCTTGGTGGCCTCCTCAAAGTTTGTCAGGATGGTACATATGTCAGACATCCAGGTCCACTCCTGAGGTCTTATGTGTGGAGTCTGACCTGAATATCGACGGCCTTGTTGCAGCTGGTACTCCACAACTGCTCTCTTCTGCTCACAAATCCTTTGCAACATGTGGAGGGTAGAGTTCCAACGTGTGGGGACATCACACACCAGTCGGTGTGCCGGAAGCTGCAAACGCTGCTGCAACACAGCAAGGGCGGCGGAAGCTGTAGCCGACTTGCGAAAATGAGCTGACAGGCGGCGTACTTTCACGAGCAGATCTGGCAACTCGGGGTACGATTTAAGAAACCGCTGAACCACGAGGTTAAGCACATGAGCCAGGCATGGTACGTGTGTGATCTCACCTCGCCTCAGAGCCGCCACCAGGTTACGGCCATTGTCACACACGACCATGCCGGGATGTAGGTTCAGCGGTCTCAGCCACAGATCTGCCTGCTCTTTCACAGCTGTCCACAACTCACAAGCAGTGTGAGGTTTATCACCTAAGCTTATGAGTTTCAGCACAGCCTGTTGCCGCTTGGCGGAGGCAGTACTGCAATGCTTCCAGCTTGTAACTGATGTGGTGATATCTGAGATGGAGGCTGAACATGAGGAGGAGGAGGAGGAGGAGGATGCGCAGGAGCTGTACACTGTGGGGGCAACTCTGACTGACATAGGGCCCGCAATCCTTGGTGTGGGGAGGATGTGTTCCGTCCCAAGGTCCGACTGGGTCCCGGCTTCCACTATGTTTACCCAGTGTGCCGTCAGAGAGATGTACCGTCCCTGGCCACAAGCACTTGTCCACGTGTCCGTTGTCAGGTGGACTCTCCCAGTAACTGCGTTGTTGAGGGCACGGCAGATGCTTTGGGACACGTGCTTGTGTAGTGCGGGGATGGCACACTGGGCAAAATAGTGTCGGCTGGGGACCGAGTACTGAGGGACGGCCACCGCCATAAGGTTGCGGAAGGATTCTGTCTCCACCAGCCTAAAAGGCAGCATTTCCAACGCAAGCAGTCGTGAAATGTGAGAATTTAGGACTGTGGCCTGTGGGGCGTTAGCTGCGAATTTCCGCTTTCGTTCAAAGGTCTGGGATATGGACAATTGAACGCTGCGGTGGGACGTGGACGTGGACGTTGATGCTGTTTCTTGAGAAACTGCCATAACAAGTGAAGACTGAGAGGAGGGGGCATCTTTACATGCAGTATGGACAGGGGATTGCCTTGCACACACAACAGGGGGTTCTATTGCACGCACAACAGTGGAAGAAGCAGTGGTGACACCCGCTGACACTGGTCGTGGACCCTGGGTTTCGCCTTTGCTGCCATGTGCCTGATCATGCTGGTGTTGGTCAGGCTGGTAGTTTTGTCACCCCTGCTGATGCTGGCATGGCAGGTGGAACATATGGCCTTTTTGGGGTTATCAGCAGAGTCTTTTAAAAAATTCCAGACTCTGGAAGACCTACCGCTTGTACTGGAGAGGCGTCTATAAGACACCCCCATTACTAACCCCATAGTCAAAGTTAAAAAAAAAAACACAAACACCCAGAATAAAGTCCTTTAATTGAAATAAACACACAATTCTTTATTGTTCTAAATTAAACTCTACTTACCATCACGCCCATTCCAGCTGAAGCCAACGATCTCCTGCAATAAAAGAAAAATAATAAAGCAACCTCATCCTTACCTTTCCATGGTTCCCAGGACAGCTTCAGCTCTGCTACATCGAGATGACAGGCTGGACCGCAGCAGAAAGCTGCCATCCAGCCTGTTATCCCGCAGACACTGAGAAGCGCAGGCATGCTTGCGCTCCTCAGTGTCTCTCTGTGACGGCATCCAGATGAGCCGACAATGAACTCGGCTCACCTCATGCACGTCACTGACAGCGTGGGAGAATTCTCACGCTGAAGCGCTGAGTGCAGGAGAATTTTCCCACGCTGTCAGTGACGTGCATGAGGTGAGCCGAGTTCATTGGACATGACCTCGGCTCATCTTTATGCCGTCACAGAGAGACACTGAGGAGCGCAAGCATGCCTGCACTTCTCAGTGTCTGCGGGATGGCAGGCTGGATGGCAGCTTTCTGCTGCGGTCCAGCCTGTCATCTCGATGTAGCAGAGCTGAAGCTGTCGTGGGAACCATGGAAAGGTAAGGATGATGTTGCTTTATTATTTTTCTTTTATTGCAGGAGATCGTTGGCTTCAGCTGGAATGGGCGTGATGGTAAGTATGGTTTAATTTAGAACAATAAAGAATTGTGTGTTTATTTCAATTATAGGACTTTTTCTGGGTGTTGTGTTTTTTTTAAATACTTTACTAGAAATTCATGGCGGTCATGTCTGATATTGGCGTGACCCCATAAATTTCGGGCTTAGGGCCAGCTGATAATACCAAGCTGGCCCTAACCCCTTTATTACCCAGTGAGCCACCGCACCAGGGCCCTGGATGAGTTGGGTACAGCGCCAGAAGATGGCGCTTCTATGAACGCGCCATTTTCCGGGGTGGCTGCGGACTGCAATTTGCAGCAGGAGTGGCCCAGAAAGCTTGGGCCTCCCTGCGCTGCGGATTCCGGCCCCCAGCTGCCTAGTTGTACCTGGCTGGAGACAAAAACAGGGCGAAGCCCCACGTCAATTTTTTTTTAATTATTTCATGAAATAATTTAAAAAAAAAGGGCTTCCCTATATTGTTGTGTCCGGCCAGGTACAAATAGGCAGCTGGGGGTTGGGGGCAGCCCGTTCCTGGATGCTGTACCTGGCTGGCATACAAAAATATGGCAAAGCCCACGTCAAAATTTTTGGGAAAAATTAATTAAAAAATAATCTTTATTAACCCCTCAAGTGTCATTTAGTGTTAAAATAAAGGATTTATTAAAAATAAAATTGGCGTGGGATCCCCATAATTTTAGTCTCTAGCGGAGGTTAAGCAGACGGCTGGGGCAAATGTTTGAAGCCTGGGAAGGGGCTAATACCCACGGAGCTTCCCAGGCTACTAATATCAGCCCCCAGCTGAATACCTAGCCTTTACTAGCTATTAAAATGAGAGAGACCCCCCCAAAAAAATTACGTGGGGTCCCCCCTATTTTAATAGCTAACAAAGGGTAGGCAGACAGCTGGGGGCTGATATTAATAGCCCAGGAAGGGTACCATGAATATTGGCCCCCTCCCAGGCTAGAAACACCAGCCGTCAGCCGCCCCAGAAATGGCGCATCCATAGGATGCGCCAATTCTGGCACTTAGCCTCGCTCTTCCACGCTGCCCTGGTGCGGTGGCAGGGGGTAATAGTGGTGGGGTTCATGTCAGCGCCAGCTGCCATGAAGCCCAGGTTAGTAATGATGGGCGTCTATAAGACACCCCCATTACTAACCTACAAAGTGTTAAAAAGAAAAAACACACACTACACCCAGAAAAAAATAATTTATTTGAAATAAAACACACAATTTTATTTAATTCTTAGTTTACTAAAAAAAAATAGTTACCTGTCCACGGTCCTGCGCTGATCTCCCATGCACAGCTGTCACATCTGGAGATGGTGACAGCTGTGCATGGCTGCTGTATGCTCACACTGCCGGGAACACGTCCGCTCCCGGCAGCGGGAGCCACTGACTGACGTCACCGGAGTGCATTCAGGCCGCGCAGCTCCGGAGACCTCCTTTACGGCACTGCTGTACCATGGGAATTTCTCATGGTACAGCGGGGCCGTAAAGCAGCTAACCGGAGCAGCGCTGCCTGAACTCCGGCGAACCCGCTTATGCAATGACGGGGCTGCTTTACGGCCCCATCATTCTAGCGGCGGCGGCGGTTCAGAGCGGTCACATTCTATGTGGCTGCTCTAAACTGGAGATCATCGTGGGACACTCGTGGACTACTACGGAGGGGTAAGGATAAGGTTGTGGTTTATTATTTTATATTTTATTACAGGAGATCGATGTCTTCGGGGAATTAGGTGTCTAGGTGAGTATAGGTGTAGTTTTTTATTTTTTACTTTATTTTAGGTGGCGATCGGCGGGGACAGGTAATGTATAAACTAATTTATTGTAGGTAACCACTGGCCACCAATGACATGTATTTAAAATTTATTGGGGACACAGTAGGGCAATTTAAATAGCAGGATCAGGCTGATGGGAACTACTGCTCCCATCGAGCTGATCCTGCTGGCACGAGTGGACGGTGGACAGACATAGGCCGATGGGAGTAGTAGTGTCACATCGGCCTATGTTTGCCTGCACGCACACACCCGCAGACATCGCACAGACACCGCGCACACCCGCAGACATTGCACACCCGCAGACATCGCACAGACACCGCGCACACATCGCACAGACACCGCGCACACCCGCACACATCGCACAGACACCCACACACACCAATCATGATGGGTCTGATCGTCTGGGAGGTGAGGCTGACCTGTGTGGCCGTGGGAAAGTTCATGTGAGTTCATGCAATGCAGTCAAGCATGAACTCACATGAACCCTCCGAGGGCACCGCGGCTACTTCAAATGAACAACTGATCGGCATCACCTGATACCTCAGCTGTTCATTTGAAATAACCGGCGGGAAAGCGCAACACAGAACGGGAAAGCCGGCGGTGAAGTCTTTTCACTGCCGGCTTCCCCGCCCGGGTCCTTCGCTCCCCGCTCCTTGGTGCTGTGCTCCCCGCCCGGTTGTAACTTACGATCGGGATGGGAGGTGGCGAGGGGAGTGGAGGATCGGGGTGGGAAGCTGCGGGGAAGCAGTATGGGGCTGTGTGATTGTTTAAAAGCCGGCGGCTTTTTACCGCCCGCCGGCTTTTAAACAATCAGGAGAATTCTCTCACGCTGGGATGGCATTCTGATGACAGGCTGGATCGCAGCTGAGCGCTGCCACCCAGCTTGTCATCCTTCAGAGACACTGCAGAGCGCAGGCATTATGGGAACTTCCGATTCCGGTATTCGATATTGTAAAAGTATCGGAATTAAGTATCGGAATTCCAATACCGCGAATATCGGCCGATACCCGATATTTCAGTATCGGAATGCTCAACACTAGTTGTGGCACATTTTCACCTTGGCCACGGCCCCGTCCTCTGCACGAACCATCACAAGAACGTCCACTTCCACGTCCCTTGCCACGTGCCTTGCCCATTGTAAATGAAGTAAAATAGCTTACACTTGCACTATCAGTGGAAAAAGGGTAACAAAGAGTAGATTAGAACCGTGGAAGAGGAAAACCACAGTTATTGTTTACTGGGGTATACCACACTTTTTTAAATAGAGATATTTGCGGCTGAACAGTGAGTGACACACTCAAACTGCTTTTTTTTTTAGATACCAAAGGCCCAAAACTGGATAGTACAGCGATTTGACCCGTGGAACTGCGAAACCACACTGGGATGTCGGGCCTACACAAGACTATTTTCAACAGATATATTTTTGTGTCACAACAGTCAGGAGACACTACTGTTTTTCTTTACGGAAAAAACTACCAAAACCTGAATAATAGAGATTTTTTACCGTGGAACAGCAAAACCACAGTTATAATTTACTGGTATATACCAGACTTTTTAAAATATATATATATTTGCGGCTGAACAGTGAGCGACACACTCAAACTGTTTTTTTTAGATACAAATGGCCCAAAAGTGGATAATACAGAGGTTTGTACTGTGGAACTGCGAAACCACACTTGTATTTCTCGGGCCTACACCAGACTATTTTCAACAGATATATTTGTGTCTGAAAAATCAGGGAGACACTATTTTTTTTTTTTTTTTACAGCAAAAAATACAAAAAGCAGGATAATAGAGATTTTTTACCGTGGAACAGCAAAAGCACACTTCTGTCTCTCTGGCCTACACCAGACTATTTTCAACAGATATATTTGTGTCTGAAAAATCAGGGAGACACTATTATTATTTTTATACAGCAAAAAATGCCAAAAACAGGATAATAGAGATGTTTTACCGTGGAACATCAAAACCACAGTAATAATTTACTGGTGTATACCAGGCTTTTTAAAATATATATATATTTGCGGCTGAACAGTGAGCGACACACTCAAACTGTTTTTTTTAGATACAAATGGCCCAAAAGTGGATAATACAGAGGTTTGTACCGTGGAACTGCAAAACCACACTTGTATTTCTCGGGCCTACACCAGACTATTTTCAACAGATATATTTGTGTCTGAAAAATCAGGGAGACACTATTTTTTTTTTTTTTACAGCAAAAAATGCAAAAAGCAGGATAATAGAGATTTTTTACCGTGGAACAGAAAAAGCACACTTCTGTCTCTCTGGCCTACACCAGACTATTTTCAACAGATATATTTGTGTCTGAAAAATCAGGGAGACACTATTATTATTTTTATACAGCAAAAAATGCCAAAAACAGGATAATAGAGATGTTTTACGGTGGAACATCAAAACCACAGTAATAATTTACTGGTGTATACCAGGCTTTTTAAAATATATATATATTTGCGGCTGAACAGTGAGCGACACACTCAAACTGTTTTTTTTAGATACAAATGGCCCATAGAACTGCAAAACCACACTTCTATTTCTCTGGCCTACACCAGACTATTTTCAACAGATATATTTGTGTCTGAAAAATCAGAGGCACACTTTTTTTGGGGGGGGCGGGGGGGGACACCAAAAGGTTAATAAGATGGGTATTTGTACATTGTGAAGGAGGAAAAAAAAAAGAGGATTTAGATTAAAAAAAAGGATTTTTCCTGGCCCCCGGGACCTGGAGCTAAGTCCAGCAATTTCAGCAACAGGAGCAGCACACAGGACTGTAATGCAGCGTTTGCTGGTATAACCACTGCGTCTCCTATACAGCCTGCCTGCCTGCCTGCCTGATATACCTGGGATGGATATTAGTCCTGAGAAGGACTGTTTGTTTGATCTGGCAGCCTTTACAGACCCTACACTAACTATTTTGCAGGATATATCTCTCCCTAAATCAGCAGCGCTGTCCCTACACTGTCTGATCCGGAGCGACTGTGTCCAAGATGGCGGCGCCCGGTTTTAAATACTCGAGGTGACGCTGTGCGGCCAGCCAATCACTGTAATGCCCACAAACAACATGGCTGCGGCATTACAGTGACTGGCTGGCAATCCCTGCATGTTCATTGGCTCTGTAAAGAGCGCCAAACATGCAGGGCGGAGACCCGAGCTCCCGCCCGAGTAACCCGAAAATGCTCGGTGCTCGCCGAACATCCCGAGTAGCGTGATGCTCGGGCGAGTACCGAGCTGTGTCGAGCATGTTCGCTCAACACTAATAATTAGTGCTTTACGTGTGTAGTTTACTGTACATACATTTAGCTAAGAAATAAATAAATTAAAAAATTACGTGGGGTCCTCCCTATTTTTTGATAACCAGCCAAGATAAAGCAGACAGCTGCAGGCTAATATTGTCAAGCTGGGAAGGTCCCTGGTTATTTGCCCCTTCACAGCCGAAAACCACCAGCCCCAGAATTGGTGCATCACATCAGATGCGCCAATTCTGGCACTTTGCCTGGCTCTTCTCGATTGCCCTGGTGCAGTGGCAATTTGGATGATATTTTTTGGGGTTGATGTCAGCTGTGTAATGTCAGCTGGCATCAAGCCCAGGGATCAGTAATGGAGAGGCATCTATCAGACACCCCCATTACTAACCCAGTAAGTCAAAAGGAAAAATACACACACACAAATATTTTATTAAAAAAAAACTCACATTTTTTGCATTCATTGGGTGTATGGGGGCCTATAGATACGACCAGCATGGACTTTGAGAAATTTCCTGATGCATAAGCTGAACGTAAAGTGAACTTGTATAATAAATAGATCTTTACTGCAAAACAAAAAACAAAAAAACAAAACAAAGCAGTACTCAGTTTTGGCTAATTAATGATAGTGAATGTGGTAGAATCCTTGAGTAAAGAAGGTCAGAGACTGCCATGTGTGTCGCTCAGCCCATCTATTGCCCAATTACAACCATCTGCAGCCACTATTGAAGTTCTACAACACAGTATTGTGGAGAATGTTACATTTATACTTGTATCGAATAATAAGGAAAATTATAATACTGGAATAGTACTGTGTCAGTGTAACATCCAAAAATAAAGTCATGGTTAATGCAACAAGGGGGATCTTAAAAGACGGAAGAGTTCCATGTTTATACTGGCTATGAAAACAGCATTGCTCATAGGTACAGACAATAAAGTACTGTGTGGGACATGCAAAATGGAATAGAGACGTAACTTTCCTAATACAGTTAATTCCCTGAAATCCATTCGGAATAAAACTACTACAACGGTCAGAATAAAATGCAAAACTGACCTAACAATCAGCATTATTGTTGCCCGTGGCTTCAGAAGTCATTATTTAAAAAAAGCTATATCAATTACATTCCAAGCTTCCCAATGAATCTACTTATTTCCAATGGGACAATTACATTTAATGGGATTGGTTCCTTATAAAAAAAATCTTGGTCTCCTGGCCAATACTGGACATCGGGAGCAACGATGAACACAGAGCGCTTGACCCGGGGCCAGTACTGGGAATAGCACAGACGATCCGTTTTGCATAGCATCCTCCTTTAAAGGGAACCTGTCACCAGTTTTTGAGTCTTTAAACAAATGTCATGACCTTTATCTGCTACTGTTATGCATTCCACCAACGCCAACCCCCTGTATATCCCAAAAATACCATTCAATTTGGTCCCGCACTGAATTTATATGAGGATGGTCCCATGGGCGACATCACTACGGTGTATGTGCCTCCTCTCTGCTCTCAATAGCCATCCTCTGGCTCTGATGGATGTGGATGACGTGTCCTGCATCATCCACATAGCTCAACGAAGTCTCGCGGGCAAAGCAAAGGGCATCACATGCCCATGGTAGGGCAGAGCAAAGGGCGTCGGCGTGGGCTGGCGATGCTACTATGCAGGCACGAGAATTCGTTGGGCTATATAGATGACCCAGGACACTTCATTCACATCAATCAGAGCCGAGTGAGGACGTCTATTGAGAGCAGAGATGAGGCATAGACGCAGCACCAATGATGATCACTAGCCGGACCATCCTCATTTATATATAGCGCGGGACCAAATCAAATGGTATTTTTGGGGTATACAGGGGGAGTCAGGAAACAATGTAAATGTTTGTGGAATGCATAACACCAGCAGATAAAGGTCAAGGCATTTGTTGACAAACTCAAAAACTGGTGACAGGTTCCCTTTAAATTCTACTTTTATGATGATTGATATTCTAACCCGCTGAATATGTTATATTAATATATGTCATCTAACAACTATGTGTCATCTCCACCATCTACAGACATCTCTAAATTATAAATGGAATTATCTTCTTGCGCCTACTAATGGCGCAGATGACTTTCTATCACTGCAAGATTATATAGCAGAGATGGGAGGTGTCCGACAGGAAACGACGCCCTAGTACTCAGCCTATTCACACTATATATGTAATGTTGGCTACGGCACGTTAGGCTGTACTTTATCTGTTCATATATATTATTAGTGCTGTTTGCTAAGTTTAGACATGTACTCTGTATATATGCATATATATATATATGTATGTATATATATATATATATATATATATATATATATATACACACAGTATCTTACAAAGTTGAGTACAAGTGACTAACACAGAACAGGAGGGAGAAATTAACTTTGTCTTTTTGCAAACACATTGTTTGCAGCTCTTGAGCTCTGCTGTATTGTAACAATATTGTAACCCTGTCTGCCTGTGAGATGGAAGCTGAGAAGGACCTGCAGACGTGTCAGGTATAATCACACACAGCTCTGCAGTGAGATCAGGAGAGCAGAGAGCGGCCATTACATATTACACAGGTAACTCCCCCTTCATGTAAAACAAGCTCTGGAGGCAGTTATCTTCCAGGTAACATCCTCTCCATAGCCTGGAAGAAGTCATTTAGAGTGATAAAAGATGATTTCTCAAAAACATAGTCTCTGATATGAGACCTACAGGGAGGACTTTTTTCAGCATTCTAAAACCTGTATGTCCATATTAATAGTTCAGATAGGTCTAATGTGTTGGAGAATTCCCTAAAAGGGCTATTAAAAGTTATTATCACCTATTTAAAGGATGAGTGGTAACTCAGATTTGTTGGGGTCCGACTGCTAGGACCCCCACTGATCTTGATAATATTGTTCTGAAATGCAACAGCCACTAATCCATTCCTATGAGATTTTCAGAATCCCATTCTTCTTGAGATTGGTGGGGGGCCCAGATGCCGAGACACACTGATCCACAAGCTATCACTTAAGCTGGATTTACACTGCAAGATAATCAAGAACAAGCATTCTTACAACCACTCATTTCATGATTATCTTGCTGTGTAAACAGGCTGCAGAATACTCGATGTATGAGCAAAATACTCATTCATTAGGTGAAATGATCTTTTACTTAGCGCAAAAGATCCTTGTTCTCGGCGGTGAATAATCCTGTATAAACAGGTCTCGCATTGCTGAGAACCATGGCTGCCTATGTGCACTGAGAGACCTATTACAGATCACTCAGTGCGTATCGTTTACTTTTTTCTGCCTATGTATATAGGCTATTAAATGACTGCAGAATGGTAAAGATTTAACAATCGGCGGTGGTATCTTGCCGCTAGTTGTTCTGTGGAGGAACATATCATCTTTGACAATGTTTTTTTTTCTAAATCACAATCTTTATTAAAAATAAAAATAGAAATCATGCAATTTTCATACTTGCCACTAGAGGTTTTTTTTTCACACCTGTACTTCCTGTAAATTCGCATGCACATTAGCAGCAATGAATAAACTGTGACCTTATCTTTTGTATTGAAGCAGCTAATGAGCGTGTGCAAAGGTTATTGTGAAGGGAGGAAATAACGCCATGACAAAGGTGCAGCCTGAATGTAGTAAAGGCAAGGAAAGCTTTTACTTTTTTTTTTCTTAAGCAAAAGATGGTATAACGCTTTGTATTACTGTATTTTCTGTGTATTTGTCACTGTGGAAACACCAAATTTATGGCTTCCTGCATCTATGGGCAAATAATCCCTGAACCAACATTATTGTTATACTGGCTGGTTTTGCTCCAGATCTGCTGTTATTGTTTGTCCTTCATCTTTGTATGAACAATGAAGTGCTTGAAAGTATTAAGTTATAGAGACAATGAACAAATACCTCAAGGTTGAGTAAATGTAAAAGAAGAAAAATAAATATACACATAAAAAGTGAGTAATTTAGCAGGAAAATACTCTGGGAAAACAGACACAACACCCAGCCCATGGACAATTATGTTGTATTTACAGTGTGTGTGTGGGAGGGGGTATTACTGTGTGGGGGGTATTTATTGTGTGTGGGGGGTACTTACTGTGTGTGTGGGGTACTTACAGTGTATGGGAGGTATTTACTGTGTGTGTGTGGGGGGGTATTTACTGTGTGTGTGTGGGAAAGGGGTATTTATTGTGTGTGGGGGTATTTACTGTGTATGTGAGGGGGTATTTACTGTGTGTGTGTGAGTGGGTATTTACTGTGTGCGGGGGGGTATTTTCTGTGTGTGTGTGAGGGGGTATTTACTGTGTGGGGGGGTATTTTCTGTGTGGGGGGGTATTTACTGTGTGTGTGGGAAAGGGGTATTTATTGTGTGTGGGGGTACTTTCTGTGTATGTGAGGGGGTATTTACTGTGTGTGTGTGAGTGGGTATTTACTGTGTGCGGGGGGGTATTTACTGTCTGTGTGTGGGAGAGGGGTATTTACTGTGTGTGTGGGTATTTACTGTGTGGGGGGGGTATTAACTGTGTGTGTGTGAGGGGGTATTTACTGTGTGGGGGGGGTATTTTCTGTGTGGGGGGGTATTTACTGTGTGTGTGTGGGAAAGGGGTATTTACTGTGTGTGTGGGAAAGGGGTATTTATTGTGTGTGGGGGTACTTACTGTGTATGTGAGGGGGTATTTACTGTGTGTGTGTGAGTGGGTATTTACTGTGTGCGGGGGGGGTATTTACTGTGTGTGTGTGAGGGGGTATTTACTGTGTGGGGGGGTATTTTCTGTGTGGGGGGGTATTTACTGTGTGTGTGAGGGAAAGAGGTATTTACTGTGTGTGTGGGAAAGGGGTATTTATTGTGTGTGGGGGTACTTACTGTGTATGTGAGGGGGTATTTACTGTGTGTGTGTGTGAGTGGGTATTTACTGTGTGCGGGGGGGTATTTACTGTGTGTGTGGGTATTTACTGTGAGTGGGGGGTATTTACTGTGTGTGTGGGGTACTTACTGTGTATGGGAGGTATTTACTGTGTGTGTGTGAGGGGGTATTTACTGTGTGTGGGGGGTATTTTCTGTGGGGGGGGTATTTACTGTGTATGTGTGGGAAAGGGGTATTTACTGTGTGTGTGGGAAAGGGGTATTTATTGTGTGTGGGGGTACTTACTGTGTATGTGAGGGGGTATTTACTGTGTGTGTGTGAGTGGGTATTTACTGTGTGCGGGGGGGTATTTACTGTGTGTGTGTGAGGGGGTATTTACTGTGTGGGGGGGGTATTTTCTGTGTGGGGGGGTATTTACTGTGTATGTGTGGGAAAGGGGTATTTACTGTGTGTGTGAGAAAGGGGTATTTATTGTGTGTGGGGGTACTTACTGTGTATGTGAGGGGGTATTTACTGTGTGTGTGTGTGAGGGGGTATTTACTGTGTGTGGGGGGTATTTTCTGTGTGGGGGGGTATTTACTGTGTGTGTGTGGGAAAGGGGTATTTACTGTGTGTGTGGGAAAGGGGTATTTATTGTGTGTGGGGGTACTTACTGTGTATGTGAGGGGGTATTTACTGTGTGTGGGGGGTATTTACTGTGTGCGGGCAGGTATTTACTGTGTGTGTGTGGGAGAGGGGTATTTACTGTGTGAGGGGGTATTTACTGTGTATGGGGGGTTATTTACTGTGTGTGGGGGGGTATTTACTGTGTGCGGGCAGGTATTTACTGTGTGTGTGTGGGAGAGGGGTATTTACTGTGTGTGTGGGTATTTACTGTGTGTGGGGGGTATTTACTGTGTGTGTGGGTATTTACTGTGTGTGGGCGGTATTTACTGTGTGTGTGTGGGAGAGGGGTATTTACTGTGTGTATTTGGGTATTTACTGTGTGTGGGGAGGTATTTACTGTGTGTGTGGGGGTATTTACTGTGTGGGGGGTATTTACTGTGCACGTGGGGGGTATTTACTATGTGTGTGGGGGGTATTTACTGTGTGTGTGGGGGGTATTTACTGTGTGTGTGGGGGGTATTTACTGTGTATGGGGGGTATTTACTGTGTGTGTGTGGGAGAGGTGTATTTACTGTGTGTGTGGGGGGGTATTTACTGTGTATGGGGGGTATTTACTGTGTATGGGGGGTAATTACTGTCTGTGTGTGTGGGAGAGGGGTATTTACTGTGTGTGTGGGGTATTTACTGTGTATGGAGGTTATTTACTGTGTGTGGGGGGGTATTTACTGTGTGTGGGCGGTATTTACTGTGTGTGTGTGGGAGAGGGGTATTTACTGTGTGTGTGGGTATTTACTGTGTGTGGGGGGTATTTACTGTGTGTGTGGGTATTTACTGTGTGTGGGCGGTATTTACTGTGTGTGTGTGGGAGAGGGGTATTTACTGTGTGTATTTGGGTATTTACTGTGTGTGGGGAGGTATTTACTGTGTGTGTGGGGGTATTTACTGTGTGGGGGGTATTTACTGTGCACGTGGGGGGTATTTACTATGTGTGTGGGGGGTATTTACTGTGTGTGTGGGGGGTATTTACTGTGTGTGTGGGGGGTATTTACTGTGTATGGGGGGTATTTACTGTGTGTGTGTGGGAGAGGTGTATTTACTGTGTGTGTGGGGGGGTATTTACTGTGTATGGGGGGTATTTACTGTGTATGGGGGGTAATTACTGTCTGTGTGTGTGGGAGAGGGGTATTTACTGTGTGTGTGGGGTATTTACTGTGTATGGAGGTTATTTACTGTGTGTGGGGGGGTATTTACTGTGTGTGGGCGGTATTTACTGTGTGTGTGTGGGAGAGGGGTATTTACTGTGTGTGGGGGGTATTTACTGTGTATGGGGGGTTATTTACTGTGTGTGGGGGGGTATTTACTGTGTGTGGGCGGTATTTACTATGTGTGGGGGGGTATTTACTGTGTGGGGGGGTATTTACTGTGTGTGGGCGGTATTTACTATGTGTGGGGGGGTATTTACTGTGTGGGGGGGTATTTACTGTGCACGTGGGGGGTATTTACTATGTGTGTGGGGGGTATTTACTGTGTGTGTGTGGGAGAGGGGTATTTACTGTGTGTGGGGGGTATTTACTGTGTATGGGGGGTTATTTACTGTGTGTGGGGGGTATTTACTGTGTGTGGGCGGTATTTACTATGTGTGGGGGGGTATTTACTGTGTATGGGGGGTTATTTACTGTGTGTGGGGGGTATTTACTGTGCACGTGGGGGGTATTTACTATGTGTATGGGGGGTATTTACTGTGTGTGTGTGGGAGAGGGGTATTTACTGTGTGTGGGGGGTATTTACTGTGTATGGGGGGTTATTTACTGTGTGTGGGGGGTATTTACTGTGTGTGGGCGGTATTTACTGTGTGTGTGTGGGAGAGGGGTATTTACTGTGTGTGGGCGGTATTTACTGTGTGTGTGTGGGAGAGGGGTATTTACTGTGTGTGGGCGGTATTTACTGTGTGTGTGTGGGAGAGGGGTATTTACTGTGTGTGGGCGGTATTTACTGTGTGTGTGTGGGAGAGGGGTATTTACTGTGTGTGTGTATGAGTATTTATTGTGTGTGAGGTAGATTTAGTGTAAAGGGGCTTTGGGAGATTTACTGTGTGGAGGGGCATGTCGCATGACCGATGGACACAAGGACTACATAATTTGTATATACTGTATTGCTGCAAGCTTTCAAAATAGGGACCTAGGCCAAATAATTTTTCACTTTTCTTTGTGCTATTTCATATACATTTTACTAAAAATATTGCAGTTTTTATACTGTTCACTGAGTCCTTCCAATAAACTTAATACATTGTACTTTTGTAGAGACCACATTTCAGCTTTTGCTGTGTACATTAGACCTTATTCAGATGAAGAAAAATACAGTAACAATCAAAGTGATCAATATAAAATTAGTATAGAATACCCCTAACAAATTTGTATAATCACAAATAGGGCATACTATTATAGTATCATAATGTGACATATAAAAGCAGTAAGGAATATAGCATAACATCATAATTAAATAACATAGTGACAAAAGGTAGAAAACCTTATTTAAAATTTGCACCCAAAGAGGGAACATAGTGATGAGAGGCATTACAAAAAAAGAAAGTATATTACGTCCTGCAGTGTGTGATGCCAATCCCCAACGCATGTTTTGGCACAATGCTTTCATTTGGGGGTCTGCTTCAATGCCAACTTCATGCTCCTTTAGAAGCTCCTTTCAACTGCTGCTTGGCAAGATGAATCCACTATGTTGAAACAAATCAAAGTATGGGAATTCCCTTGTCTGATTATGTGGCGGGAAGCTGAGAGACTCAGACAGGGAAAGTCTTGTACTCTGATTTGTTTGAATATAGTGTACTGATCCTTACTGAGCAGCAGTTAAAAGGAGTTTCTAAAGAAGCATGAACTGGGCATTGAAATGGCACTGAAGCATAGTGTTTGGGGGAGAAGGAAGCTCGGAGACAGGTTGCTCTTATTGAGGATAATGTTGGCACAGCGTGTGTAGTTATGTAGCTGAGCTGTGTATATGTGTTGATGTAGCTGATATATGGGTAGGATCAGTCTTTGATATTTGTATATATAGACTCTCTGACCGATCACTCCACCCATCAGCCTATGGCAATTTATATCACAGCTCAATCCTACCTACCCACATAATTGTAGGCTATCAGCTATTAGGTTAGGTTCCCAGAGAAGAAGGTCGCCTTGTCGATTTTTTCTAGAGCAGCAATGCAATTCCAATTTCATATATTCCATGTTTGCATACTATAGCGTTACAGAATGGAGAAGATAGAGAAATTGTTTTCTCCATCTTCTTCTCATCCAAGAGAATTGGATCACTCTAATGAGAGTTTTATCAGAGTGTGATTTACTTAATTGATCCGATTTTCTTGGATGAGAGAATATACGGTCGTGTGACCCCAGCCTAAGTTTGACCCTGCAATGGAAAAGCCGAAATATTCGTCTTCCCTGCACCCTTTTAACAATGAAATTTGCAACGGTAGACGCACTGCAGGTGTCAATGCGGGACCTCCAAAGCGGAGATGCCATGTGGGATCTTAACCTAAAAGAGTAATAAGAAATTATGTTTCAGCGTAGATTTTTACTCAATACAAAATATGTAGCTGGCAAATTCGCTTTAAATTTACCAATTTTGATCTCTTTTGCAGCTTTACCAGTACTGACAGTGACAATATAACTGCAATTACATCCCATGGTTTAACGTAAAAATAGTCTGGGTTCTCCCACTGCAGGGACGATTAGTTAATACTCTCCAGGATGAAACTTGGTCATACCGGCTGGTTCATGATATGTGATAAATTTGGTGCATCTTGCTAGATACATTAGACACTTTTTCTTTCTCATGTCATCTACTGCTTGGCTTTACTCTATCCCAGTATTTTGTGCCAAAAAATAGTTCACGCCCTTGTCCACAGGGTCTTGTTTTAGGGCTGCAACTATCACAAAAAAATGCAAACCTGTTGGATTTTTGGTTTCAGATCGTAAGATGAACAGGTTCTGGCCCCATAGACTTCAATGTTAGTTTCTCACAACTGCGACATAGAAGCAACATGTCTACAATTTGGCTGTTTTGCGTTTTTTTTAACACCCAAATAAAATAGTTACATTACAGAACAAGTTGCACAAATGTGTTTCCTTGCACAAACTACTGAAAGCTATGTTCACACGTTGCATTTTTGCTGCATTTTTTTCCCTGCATTTTTGTCAGGGTACATTTGCCTCTTGTGCATGCCGATAAAGTTTAGCGCTTAAAAAAAAAAAACATGATTCAACTTTCTACCTGCGTTGTTTGCTGCGTTTTTGCACTACCCATTGCTTTCTATGGGGGAAAAACACTGCAAAAACGGTGAAAGAAGTGACATGCTGCAGTTTGCAAAAACAGTCAAGAAAAAAAAAGTCAATGTGTGTGCATGAGATTTCTGAACCCTCATAGACTTGTATTGTAAAACGCAGCTGAAAATTTGCATAAAAAATGCAGTAAAAAACGCTTCAAAAACGCAATGTGTAAACATAGCCTAAATCTTGCTGTTGCGTGACACGTCACCATGTAACCTTAGTCTTAATCGTTTATCCTTTTTTTCTCTCTATTCAGTTCTAAAAAAAAACATGTAAAAGCTGCGTAGTGTGAACAAGCCCAGACGTACGTCAAATTTTAATCATTGTATAAATGCTTTTATTTAAGGCTCATTCAGATGTCAGCGATTTTTCTTGCACGCGAAAAAACAGACTGAGTTTCATCAAAGCTTCATCAGTTTTTTTCACAAATGAAAAGAAAAAAAAAGAGCTGATAACAGTTGTTCTTATATCAAATAGTTAGTAAAAATCGGACAGCACACGGGTGGCATCTGAGTGCTCTCTGATTTTTTCACTAACCCATAGACTTCTATTGGTGATTTTTATCCAACAAACAGATCAAGATCAGATATGTCTCTTTGATTTTGTACGGAATGGAAAAACCAAAGATGAAACTCGTACAACAAAAAATGAAGACTGAATCATCCTTAGGCCACGGCCCCACTATCAGTATTTGGTCAGTATTCGGTCAGTATTTTTTCTCAGGAGTGGGAGCCAAAACCAGGAGTGGGGGATAAATGCAGAATTGATGACTTGTTTCTATTACACCTTTTCTCTGATTGTTCCTCACCTGGTTTTGGCTCCCACTCCTGAGAAAAAATACTGACCGAATACTGACCAAATACTGATAGTGGACCTGTGCAAAAAACGAGAATAACACATATATTCAATAACCATTTCCCCAAAAAATAATCATAAACAGTACGGCAACAATATAAAAGAGAGAAGGGAGGTGAAAAAAATGACTACAAAAAATAAATAATTGGCAGACCCATAAAAAAGGAGAAAAGGATTTGTGTCTGGCAAGTCAGTTCTTATTCAGTTGAATGTAGTACAGTACCAGACACAGCCTGTGAGCTAGAGTGGTGCTATTCGGTGGCTCAGTGGTTAGCACTTTAGCCTTATAGCACTGGGAGACTGAGTTTAAAACCCACCAAGGAGTTTAAATGTTCTGTGTGGGTTTCCTTCCACACTTTAAAGACATACTGATAGGGAATAGATAGACTGTGAGTCCCATTGGGGACAGTGATGATGTCTGTAAAGTGCAGTGGAACTAATGTTGCTATATAAGTAATTAAATATCTTTAAGACTGTGTGCACACCTAATCTTTACGACGCCGGCAGACCCAACAAAGTTTTTCTAGGCAAAGCCGCTTTATAAGATAGAGAGGTATTTTCTTACAATTTAAACTATAACCTACAAGCTTAATTTACCATGAAGCAGTTAAGAGAAGTAACAAAAGATTGAACATGTACACAGCAGTGTCTTTTTGACATTGCTGTGAATTGTTCATTTTTTGCGACACTTTTTCAGCCGTGTTCCATGCAGAATCCGCATTTTTGCCTCCCCCTGGATCAACGCTGCGGAATAGCTGCAGTGCACAAGAAATAGGCTGAACTGGATGGACGCTTGTCTTTTTTCGGCCTTATAAACTATGTTACTATGTTACTATGTATGTATAAGACTATGTTCACACGTTGTGTTTTTGCTGCTATTTTTTTTTTCTGCAGGCAAAACCTGCTCTCTTGGCATTAAAAAAATCAACCTCAAAAAAGCAGATTTTGATGAGTTTTTGCTGCGTTTTTGTCATGGTACATTTGTCTCTTGTGCATGCTGATAAAATTTAGTGCAAAAAAAATAACCTGATTCAACTTCCTCAGGTTTTGGCACCAAAAACGCAGCAAAACCTGATACCTGTATTTTTTTTATATGTTTTTGCACTACCCATTCCTTTCAATAAATGAAAAACGCTGAAAGAAGTGACATGCTGCATTTTACAAAAACGCAGCTCTTTAACAAAACAGAAAATTAAACTAAGCTGTGTGGATGAGATTTCTGAAATCTCATAGACTTTGCTGGTACTGCAAAACGCAGCTGAAAATTTGCATAAAAAAAAAGGCTACATGTGAACGTCGTATGCAATTTAAGAAGACCCTTATTTCTAATGCCAAGAAAATAATATAAACTGTGCAAATCAAAGTGTCTGATGTTTTTCTAGAGTGCAACATTTTTTTTTTGTTTTATACAATTTGCATAAAATCATATTAGATTTTGTCACTTTGTGTTTATTTGTGTCTCATTTGTTAGCTCCTTTTCCATTACCCAATAATAATATCTTTCTATAATATAAATTAATTATATATAGGGCGGTAGCAAACATGGGAACCGTATGAGGAAACTAGTCCGTAATAATGTCAGAATGAAAAGAAGCCATAGCTACAGGTTCACACCCACAAAGCAGGTAAAAGTGAAGCTGTAATGTTTGCCTAGGATTATTCATGAGCTGAATGGGCAGGGGGAAAAAAAAAAAAAAAAAAAAAAGAAGTCATGTGACAGAATAGAAACTTGAGCCTTCACTATGTGAACAAGCAAGTTTTACTTCTCCTATGAAATGTGTATTAAATCCACGAGAGAGAAGAGCACACACCGTATGTGGGAAATCCTTCGGGGCACAGTCCGTTGTAGGATTTTAACACTGACGGAGACACATGGTGCTGACAGTTCGCTGGTAATATGGAAAAACTAAATAAGATCACTGGGGAAAAGATCAGGTGAGCAGATCGGGATTTTAGTATTCGATCACTTGTTGCTTGGTCAATAGGAAAAACTAGCAGAAGTCCTATATGATCATTTCTTGAGTTGCGTCTATGCTTGGAGTTTTGATACTTATTTTTGTGTCTTTTTTTTTTTTTTTTTTTTTTTTTGTTACTTCCTGGAGTTGAGTATTTAGAAAATATTGACACTTTTAACTCTTATTTGTATCTATTCCCCAATTTGGCACCATGGCTCCTCCTCAAGCAAATCTGAATGACATTGATACAACAGATAAAAACTAGTTGCCACCTGCTTCTTTTTCCCCTGATCAGCAATTTATGTTCAAGAAGTGAAAACCTCTCGGAAATGTCAGGTGTTGGAGAGCGGCTATGCTTATTTGTAACTGGATTTTCTAAGATTAGTCTTGGTGTGGTTTTATTTTATTTTTTTAAGAATTTATCGTTTACTAAAAACTTTGCAATATTGCACTTTTCAAGCTGAGTCTTCACATCAGACTGACAAATCTAATGCATTTGAAAAAAAAAAAAAAAAATCTTAACTTCCCACGGTGCATATATCTCAAAGCTGAGTTTGCAATAAGTTTTTTTTATTTTCTAAGTTTCCTTATTCTAAAAAAAAAAAAAAACCTTCTCGTACCCATTGCAATGTTACAAACGGACACCACGTGGATTGTACATGCGTTTGCTCGTGATTTTAACACGGATCCATAGACTCGTGTGAATGATTTTGATCAAAAATGGACATGTCTCTGGGATTTTTTTGTGGTCACATGGTCTGAGAAAAAACATGGACGTGTGAATAGCATCATAGGCTATGTTGGGTACGTTCTATCCTGTTAAAAGAGGGTTAGAACATTTATGTGAAAAATGGACATGTGAACAAAGCCTTAGGGCTCATTCAGACATCCGTTTTTTAGTGTAAAGTCAGAGACAGACTGCTGTATTTCTCATGCAAGGATCGCATGGTAAACCTCATACTGACTGGCTGCTCTCCTGACCTGAGCTTGATAGAAGAAGTAGAAATACATCATGCTATAATGCTCAGGTCAGGAGAGGTGCCAGCGAGTTCGTTCAGTGCGATGCGATCATCACACGAGTTATACGGCAGTCTGTCTCTGCCCTCAGAATGCAATGTGTTTTTCACAGATGGCACTCTGTACCTATGATAGTGAATGGGGTCACTCACATGTCCGTGATTTTCCGCAGACCGAAAATCGCAGTTACATGTCTTATTTGGATACGAGTGTCAGATCCAAATCGGCAACGCAAGTCTATGGGTCGGTGAAAATATCGGCCAGCACTTGGAGTGCGGTCCGATTTTCATGAACAGTTAGAAAAAGAATAGAAAACTTTTTTTCTTTTTTCACGTAAGAGAAAAACTGATGACACTCAGGCCAAACTGTGATGAAATTCAGTCCATTTTTCTGGTAAAAAAACCCCAAAATCCTGATATCTGAATGAGGCCTTAGGATTAGAGTAATCAATATGATCCTCCTTCAAGCATGTATAGTATGGTATTATATACAGATACCTCCTATACTTGCATAGGTAATAGAATAGCCCTGCAATCATGACTGCTATATTCTCTAAGCAGGTATGAACATATCCAAAAAGTTTACAATGAGATAGGCTGAAGCTGCAATGGTGAAGAAACACTTTGTCTTGTAAAATGGGTGACAACATTATATCAACTGTCCTATTAAAAAATAATGTATAGTTGACATAGTTAGATCCTGTCTTGTACTGTTCATTTTGTTATGAATTTTTAATATTTTTTCCAGTGGCTATCACCCTCTGTGCATGGAAAAGGGGTCAAATCCACAATGAAAATTGGTAACAGAAATTGTGTTTCTAAATCCACACTCTGTCACTTAGGCTGGTTTCACACATTAGTTTTTTTTGGTAGATGGGTGAATCAATTTCATGAGAAGCGGGTCCAGCAGCCAGGTCACACTATGAACAAGAACACATAGTTCGAAACGTGTCAGTGTGCATGCCACCGAAGAGCGCTATTTTTTTTTTTAAGATTATATTTTTTTAATCATGTTTATAATAAACTTCAGTTTTTAAACTCCCATCCCTGGAATTGGTGCTGGATACACCCTTTTTTTTCCTCTGCCAGCAGCCAGGTCAATACTCCATGACCACTTGAATCTCCTCCTACCTGCCCCAATCTGTGGCTCCTCAGTTGATTAGCTGACGAGGCGCAACATCATTGTTACAACATAACATATGATGGCGGGTAGAAGGTGACGCGTAGAGCTCGCGTTCAGCTGCCATGGAGTGCTGACAAAGCCACTGGACCAAGGTCCTACAAATTTATTCACTCGTCTCTACTGCTATCTCTTATTTTTATGCATAAATCACATAACAATTACAATGTGTCTTTTTTTTGTGTCCTTTTTTTCCTGTGGACTGATTGTCTGCAGAAAAAAGATGCAGAGACATCATCTGCTTTGACTCACGTTTTGGATCAAACTCGCCAATGTAAGTTAATGGCTACATGAAAAAAAGAGCGGCTAGCACACGGATGTTTAATAGGTAGGAGAAGCTAATTAAATGGGTTTTTTTCATTGGAGAAAAAATGTGAGCAACAAGATTGTAAAAACTGACACCAGAACCAAAAATGGGTCTAGCACACCGGACTGTTTTTGAAGTATGAGAAAAAAAATTAATGTATGAAACCGGCATCAGGGTATGTGCACATGTCGTCTTTTAGACGTATGCGTAGCCACTGAGTTTTTCAGGAAACGCCAGCATTGTTTTTTTTCATTCATTTTTTTTTGCAATTTGTTTTTTCAACTGAGTTTTTTTAATTGTACTCTATAAACTAATAAAAGGACTTTCAAGCAGAAGCCACCTGAAGAATGGGCAGGTCGTTTTTTAGATGTATGAGTAGCCACCGAGTTTTTCAGGAAACGTTAGCATTATTTTTCTCGACGTGTTTCTTGCTGTCTTTTTTGTAACTTGTTCTTTTGCTCTTCAACTGAGTTTTTTTTTTTTTAAATTGTACTGTATAAACTAGTGAGCGGCTTTGAAGCAGAAGCCACCTGAAGAATGCTCAGATGGTTGCTTTTTTTTTTTAATGCTTTGTGTCTTCGGAAATGTGAAAATGCTAAAAGAAGCTTCAAAGACTGAACATATAATGCACAGCAAGTAATTTTTACATTGCAGTGGATATGTTCATTCTTTTTAGCGCTTTTTCAGCCGAGTTACGGAGCTTAGCTGTCTGAAAAAGATGTTGTGTACCTATACTCTCACAGTGTCAAAATATTCTGCAGCATGTGGATGAGATTGTCTAAACGCTACCGGGTCAGAGTCGTATGGGAGACTAATCGTCTTTTAAAGTACATTTTTCTCTGAAACACCGTAAAGTTTCCCAGTCAGACATGCATGGCTGAAATCATGCAGCCAGTGCCCGATATATGCGGCCTGTGGCTCGAGCAGCATGTATAAACTCACAGGTTCCCTTTAATCTGCTGCTGATTTTCTGTGCATATCTAAATGGAAAATCTGCAGCCTTTATGGCGTGCTTTAAACTTCCCTACGAGTGTGTGCACACTGTGGGTTTTTTTTATTTTATTTTTGCTGAGTTTTTGATGCAGAAACTCTCTAAAAACCATGTGTTTTGACTGGAGAGTTTCTGGTCTGAAAACTCTGCAAAAAAGAAAAAAAAAAAAAAACCAGCGTGAACACATCCTTAAAGGACACAGGTTCGTGCTATGTCTATCTCACAAATGTAGTTTTATGTGTAACGATTCAGGTCAGTTCACACACTGCTATGTTATAATTAGCTGATTTATCCATCATGATTAGATGAAAGGGACTTTTAGGTGCAGATAATTCTGTAATATATTTACCATGTGGGAAAATGCCCTACCACCACAAAAAAAAAAATGCTTCAATAGCTCGATATGTCTGATACATTTTTTTTATCTACTATCCAATTTAGGCAGGAAGACAAAAAAAGAAAAGCTCACCACAAAGCCACACACAAAAATGCACAAAAGTGCAACAACAAAAAAAGAACAAATAATGCAACTGTAGCACCCTGAGGATTCGGCTGCTACAGGGGTATTGCACCTCAACCCAGAGGTGTGATATTCCACTCCCGGGTAAGGATGGAGTGTGGAACTGAGCTCAGTAGGCTGCATGCACTACACACATCCCATTTCCGAGGAACAGACCGATGGTACTCCCACTAGAGAAATGTTCAGGTACGACAGTGTCTGTTCCTGGCTGGAGTGGGAGGGGGGTGGAACATCCCAGTAGTGTAGGGGCAGATAGGGGGAGCAGTCTGGGTAGTGCTAGGAGCTCATTGGGTGCTGGTCACCTGAGCTCACACATAGAGGGAGTATATAAGGTGGGAACCATCTTAGATCAGGGTCAGTCAGTCAGTCTGAGAAGCAGAGCAGAGGAGAAGAGCAGCTCCAAGGCCCAGAGAGAGAGAGGAGAAAGAAAGACCCAGAGGGGGAGAAAGAAGGAACTCCAAGAGCCCAAATTAGACCAGAGGGTGAAGAGTTGGCAACAGGGTACCGGATCCCAAGCTGGCAGAGGCTACAGCACACCTTAGCCAGGAACCGGAGGTCGTGGGCAGGATCGATCTGCCACGATCACCCACTAAATCCACCCAGAAGGCAGACCAGGAATAGGGTCAGGGAACCCAGAGACAAGGGTTTACCACCAAGAGGCCCGAGGGAGCCGGACATAGGTGGATCCCTGGTGGGGAAGGCCAGAGAAGAGGACAGGACAGAAAGGGAGCTCAGGACCACGTTCCAGAATCACCTGGGGGTTGGCCGAGTCCAGGACCTGGTGGACGCAGCACGGCTCGGGTGGTCACTTAAGGCCGGAGTGACCAGAACAACTGCAGTAAGTAAACAAACCCTGAACTGCACAGCCCGACTCTGAGTCTCATTTCCATCCCCGCTGCACCACCACAACCCCCATCCTCTGCAACTGACCCCCTGAGGCTATACCCCTCCCGTTGGGGGTTATACTACCTGAGCTGCACATACATCACCAGCCTCAGCGGACCCTGCTGCAGCGGCGGCCGTACTGACCGCAATTCAACGGGTGGCGTAGTCGACACAAAAGAACATCTAGTAACATCATAAGAACTGCCACACACTGAGCTTGACACCCTGGGCACGGACCGGGTCACCGCCACTCGGAGACTACAACCCCCATCTGATCCGGCTCCGGGTAATCCCGTAACAGCACTGGCCCAGGGGGCGCGTCAACTTTGGCGTAGTCGGCAGGATAACGTGCCCGCAACAACCGGGTACTGCGTGCCTGAAGAAAAGTTCATCGTTACCTTAAAAAGAAGTCTCCTGCCGGTTCCGGAGGGTCCCCGCCATCGGACCCCATCACAGGTCGTTTCCCGCCGGTTGTCCGCCATTTGCAGCTTTTTCCCGCCACTGGGAGACGATTCCCGCCATTTCCGAAGATTTCCCGCCTTGGGGGAGCGGACGCCATTATGGGCGTGCCAAAGGATGGCAAGAGGCCACCTCCCATCGTGGGCCAGGTCGAAGAATGGCGCCAAAAGCGGAAACCGCGCCCACCAACAGAGACTGTGATGCTGGAAGTGTCCATCAGCGTGAGAGAACTGCCCCTGGAACTGAAGTTGCCCCGGGACCACCCTCGATGTGGGCGGAGACAGAAGAAGAGAGCAAAGATGGGTGTCGCCTGGAGCAGTCTGGAGAGAGCGCACCCGGAGACAAGACGTCTGGAAGAGAGTCCAGGGAGAGCCTCCCCGGAGATGGAGGGAGAGCCAGGCAGCACCGACCCAGTGGTCAGGAGCCTAATGCGGGCCGCCACTCCAGGCAGCACCGACCCAGTGGTCAGGAGCCTGTTGCAGGTCGCCACTCCAGAAGGCCTGCTGGAGATCCTAACACAGCTCCCCCGAGACCGGGAGTGTGCACAGACCGCGCTGGAGGGCCTCGCACAGAGGTTGGCCCGGGTGCAACGAGAGACGTTGGCGGAGTGGAGCCGAGAGATGGCCCAGCAGACCGAGACTCGTCAGCGGAGCACGCCACCCGAGACGAGGAGACAGACCGCCTCTGAGGATGGCGCAGGAGGACTGAAGGCCGGAGACGGCGCCGAGAAGGGAGCCGAACGAATGGAGGCAGGTAAAGGGGACGTCACTACCCCGAGCCGGGAAACCGCGTGCCTGCCCCAGCTCCCCGTCGCAGAGCCCGAAGTACCCCCTGCCGTGCCCGTCGCTGCAACGTCACCGCCGCAGACTAGGCCTCAAACGGAAGCCGCGACCCCTGTGACGTCACACGGCTCGACCCCGAGCGTGGCCAAGCAGGAAGTACCATCGGCCTGGTCGCAAGGCCTAGTACCCCCGGGCGCTGCAATACCAACAGCGCCCCCTACCTCCGCGGAGCCCCCGACCTGGTCGCAGGGCCAAGTAACACAGGGCGCCGCCGTTCTTACGGTGCCCTTTACTTTCAAGGTGCCCCAGGCCTGGTCGCAAGGCCTGGTTAACCCGGGCGCCGCTACCACCACGGCGCCCATAACACCTAAAGTACCGCACCTGGGTGAGGACCTGTTCGCCCAGCATACGTGCCCGGATGGGCAGCCCTTCGTATGGCCCCAGGAATACATCCAGCTGGAGCTGCAAAAAGCAAGGGCCATGTGCGAACCCCTGATCCCGGCTCCAAAGCCCATGAAGAGGATCTCGCCCCCGCTAGAAGAGACCCAGTTTGAGTGGGATCCCACCGGAGAAGACCTCATGGGGTTCACTCAGGAGACTCGGGCAGCCGCAGCGGAGCGTGCAGAGTGCTGCCGCCAGCAGCTCGAGGTCTTTGAGAGGGAGCGGAGAGAGAGGCGGGTCCGGGAACAACAAGCCCAAATAAGGAGCGCGGAGCAGAAGAGCCGGACCAGGAGAAACCCCCGTGCAGCGCATGGTCCCCGTACCATCGGGACTGTGATAAAGTTCAATCTGCAGCATGGGTGGGGTTTCATCAGGGATCACCGCACCCCAGGCGACGTCTTCATGACCAGGAGAGACGTTGAGTCCCACCTACCGGAGGGACACAGAGGTCGTGACCTGTATTTAGGGGACGAGGTCACCTTCACCCGGCACAAGTGTGCCAAAGGACCCTGCGCCCTCCATGTGCATCGCCTGACGGAGGAGGAGCTGCGGTGTGAGGAGGAGCAAGAGGACCCGGACGGGTCTGAAACTGAAACTGTCCACAAAGAAAGAGCAGGAGGACGCCGTCGTTGAGTACGGTAGAGAGAGACTGTATAAAGTTACCCGTCAGGGTATAAGAACTGTTCTAGTTAAAATATAGTCCCCGTTGGGACCAGCCAAGAGTGAACTGTTAACCCCGTGTGTCCCTATTCCCACTGACCGAGGACTGAGAGCGGTCAATCCTCCCTAATACCTGGCCGAGGACTGAGAGCGGCCATATCCCCTTGTATATAGTTGCGCTTCCTAAAGCGCCCCCTACCGGTTTTATAGGAAACCGTGTTTCTTCAAGAGACTGTCGCACTTTACCCGGTCACAAGTTGCACCGTGACCGGAGGAACCAGAAACAAGAATGTTTATATGAAAAGTTTATTGCTGCTGATGATGTTTTATATGTTTTATGAAAAAAAAATGTATGTTTGTGGATGTTTATATCTTACAGCCCGAGGACGTGCTGTGATTTACCAGGGGGGAATGTAGCACCCTGAGGATTCGGCTGCTACAGGGGTATTGCACCTCAACCCAGAGGTGTGATATTCCACTCCCGGGTAAGGATGGAGTGTGGAACTGAGCTCAGTAGGCTGCATGCACTACACACATCCCATTTCCGAGGAACAGACCGATGGTACTCCCACTAGAGAAATGTTCAGGTACGACAGTGTCTGTTCCTGGCTGGAGTGGGAGGGGGGTGGAACATCCCAGTAGTGTAGGGGCAGATAGGGGGAGCAGTCTGGGTAGTGCTAGGAGCTCATTGGGTGCTGGTCACCTGAGCTCACACATAGAGGGAGTATATAAGGTGGGAACCATCTTAGATCAGGGTCAGTCAGTCAGTCTGAGAAGCAGAGCAGAGGAGAAGAGCAGCTCCAAGGCCCAGAGAGAGAGAGGAGAAAGAAAGACCCAGAGGGGGAGAAAGAAGGAACTCCAAGAGCCCAAATTAGACCAGAGGGTGAAGAGTTGGCAACAGGGTACCGGATCCCAAGCTGGCAGAGGCTACAGCACACCTTAGCCAGGAACCGGAGGTCGTGGGCAGGATCGATCTGCCACGATCACCCACTAAATCCACCCAGAAGGCAGACCAGGAATAGGGTCAGGGAACCCAGAGACAAGGGTTTACCACCAAGAGGCCCGAGGGAGCCGGACATAGGTGGATCCCTGGTGGGGAAGGCCAGAGAAGAGGACAGGACAGAAAGGGAGCTCAGGACCACGTTCCAGAATCACCTGGGGGTTGGCCGAGTCCAGGACCTGGTGGACGCAGCACGGCTCGGGTGGTCACTTAAGGCCGGAGTGACCAGAACAACTGCAGTAAGTAAACAAACCCTGAACTGCACAGCCCGACTCTGAGTCTCATTTCCATCCCCGCTGCACCACCACAACCCCCATCCTCTGCAACTGACCCCCTGAGGCTATACCCCTCCCGTTGGGGGTTATACTACCTGAGCTGCACATACATCACCAGCCTCAGCAGACCCTGCTGCAGCGGCGGCCGTACTGACCGCAATTCAATGGGTGGCGTAGTCGACACAAAAGAACATCTAGTAACATCATAAGGACTGCCACACACTGAGCTTGACACCCTGGGCACGGACCGGGTCACCGCCACTCGGAGACTACAACCCCCATCTGATCCGGCTCCGGGTAATCCCGTAACAGCACTGGCCCAGGGGGCGCGTCACAACAACGTGATAAAAAAAAACATGTGCGGTTTTACCTTTTTTTTTTTTTTTTTTTTTTTTTTTTTTTTTTTTGCCAAACTTCACTAAAACTCCATTTATAGTCTTTCATGCTTTTTATCCACACATTCAAAATAATTAAAAAAATTGTTAATTCATCCTTATATTTGGTCATGTCGGGTTTTCCTGAATAGAACCTGCAGTCGGTGCTATTCTTGTCATGAAATACACAGAATGAAGCTCGGCACTAGTGTGTATGGACTCTAGGAAAATATGACCGTTTTAGCTTAGGCCAGACATATTAGACTTTGGGGTCAGCCTGTGCTTAATATGGTGTGAAAATATCTATAAGGCCATGTACAAATGTGCAAAATTGCTGCAGTTTTTTTCTGAAGGTATCTGCACTAAAATACATAATAGCAATCTGCTCCTATTGTGATTTTGCTGCATCTTTTTAATGCATTTTCCCTTTTTTATGCCTTTTTGGTGCAGTGGATGTTTTATGCATAAATATGCAAGACCCCTTTGGGGAAATGCAAATTTTATATAAATCTTGGATGTAGCCTATATACAAAAGACCTCGTAACCCAACGTACATTTCGCCCTAGCTTCGTCAGGGGAGGCTCCCTGACAAAGCTAGGGCGAAACGTACGTTGGGGTACGACGACTGTGTGCGATTTGAAGCCAAAATATACCCACATGTAAGTGTACTTCAACCATTACTTTTGTATATAGGCTAGATCCAAGTGTAGCACCCTGAGGATTTGGCTGCTACAGGGGTATTGCACCTCAACCCAGAGGTGTGATATTCCACTCCCGGGTAAGGATGGAGTGTGGAACTGAGCTCAGTTAGCTGCATGCACTACACACATCCCATTTCCGAGGAACAGACCGACGGTACTCCCACTAGAGAAATGTGCAGGTACGACAGTGTCTGTTCCTGGCTGGAGTGGGAGGGGGGTGGAACATCCCAGTAGTGTAGGGGCAGATAGGGGGAGCAGTCTGGGTAGTGCTAGGAGCTCATTGGGTGCTGGTCACCTGAGCTCACACATAGAGGGAGTATATAAGGTGGGAACCATCTTAGATCAGGGTCAGTCTTTTTGCAGAGTGAGGTCAGTCTGTCAGAGCAGAGGAGAAGAGCAGCTCCAAGGCCAAGAGAGAGAGGAGAAAGAAAGACCCAGAGGGGGAGAAAGAAGGAACTCCAAGAGCCCAAATTAGACCAGAGGGTGAAGAGTTGGCAACAGGGTACCGGATCCCAAGCTGGCAGAGGCTACAGCACACCTTAGCCAGGAACCGGAGGTCGTGGGCAGGATCTGCCACGATCACCCACTAAATCCACCCGGAAGGCAGACCAAGAATAGGGTCAGGGAACCCAGAGACAAGGGTTTACCACCAAGAGGCCCGAGGGAGCCGGACATAGGTGGATCCCTGGTGGGGAAGGCCAGAGAAGAGGACAGGACAGAAAGGGAGCTCAGGACCACGCTCCAGAATCACCTGGGGGTTGGCCGAGTCCAGGACCTGGTGGACGCAGCACGGCTCGGGTGGTCACTCAAGGCCGGAGTGACCAGAACAACTGCAGTAAGTAAACAAACCCTGAACTGCACAGCCCGACTCTGAGTCTCATTTCCATCCCCGCTGCACCACCACAACCCCCATCCTCTGCAACTGACCCCCTGAGGCTATACCCCTCCCGTTGGGGGTTATACTATCTAAGCTGCACACACATCACCAGCCTCAGTGGACCCTGCTGCAGCGGCGGCCTTTTGACCGCAAATCAACGGGTGGCGTAGTCGACACAAAAGAACATCTAGTAACATCATAAGGACTGCCACACACTGAGTTTGACACCCTGGGCACGGACCGGGTCACAGCCACTCGGAGACTACAACCCCCATCTGATCCGGCTCCGGGTATCCCCCAAACAACACTGGCCCAGGGGGCGCGTCACAAGTATTATATAAAATTTATATTTCCCCACAGGGGACTTGCATAATTATACGCATTGTTTGTTTTCTTGGCAGTACCTTACTATTTTCCTATACACTAATACAATTCAGGATTTAATCTGAGTAATATATTTTGTTTATGGTATATAGATATGAGGCTTTAACTAGTTGGCTTCTGGGCTATATTACCATGTCTGATTCTAACTGTGTTAGTCCCTCCTTTTCCATACGGTCCTCCATGGGTTGACTCTGTAGTTTATTTTCTTTAAAATGTATTTTCTTTAAATAAAAGTTACATTTCAAAGAGATTTATAGGCACCTTTTTCTCTTTGGTTGTTGGATGTATTTAGTAGGTGTATCTCTAGTGATATTTGCATTCAAGCTCACTATTGTTGGTTCTAACATTTCAATGCAGCTGATTTTCTGCAAACAAACAAAAAAAACACAGCAGAAAAAACTCGGCATTTACACTATGCGGGAACATGGCCTGAAACTTTTGTTTTGTACAATTTTTTTCCTTGCCTTTTTGCAGGCAGTTGACAACTAAGGGTAGGTTTACATGTTGATATGAGCTACGCTGAGCTCAGTGAGTGACAAGACATTCTCCTCGGCATGATCGGTCGCTTGGATAACAGCGGGGGACACTTAGGACAGGTGAGTTAAAGTTTTGTTTTTTTTTTTGTTTTTTTTTTATTTTATTCTTATTTTTACAGTTGGACACTGCGGGAGCAGACACTAGCACTCTCATCATTGTCCCTACCGCTGCTGATCGCAGCGCCAGCAGAGGACAATGATGAGGGCAGCGTTCAGCACCCGGCGCTTTGGAACTGTACCGCTGATTCACAGGCGCTGGTATGTGTCACTGTGCACATGTGCGGGACGTTTTGCGGCCCGTGCAGAGTGTAAAAAAACAGACATGTCAGCGTGTTTTGCCCACGGACACACGGTTCATGGAAACACACTGACATGTGCACAGACCCATTCATTTGAATGGGTTTACATGTGTCAGTGTCTCCAGTATGTGTGGAAACTGTCACCATACATACCAGAGATACTTACTTTTAAAAGAGCCCTCACAATGGGTCCCTAGGGTGAACAAATGCCTCGGCATGCATCCTGACAGTGACCACTGTTGAGCGCATATCTCCTGTGTGTATGAGCCAGACAATGACCACAAATGTAGTGTGTACCTAGCCTTTTCACACCGCAAAGAGTTAAAACAGCACTGAATTCCACACAAAGAATTGACATAATGCAGATTTTAAAACCCTCACTAGAGGTCAGTTTCCTCATGGAAATTTTCGCCTACTTTTTGTTCACCATATAATTTTTCTCTCTTTTTTTTTTTTCTTGTGGCCTTTATTCTAATCACAGCACAGTCTGGTTGGTGAAAATACTTGACAAAAAGGGTGATCAATATGAAAAAAAGATGTGCGAACAAAAGAAAGCACAACAAATAATTCTTGTTTATATAAATAAAACCATAACATTTATGATATGTTTCACAAGCTTAAACAAGCAAGTGTAACGGAAGGAAACATTTAATATTGTTGACAGCTCCTTTAGAGTTGGTACACACAACCATTTTCTCTGCATCCGATAAAAACGGTCCAATTATTCTGATCAGAGTTTGATCAGAGAGGCATCAGTTTTCTTCAGACGTGGAGAGAAGAAAAAAAAGAAGGTTCTTCGCCTTCTCCATTCTGTCAGTCCATGAAAAACGGACGCATAGACTTGCATTGTTGATTATGATCTGACACTTGGATTAAAATTGGACATATGCACAGCCCCATAGAATATCATAAAAAGGAGTGCTGCTCGTCCAAGAAAATCGGTTGTGTTCCCAAGCTCTTAGGCCACGGCCCCACTATCAGTATTTGGTCAGTATTTTTTTTTCAGGAGTGGGAGCCAAAACCAGGAGTGGGTGATAAATGCTGAATTGTTGACTTGTTTCGATTATACCTTTTCTCTGATTTGGCTCCATCAGAGAAAAGGTATAATAGAAACAAGGGCATCAATTCTGCATTCCTGCATTTAGACTGCAGGATTATCTTGAAATGAGCATTCCTAGGAACACTTGTTCAGAATAGTTTTGCAGTATAACTGTATCTGTATAGGATATAAAGGATCCATTTTGATGGGCTGACCGCGGCCATCAAAGGCGCATTCCCATTAATATTTTTTCATTAAATCTGTTTATATGTACATGTAATGTAGTATGAGTGTATTAATATACTCAACTATCGTCGCTTTCTCCAGGATCCAGTGCCGTTCGGTCTTCTTCTCGGCGGTGATGTCACCGCTCTTCAGACTCTTCGGCTCATGCTATGCTCTATGTGTGAGGCAGAAGTGTCTTTTACAATGTAAGTCTATGAATCCTCAATCTGTCACTCAATAGGCTTACATTGTAAAAGCCACTTCTGGGTCACATAGAGCGCAGTGTGACCCAGAGTCTGAAGCGATGACATCACTGAGAAGAGGAGTAGAACGGCGCTGGATCCTGGAGAAGACAGTAGGTGAGTATATTAAAGGGGTTGTCCACTACTTTTACATTGATGCCTTATCCGTAGGCTAGGGCATCAGTATATGATCGGCCGGGGTCCCGCACACGGCACCCCTGTCGATCAGCTGTTATCTGTCCCGGCAGCGGCAGCCACCGCCAGCCGGAAATGCTCGTCTGCGGGGCTCCACCGTTAAGTGGCAGTGGCCGCCACGGTGTACTGCAGATCCGCCTCCCATTCAATCGGTGGGGGCGCCGCGTGCAGGATCCCGCCGATCATACATTGATGCCCTATCCAATGGATAGGGCATCAATGTAAAAGTAGTGGACAACTTCTTTAACACACTACACTCCATACATGTATACACAGATTTAATGAAAACAATATTCATTGGCGTGCTTCTTTAAATGACCACCTATCAGTTATTTAATGGCCTATTTAGACAAGCCAGCCACACTTCCATGATCACAGAAAGATCATTCTGTGCACACAGAACATTAAGTTCATGAAATGTTTACACAGGACAATGTGCTGCAGAGAATAATTTTTTTTTTTAGGTTTTGCTTTTTTAAGCAAAACACTTATCAGGTGATTGTAGGACTATTTAGAAGGGCTGATAGATCTGGAACAAACGTTCCTTCCATAGTTCTTTTTCGACCAATCTGAACAGTTCTTAATAGTTTGATCATTACGAACACTAGGGGATTCTTGTACTTATATTTATTACGTTCTTGAGCAAGAGCAATACTGAGTAATTTTAGGATCATCATGACTAACATAAAGTAGAGGACAACCTCTTTAACTTTAACTTATCATTGATGACCTATTCTTTGGATAGGTCATCAATGTCTGGCCGGGATCCGACACCCGGCACCCCCACCGATCAGCTGTTTACCGGCGGCGGGGGCAACCGGAAACGCTCACTTGCAGAGCTGGCCGTCTACTGGTAGAGGCCAAGGCTTGGTACTGCACATCCGCCTCTTATTCAAATCAATAGGAGGCGGAAGTGTAGTACCCTGCGACGGCCACTATCAAAAGACCAAGCAGCTTCGCAAAGGAGTACTTCCGGCCGGCGGCTGCCGACACCGGTGGCAGCTGAGCGGCGGTGGTGCCGGGTGTCTGACCCCATATCAAGAGACCAAGCAGCTTCGCAAGGGAGTACTTCCGGCCGGCGGCTGCCGACACCGGTGGCAGCTGAGCGGCGGTGGTGCCGGGTGTCTGACCCCATACAATCAGACATTGATGACCTATCCAAAGAATAGATCATCAATGAAAAAGTAGTGGACAACCTCTTTTAAGGCTCATTTATATGGGCCAATAATCGGCAAATGGGCATTCGTCAGATGATTAGATCGTGAATTTTTTTTTTTTTCACAATGGAAAAGGAAAATTGACATATTTTTTTTCTGAGATCTGTTCAATTTTAGGTAAACAGAAAAAAATATATAAAAAAAGAAAGTGCAATAGTCTACAGTTATGGCCAAAAGTATTGAGAATGAGACAAATAGTAATTTTTCCAAAGTTTACTGCTTCATTTTTTGTAATGGCAATTTGCATATACTCCTGAATGTCAAAGAGTGATCAGCTTAACAGCAATTACTGTACTTGCAAAGTCAATATTTGCCCAGAAAATGAACTTTAACCCCCAAAACACATTTCAACATCATTGCAGTCCTGCCTTAAAAGGAGCAGCTAACATCGTTTTAGTGATTGATCCATTAACACAGGTGTGGGTGTTGATGAGGACAGGGCTGGCGATCAATCGGTCATGATTAAGTAAAAATGACATCACTGGACACTTTAAAAGGAGGCTGGTTCTTGGTATCATTGTTTCTCTTCAGTTAACCATGGTTATTTCTAAAGAAACACGTGCAGCCATCATTGCACTGCACAAAAATGGCCTAACAGGGAAGAGTATCGCAGCTACAAAGATTGCACCTCAGTCAACCATCTATCGCATCATCAAGAACTTCAAGGAGAGAGCTTCCATTGTTGTCAAAAAGGCTCCAGGGCGCCCAAGAAAGACCAGCAAGCGCCAGGACCGTATCTTAAAACTGTTTCAGCAGCGGGATCGGACTACCAGCAGTGCTGAGCTTGCTCAGGAATGGCAGCAGGCTGGTGTGAGTGCTTCTGCACGCACTGTGAGGCGGAGACTCTTTGAGCAAAGGCTGGTTTCAAGGAGGGCAGCAAAGAAGCCACTTTTCTCCAGAAAAAACATCAGGGACCGACTGATATTCTGCAAAAGGTACAGGGAGTGGACTGCTGAGGACTGGAGCAAAGTCATTTTCTCTCATGAATCCCCTTTTCGATTGTTTGGGACATCTGGAAAACAGCTTATTCGGAGAAGAAGAGGTGAGTGCTACCACCAGTCTTGTCTTATGCCAACTGTAAAGCATCCTGAAACCATTCATGTGTGGGGTTGCTTCTCAGCCAAAGGAATCGCCTCACTCACAGTCTTGCCTAAAAACACAGCCATGAATAAAGAATGGTACCAGAATGTCCTCCAAGAGCAACTTCTCCCAACCGTCCAAGAGCAGTTTGGCGCCCAAAAATGCCTTTTCCAGCATGATGGAGCACCTTGCCATAAAGCAAAGGTGATAACTAAATGGCTCATGGAACAAAACATAGAGATTTTGGGTCCATGGCCTGGAAACTCCCCAGATCTTAATCCCATTGAGAACTTGTGGTCAATCATCAAGAGACGGGTGGACAAACAAAAACCAACAAATTCTGGCAAAATGCAAGCATTGATTATGCAAGAATGGACTGCTATCAGTCAGGATTTGGTCCAAAAGTTGATTGAGAGCATGCCAGGGAGAATTACAGAGGTCTTGAAGAAGAAGGGGCAACACTGCAAATATTGACTTGCTGCATTAACTCATTCTAACTGTCAATATAACCTATTGGTACTCATAATATGATTGCAATTATATTTCTGTATGTGATATAAACATCAGACAAACACTAATAAAAACCAAAGGCCAGCAGATCATGTGAAAATATCATTTTGGTGTCATTCTCAAAACTTTTGGCCATGACTGTATATTCACATTTTTTTTGCCGAGCTTTTAAAAAATCTTGGCAACAGTGATGCAGTTTTATTGCAACTGCAGCAAAAAAAAATGCAACACAGCCTTAAAGGAATATTCCAACAAAAACATTTATTACCTAGTCATAGGATTGCTCGGAGTGTTACAGTTGATCTATGGCCTGCAAACTCGCCGTGCCCCTGGGATCCCCTCTGTCTCTCTCTGGAGCCCTTCTCATTGCTCCTCTCTCCATTCTCCTCCTGGGCCTCTCTCACTAGCCCCGACTCTTCTCTCAACTCCTCTGAGCGGAGCTCTTAGCTGCTTTTTTCTTGCCATAATACAAATTCTAACAGTCTATTCAGTAGGACTATCAGCTGTGTATACACCTGACTTCTGCACAACACAACTGATGGTCCCAACACCATTTATAAGGCAAGAAATCCCACTTATTAAACCTGACAGGGCACACCTGTGAAGCGAAAACCATCTCCTGTGACTACTACTTGAAGCTCATCAAGAGAATGCCAAGAGTGTGCAAAGCAGTCATCAAAGCAAACGGTGGCTACTTTGAAGAACCTAGAATATAAGACCTACTTTCAGTTGTTTCACACTTTTTTGTTAAGTATATAATTCCACATGTGTTAATTCATAGTTTTGATGCCTTCAGTGTGAATGTACAATTTTCATAGTCATGAAAATACAGAAAAATCTTTAAATGAGAAGGTGTGTCCAACCTTTTGGTCTGTACACTATAATATATACATACACTATATAATCGGATTATCCCGTCTCTCTGTCCGTCCAGGAAACCCCGCGTCGCTGATTGGTCCGGCCGCGGCCAATCAGCGACGTGGGATTTCAGAACAAGATGGTGGCTGTTAGCGGCTCATCTGCCACACGGAGGTCAGCGGCGATGCAGCCGGGAGCTCGCAGCAGAAGTTCCCCCGACCGGCGGACTACGTGGCGCCGCTCCCCGGTCCTCCCTTCACACTTGCCGTCGGGAGATCAGCGGCCCTAGCTGATGATCTCCCGACGGTAGCCGCATGGAGGTCAGCGACCAATCAGCGATATTGGCGCGAAATTTAAAACACCGCTGTCATGATTGGACGTGGCCGCCACCAATCAGCAACGAGCGCAGTCCAGCCGCGAATTGGCGCCGGATTTTAAACACGCTTCGCTGATTGGTCGCACCCGCCCGGCCGCGACCTATCAGCGATATTGGCGCGAAATTTAAAACACCGCTTCTCTGATTGGTCGCGGCCAGCCGCATTCACCGTGGTACGCAGAATAGGAGACCCCTGGCTGCAGCCGCAAATAGTAGTGATGTAAGCGGAAGCAAGAGCCGGCTGCAGCCGGGGGAATTACGTGCTGGCTGTGCGTGGTCAGCGATGTTGTCACAAGCAGTATTGACAACATGACGTAATTACAAAATTCATTAGGGGCCCCAGGGGGATACATTGGGGGGTTAATTTAAAGTAGTGCACAACCCATTTAAACACTGCTTCGCCCGGTTGATCACATACATATTCTAGAATACCCGATGCGTTAGAATCGGGCCAGCATCTAGTGTATATATGTATAGATAGAGAGATATTATATATATATATATATATATATATATTATAAATCCCATAATTCTGTTATGAAGACATCAGCGCCATTTACTGTGATCTGTCTGCTGATAATTACAGTCAAAATAATTTGTATACGTTTCTTCAGCTTCAAAAAAATCACGGACACCTAATAAAAAATTTTGCAGACAGGGCAAAAAAATGCTCTGTTTTTATGAAATGTTATGGAATTTCGGGACGGTTGGCAACCCTGCCTACGTAACTGCTGGACCTGGGTCCTGCTAATCAATTTGCTCAGCTCTACAGTGTATTTCTTCTTGCTTTTCCTGTGTTCAGTAGAGTCCTCACATTATTCACGTTTATCAGAAACTAGTTTGTGAATGAAGAAGAAACGCAAAAAATTTACTTTTTGAACTAAGGAGGCTTCCGAAGAACACACTGGAGGCAAGTGTGCATTTGCTTAGCAGCACCAACTTGGACCAGGAAAGAAGGAAGGATTTCTTAGAGTTTGAAGCAGTGTGGAGTGGTGAGAGCACGTCTAGCTGGAACTGAAAGACCATCATTGGCAATGAAGAGTGGTTGAGATGGACCAGAATGTAGAACTATGAGAATGTTTGAGATTGATCAACCAGACAATGCTCCTGTAGCGGCTGGGGGCCCATCGAGTGGGAAGAATTACTTCTCTTATTACCTTACAACATTCCAGGAAGATCTGGATAGGACAAAGAATCACAGATAGGGCAATACTGTAAAGAACAAAATGGTGGTGCGGATGATGGTAGCGCTCACCTGTAGGGGTTGTGTAAGAGCACAGCACCTGTAGAAAAAATTCATATGAAGGAAATACAAAAGTATATGATTATAACAACCTACGAATATCAAAAATAATTAAATCAACAAAATGTATTCAAAACCAGGTAAAAATATCAAATAAGTCACTTTATTGTTTTAAAAAGAATAACTTGTTAAATATATAGAACACAAAAGACGAGGTAAAAAAAGGGTTTTCACTCCCTGATGAAGCATAAGCGAAACGCACATTGGAGTAATGTTGTTGGAGGTGGTGGTGTGACCTTCTGGTCAGTTTCAATCTTTTAAACCCTGATGGGTCCACTGGATTTCATTAGTTCCCCTTGATGGAGCTTTAATATTGTGTTGGCACTTGCAATAATAATTTATTTGTTTATTATTGTTCTTGTCACGAGAAATTATTAATACTTATTTATCCTATTATATATGCATAATTTTTTTATGCACAGAGCACTTTATGTATCTGAATTGATTATGTATTATACCATATTTTTTCATCATGGTACACCCCCCCCCCCTTATGAAACCCCTTTTCATATCTTGTCTTGTGTGCTATATATTTTTTAACACATTATTCTTTTTTTTAATCAATATAGTGACTTATTTTATATTTGTGTCTAGTTTTGAATACATATTGTTGGTTTAACAAAACCTGTTGAAGCCTAATGTGCTGTAGCCCCGTGGCTGGAGGAGAGTATCGTCCGTCTAGCAGTTTGGCAAAGCGGAGATTATCATGATGTCCGGGCTGCGCTCATGGAGAGGATGAGATCCGAAGAGTAGAAGCAGAGGTTTTTATTCACACCAACACGTTTCGACGCCTAACCAAAATCCAAATGTCAAGGAAAAAAACTTTGCTCCTACTCTCCGGATCTCATCTTTTTCTGAGAGTGCAGCCCGCACACCATGTTACTCTCCCCTTACAGCATTCTGAGCATTTTTTAAATAATGTAGACCTGTCATCAAGTTAAAGTGACCAGTTTCTTCTCTTATTTTATTCCCACTCCTCACCATAGTATTCCCTTTTTTGTTTCTTTGTGATTTAAATCCATCATAGAGATGCTAATTTTATGTGCTTTACCAAGGGGGCATTGTATACAGGATAACAATGCAGAGCATCTTAAAGACACGCCCTCAAATAATCTTGTAAGCAACACCCCATTGGCAAAGACCATAAAAATTTGCATGGTGGATCTGTATGGCGTATTAAAAAAAAAAAAAAATGTTGGGAACCGTGGGAATATTAGAAGAGCAAAACTGACCAATTTTGACCTGGTGACATGTCCTCTTTAAGTCGCTGGACAACCCATTTAATGACGATATATCTTTAAAATATGGAGAGACATACATAGATATCCAGTTTCTTCTCAACGTCTTTGGAATCAACTACAGGAGGAAATGAGTTTTTACATTTTTATTTGCTTGTTTTCTTTGTAAAAAAAAAAAGAGAAAATTTCCAATATTTTCATTTATAAACCTAAACCAGCTGCATTACACTGTTTTTGTAATATTCATAATAAATGTAGGAATTTTGCAGCTGTGTTTCTCAATAGAAAGAGACGCGGGGGGAATTCTACATTAATTGAGGACAAACATTTTTTTTCTGCGCACCAGCCAGACTTTTTTTTTTCTATACAATTACAAATCTGCTGGCACAAAGGAAAAAAATCTGAAAGATTACAAAGCAGCAATTTTTTTGCTTTGCCCAGAGACCAGGGGATTATGTCATAACAACGCTGTAGATCATTTTACACTATATAAGCTGGAAAAATTACAATGACAAATAGGACTATTTTAATGAGCACCTGCAATTTAGCAAAATGTCAGCAAAACCCATGTTGGGTTGGATTTATCTGGTGTCTGGTTCGGAGCTGCAGACTCCTATAAATAGAAACCTGTTCTTGCAAACATATATATTATATTCCATCTGGCCTGCTCTTGACAGTTGGCATTATGGTTTCTCTAAGCAAAAATAAATCCATTTACCTAGCTGTACTAAACTATGGACATGGAGTTAAAATTAAATCTGACTTGCTAAATGTTTTCTCCTTGGATGAGTGAGAAGCGTACCTGCGTCAGAACAATTTTCTACTATATATAATTGGTTTTGTTGTGAGCAAAAAAGATTTTCACTGCTGTAGTCAAGCATCCAGTTGGGTCTTCAATGGCAATTGTCAAGCATCCAGTTGGGTCTTCAATGGCACTAGTCATGCATCCAGTTGGGTCTTTTATGACAATAGTCATGCATCCAGTTCAGTCTTTCATGGCACTAGTCAAGCATCCAGTTTGGTCTTTCATGGCACTAGTTATTTATCCAGTTGGGTCTTTCATGGCACTAGTCAAGCATCCAGTTGGGTCTTTCATGGCACTAGTCAAGCATCCAGTTTGGTCTTTCATGGCACTAGTCAAGCATCCAGTTTGGTCTTTCATGGCACTAGTCAAGCATCCAGTTTGGTCTTTCATGGCACTAGTCAAGCATCCAGTTTGGTCTTTCATGGCACTAGTCAAGCATCCAGTTTGGTCTTTCATGGCACTAGTCAAGCATCCAGTTTGGTCTTTCATGGCACTAGTCAAGCATCCAGTTTGGTCTTTCATGGCACTAGTCAAGCATCCAGTTTGGTCTTTCATGGCACTAGTCAAGCATCCAGTTTGGTCTTTCATGGCACTAGTCAAGCATCCAGTTTGGTCTTTCATGGCACTAGTCAAGCATCCAGTTTGGTCTTTCATGGCACTAGTCAAGCATCCAGTTTGGTCTTTCATGGCACTAGTCAAGCATCCAGTTTGGTCTTTCATGGCACTAGTCAAGCATCCAGTTTGGTCTTTCATGGCACTAGTCAAGCATCCAGTTTGGTCTTTCATGGCACTAGTCAAGCATCCAGTTTGGTCTTTCATGGCACTAGTCAAGCATCCAGTTTGGTCTTTCATGGCACTAGTCAAGCATCCAGTTTGGTCTTTCATGGCACTAGTCAAGCATCCAGTTTGGTCTTTCATGGCACTAGTCAAGCATCCAGTTTGGTCTTTCATGGCACTAGTCAAGCATCCAGTTTGGTCTTTCATGGCACTAGTCAAGCATCCAGTTTGGTCTTTCATGGCACTAGTCAAGCATCCAGTTTGGTCTTTCATGGCACTAGTCAAGCATCCAGTTTGGTCTTTCATGGCACTAGTCAAGCATCCAGTTTGGTCTTTCATGGCACTAGTCAAGCATCCAGTTTGGTCTTTCATGGCACTAGTCAAGCATCCAGTTTGGTCTTTCATGGCACTAGTCAAGCATCCAGTTTGGTCTTTCATGGCACTAGTCAAGCATCCAGTTTGGTCTTTCATGGCACTAGTCAAGCATCCAGTTTGGTCTTTCATGGCACTAGTCAAGCATCCAGTTTGGTCTTTCATGGCACTAGTCAAGCATCCAGTTTGGTCTTTCATGGCACTAGTCAAGCATCCAGTTTGGTCTTTCATGGCACTAGTCAAGCATCCAGTTTGGTCTTTCATGGCACTAGTCAAGCATCCAGTTTGGTCTTTCATGGCACTAGTCAAGCATCCAGTTCGGTCTTCCTGGGCAGTCTTTACATCTACAGCCGGCATTCTTGGCCAAGCATCCAGAGTATCTCTTGAAGCTAATGGGCACCAATTTGGTGCCTCCAGTTTCTGCAATTTAACTGCTGGGTTCACACAGCAAAAAGGGGACAACTGAGGATCTTCTGCTTAATGGCCATCATAAACCTTGAGCCAGCACAGATCTTAGCCGTTAATCGTATTGGAGTGGTGAGATGCTCATTTCTTGTATAGGTATACAGTGTTGTGCCATTATCTTTTTTTAAAGGTAAATTACAGTACACTGAACAATGTACAGACCTATGGTGTTCTGCTCCATACATTGCTTAAATCCAGCTGCTGCCTGAGCAGATTTCAGCTAATGGGTGGTGGTTCGGGGTGATGACCCCCAATGGTCTCTAATTGATAACTTATCCTATGGGAAGAGCCAGATGGCTGTATAACTCGGACAAGGATCGATTCGCAACACAATGCTTGGATTGGCCGTTGGCTCTCCCAACCTGAACTTGACAGCTGCATAGAAATACATGCTGTCATGCTCAGATCAGGAGAGAGGACGGCCAGCAGGATCATTTCGCTGAGATCCTCGTTACAGTTACATGACAGTCTACCTCTTCCCTATGGATAGGTCATCAATAGATTTGTTCTGGAAAACACATTTAACCTTGAGCCAAAGCAATGTGTGTGTAAAGTGTCCGAGAGCAGAAACCAAGCTGCTGTCTGGTTTCACTCTAGCACTTTACAGACAAGAGATGTCCCTGTCCCAGTGTGCGGTAGGGTGTGGGGTGCATCATACTCACTAATAGGCCACAGGCTTCCGCTGCCTCGAGGTTTCCGTTCTCAGGAGCCGCCGCACATAGGTTTTTTGTAACAGTCAAACTATTACTAACCAGTCCAAGTTCATCAGTGGGCACAGGTTGGATAGGGCACAGCAATTTGCACATCTTTCCTCCTTAGTACAACTTCTCTTCAGTCCTGCCACCCGTTCATCCTGGACTACCCCAAAGCCCACTGACTCCATCAGCCTCAAGGATTTGCTGTCCTCTAAGACAGTGCACATGGGATCAGCCACCTGCCCCCCAAGTAATTCCACATCCACCAACCTTGTGATGTCAGAAGACCAGGCCCGCTCCTTGGTACCTGGCCCGAGCCCTAGGCTCCAGACATTGCAGGAATGTCCATCAGGGAATTCTATTCCTTGGCACAGCCTGTTATGATGTCTTAGTCAAGTGGAAAACTACCACACTTCCTGCAGAGGTGGTGCACAAGTAGGGTCCCAATCCGTATAATAAGTAGAAGAAAACTTGGCACTCAAAGATATTACAGCACGCCACAGAACCAGTGGTGTACGCCGCGTTCCTGAAGCTGACATCTTTCTTCAAATCTTCCTCCTAACGGACTGTTTGACAACATCACTGATATAATTTCCCCCATCCAGCCTATAGCTGCAGGTACACTGATGAAGGTCCCTTTGGACTGAAACGTTTGTTTCTCTGTACTTGCTTATCATCATTAAATTGATCAAGAATTGCTATTTCTTTGAGTCAAGTTTTCTTCTACTTGTTATAATGTCTTGACATTTGACCCTGATCCCAACTGAACGTGTTCTATTACACTGGGTGCTGTCTCGACAGTTTGGGGAACGTTACCCATTAATTGTGGATCCGAGGAGGCGGCGCAGAATGTGGGTTCATCCTCTAATCTCACAACGAACCACAAGAGGCCACTTCCAGCGCCTGTATGTTGAGCTGCGCTGACATTCTTTGCATATTGACGAATGACCATCCCCACATGTGACCATCTGTTGGAGGAGTTACAACCTTGGTTGACAGCACATACAGGTTTGAAATTGTGGATATTGGTGCCAATGGGGAAAAAAAATGGAGATTCTCAAATCTTCAATTCTTCCATAATGGGTCGGTGGCTCCTGAACAAGGAACTGGGTGCCCCACCCCCACGGGTCCTAACTGGCTCCACTTTAGATCCAACTCTTTATGTTGTGGTTGGAGACTAGGACTTCCAATTAATACATGGTATTAAGAACTGGGGTATGTGAACTTTTGATCAGTGCCATTTGGATGTTCTTGGTTGTCATTAAGATTTAAAAAGAGAAAACACGGTAGTTTGACAATAAATGGCTTCACCCAACCAGTAACCATGAGTAGAGAAAAAGTTTTTTTGTTATCATTCATATTCTCTGAAACAAGGCCAAGAATGGAAACATTCTGCAGGGGTATGTAAACTTTTGAGCACAACTGTAGATACCTGGCCTTTTTTTTGGGTGCTGCCGAGCTACTTCTTGCTAGTGCTCGTGACTGTACTGATCGCAGCAGCTACGACCATCGTCTTGTAACATCACTCACTGCAAACATAATGATAAAAGCTGAAGTAAATAGTCTTGATTGAACACCTGTGTTCCTATGAAATATACATACATACATACATACATACATACATACATACATACATACATACACGCTGTATATCCTCCTATTTAGAAATATAAAGGTAACAGAGCATTTCAGAGTAACAGAGTAATGCCGGTCTGTTGGATCTCCGCCACTGGTATTACAGCCTAATATGTCGTCAGAAAATGATCTGTTTTATTTAACTCCTTCATGACCTGGCCATTTTCTGTTTTCTGTGTTTCCATTTTTTGCTCCCCTTCTTCCCAGAGCCATAACTCTTATTTTTTTATTTTTAGGTCAATATGGCCGTGTGAGGGTTTATTTTTTTTCGGGACAAGTTGAGCAATTCCACAGTTGTTTTTTGGGTTTGTTTACGCTAAATGCTAAAACTGACCTGCCATTATGATTCTCCAGCTCAATAAGAGTTTGTAGATATAGGTTATTTTTTATTTAAGTAATGAAAAAAAATCCAAAGTTTGTTAAAAAAAAAAAAAAAAAACATTTTCCAAGACCCGTAGCGTCGGGATCTGGGGCCGGGTGAGGGCTTATTTTTTGCATGCCGAGCTGATGTTTTTATTGATACCATTTTGGGGTAGATCCGATCTTTTAATTGCCCGTTATTGCATTTTATTGCAATGTAGCGGTGACCAAAAAAAAACGTAATTCTGACTTTTTAAAAAAAAAATAAAAATTGTTACGCAGTTTACCAATCAGATTATTTATTTCTTTTTATACATTGGTAGATTGGGCGATTCTGAATGCGGCGATACCAAATATGTGTATTATTTTTTTTGTTGTTTTATTTTGAATGGGATGAAAGGGGTGTGGATTAAACTTTTTATATATTTTTTTTAATATTTTTAAAAACTTTTTTTTTTTTTTTACTTTTTTGCATGCTTCAATAGACTACATCTAAGACTAGAAGCTGCAATTGTCTGATTGCCTGTACTACCCACAGGCGATGATCAGATCGCCTGTGTGTAGCAGTTATGCTCACTTGCCATAAGCGCTAGTTAACAGCCGCGGGTGGATTGCGATTCCACCCGCAGTTGTTAGGGGCACATGTAGGCTGTATAGATCAGCTGTCATGGGCCAGGGAGGGACGTGACATGTGTCGTAATAGTACGGTACATGTCTGAAAGGGGTTTTAAATCACGTTTTTTATTAAAAAAATATTGTTCAAAAATTGTTCTTGTTTTTATTTTCTATTTCACTATATTAATTTAGAAATTTTAAATTCTGAAGTCTTACAATTTTCACTTAGTCCACTAAGCCTAATTATGGCTTGATGCTTCTTGTGTGTTTACTGCCCTGCAGCTATCTCATTATCTTCACAGGCAGACACACAATGGAAGGTAACACCTATATGTATGTAGCACAGAATCCAACATGCATAATAGCTAATGGTCACAGTTCTCCCCCTCCCTGTGCAATGACATCTGCACAAGTTACAGATAGAGATGAGCGGTGTTCGACTCGAACTGTTCGCCAATCTCAAATTCGAGCTGCTTTGGGAGGTGTTCGAGTCGTTCGACGAACGCGAACGATTTGCAAAAAATTCGGCTGTTTGAGGTTATGTTCGATAACTGTTCGTGCACCAAAAGCGTGTCCTGCATGTCTGGCGCTATTTAGAGCACCAATCATGCAGGGATTGTCTGCCACTCACTGTAATGCCACAGCCATGGTGGTTGTGGCATTACAGTGGTTGCCCAAATCGATGGGAACAGTGCTCACAGTGAAACATGAAAAGCTGGAAATTCAGCAGCGGCATACACCGGTACCGACAATTTAGAACAGAAAGAATAGAGTATCACACATAGAAACATGTCAGTCACATATATAACTAATCTATCTAAGAAGTACAGTGACAGTGTTGGTTACTGTACTTGTCATTTAGTGTTAAAATAAAGGATTTATTAAAAAAAATATTAGTGTTTTCATGCACCGTCTCTTTAAAAAAGCCGGCCGGCAATTCAGCATCGGTACCCGACAATTTATAACAGAAAGAATAGAGCATCACACATAGATTAGATAGATAGAAACATGTCAGTCACATATATAAGAAGTACAGTGACAGTGTTGGTTACTGTACTTGTCATTTAGTGTTAAAATAAAGGATTTATTAAAAAAAAAATTGGCGTGGGGTTCCCCATAAGTTTAGTCTCTAGCGGAGGTTAAGCAGACGGCTGGGGCAGATGTTTGAAGCCTGGGAAGGGGGTAATACCCACGGAGCTTCCCAGGCTACTAATATCAGCCCCCAGCTGAATACCTAGCCTTTACTAGCTATTAAAATGGGGGACCCCAAAAAAATGACGTGGGGTCCCCCCTATGTTAATAGCTAGCAAAGGCTAGGCAGACAGCTGGGGGCTGATATTAATAGCCCAGGAAGGGTGCCATGAATATTGGCCCCCTCCCAGGCTAGAAACACCAGCCGTCAGCCGCCCCAGAAATGGCGCATCCGTAGGATGTGCCAATTCTGGCACTTAGCCTCGCTCTTCCCACTGCCCTGTAGCGGTGGCAGTGGGGTAATAGGGTTGGGGTTGATGTCAGCTTATAATGTCAGCTGACATCAAGCCCAGGTTAGTAATGGAGAGGCGTCTATAAGACACCCCCATTACTAACCCCATAGTCAAAGTAAAAAAAAACAAAAACACCCAGAATAAAGTCCTTTTAACTGAAATAAACACACAATTCTTTATTGTTCTAAATTAAACCATACTTACCGTCACGCCCATTCCAGCTGAAGCCAATGATCTCCTGCAATAAAAGTAAAATAATAAAGCAACATCATCCTTACCTTTCCATGGTTCCCAGGACGGCTCCAGCTCTGCTACATCGAGATGACAGGCTGGACCGCAGCAGAACGCAGCCATCCAGCTTGCCATGCCGAAGACACTGAGAAGCGTAGGCATGCTTGCGCTCCTCAGTGTCTGGCTGTGACGGCATAAAGATGAGCCGAGGTCATGTCCAATGAACTCAGCTCACCTCATGCACGTCACTGACAGCGTGGGAAAATTCTCCTGCTCAGCGCTTGAGCCGGAGAATTCTCTCACGCTGGGATGGCATTGAGATGACAGTCTAGATGACAGTCTGGATGTCTATGAAGGCTGGCATGCTGGATGGCAGCGCTCAGCTGCCATCCAGACTGTCATCTCAATGCCATCCCAGCATGAGAGAATTCTCCGGCTCAAGCGCTGAGCAGGATAATTTTCCCATGCTGTCAGTGATGTGCATGAGGTGAGCTGAGTTCATTGGACATGAGCTCACCTCATGCACGTCACTGACAGCGTGGGAGAATTCTCTCATGCTGACTGCAAGCGCAGGAGAATTTTCCCACGCTGTCAGTGACGTGCATGAGGTGAGCTTTCAGCTGCGATCCAGCCTGTCATGTGAATGTAGCAGAGCTGAAACTGTCGTGGGAACCATGGAAAGGTAAGGATGATGTTGCTTAATTATTTTACTTTTATTGCAGGAGATCGTTGGCTCCAGCTGGAATGGGCGTGATGGTAAGTATGGTTTAATTTAGAACAATAAGGAATTGTGTGTTTATTTCAATTAAAGGACTTTATTCTGGGTGTTTGTGTTTTTTTTTACTTTGACTATGGGGTTAGTAATGGGGGTGTCTTATAGACGTCTCTCCATTACTAACCTGGGCTTGATGTCAGCTGGCATTATAAGCTGACATCAACCCCAGCCCTATTACCCCACTGCCACCGCTACAGGGCAGTGGGAAGAGCGAGGCTATGGATGCACCATTTCTGGGGCGGCTGACGGCTGGTGTTTCTAGCCTGGGAGGGGGCCAATATTCATGGCACCCTTCCTAGACTATTAATATCAGCCCCCAGCTGTCTGCCTAGCCTTTGCTAGCTATTAAAATAGGGGGGATCCCATGTCATTTTTTTGGGGGTCCCCCATTTTAATAGCTAGTAAAGGCTAGGTATTCAGCTGGGGGCTGATATTAGTAGCCTGGGAAGCTCCGTGGGTATTACCCCCTTCCAAGGCTTCAAACATCTTCCCCAGCCGTCTGCTTAACCTCCGCTAGAGACTAAAATTACGGGGAACCCCACGCCAATTTTTTTTTTAATAAATCCTTTATTTTAACACTAAATGACAAGTACATTAATCAACACTGTCACTGTACTTAGAAACATGTCAGTCACATATATAATATCTATCTAATCTATGTGTGATGCTTTATTCTTTCTGTTCTAAATTGTCGGGTACCGGTGTATGCCGCTGCTGAATTGACGGCCGGCTTTTTTAAAGAGAGTGTCTTCTGAGCAGTTTGTCAGCTTTTGGACTCCTTTGAAGGTGTTTTCTATGTGTTTCTATGTGTTTTTGTTTGCCTGCCATTGGTTTTAACGGTGTTCGACGATGTTCTAAGGTGTTCGATGAACACTTCCATGAACATCCCGGTGTTCGACGAACCGAACCCGAACCCTACGAGGGTGGCTTAACACTAGTTACAGAGACTGCCTATAAAACATGTATTCATTGGTTACTTTGTCCATACTCCTACATGCTGTTAAAGGAAGTTCAGACAAGATGAGCACCCCAAGTTTATATACAAAAAAAAATCTACAATCAGAAATCAAGATATTAGAAAAAAGAATACATATCCGCATGTGTTTAATTACTATAGAATAACATGGGTGATACATTCTCTTAAAACTCTTGCCATAAACTTGCCACCCTTAGAAAACCTAGGTCATAATGACATTTTTACTGTAAGTGTAAGAAGGAAGTAAAATTGTGTTGTATAACTGGTTTGGTCAAGAAATCACTAGCAAAAATAACATTTTCTTTCCTGGAAGGTCTGCTACCTATTAAAACAAATATTTGCACGTTTCTAACATTATGTAAGGTATGTTGATACACATACAATGACAATTATAATTACAGATACATGTATACCTAGAAAATTAGGAATATATTACCATAGCTTGCCAAGACTAAGATAAAGTAGGTAATTGCTTATGTGGACTGATCCAAATTGATAAATAACCTCTTAAAAGGATTGTATGACTTAAAAAAAAAAAAAAAAAGAAGCTATTTTGAGTAGAGTACCCCAGTAATAAAAAGTGTGCCCAACATTTAAAACAGCTATAAGTATGAAAGGGCAGAGGTTTGTTTGTTTTTATGGTGAGTTGGAGGGGGCTATTACTTTTTGTTTTACTTGATTTAATAATATAAAAAAAATTAAAAGTTCCATTCAAAAGTTAGAATTCCCATACAATTTTCTACTATATGTCCCATGATGTTAGTAACTATATGGACAAATAACCCATAACCTCAGTCCTCTCCCACACCCATTAACACTACAATAGAATGCAATTATAAAGAAAAAAGGAATTTTAACACGCATATTTTTCTCTCTCCTCCTACCAATTTACAATCCATCAATTATCAAGTATTTCAATAGCTCTAGTTGACATATCCATGGTCCCCAAATTATTTTATGTGTTTCTGTTCTGCTTTTTTTAAATATATTAATTTCTCAAGCATAGATTTTGATTCCAGTGATCTGTCACTTGGCTGCTTTCTGTAGTTTTGATTTAAAATCAGTTTTATCAACAGGAGATTATCACAAGAGGACAAGTAAACTAGCAAACTTGCTGGCATGTAGTCCTCCATATTCATGAGCAATGCATAATCCCGCACCTTTCTGCCTATGCACAGTGTACGCAGAAAGCTGCCCATCAGTGGTGTGGGTGGGGTTCTACAGAGCTCAACATTCAGAGAACTGGAAGATCTGAAGCAGATGAAACAGATTTGGATAAAAACTACAGCAAGCCGCTCATCACATCACTGGAATCAGGGTCTCTGCCCAGACATCTCCAATTTTGGTATCAAAGACCTGGTGACATGTTCCCTTTGATTAATGTCCTCTTACTCTTCATAGACCCAGATAGAAAATCATATTTTCTGCAATTTCTGGGAAGGGTACATACAATGAAAATTAAATACTAAAATAGTTGTACCGCAACAAGACTTTTTTTACTTTAATAACCTGATAATTTGATATTATTACAAAAGTAAGACTGGTTCTACAAATCCAACTTTCACTGTCCGAGTTTGGACTAAGATGTATGTTTTCTTGCCGGTCTCCCGACTCTACACCCTCATTCGGTCTATGACCTGTGGCCAATCTGTACATTGTGACCCTTGCTCGAACCAGGAAACACTGATTTGTAAAACCAACCTAGGATGCATGTGGGTCCGACCTTTGGGACCTCTATTGTTGGGAACAATGACGCCCAAATCCCTTTCCTTGGCCAGTGAATAGGATCAGCATACACCTTCCTTCTCCGTAGAGATGAATAGCGGAGTGGGAACAGTCAACTGTATTTAGACCATCTCTAAGTTTGTTCTGCTTTCTGGCCAGACCAAGTTCTGGGCTCCTCGTTCTCAGCAAGAGCAGAGGTCAGACCTACATCTCATTTACCTCTACCACCTTTATGACTGATGCATAATAAAATTAAATTAAGGAACTGGCACCTTTAAATAGCGTTCCACTACTTATCCACCATATATTGTGTATAGGGCCAATCTCCATTGGAAACAGTTTTGCATGGTTTGTGCAGTTTTTGCAATCCCACAACCTTCTCATGAACTTGTCTATTTGCTCCTGGAATATTTTTAGATAACAGATGAAATACTTTTCGTTGATCAGTGATAATAGGATTATAGGCTGGATGAAAGCGGTGATGTCTTCTGAAAATATACCTGTGTTATCAAACAAGACTTCTGCCGGGAGTCATAATACCGCACCACAGTGAGCTTTGTCCACCCATAGCCGGTAAACAAGTACTTAAGGCCATGGTCCATTGGGTCTGTATGTAGTGGCAACAGGCTGCAAAATCAACCTATTGTGTCCTCGTGTGTCATCTATAAACATTGATGGGTATAAATAAACTAATGTAATAAATAAATTCTTATATCCCCAGATTCCTTTGTTTATAGGACGTCTGCTAGGTGGAAATATAAAAATAAGGAGATAAACATATTATTGTGGTCTCCTTTTAACCGTCAGTACCATTTCATGGTTCGTTTGGGGTTTCTGTCAAGTAGGGTTTCGGACTCTAGAACAGAGGTTCTAGATTGTTGAAGGGTTGATGGTGACTTGTAGGATTGCTGCTTCCAATAGGTGGCGCTATAGAGTTCAAATCCTCTTTTTCTCTGACGAGGTAATTTGCATATAGAACAGAGGTTAAAATCCTCACCTGCCTCTTCGGGCTGCGTTTCGCTGTTGGCCGAGTTGTGGCCAAGTAATGTTTGTTAACGTAAAGAATTTACAAAAAAAATAAGTCATCATCTGTGTGTTTCACTCTGTAACCTTACATAGTGCTTCTTAAGTCCGATTCCAGGCCAGTAACAAGCGATCTCATATATTTAAGTTGCTCGGCGCTTGTTTACACATGTTTTTCGAAAAGCAATGATGGTGACCGAACAATAGATACACATTGGATCATTCTGTCCCCAAATATATTACATGTTGTCGGCAGCACATACCCTTCTTTACATGGGGTGATGTTCTACTGACCGGCATTTTTGAATCAGCTAATAATTAGGAACAAGCATTCCTACGAATGCTAGTTAGCCAATTCACAGCTCGTCAGTTATAGAGTATATCTGTCTTGTACATCTATGAGATATCTATAGGAGGTGCCATAAATTTATAATCAGCCATGCATCTATCTTTAGAAGAGGACCCTAATGAGCACCCCTGTCGGTGGAGAGGTGGCTGGAATTCCCATTTAAATCAATAATATTTACACCGATCTCTTTACTGGCAGTGTTGTACGATGGGGCCATTTTTTTTTTTAGATTAATGCAAATTCAGTGGGTGGGACCCACTTCTAATAGACATTTAGAGAATATACTGTGAATCAGTCATAAGGATACAAAATGGGAATAAGGCCACGTTCAGTATTTGATCAAAACCAGGAGTGGGTGAAAAATGAAGTGGTGACGTGTTTCTATTATACAGTGGGTACGGAAAGTATTCAGACCCCTTTAAATTTTTCACTCTTTGTTTCAATGCCGCCATTTGGTAAATTCTAATAAGTTCATTTTTTTTTATCATTAAAGTACACTCTGCAGCCCATCTTGACTGAAGAAAAAACAGAAATGTAGAAATTTTTGCAAATTTATTAAAGAAAAACTGAAATATCACATCGTCATAAGTATTCAGACCCTTTGCTTACACTCATTTAAGTCACATGCTGTCCATTTCCTTGTGATCCTCCTTGAGATGGTTCTACTCCTTCACTGGAGTCCAGCTGTGTTTAATTAATCTGATAGGACTTGATTTGGAAAGGCACATACCTGTCTATATAAGACCTCACAGCTCACAGTGCATGTCAGACCAAATGAGAATCATGAGCTCAAAGGAACTGCCCAAGGAGCTCAGAGACAGAATTGTGGCAAGGCCCAGATCTGACCAAGGTTACAAAAGAATTTCTGCATTACTCAAGGTTCTTAAGAGCACAGTGGCCTCCATAATCCTTAAATGGAAGAAATTTGGGACCACCTGTAATATATTTGCCAGATATAATGTTATTTGTCATGTACACACATATGACATCTTTTCCTGAAAGTGCAGTTACACTTTAACTACATTGAAAAAAATACAAAATTGTTTCTTATTATTTATTATGCTTTGCTTATATAGCGCCATTAATTCCACAGCGCTTTACAGACATCATCATCACTGTCCCCATCGGGGCTCACAATCTATATTCCCTATCAGTATGTCTTTGTAGTGTGGGAGGAAACCAGAGAATCAGGATGAAACCCACGCAAACACAGGAGAACATACAAACTCCTTGCAGATTTTGTCCTTGGTGGGATTTGAACCCAGGACCCCAGAGCTGCAAATCAACATTACTAACTGAGCCACCGTGCTGCCCCCTCACCCCCCCCCCCCCCCAAAAAAAAAAAAAAAAAAACTAGCCTAAACAGCTAAATGGAAAAGGGGACAAAAGTTAAAAATGAATTCTGGTACTTTTCACTATTTAAAATTAAATAAAATTTAAAGTTAAAAGCCTTTTTAGATTTTCCCATTTTCACCAAAAGTACTAATTTAAAAGTGGCATAATAAACAATAAAGCCACATTTATTGCAAAAAAAAAAAACAATGCGAAACATCTAAAAAAAACTTTTATACTTTTCAAGCCATCATGTACTATAAAAAGTGGGAGTATTCTTGGGGGACAGCCCTAGTTTTGGACTGGTTAAACTGTGTTGGAAGACTTTTGTTCAGCTATGCTTTCCAATATAAGGGCATTACGCAAATAAAGTTTTTTTATCTATGAACATTAGTGGTAGTCATTTACAACTATATAGTAAACCGATTCATCCTTCCTGCCTAATACATCTGACATGTACATCAGATGATTTTCCAAGTGTGTAAAACGGATGTGCTCACCGAGCCTAGTGTGAACAGAGGCTAAGCTGATTTATAGCGGGAGTTTTCAATTGCAGGTCTCAACTCAGGTCGTCTTATTCGTGTCTTATAAACGTATGTCTGTCACAATCAACTGACTGGTTTTTCTTTCATTTCCTCAAATATATTTCCTGCACAGTGCCAGATGTTTGAGACGTCGGCTGCCTTCATGACGATGTCTATTAGATACGAGCTATAAGACCCAGGTCTTTGTTGGTTCTAATGCCAACGATGAAGCCAAAGTACAATGTAACCATCAAAATGTGTGTGTGTATCTGTGTCAAAAATCTTATTCATTTCCTTTTTTTTTTTTTTTCCACTCCGTAGGCAAGTCCAAAAAATGATCAGTGATATAAAGAAAAATGAACCTCGGCTAATTAATAGAATCAAGAAGTAAGTCTTTCAACAAAGTAATTTCCTTTATGAAATACAATGTTTGTTTCTTTGTTAAACGCAATAAAAACTAGATCATCTCTACTAATCAGGAATCGCTGACGATCAGTAAGCAGATGCACAGTTCTCCTGCAGTGGCCTCTACAGGAGAAGTGTAGCATTACAAGCTGCCAACTCAAATGAATACATGGTTGTACTGAATTCTTCAGAACTTTTTGCAGCTACACTCTACTCTGTCTATTGAAAGGGTTTTAATTCAGGGAACACACTTTATGATACTTGTATACAAGAAAAGGGCATATGGACATGTGTTATGTCAGAAATGAAATGTAGACTTTTTTTTTTCATCTGGAGCAGAGATTTAGTTTGCTGGCCCAACTTTGTATGTAATTGGCCATGAATTAGGCATAGTGGTTTGTTTGCACCCTGCTGACTCTTGGGTCCTCAGCATCCAGAATGCATAATCTGCTTGCACAAGTTAGCAAGCTATCCCCTATCTATGGGATAGGGAATAACTTTTTGATCACTATTGCTGGGACCCCCACTGGCACCAAGAGCCAGGGCTCTGAAGAGCACCATGCAAACTGAATGGAGGTTGATCATGCACACTGTTGCTCCATTCACTCTTATGTGGGTGCTGAAGACCAGCCGAGCGTTGCACTCTCCGGTGGTCCCATTAAGAATGAATGGAGCAGCAATTCGCCTCATCAACCACCGCTCCAGATGATGTGGCTCTTCAGAGCCCTGGTTCCCGGTATCAGTGGGCGTCCCAGTGGTCGAACCCCCAGCAATCAGGAAGTTATGTTAAGTTTCTATATATTAAACTGATGAACTATCTGTGTTATCATGAACTGCAGAATTATGTCATACAATGAGCAACAAGAATAGAATAGCCGCACCATCCTCCTCACCACATTTCCAGTTTTATCTACTTGATCATTTATCCAAAACAGAATGTTTTTTTTCTGCTTTTATAAAGTGGAAGTATCACATTTGACAAATAAAATGCACATCTAAAATTCACTAGTGCAAAAAAAAAAGAAAGAAAATCTTCTAGCTCCTTCATACAAACTTTGTGCTGTCTTAGCCCCTTCACCCCCGGGCCATTTTCCGTTTTTCCGCTTTCGTTTTTCCTCCCCTTCTTTCCAGAGCCATAGCTTTTTTTTTGGTCAATATAGTCATTAGTGATGAGCGAGCACTAAAATGCTCGGGTACTCGATGCTTGGGTCGAGCAAATTGGAATACTCGGGTGCTCGACCCGAGCAACGAGCCCAATGTAAGTCTATGGGAAACTCAAGCATTTTTCAGGCAGCTCCCCCCGGCGGTCTGCAGAGGGACTAAAAATTGCCCAAATCGATGGGAACAGTGCTCAAATGACATGAGAACAGCATGGGGAAGAACCCTGGAATCATCTCTGACTCCCAGATCACTGCTGCCAGCAACGTGGTCAGAGTATTACGCCACTTTTACGGACTCACAATAAAACATACAAAAACGAAACCAAAATGGATTTTCCTGGGAAATATGTTAAGATACATCCTTTCCAGGGTAATGACTTGTATATAAGGCAAAATAACATTTTACAACCTTATCTGGCCATGTGGTGTGTGACACATCATCAGACACATGCATACAATGCTGAAAAGACATGGGAATAGCATGGGGAAGACCTCTGGAAGCATCTCTGACTCCCAGGTCACTGTCTAAAAGTGTGCCCATCATAAGTGATCCTTGGCGCATGCGAAGATGCCTCCCGCCATGCACCTGTCGTTGCAGAGTTGCAACAATCACCGTTCACGTCCTTGTTCCACTGCAGCATTCAGTTGTCCCTACCCCATTCCTTGGAATGCAAGTGCAAGTATGCAGGCAGCCACCCACAGGCTGCAATACTATACTGCCAAATTTTTGACAGCTGCTTGCACTTGAAATGTGGCCTTTTAGGCTCGTGGAGGCGGAAGCTTTTCACAACCTCATGCTGGCGGTGGCAGAGTGTCCATACTCGGTCCCCAGCTGCCACTATATTTCCCGGTATCGCCTCCGCCTTCCACAAGCACGGGTCCCACAACATTACCCGTGCTCTCCCCAGTGCACTTACTGGGAAGGACCGCCTAACCACAAACACACGTGGACAGGTGAATGTGGCCAGGGACGGTACGGAGCCAGTCCACAACTTTTTTGCTAACCGTTGTATTTAGCTCGGTGAAAGGACTGGCATAGAGGGAAACCGTATCTACCCTGCGTGTTATTTTTCCCAGGAAGTCCTGTAATTGAGCTTGTTGCAGAAGCAATGTCAGCCCGTCCAACATCAACTTGCACTTGTCGGTGGTGCTTTGACACAGACACACATCTTTCTTTGCGCATTTAATTTCTTGAATACAGAGTTGGACAATGGCCTGATCTGTAATGCGGTTTGAGAAATAACATGCATTAGCATGGCTGATCCACATTAAAAAAGCAGCCATAGAGTGTCCGGGAACCTTCCATCACACTTTTCTTAGCCAGGTCTGCTTTTCGGCAGGGTTGGACGGGCCCAACAGAGAACCGGAGACTCCTCCGGCGGGGCCTGGCTTCTCCTTCAGGAGAGTTCATAGTGCTGAGGTGAGGCCATGATGATGATAGAGGCCACCATCTGCTTAGTTTTATGTTACTTGGAATGCAAGTGCAAGTATGCAGCCAGCCACCCACCCACCCACAGGTCGCAACACTAAACTGCCAGATTTTTGGGCAGCTCTTTGCACTTGAAATATGGCCTTTTAAGCTCGTGGAGGCGGAAGCTTTTCACAACCTCATGACGGCGGCGGCCGGGTGTCCATACTCGGTCCCCAGCCGCCACTATATTTCCCGATATCTCCTCCGCCTTCCACAAGCATGGGTCCCACAACATTACCCGTGCCCTCCCCAGTGCACTTACTGGGAAGGACCGCCTAACCACAAACACGTGGACAGGTGAATGTGGCCAGGGATGGTACGGAGCCAGTCCACAACTTTTTTGGCTGAGAGTTGTATTTAGCTCGGTGAAAGGACTGGCATAGAGGGGAACCGTATCTACTTTTCTGTGGGAATTTGCTTGCCTCCTACCAGCCTGGAATATTTCCAGCAAACTATGGAACGACGCCATTGTATTAGCACTGCCCCCAGTACCAGTAGCGAAGCCATCCCCAATTTCTTTCTCATGAATTTTATTTGGTAGACTGAGTGGCTGCCCAAATACATTTTCTCACAAAGGAGCTGAAGATAGAGAATGGCAGTAGGTGTAAGTTTCTCCAGCCTGTTAGATATTAAAGGTTGAACGGCAGCACATTGGATCAGTGGTTAGCACTGAAGACTTCCAGCTCTGGGATCCTGGGTTCAAATCCCAGCAAGGACAACATCTGCAAGGACTTTGTATGTTCTCCCCATCTTTGCGTGTGTTTCCTCCTCAGTAAAAAAGCAGCCATAGAGTGTCAGGGAACCTTCCCACACACTTTTCTTAGCCAGGTTGGACGGTCCCACCACAGAATCCTCTGGTGTGCCTTAGCTTCTGTCTCAGGAGAGTTCATGATAGCGCTAACTTTGCAGCTGCTATGGGGCTCTTGAGCGGGTGAGAAAGGTTAGCCCTCAGAATCAAATCCTCTGGTGGGCACAATGTTTTTCAATCTGAAACAGCTTCTCAGTGGGAGTTGTATTTCACCACAGCCATATTCTTTAGCTCGGTGAAAGGACTGGCATAGAGGGAAACCGTATTTACGCCGGCTGTCATTTCTCCGTCACCAGGTTCCGCCCATTATCACACACGACCATGCCTGGATGTATGTTCAGCGGTGAGAGCCACAGATCAAGCTGCTGTGTTACAGCTTTCAACAACTCTGCAGCACTGGGCGGTTTGTCAATTAAGCATTAAGCATGTTATCTTCAGCCCAGCCTGTTGCCGCTTGGCCAAGGCAGTGCTGCAGTGCTGTCAGCTTGTGACTGATGTGATTGACGCGCCCCCTGGGACATATTCCTTTTTGAGGGGAATACCCGGCACCGGATCAGATGGGGGGTTGTAGTCTCCGAGCGGCTGTGACCCGGCCCGTGCCCAGGGCGTCAAACTCAGTGTTATGTGGCAGTCCTACAGATGTTATTAAGAGTTCTTTTGTGTCGACTACGCCACCCGTTGTGATGCGGTCACTGTGGCCGCCGCTGCAGCAGGGTCCGCTGAGGCTGATGGTGGGTGCGCAGCTTGGTGAGATAACCCCCAACGGGAGGGGTATAGCCTCAGGGGGGACAGGTGCAGAGGATGGGGGTTGTGGTGGTGCAGTGCAGACGGCAATGAAGACAGTCGGGTTGTGCAGTTAAGGGTATTTACTTACTGCAGATGTTGTACTGGTCACTCCAGCTTCGAGTGACCACCCGAGCCGTGCTGCGTCCACCAGGTCCTGGATCCAGCCAACCCCCAAACAAGTCCGGAGCGTGGCCCTGAGCTCTCCTTCTGTCCCGTTCTCTGGCCGTCCCCACCAGTGATCCACCTAGGTCCAGCTCCCTCGGGCCTTCTGTTGGGACACCCTTGGCCTTGGGTTCCCTGACCCTTCATGTGGTGTGCCTTCGGGGTGGATGTGATGGGTGGCCGTGGCAGATGCTGCCCACGGCCTCCGGTCTCTGGCTAGGGTGTGTTTTCTGCCCCCGCCAGTTTGGGATCCGGTACCCTGTGCCGACTCTTCACCCGGGGATTTAAGTTGGGTTCTTGGAGTCCTCTTTTCTGTTTCCCCCTCTGGGTCTCTCTTCTCCTCTCTCACTCTGGGTCTCTCTTCTCCTCTGCTTGCTGACTTGTTCTCTGCATCTGACCCTGTTCTTAGTTGGTGCCCACCTTATATACACCCTCTATGTGTGAGCTCAGGTGACCAGCACCCAATGAGCTCCTATCACTACCCAGACTGCACCCCCTATCTGCCCCTACACTACATGGGATGTTCCAACCCCCTCCCACTCCAGCCAAGGACAGACTCGGTCGTACCTGCACATTTCTAAGTGGGAGTACCGTTGGTCTGCCCTCCGGAAATGGGATGTGTGTAGTGCATGCAGCCTACCGAGCTCAGTTCCACTCTCCATCCTTGCCCGGGAGTGGAATATCACACCTCTGGGTTGAGGTGCAATACCCCTGTAGCAGCCGAATCCTCAGGGTGCTACATTCCCCCCTGGTAAATCACAGCACGTCCTCGGGCTGTAAGACATAACACCAAAAACATACATTTTTTTTTTTTTTTCATAAACATATAAAACAACATATATTAGCAAATAAAACATTCTCGTCGCCTCTGGCTCCTCCTCCGGTCACTGTGCAACGTGTGACCGGGTAAAGTGCGACAGTCTCTCTAGAAAACTGGTTTTCCTATAAAACCGGTAGGGGGCGCTTTAGGAAGCGCAACTATATACAGGGGAAGTTGGCCGCTCTCAGTCCTCGGCCAGGTAAAGGGAAGGGAATGGCTGCTCACAGTCCTCAGCCTGGTATGGATACGGAATAACGGGTAAACAGTTCACTCATGCTGGTCCCAACGGGGACTATATATGTAGCAACAGTTTCTTTGGTACCCGGTCGGGTAACTATTTACATCTACTGCTCTGCCGCACTCAACGGCGTCTTCCTCCTGCTCTTTGCTTGTAGCTGGTTGTAACTTCAGACCCGTCCGGGTCCTCTTGCTCCTCCTCCTCGCACCGCAACTCCTCCTCCGTCAGGCGGTGTACGTGGAGGGCTTAAGGTCCTTTGGCACACTTGTGCCGGGTGAAGGTGACCTCGTCTCCGATGTAGAGGTCACGACCTCTGTGCCCCTCCGGCAGATGGGACTCCACGTCTCTGCGCGTGACAAAGACGTCGCCGGGGGTGTTGTTGTCTCGGATGAAGCCCCACCCATGCTGCTGGTTGAACTTGATCACTGTCCCGATGGTGCGGGGACAATGCGCTGCACGGGGGTCCCTCCTGGTCCGGCTCTTCTGCTCGGCACTCCGTACTTGGGCCTGCTGTTCCCGGACCCGCCTCTCTCTCCGCTCCCTCGCAAACTCTTCGAGCTGCTGTCGGCAACACTCAGCACGCTCCGCTGCAGCTGCCCTGGTTTCCTGAGTGAACCCCATTAGGTCTTCTCCGGTGGGGTCCCACTCAAATTGGGCCTCTTCAAGCGGGGGCGAGATCCGTGCCACGGGCTTCGGAGCCGGAATCAGGGGCTCACACAAGGGCCCTAGTCTCTGCTGCCGTTCCAGCTCATGGAATTCTTCGGGCCAGATGAAGGGCCGCCCGTCCGGCCATGTGTGCTGGGCAAACAAGTCCTCTCCCAGACGCGGCACCCTTGGTTTTACGGGTGCGGGCGCGGTGGTGGTGGCGTCCGGGTTGCCCAGGCCTTGCGGCCAGGCCTGGGGCACCTGGAAGGTGAAGGGCACCGTTAGGACGGCGGCGCCCTGGGCTACCTGGCCTTGCGGCCAGGCCGGAGGCTCCGCGGAGGTAGGGGGCGCTGTTGGTGATGCGGCGCCCGGGGGTACTAGGCCTTGCGACCAGGCTGGTGGTATTTCCTGCTTTGTCACGCTCCGGGTCGAGGCGCGTGACGTCACAGGGGTCACGGCGGCGGCTTCCGGTTGGGGCCTAGTCCATAGCGGTGACATGGCGGCTACGGGCACAGCAGGGGGACTTTCGGGCTCTGCGACGGGGAGCTGGGGCAGGTGGGCGGTTTCCCGGCTTGGGGTATAGGCGTCCCCTTTACCTGCCTCCTTGCGTCCGGCTCCCTTCTCGGCGCCGTCTCCGGCCTTTGGTCCTCCCGCGCCATCCTCAGAGGCGGTCTGTCTCCTCATCTTGGCTGGCGTGCTCCGGGTCTTGATTTGCTGGGCCATCTCTCGGCTCCACTCCGCCAATATCTCGCGCTGTACCCGGGCCATCCTCCGTGCGAGGCCCTCCAGGGCAGTCTGTGCACACTCCCGGTCTCGGGGGAGCTGTGCAAGGACCTCCACTAGGCCTAGTGGGGTCGTGGTTTCTAGCAGGCTCCTGACCAACGGGTCGGTACTGCTCTGCTCTTCTTCCAGCAGGCTCCTGGCCAGCGGGCCGGTGCTGCTCTGCTCTCCTTCCTCGGTCTCTAGCAGACTCCTGGCCAGCGGGCCGGTGCTGTTCTGCTTTCTCTCCATCTCCGGGTAAGCTCCTCCGCTACTCCTCTCCAGGCTTCTTGCCTCCGGGTGCGCTCGCTCCAGCTCCTCGTTAGACTTCTTGTCTCCGGGTGCGCTCGCTCCAGACTGCTCCAGGCGGCACCCATCTTCGTTCTTTTCTTTCGTCTCCTCCCACTTCGAGGGCGGTCCCGGGGCAACTCGGTGACTGTCAGCTCCAGGGGTAGTTCTTTCACGCTGACAGACACCTCCAGCATCACAGTCTCTGTTGGTGGGGGCGGTTTCCACTTTTGGCGCCATTTTCTGTCCTGGCCCACGATGGGAGGCGGCCTCTTGCCCTCCTTTGGCACGCCCATAATGGCGTCCGCTGCTCTTCCAAGGCGGGAAATCTTCGGATTTGGCGGGTAGCGTCGCCCAGTGGCGGGAAACTCTGCAGATGGCGGGAACAAGCTGGAAATGGCGGACAATCGGCGGGAAACGACCTGTGATGGGGTCCGATGGCGTGGACCCTCCGGAACCGGCGGGAGACTTCTTTCTGAGGTAAACTTGCACTTTTCTTCAGGCACGCAGTACCCGGGTGTTGCGGGCACGTAATCCTGCCGACTACGCCAAAGTTGACGCGCCCCCTGGGACATATTCCTTTTTGAGGGGAATACCCGGCACCGGATCAGATGGGGGGTTGTAGTCTCCGCGCGGCTGTGACCCGGCCCGTGCCCAGGGCGTCAAACTCAGTGTTATGTGGCAGTCCTACAGATGTTATTAAGAGTTCTTTTGTGTCGACTACGCCACCCGTTGTGATGCGGTCACTGTGGCCGCCGCTGCAGCAGGGTCCGCTGAGGCTGATGGTGGGTGCGCAGCTTGGTGAGATAACCCCCAACGGGAGGGGTATAGCCTCAGGGGGGACAGGTGCAGAGGATGGGGGTTGTGGTGGTGCAGTGCAGACGGCAATGAAGACAGAGTCGGGTTGTGCAGTTAAGGGTATTTACTTACTGCAGATGTTGTACTGGTCACTCCAGCTTCGAGTGACCACCCGAGCCGTGCTGCGTCCACCAGGTCCTGGATCCAGCCAACCCCCAAACAAGTCCGGAGCGTGGCCCTGAGCTCTCCTTCTGTCCCGTTCTCTGGCCGTCCCCACCAGTGATCCACCTAGGTCCAGCTCCCTCGGGCCTTCTGTTGGGACACCCTTGGCCTTGGGTTCCCTGACCCTTCATGTGGTGTGCCTTCGGGGTGGATGTGATGGGTGGCCGTGGCAGATGCTGCCCACGGCCTCCGGTCTCTGGCTAGGGTGTGTTTTCTGCCCCCGCCAGTTTGGGATCCGGTACCCTGTGCCGACTCTTCACCCGGGGATTTAAGTTGGGTTCTTGGAGTCCTCTTTTCTGTTTCCCCCTCTGGGTCTCTCTTCTCCTCTCTCACTCTGGGTCTCTCTTCTCCTCTGCTTGCTGACTTGTTCTCTGCATCTGACCCTGTTCTTAGTTGGTGCCCACCTTATATACACCCTCTATGTGTGAGCTCAGGTGACCAGCACCCAATGAGCTCCTATCACTACCCAGACTGCACCCCCTATCTGCCCCTACACTACATGGGATGTTCCAACCCCCTCCCACTCCAGCCAAGGACAGACTCGGTCGTACCTGCACATTTCTAAGTGGGAGTACCGTTGGTCTGCCCTCCGGAAATGGGATGTGTGTAGTGCATGCAGCCTACCGAGCTCGGTTCCACTCTCCATCCTTGCCCGGGAGTGGAATATCACACCTCTGGGTTGAGGTGCAATACCCCTGTAGCAGCCGAATCCTCAGGGTGCTACATGATCATTTCAGAGATGGAGGAGGAGGTGCATGAGCTGAACAATGTGATTTACATTGAGGTTAAATTGGTGACTGTTTTTTATACTAAAGAAAGATCCTATTGTTTTGGGGTTTTTTACGTTATTTTTTAAGACAAATGCATTCACCGGGAAATGTCATTTTAACATTTTACAACCTTATCTGGCAATGTGGTGTGTGACACATCATCAGACACATCCTGTTTTATTTTTGATGGAGGGACTCTGAACGTCATAAAGCCTATTTTGATAGGGACATCAGACGGCCCTTACTATTCTTAAAAGGCCAGCAGTCGGCCCTAGCTATTGTTAGAGAGCCATCAGCCGGCTATGCTTTGTTGTTCCCATTATTAATAAGTGGGTCTCCTATACTGTTATTGCGTATCCAGTGACTGCAGGGGCTGCCAAAAATGTGGACGCAACCCAAAACCCCTTTGAAGAGACATAGAGGAGGGTCTCGGTAAAAAAAAAATGTTCCCATTATAAAGGAGCGGGTCTCCTATAGTGGTAATGCCCATGCTGTGACTGCAAGGGCTGTCAAAATTTGGGAAAAACCCCACTAAGAATTTAAAGACACATAGAGCAGGGCCACAGTAACAAGGTACGACATGTTCCTATTAGAAAGGAGAGGGTCTGCTATACAGTTATAGGGTATGCAGTGAGTCCAACGGCTGACCAATTTTAGGAAAAACCCCACTAAGAATTTAAAGACACACAGAGCAGGGCCACAGTAACGACAAATTCCCATTAGAAAGGAGAGAGTCTCCCATAGTGTTGGTCTATGCAGTGAATGCAAGGGCTACCAAAAATTTGGAGGCACTTCAATGCCCCTTGAAAGAGACGTGGAGGAGGGCCTCATAAAAAAATGTTCCCGTTAGAAAGGAGCGGGCCTCCTATACTTGTAATGCCCATGCACTAAGTGTATGGGCTGACAAACATTTACCCCTGGGGGGTATACATGAACATACTGTATAAGAAAAATTTTTCACAGGCATCATAAACACTCTTTAAAAAAATGATGTGGTTGTTGCATCACGGACCACGGTCACCCTGGTGATATGGTGGTGGAGGATTAGGAGAAGGAGGAGGACAAGAGCAAATAGCCAAAATCAGGAAGCGTATACCCATGTGTGGGTGTGAAAAGGTGCATGGGAATACACCTCCCAAGAAAAGACACTGGATTTGAGTTTTACGCTGCTATCATTCGGTGGTGTTGAGAAGTCTGGCCCAATCCAGCCCTTGTTCATTTTTATAAGAGTCAACCTGTCAGCATTTTCAGTTGACAGGCGGATGCGCTTATCAGTTATAATTCCACCAGCGGCACTAAAAACCCACTCTGATAAAACGCTGGCGGCAGGGCAGGCCAGGACCTCCAAGGCATAGAGAGACAGTTCATTCCACGTATCCAGCTTGGATACCCAATAATTATAAGGCACCGAGGAATCACGGAGCATGTTGGTACGGTCGGCAAGGTACTCCCTCAGCATCTTCATAAACTTTGCACTCCTTGTGAGAGTACCCAGCGCCTCAGGGCCTGTGCAATGGGAGGGTCTGAGAAAACTCTCCCAGAACTTTGACAGTGTTCCCCTGCCTCTGCTGGATTGAAGTTGTGTCTCTCTCGCCTGTACTCCTTGGTTGTTCAACGAAGTGTGCCCTCTGCCGCCAGCGTTTTCAGATGGGAATTTTTTTAATAGTTCCGCTACAAGGGCCTTCTGGTACTGCCCTATTTTTGTAGACCTGTCCGCCTCAGGAATAAGAGATATAAAGTTCCCCTTGTAGCGTGGGTCTAGAAGTGTCACCAACCAGTAATGAGTCACCCAAAATTTTGAGAACGCGAGGGTCATGGGAAAGGCACCGTAACATAAACTCAGCCATGCGTGCCAGACTACTAACAGGCAAGACTTCTGTGTCCTCACAAAGAGGATGATTGACCATGCTCTCCTTCTCCTCTCTGTTCTCTGGCCATCCACGCTGAACAGCCGGTATGACAGCTGTGCAGGTAGTACCGTCTATAGTGCATGAAACTAGCTCCTGTCCTTCCTCCTCCTCCTCCTCCTCCTCCTCTTCCTCATTGTCACCCAATCCACGTTTGGATGAGATGAGGCTTGGCTGTGTAATCACCCTGTATGGTTCCTTGCTCCATCTCATCGTGCTCCGCCTGCAATGCATCCTCTTTGATTGTGAGCAGAGAGCGTTTCAGAAGACAGAGAAGCGGGATGGTGATGCTAATTATGGCGTCATCGCTGCTCACCATCTTGGTGGAGTCCTCAAAGTTTTGGAGGATGGTACATACGTCTGACATCCATGTCCACTGCTGAGGTCTTATGTGTGGAGTCTGTACTGAATACCGACTTCCTTGTTGATGCTGGTACGCAACAACTGCCCTCTTCTGCTCAAAAATCCATCCCAACATCTGCAGTGTAGCGTTCCAACGCGTGGGGACATCACACACCAGTCTGTGAGCCGGAAGCTGCAAACGCTGCTGAAACACTGCAAGGGCGGCGGAAGCTATAGCTGACTTTCTAAAATGGGCACACAGGCGGCGTACTTTAACAAGCAGATCCGGGAGCTCCGGGTAGGATTTGAGAAACTGCTGAACCACGAAGTTAAGCACATGGGCCAGGCATGGTACGTGTGTGAGCTCGCCTCGCCTCAGAGCCGCCACCAGTTTCCGGCCATTGTCACACACGACCATGCCTGGCTGTAGGTTCAGTGGTGTGAGCCACAGATCTGCCTGCTCTTTCAGAGCTGTCCACAACTCTTCAGCATTGTGCGGTTTTTCACCTAAACATATTAGCACTGCCTGTTGCGGCTTGGCCGAGGCTGTGCTGCAGTGCTTCCAGCTTGTGACTGATGTGGTCATTTCGGAGATGGAGGCCGAAGAGGAGGAGGCGGCTGAGAAGGATGAGGTGCAGGAGCTAAAGACCGTGGGGGCAACCCTGATTGACCTAGGGCCCGCAATCCTTGGCGTCAGGAGGACGTGTTCCGTCCCAAGGTCCGACTGGGTCCCGGCTTCCACTATGTTAACCCAGTGTGCCGTCAGCGAGATGTACCGTCCCTGCCCACAAGCACTTGTCCACGTGTCCGTAGTTAGGTGGACTTTACCGGTAACTGCGTTGTTGAGAGCACGGCTAATGTTTTGGGACACGTGCTTTGTGTAATGCAGGGACGGCACACCGGGAGAAATGGTGGCGGCTGGGGACCGAGTACAGAGGGATGGCCGCCGCCATCAGGTTGCAGAATGCTTCAGTCTCCACTAGCCTAAAAGGCAACATTTCGAGCGCAAGCAGTCGTGAAATGTGAGAATTTAGTAGTGTGGTCTGTGGGGTGTTGGCTGCATATTTGCGCTTGCGTTCCAAGGACTTGGGTATGGACAACTGAACGCTGCGCTGGGACAAGTACATGGACGTGCTTCCTGATGCTGCTACTTGAGAGTGTGCAACGACAGGTGCAGGGCAGGAGGCGTCTTCGCATGCACCATGGACAGGGGATTGGCTTGCATGCACAACAGCGGAAGAAGCTATGGTGCCACCCACAGACACTGTTCCTGGACCCTGGGGTTCGGCCCACAAAGTCGGGTGCTTTGCTGCCATGTGCCTGATCATGCTGGTGGTGGTCAGGCTGGTCGTTTTGCCACCCCTGCTCATGCTGGCCTTGCAGGTGGTGCAAATGGCCTTTTTCAGGTTATCGGCAGAGACTTTAAAAAACAACCAGACTCGGGAAGACCTAACAGTTGTACTGGCAACTTCCTTCGTGTTGGTGTTACAGGGAGCTGTTGCCTGCCTTCTGTCTGCGGCCACCACACTGCTTCTTCCTGCCTGTTAGGGTGCTCTGCCTCCCTCCCCCTGTGTGCTGCTGTCCTCGCTCTGCATGTCCTCCTGCCAGGTTTGGTCAGTTACTATATCATCCACCACCTCGTCTTCCACTTCCACACCCTGGTCCTCCTCCTGACTTTCTGGCAATTGTGTCTCATCATCGTCCACCTCTTGTGACACTTTCCCACCGTCGCCTTCATGTGACTGTGGCTGCTCAAATATTTGGGCATCGCTACACGTGATCTCCTCTTGTCCTGCTTCAAGTGGAGCGGGCGAGAGGCCCGAATCTATAAATGGAAAAGTGAACAGCTCTTCAGAGTGTCCAAGTGTGGGATCAGTTGTCTCTGGGTACTCAGCATGGTGGGAGGAAGGAGCAAACTGAACAGCAAACTGCGTTGAATTGCTTCAATGACACGCTAAAGGAAATTTTTAATGGAGGCCAGAAATGGCAGTATTTTCTAACAACGTATATGTGATCCGTTTGACGGAGAAAACATAGTTTTAAATAGCTGGATTTCTAGCGCTCTAATATGGAAAGGACCTGGCTGTATTCTGCAGTGCCAACAAGCAAATGGCGCAGAAAAAATGGTGTTCTCTGGATTGCTTTTTAAGCAAATAATGAGGATTAAGATCCAAAGAAAAATATTCCTGGCCCCTGAGACCTGGGCCTTTGTATAGAAATATCTAACAGGAGCAGAAGGCAGAATTGGAATGGAGCCTCTTGTGCTATATGCACTGCAGTCTGCTATATACCCTGCCTGCCTATACACCCTGCCTGCCTGATATCTCTGCAGATGGATTAGTCCTCAGAAGGACTGTTTGTTAAGATGGATATGTGTAATGTACGGTTTTTCTCCCTACACTACCTAATACACGATCAAATCTCTCCCTGACACAGCAGCAGCTCTCCCTACACTGTCTGACCCGGAGTGACTGTGACGAGCATAGCGGCGCCAGGTCTGATATAGACCTGATGACGCTCTGCGGCCAGCCAATCACTGTAATGCCCACAACCAACATGGCTACGGCATTACAGTGCATGGCAGGAAATCCCTGCATGTTCATTGGCTCTCTAAAGAGCGCTAAACATGCAGGGAGGGGACCAGAGTTCCCGCCCGAGCAACCCGGAAATACAGCAGTGAGATGCTCGGGCTAGCAGTAGCGAGCATGTTCGCTCATCACTAATAGTCATGTGAGGGCTTATTTTTTGCCTGACAAGTTTTGAACGACATCATTGGTTTTACCATATTGTGTACTGGAAAAAAGGAAAGAAAATCCAAGTGCAGTGAAATTGCAAAAAAAATGCAATTCCAGTCTTGTTGTTTTTTATTTATTTTTTTACCACGTTCATTATATGGTAAAACTGACCTGCCATTATGATTCTCCAGGTCATTACAAGTTCATAGATACCAAACATGTATAGGTTCTTTTTTTATTTAAGAGGTGAAATAAAATCTAAGGTTTGTTTAAAAAAAAAAAAAGTTTCCATTTTTTGTGATCAGGGGCCGGGTTAGGGCTTATTTGTTGCTCACCAAGCTGATGTTTTTATTGAAATAATTTTGGGGAAGATACGATGTTTTGATTGCCCGTTATTGCAATTTTGTGGCAACCAAAAAAACTTAATTCTGGCTTTTTGATTTTTTTTTTTCTAGTTACAAAGTTTACCGATTTGTATTAATTTTTTATTGATCGGGCGATTCTGAAGGCTGCGATACCAAATATGTGTATATTTGATTTATTATTTTATTTTGAATGGGGCGAAAGGGGGTGATTTTAAACTTTTTATATTGTATTTGTTTTTTTAATATTTTTAACCTTTTTAAAAAAAATTTTTACTTTTCACATGCTTCAATAGTCACCATGGGAGATTGGAATCTGCGATCATCAGATCGCCTGTGTGTAGCAGAAATGCTCACTTGCATCCCGGCAATGACAACCGCAGGGGTCTCCTGCAGACCCCAGGTTAACATGCCAACCCATCAGCGACCCGCAGTCATGGGTGCCAATGGGCGGGACTTATGAAGTCCTTCCGCTGCGGCCATGTTAAATGCCGCTGTCAGAGATTGACAGCGGCATTTAACATGTTAACAGCCGAGGGTGGATCTCGATTCCACCCGTGGCTGTTAGGGGCACATGATAGCTGATCAAATCAACTGTCATGTACCCGGAAAGGTGCGGGCTCATCACCGGAGACTGCGCCAAAGGGAGACACACGACATGTGCCGTACATGTTCGGCAGATGTCAGAAAGGGGTTAAAATGGTCATACAAGTTACATTGTAGCAGTTTGATGGTTGAACATCTATTGAATGATCGATCGTTGCGCAATGCAGCCATACATATTTTAATCCATATTGGTTGCGACAGTCGTTTGACCTGGTCGCACATATTCAATAATACCGGGAGATGCATGAATGATTTTTTTCTGTGAATGATCTTTAACGCCTTCCTAATGAGGCGATTTTCCGTTTTTGCGCTTTTTTATTGTTCCATTCACATAGCCATTTGAGGGCTTGTTTTTACGGGATGAGCTGTACTTTTTTGACGCCATTCATTTTATCATGTGATGCACTGGAAAGTGGTGCGAAATAGCAAAAAAGCGCAATTGTGCTATTGTTTTTAGGGTTTTTTATTTTCCATGTTTACTATGCGGTAAAACTGACCTGGCAATATGATTCTTCAGGTCAATACAATTACGCAAAAACTAAACATGCATAATTTTGGTGTTTTGGTTTTTTTTTAACCCGTGGCTGTTAGACAGATGATGGCTGACTAAAACAGCCATCATCTGCCAAGAAAGAAACGGGCTGTGCATCAAAGTCAGGGAGCCGGTATATGACGTACCAGTACATCATATGTTGGGAAGGGGTTAAAAGAACAATCGTTTGTGGACTATTTTGTCCAACAAAATGATCAAACATGGGCGACTTCAATTAGAATGATAATGGTTGGATAAAATTATGTGATCTGTCAGATAAAATGATTATTTGCTCATTATTTTCACTCTGTGAAAGCTCTTTTGGTTGAAATTGGCTATTTTCATCAACAATAGTTAATAAAAGTCTAATGTATGAGAAAATCTAATGATTGCAAAATTAAGTCCCATAGGGGGACTAATAAAAAAAAAAACATAAAAAAAACATAAAAAAAATACATCAAAGTTTAAATCAGTTTCTCCTAAAGCAAATCGTGAAATCTAGAAAATAATAAATTAATGCATTTGGTATCAGTTTATGTTTAAGTAATAGAATATAAAAATATCACATATGGTGAACACCGAAATAGATGGTACAGCTTCCAAAAAAAATCTCCTCGGTGTTTACTCCCCTATGACACCATTTTTATGTACAGAAAAAAAAATTAAAAGAAAAAAATATATTGTATGATTTATAAGATGGCGTCCGCTGCTGCAGTGAGCTGTCATGTGTATTCTAATAAACAGTGTTTTCAGGAAGTTTGTGGTAAAGTAGTTATAAATAATAATGACCAGTAAGAAGAACATGGAATGATCTACTAAATTATTTCTGTTACACTGATATTAGATTAAATATAAGAATAAAGTCTAAATCATGTTTTAATTATTTTAATTCTCCTGAAGTCGGAAATGCTGAAATAATTTAATGTATATAAAATTATAACAAAATTCCCCTCTTTGATTCCGCTTTTTACTATACCCACATGATCAATATTTGTAAGTATTTCTTTCTCATTGCAGCTTCCCAGGATTGTGCTGTCCTGATTGTTGCTTTTCTAAATACAAAGAGTATTATTCACATTAAGGCCTCATTTATATGTCCGTGGATTACCATATATGATAGAACGCGTACCCATTAAGGTCTATGGTGTTAATCATATGTCTATGGGGGTTTTTTTGTGGGTCATGTGTCTGCAAAAAAATCAGAGACCTGTCCGTCTGAGAGCAAAATTACCTATACATCTACCATAAAATTACCTATACAAGTCTATGGGTCCGTGAAAAATCATGGATGGCATATGGTTGGCATCCGTGTATAATCCAAGTGCTGGCCGATATTAACATTGCAACAGTAGTAGATGCTTTGCTATTTATTTAAAGGGATTTTCCTACACACAAAGTTCATTTTAATCAATAGATCTTGAATAAGAAGTTCCACAATTGGATGTGTTAATAAAAAATGTTCCTGTGCTAAGATAATCTTATAAATGTTCCCCTGCTATGTACTGTGTAATGGCTGTGTCTAACCGTACAGGAACATGGTCTGATCATACCACATCTTCTGGGCAGGGGAGGAAGCAAAAGAGTAAAAAGACATGACAGCACAGGATCACAAATGATTATTTTTGTGAGGTAAAATATTTTACTGCATATTTGTAACAATGTTTTACCTCACAGACAGAATCATTTTGCGATCCCCGGTTGTAATGTCTGTATACTCTTTTGCTCGCCCCCCCCACCCCGCCCAGGAGATGTGGTATAATCAGACCATGTTACTGTACGGTCATACACAGCCATTACACAGTACACAGCAGGGGCACATTTATAAAAGATTATCTCAGCACAGGAACATTTTTTTTTCAAAACATCCAATTCTTGAACTTATTATTGATCCAAGATTTATCGATTAAAATGAACTTTGCTTGTGGAAAAACCTCTTTAAGGAAATCACCGATGAAACTCTTATGGTAAAAACTGACACACTGACCAAATGCTGATGAAGATCTGTTCCAAAACAAATGAACAACAATCCATGTTTATACATACAAGAAAAATAAGAGTCTGAATGAGGCCCAAATGTATAGATAAAATGTATTGTTCAGAACAAATTGAACTTTATATTAATGATTATTACAAATCTAAGTTTAATTAAAGAGGACCTGGCACTTGAAAGAAATATGTATTTTTCTACTTTACATGGTGTAGATATCTCAATTCTCTTGAATTTTTGGAATTATTTTTTCTTGTTTCTGCGCTTCTCCATTCTACAGATATGGCCCTCTTTTCCCCTTCTCCCATGACTGCACCATCTGAGAGAGGGTATCCGCCCATCAGGGACAGGAAACTTACTGAATAAAAGGGTGGTACCTCTCCTCCACATCAGTTTGGTTTCCTGTCCTTGAGGGACCCTTTGAAGAAGTGGTACGTGGAGCTTACCCAGGCTGGAGGGTGTCCATGGATGAAGATGTCTTCTGGGCTGGAATGCACTGCTGGCCAGGAGGTCGGTATGCAGCAGCGTGCAGGCGGGGACTTCTTGGTAAATGTCCCTGGCCGACACGCGTCCTGGGTCTGCTCATGCCGGAGTCTGCTGGCATGCCCTGGGCTGAGTGCGCCAGGACAGTTCACCTGGTCTGCGTGAGCAGGGGGGTGCGGTGGCCCCATGCGAAGTGCACCGGGACTTGCATGGGTGCACTGGTGTTCATATCTGACGCACCCTGTTGACGCAGCGCACTGGAAAATAAGTGGCACTCTGGGTCTGCGCATGCGCAGGGCCAGCCTGGGCTCCCTGCGCACGGTGCGCCGGAAACCTGTCTGACCCAAGATATTCGGGGGAGGGCTGGACAAGAAGGTGGAATGACATCCCTCAATCATTTTAAAATGGAGGGATGATCACAGAATGGTGGTGCCTGCACATCTTCATCCAGAAAATGGATCAGGAGCAGCAGTCACCACAGCAGCAGCAGCGACACCGTCAGGGATGCAGCAGTGGCAGTCTGACAAATGGCAAGTGTTGTTGTCCTCAACAATTCTATGTGGGAGTCTTTTTTGAAGACCGCACCCATTTGGCTCACAAGACTAGATTTATATAAAAGGAAGAGGAGGCCATATCTCAGGAATGAAGAGGTACAGAAACAAAAGAAAATCAAAACCAGATTCAAGAGAACAACAACATTTTCCCCAGGTAAGAAAAAAAACTTACTAACTTACTTAAGGAAAATGTTTGGTTCTCCTTAAGCATAATGTCATCTCTTAACACAACTTTATTGCTAATTTCCAAATTTGTGCTGCACGAAAGGTTCACTAAAGTTCTGCTAGTTGCTACTATATTTTCTCAAATTTGTGTTTCCTTTTATGGGATAATTTTCCATTTTTTTATCTTCTCTTTTTTGCCTCTGACACCACTGAATAGGCATTATTAATAATAATATTCCGCAGCGCTTTACAATTCAGACAAGTTACAGAAATTATTGGCACTATCCCCATTGGGTCTCACAATCTAGATTCAGTATGTCTTTGGAGTGTGGGAGGAAACCGGAGAACCCGGGGGAAACCCACGAAAACACGGGGAGAACATACAAACTCCTTGCAGATGGTGTCCTTGGTGGGATTTGAACCCAGGACCCCAGCAGTGCTAACCACTGAGCCACTGTGCTTCTCTAGCTGCATTCATTAGTATATGTCGCCCATAAAGCCCCTTTGTAGAATAAAAGTTTGACATGTCTATTTCTTCTTTATGTGTTTGGTGGGGGGGGTGTTGTGTGTTGTTTTTGCAGTATGTAACCGTATAGGAGAGCACAGTCACCTGCACTTCACTATATAGTAAAAAAAAATAAAAATGGCCCAGCTTATACCAAAAAGTGTGAATAGAGCAACTTTTAAATGGTTATTCCCAAGATACACTTGCTATACAATACTATGGGATTCACAGAAAAAGAGTAGCTTAGACACACTTGGCTGTTTCGCGAGCTCCACTTTCTGTGCCGCGAACTCGAAGGCTGATATTCCCATCTCCATCATGGCCATAATCATCCCCAAACGCCATTTCTTTGGATGAAATTCTGTTAATTGGTAAAGGGCCACCGTGTGCCAAAAGAAATCCTTCTTCTTTTTTTTTTTTTTTTTTTTTTTTTTTTTTAATATAAACATACCCGGTGTACAGGTTCCTCCAAGCCAGACATGCTGGAGGTAGTGCAAAAATGAAGTCTGAACAGAGCCTTATGTCACTTCACAGGAATTGAGACTAACTTCCCAAAATCCAAGACACTGGACCAAGCCCTTTCCAGCCCCTGAACAAACAGGGTGATACCAGGCCATCTGAGGTCAGGAGCCAGAACCAGTAAATGATAATTTTTCCGTAGATCTGCTCTATACACTGGTTGTAAAATTGTGTTCACAGATCAATTTATTCCTTAACAGACGCTGATTTTCACACCAAAGTTTTCATTAACAGGCTTGTCAAGAGTCTATAAAGTCATGAATAGTCCATAAAAAGTGAAAAAGACTTTATTTTATTTGGAAATAAATAAAATGACAAAAAAGCTGGGAAGAAAAGGAGATAGACAATCTTGTTCCTTGTTGATTACTGTCTCTGACTTTGTAATAATGTGTTTTATAATTCTGCAGTCTATGGGTGTAAGCTTTGTCTCTGTCCCTCGATGTTTAGGTTCCAAAATGATCAGGTGGCGTTAATTTGTAAAACTGGGAAAGATACATGGGATCGGTATGGAAATCAATCATTGCATGCTTCAATCTGCAACTTTGGCTAATTTATTTTCTTTGCGTCTTTGTGTTTTTGTCTTGCTTGCAAGAAACCTATGCACTAAAATTATCTACTTCTATAATGTACATACATATATAGGAGGTTCTTATGAGGCTTTTCGTAAAAGGTGGTCTCCAGCTAAGGTTACCCACCCTGAAAGCACAGATCACTGTCTCCCGAGGCTTTTCTTAGCAAATAGTCTGACTACTCTGCCATTCTCTTCTGCAAAAAAAGCCATCAATAAAGTGAAATATGCAATGGAGTCGCAGGAGGAAGGATATGATTTTTTTTTTTAAAGTTGCTATCTGGGACGTCTTTACGTTTGTGACAACTTTTGATCTCATAGGAGAGAGTTACATGGCTGTATAATTCAGATGAGGATCGCAACGCAATGCTTGGACTGGCTGGTCGTCTCCCGACCCGAGTGTGACAGCATGTATTTCTGTACAGCTATCATGCTCCGGTAGGGAGAGCCGATGGCCAGTCAGAGCACTGCGTTGCGATCCTTGTCCAAGTTATACGGCCATCTGACTCTCCTGAAACTGTGAAGTCCAGGTAGCCTTGCACCATGCAAAGTAAGCTCTGCATACCCATAGATCTGACCATCGTCCGGGAGGCCCTGGCTCTGCCACAATAATGGACTACAAAGGTTCAGCAGAAGAGCTAATATTGAGCCAATCTCGTGCCACTAGGGTCCTAGCTTATGGCTTGAGTCCTAAATAAAGGACAAAAAATACTTATCTGGCTTCATATAATGGCAAGCTTGTAAATTATATAAGGAGTAAAGGAGGAAATATTTAGGACCTTGTGATTATGAGTGGAGACCAACAATGACGCCTGATGTGATCTTTTAATAGTGTCTTAATAATAGATAACGGCCATGTGGTTATAACTAAAAATAAAAAGGCAGAAGTCAAAGGGAATATTAAAACAGAGCCTTGAATGGTTACACAACTTGGTGCATGAACCCAATCTGCATGTAGTCTATGTTCAATGCGTTTGACCCCTGTCTGGTCAATATGCATCTCTATACCAAACTGTAGAGTAAAACGCAGCAGATCGCAATTGTATATATATTTTTTCATAATGAGGCTCTATATGATGGACAGGTGCTACAGCATCCATCAAAATTGTGGTCACTGTCCGACCAGTAACACCAGAGCATATACGACAGTATGCACCAACGCAACATGCACTTAGCGCAATATACAAAGTGGATTGAATACTGTAGAGCTCATAGTGGCCCACAATCTTTCCTTCAGCACTTTAGAAATTCTTATTGGTAGTATGTGCTTTCTTCTTCCATCGTTGGCTACCTGTACTGGATCTATGGCCAGGGTTGACAGCTTTATTTTTTTTTTTCTGGACAGCTTCTCAAAAAAATCACAGACAGCCCACTTTTTTTATGGATACATTAGAAAAACATAATAAACCACTAAGCTTTTCAGTCAAGCAGGGGAAAGGGGGAGAAGAGAGTCAGCTCACCAGACACGTTGCAGCACGGATGCCATTAGAACCTTTGCACGGAGCCGCCCGGGTCCAGGCGCAGCAATTAAGAAAGGGAAAAAGAGTCCTCCAGCGAAGCAGCAGATAAAGTAGATAAAACTTGAACTTTATTCATACGTAAAAACTTGGCGGTCCTCTAGTAGTAGGCGAACCAAAGCGTTTCGGCTAACAAGCCTTACTCATGATTATAACCATGATAACCATGAGTAAGGCTCGTTAGCCGAAACACGTTTGTTGCCTCCTACTAGACGAACCACCAAGTTTTTACGTATGAATAAAGTTCAATTTTTATCTACTTTACCTGCTGCTTCGCTGGAGGTCTCTGTTTTTTTTGTTTTTTTTCTTTCTTAAGATTTTCAGTGGTACCTGCCTACAGCCCATAATTCTGATATGAAAATATTATCTGCATTCATTTTGAACTGTAAAAGATTATTATGACTGAAATGAATTTCCTTTAAGTTTCTCCAGCCCCAAAAAATCAGGATCATAGAAAATTGCACACAAAGGACAACAGAAAATTTCCGCAAGCAGTGCAGCCAAAGTGAGGGTTTCTATCGAAATGCTATCGACAGATCTACTCAAATTGGTGAATGAAAGGAATGAGGAAGACTTACCTAGATGACATTGACTGTAAATGCTACCGAGTGCATATCTGCCTCCAAGGCTCCTGATTCTGAGACTTTTTATGAGAAAATTGTGTATTATGTTCTTATGGTAAAACATGGGAAATCATGACAGAACCAAGATATGGCCCAACAATCTCCACTGTAAGTCAATAGATCCATCACAACTTTGGCTGCTACCATTATAAACAAATGCCACAATGGTGATGTGATCAGAATCCTAATATAAGGAAATATCCATGACTGTCGAAAAAAGCCCAACTCGTGAAGATCAGAAATGGTGTTGGCTCTATAACCAAAATGTACAAAATATGGGAAATTAAAAATGTTCATGTATAATTATATCACTTTTTTGGAAAGCCACTATACACAATTCGCAATGCAGTCTATAGCTTGCAGTGTACTTACTAGAAAAGAGTAGAAAAACCTTGTGATATACCAATGTATAGTTATGGTGAGTAGCTCCACGCACTTGGCTCCTAAGCCCAAAATGAGAAGGATTTAAAATAGAAAATAAGTTCTTTAGAATCGTTACCCACAAAATGACATATTCAATGTGACAAGATCCCCTAAAGTTTAATCAACATGTAATAAAATGTTTGCAAGTTTCCGATATATATCGCTACTTTTGTTTTTCAATTTTCTCAGAAAACTTCATTTACTTTCAGTCAATGTAAATAATGTTTTAGATCTAGAACATTTGTGTTTCTTGGCCAAAATCTATCCGGTCTAGGAAATTCTCTTTGAGCTAAGTGGTTTGAACTCCAGGCAGATAGATTTAACTCTGCCCTTCCTTCTCACTTCCATTTTTCAAGGACAGAATCCGTACCCATTATAGTCTCTGTAGCTGTTCACATGTCAATGTTTTGTTTTTTTTTGTAAGCCATATGTTCACCAAAACACATGGAGATGTGCGTGTTTTTGTCACAGGTGAAAACCACCCTACAGATCTATCACGGAGAGCACAGGAGTCTGCATGTCCTTCCCATCGTTGAACCTATTTTCTTTTGTTACCGAACAAGTTCAGAGAAGCAGAGTCCAAAACATTAAATTAATTGCTAAATACAGCCATTTCCAGTACATTGGATAAATGTATCTCTGCTTTAGAACTGGAGTAAGAGGGTCCTGAACATATATTTTACCTTATTTTTCATAGATGTAACATTGTCCCCTTGTTAGAACAGTGGGTATTTCATGGTTCTCATTGGACCTCCTGTAGGCCAATTCCTATTTTCTCTAGATGCCTCTTACAACCAGCCTTAACCTGCAGTCCTATGGTGTTTGCACCTGCCAAGCGACATGCATGCTGCTGCCCAGGACTCGGTCTGCAGCCTCTCTTATGCTTTTCCCTGCGCTTGTGGCTCTCCGGTATCCTGTTCATGATTTTGAATGATCTAGAAACATCTCCCTTTGTGATGTCTTGGGACATATAGTCTCAGGATGCATTTGCTGCATATAGTAATTTCTATGCGGCAAATGCGCCCTGAAGCATAGGAGGGTCCAAATTGATGGTCCATACGAAAAGACCAATGCTTTTAAAGACCTGTGATTGTTGGGACCCTACTGGAGATTTTGCTTTGGGGCTACCAAGGTTCAAGTTATTCCATTAACCCTAATACCATAAAGCTTGGGACTGATTAAACAATATATTGTAGTAGACATTAATTAACACTGCAACAATTTAACGTTTTTATTTAACACCATTGAACGTCCTCCATTGTTTGCATTTTGGTAACTATACCCTTTTTCTATACTCGTTTCATCTATGTGATACTAACTGCATACTCGATGTGCTTTGCATTGTACGTATCATGTATCCTGTGTGTCTGGCATTTAGACTAAACCATATAATTTAGTTTTTTTTAAGTTCTGTTCCTTTGACACTTTCTTTTTTTGCTGTAACTGCTGTTTTTAATTTTTTGTGTCTTTGTAGAATAACAAAGCAAGCTCCTCCGACTGTCCCCAGAAGAGATTACCAGACAGGTAACAGAAATTGTATTTATTTTTTTTTTAAGTCTTAAATTTTTCTTATTCTTGCTACAACATATACTGATTTTTATCTACAGGCCCACCCAGGGGAGAGGATGACGAATGGTTCGATGATGATTTTGTAAGAACAAATTTATTTTTTTTTCAACATTTTATATATTAAGTTTTACAAACATGTAAAAACTTCTACTAGAAGTGGGTGTAACTGCAAGTATCTGTGAAACTAGAATCCCTCCTACAATGAAAGCCTTGTTGTCCTTTAATAAAAAATATCACATCATGTTCTAAAAATCATTCCAAGGGGACTTTCCAATCTCTAAAAATCTTTTTATTGCTTCATGAAAAAAAAATACTATATTTAATGTACTTACCGTATCATTAAAATGCCCCAGTGTTTTCTGCCACCAGTTACCGAAGTCTCACGTTGCTTTTTATTGTCTTTTTTTCAGCTAATTTTTACTGTTTTTTTTTTTTTTTTTGTGATTTATATAGGGCTTTTTTTTTCTTTTTTTAAGTATTTTCTTTATTAAGCTTTAAAGAGGTATAAATTTAACAAAAAGTAAGTGTATTTATTTTCTTTAAATTTACAACTTTACTCCAACGTAATGAGTTTTATTATGGATACTCCTTGTTGTTTTAGTCTTCCAATACATAATCGTTATAATCTCGGGTAGCTGGCGCAGGATATGGGTATGGATTTGGTTTCTTTAGGCTTTGCTGGGTATTGTGTGTTTTTTTTTTTTTTTTTTTTTTAACAAACCTCTGGGAAACATTCACACTATTTTTTATTATGTAGTTTTCCATGGTAACTAGGGCATCCAGTGAGGACTCCAGTTACAGGGGAAAATAGCCCTTTATGGTTACATTGATAATGGCCAGAGCTGGTCTGGGTTGACAATGATCTGCCATGGTGTGTGTATGGGGGGTAATCTGCTATAACATGGTCACCAATAGAGACAGTGGCATCCCACTGCATATATAAAGCACACAACCACATGTTTTACATTTATGGAGCATGGCCCTTAAAGGGAAACCAAAACTACAGTTTTCCATGTGTTCCATTGAAAAGTTATATGTATCTTTATTTACAAGGATATAGTGGAGGTAGTTCTCACAGAAAGCAGAGATGGTACTGCTCTAGCTGTAGAGGTATCATGGGATTGAGCATTGCAGAGTGTAAAGCCCCCCATACATATTAGATGGCTGTCAGCCAAAGGCTTGATCAGCCATAAGCTATCTTTCCCAAACACGGGAACACTTCATTCAGTGTTTTCTATGAAAGAGCTGCTGCCAGACTCTTCTAGCAGCAGCTTATCTACCTGAGAACAAAAAGATCATCCATTAGAAATCCAACAAATGGGATCAGTTTCTCTCCAAGATCATCTGCCGGTAATTGGAAGGCCGTCATATATACTAGACTGTTGGTTAACTGCACAGACGTCAGTGGCCTAGGACAACTATAGTAGAATAATGTATGGGGGCCTTCATTGAAGGCAGGAGGAGATCTAAAATTCCGGAAGAAATTCTGGGAAGTGAGCACACCATACCTAAAAGAAGAGCAGAGTGTAATGCACAATGAGGAGGGCGTGCAATAATGCAAATTTCGGTCTCAACAGGATAACAAAAAAAAAATAATTCAAAGTTTGCATAAAAAGCCCCAAGCCTAATACTAGAACGGTATTCTCTGTATATGACTACGCATTAGGGCTTCATACATCGGCCTTTCATATTTGTAATTCAGAACATTCAGATTGCTATTATCATTAGAGATGAGCGAACCCAAACTGTAAAGAGAAAGATTTTTTTACAGCTCCAAAGTTCAGGTCTTCATTGATTTCTATGGGGTTCTGGTTAAAAGACGAGTGGAGTTCTGGTACCCAAAGCGAACTTTTGACTAAAGTTCAGTCGAACCCGAACATCCACGGGTCCACTAATCCCTAATTATTATTTATGGTGTTATTTAACATTTGATTTTATCTCATGGCTTAGGTTACAGAATATTACAGTATTGTATTGTATTGTATTTCTACTGGATTTCCTAGCTTCTCATTGACATGGTCTCGATTTCTGTTATTAAAGGGTTGTCCAGGATTTGAGAAACATAGCTGCTGTCTTTTAACAACTGCTTCATCCCTGATGGATCGCCAGCAATTGCAACACCGCCCCTTATTAAAGTGAATAGAGCTGAGCTGCATTACCATACACAACCCATAGTCAGGGGTGGAGCTGTTTGTTGAAAGAAATCTACCATGTTTTTCTAATCTTGGCAAACCCCTTTAAGTCTTCTGAATTTAAAATGTTACTTTTTTGTCATTAACTAAGGGAAGTGACTATGACAGCCCCGATGAGCATTGTGATTCAGAAGAGTATGTGGTTCCTATAGAAGGGGATGGCGACAACTATGAACCTCCACCGAATGACAACCATGTGTCGCCACCAGCTAAGATCATAATGGCAAACAATGGATATGCAGGTAGCCACAATCAGAAATATAAAGTGCACAATTTTTCTTTATTTTTGTGTTTATGAATGTTATTTGGTGTTTATGGGAATGTTCCTCCAATGTTATCATTGCCCGGTTACTTATGAATGTGTTGTATATGTACAATTGTTCACTTTACTTAGTACAATAGACTTGGACTGGCCAACAGGAGAACAGGAGAATCCTCCGGCGGGCCCCCCCCCTCTTATATGAGCAGTACTTGGCACACTATACTTGAATCACTATGTACAGACAAAGGCGGCATCTTATTCATTAAACAATCTACCCAGTTTACTGTTATATAAATTTGTGATTGACAATAAAGTCACATTTGCATGTAGCTGAAAAGCAGGGCCCTGGAGTTGGTTACTGGTGGGCCCTTGGCACCCTTGTCTGACACTATACCTACTTATTTTGCTCATATACACTCCATTGTAAAAAATAAACAATGTGTATACAATATGTGATTTAGTATGTGTGGACTGAACGCCCCTATCCCCCATTACCTAATATTAAGATGGGGAAATTTACCCTGCAAGTGCCACGTCTGCTTCTTATGTTAGTCCAGCACATAGGCTCCACTGCACTCACAGCTGTGCCTGGTCCTGCATATTGTCCCATTCAACTGAATAGTACAAGCCACAATAACAGACACAGGAATCCTAAGATAAAGCGTTGGATAGGCTATCCATGCTAAAGTCCTGATGAAACCTTTGATACAGAAGCTATCATCAGAAAATGTGCTACTGTTTAAATCCGTTTTTTGTGTTAAATGTATTTTTTTAATTGTTGGCAATGTTATTATGTTTATTTTTATTGTAATTTCCATTAAAAATAAAACAAAATAGAAATTGTGCAGTTTTCACACTGGCCGCTGGGGCTTTTTTAGACTGTAAGTTCCTGTTGTTTCAGGAAAGTCACATGTACATTAGTCACAACGGTCAGACCATGACCCAATCTTTTGTATTGACGCATCTAATGTGCGTGTGCAAAGGTCATTGTGCAGGAAGGGGGAGTAGGGTCAGCTGTGACATTGCCTATTGTGATTGGTGGATCCTGTGTTGTTCGCTGTGTAAAGGTGTCATTGTAATCCGGCCTCTGCTGATGAGGAACTTTGCTATAAAAACTTCCTGAAAGGGCGGGAAGTACGATTCTAAAAAGCCCTAAGGGCCAATGTGAAAATTGCAGGATCACTAATCTAATCTATGTTTTTCTTTTTTTATAAAAATCATATGGAAAAAATTGTCAATTTTTTAAACACAAAAATACAAGTAACACAAAAACCTGATTTGATTAATAGGTCATTTTCTGATTATAGCTTCCCTTAAAAGGGATGATGTCAGGTCCCCTAATGCTTTTAAACTGCACGACTAGTCAGGGTTCAGTAGCTGCAGTGACGCCCCATGACCATGACTGACAGGCCCTGCCCTCCTGGCATCTTCAGAGTTTGCTCTCCTTTTATCATCTCTGTCCCCGTGTCACAAGTGTGCTAAGAGCCCACTGCAGAGGAGAATGTGATAGGGGGATAAAAGAGCAAACTATGAAGACGCCAACAGTGCTGGGACTGTCAATCATGGCCAGGGGGCATGGCTGCAGCTACTGAACCCGGACTAGTCCCGGGAAATTAACCCTTCACCAGACCAGTCCTGGTCTGTTATGTAGAAGTTAATGTTACTCAAATACATGCAGTTGTTTAAAACAATAAAAACATTACTGGAATACCTGAGTAAGGGATTATAAGATTATGGGTGCAGTTTAAAAGTGTTGGGGGACCTGGCAATTTCCCTTTAAGTTCATTTTAAAGAACCATTTCTATCTGAGAAGCATTGGTGGTCTGAGCTCACAGACTAAGCCAATGTGATTTCCTGCAACCACGGATTGGCAGCTGGAGTGGAGGGAATCGGTGCTGTTAGCATTTTCTTTCTTTCTTTCCTTCCTTCCTTCCTTCCTTCCTTCCTTCCTTCCTTCCTTCCTTCCTTCCGTCCTTCCTTCCGTCCTTCCTTCCTTCCTTCCTTCCTTCCTTCCTTCCTTCCTTCCTTCCTTTCTTCCTTTCTTTCTCTTTCTTCATTTTTCTCCTCTCCTCTCCTGTCTTTCTTTCTTTTTCTTTTGTTCTTTTTTTTTTTTTCCCCTCCCTCCTTCCTCCCTTTCCCTTCCTCCCTTTCCCTTCCTCCCTTTCCCTCCCTTCCTTTCCCTCCTTCCTTTCCCTCCCTTCCTTTCCCTCCCTTCCTT